>NC_067195.1:23693619-24345286 GCF_000699445.3 Schistosoma haematobium | reverse complement strand
TACCCATGGTATATGAGACAGATTTTCCGGTGAGTTCATTTTAATGCTAACTTTTCATAAGAGAACGTTTATTCTGTCATTTGATTTCCATAATTAAGCACACAGGGCGATTCGTTAATCACGTAAATACTTTGTTGCTCTGATCTACTGCGTTAAGATTATCTATTAAATTAGGCCAATAACAAGCAGTGCTTGTAAGATCTTTATTCACAGCTGGTGTATTGATGTTTTGAAATCAATATTAACTCATGAGCTTATAGATATTCTGATAACATACTTTTCCCTCACGTTTAACTATTGTATTTTTCAGTGGAAGCGTGTTTCTTACATATTTTACAATCCAGAAGACATTTGTTGGAGTAGTAATAACATATTCATTAACAATGGGTATAGGAATGGGATTCGCTTATTCTGTGGTGTTCGCTGTCGCAACAACAGTGAGTTTGATACACATTTATTGTATAATTTAGTGTTAATAAAGTTATTTGCAAACTTATTAAGTCAATGATGCTGAAGTAGCCTAAGACAATTAAACTACTTTAAGATGCTGATGTAAAGCCATAAAATGTCAGAAACACGAATGTTGCTGATGGCGTACGTAGAATGGTGTTTTTTGTTCCGATAGTTAGGGAATGAAAATTACGGCAGAGTTTTAGACACAGAAATGATTCCTTAGGAATAAATATAGAAACTTGAATGCATACTAATTTGTGGATTTTGTTATTTTCAGTACGAAACGTCCCACTGAATAATAAGTTTCGGCAAAAACATTGAAAAGTTATATTTGTCGTTTGTTAATATAATGGTACGCATTTCCAATTTATGTTTTTAAATGTAGCTTGAGCAGAAATAAATTCGAAATAATTAACTAGATAATATGAAATGAATAAACATTATCAGAAGGAACACTGATATACTCGATATTAATCAATGTAAATAGAAAGTCTGATCTATTTTCTTCTAAGAAATTTGTTTATGGAGGAAAATGTTAGTTCTTTATTTCGTCATATTAACTATCTTCTTCATCATGTAATTCATACCATTTTATTCAACAGATAATACATCATTATCAAAGTTCAAAACACTAAGAAAAATTAAGATAAAACCTACATGTTAGGTTGTGTTGATCGCGGCAAAAACTACTGCTTTTAAACAAAATTATGAGTGAAGCATGGTTAAACTTTATTAAAAGAAAGACCAATAAACACTTAACGTTTATTTAGCGTTCCAATAGCTACCGTAATAGAATCAAAGCTTTAACTAGCATATTTATAAGGAGTTTGTTTTATTTACCATGTTTTAGAAATAATAAGGGATACTATGACTACTATTTCTTACTTAAGAATATGAGTTAGCATGATTTTAGTCTTCCTAAGACCGAATAAGTGACAAGATTGCTGGATGGATTTTTGACCTTTTGGCACCAGAATACTTTCTGCAAATAAACACAGAAGGGTTTTGTCAAAAACATTTAAGAAAACTGAAAAATACGTGGGAAGTGATAAATGAATTCAGCTATTAGTTTTGGTTCCTTTAATTTTTATGTAACCTTATATTAAAAATACCTACAATAAAAATACATATTCACAATTGGTTAAGTCAAACATTAATGTCAACAAATCCATAGGTAATCCAAATGACTTTACTTGAGGTTATGGAACAAATGTGAGTATCGTTTAATAAAGAGCTACATTAAGGCACAATCCATATAGTGTTAATAAAAAAGCCCCCATAAAGTTAAAATTACTGCGTAAAATGTAGACGGCCAAGCGATTGTTACTAGATTTCTGCAAAGTAAATGCATTCAAAAAATTAAAACAGTTTAAATTGTTAGTATGTGCAGACATGCTGTCGTCTCTTTGTCATCTTTTCTTATGTTTTTACTGACTGCATTTTGAACGACGGAAAGAATGAGTTTGAAGGAGGCTTTTCAGTCTTCTTCAAGAAATCAGTCTTTCAGAGGCAGTGGTAACAGATAAATAGGCTGCACCAAAGCGACACTTGTGTGAGTCCTATAATGTTCTTGCTTAATAAACAGACAACGGCAACCACGTGCTATAACTGTTGTTATATAACCGTTTATTTTTAACTAAAACTAATTCTCAAAACTGCCTAAATGATAGGCTGAAATAAAACATGTTTTCATCAGCCATCGCTGAGGATACACAATGATGGACTAACTCATTCTTAAGCTCATATTTAAACACTGATCGTTCCCTAGTGCACGAACAGTTTTGTCTTCGTCTTACTAGGTCTAGAAAATTTATAGAACAGCCCCTCAAAATTCAGTCTAACGATAAAAATGTCAGTCGTACAATGAAATTGAGATAATGGGTAGAAGATATCAAAAAACAGATGAACTAGTCTTCGGATACTCCTCAGGTATCTGCTGTTACCAAACAACCTGAACGGGATGTCAATTGGAGCCTCTGACTCTTGAAGAAAATTAAATACCGTAAGAAATCTAAGAAGAGAGTGAAAGTGAAGCCCTGATGGACTAACTCTTAAGATCTTTAAGGGCGGTGGTACAGTTTCGGCACTAGTTAGGGCACTATTTAGAGCCTGGGAGGTTGATGTTATCTCATCTGACTGGCTTTGACTGCTGATCATTCACGTTTATAAGCGAAGACAAGAATTCTCTAGTGATAAATGCAGAAGAATCAGGCTGACCAATATATTGTGGAAATTATTAGCCTCAATAATCATCCGATGCTCAGCCACGTGGTAGTGAATAGGGAATCCAAAAAAATCAGGCTGACTCCATAACTGATTGTGGATATATATGCCAACTGATCTCTTTTCGGTAAGTTCTGGAAAATAGGCATATCTACCGACTTCGAAACAGTTTTACTTTTTGACCCTGAGGTGGTGTTCGAATCGATTGATCTACATGTTTTACGGAAGTGTCCGCCACTGAAATGTGTACCACAGACGTACGTCAAACATGTACAGGCTCTCCACTGGAGCGCTAATAGTGCACGCAGAGCAACTGATGACCTGTCATCAGAATGGACATCGATATTTGGTGTTTTCGTCGGTATTGTCAACTTCGCCGTTCATATTTAATTTTTTCACTAATGTTTTTCATAATAACGGTTTCATTGCTTGAATTTTTCGAAATGACCGTTCTCACGGAAGATTTATTTCTTCATTTAGATCAAGATGATGGTTTAGTCTTGGTCGAAAAGAAGGCTAAAGGTACCTTTAGTATTTTGATCGTCTTCAGCGACAGTGCAAGTATGTTTGAGATGCGCTGATTCTTGAATGGTCAGTGTCAACTCCTAAACTAATGATAGTGAACAGAATAGTGGAGCGCGTCTATCACTACTGTTATCTGGGAAGTTTCATCAGCTATTTTGGTCTCATTTCCAGCAAAATACCGGCACAGGTTCTGAAAGCTCAGCCGGTTTTCACTAAATCGCATCATTTGTGATGTAGGAAAGATCTTCGTTTTAATTTATGCCTGTAAACTTTAACCTTGTAAGTTGAGGATATTCTAAGGTTATTAGCATTTGGTCATAGATATCTTCCAAGTATCACTTGTGCATATTGGGGCCATCAAGTGAGTAGTCCTGAGGTTAAACGCAAACCGAGTGATGCAGGCGGCGAATCCTTCATCACACGAGGTACTTGTGACAAGTATTGGGTAGCCCCAACCACCTCTTACTTCGACGCGTGATTGTTGATGTGGTAGTTTTGGAGGAAGCTAGAAACGGCTTTAGCAAGACATAATATCAGTCCATGAATTCACTGGGAATTGAACTGTGCCGTGCAGATGAGTGGAGACTAAATACTTCGGATATACACGAGAGCTGTGATAATCAGTTAAAGATGCTGGGTAATAGTGCAGGTGCATTCAGACTTTGTCTTCCTTTAGATCCTAATTTTCTTGACTGCCCGTGAAAATTATTTTGTCCTACATATCCACATCTCCAGTCATACCTTCAATGCCTGATCTTTACACCCCTAGCTACTGCTACTACTTATGGTACTTTGATGTGGCGTGTCAGTTCGAACTATTGTACGTATGTTGCAGGTTGGGTTCTGAGTATGACTGACTTAGTAAATTTTTCTTTAGTACAACTACAAAATGGTTTTACTCAAGTTGAGTGATTTGTAAAACCATACGGTCTGATATAAAGTGTTCATCACATAGAATAAATAATCTTAACAGTTTAATATCCTTGTCCGCTTGTATGTTTCGCAGTGGCTATTTAATGTCTATTTATATTCACGCAGTATATGCATTACGCTCAAGTCTACATACAATTTTGCGAAGAATTGTTGACTTACGCAACGTCACTAAAAAACTTTCTAAATCATGCATTATTCCGTTTACAACAAAGTAGCGGTAACCTCCATTATCGTTTTACAATTATCTGCACCAAGTTTTCCAGTATGTTCACCAATGAGAACAATATGGTAGGAATATCGGAGTAAGATACAATTTAAAGCCTAATAAATAAGATAGGACAGAACAGTTCTCATTTCCTTGTGAGTATATTGTTTTTAGTTGATTTGTATCTATAAAAAGTCAGCTCTATCTCGAATAACCTCTTCATAATGTTTATAGTTCTTCCGTTGAAAGCGCAAGCTAAAATGTCTAGAATAACTTGAGTGAATTCTCTGGATTGATTCTACAGGATTGTTGTTTTCTTTTGAAAGTTACACTAATTCCCCACTCACCATAACAGATGATCTACCACTGAGTCAAGCTGGTTTTATTGACGGTGGACTGACAATAGTGACATTTAAGGAATAAAGATACTTTCAACTTTGATAATTTGGATTTTAGTGGTTTCCAGAAAAACGTGGATTGGTTGTGGGAATAATTGTAAGTGGATTTGGCCTTGGAGCACTGGTATTTTCGCCTATTCAGACTGCTCTTATCAATCCGACAAACGTAAAAGTAGACAATGTTACTCGGTGAGTTTGTTAAATTTGTGTTAATGTTTCATTATTTGTTTAATAATATAATATTATCCCAAAGCTTAGTGAGTATTATCATTATTCTTCTTGAAATCCCATTTATTAAACAGAAAAAGAAATTTATCTTATTAAATTAAATTAAATAATACGAATAAGTTATTGTGACTTCGGTGAAAAGTTTACAATCTGATTCTCTAGTTAAATAAATGTTTTATTAACGATTCACAGGAAACTAAACAAAATAAAGACCTAAGTGGACTGTTTAGTGTGATGAAATATTCTGGCAGTCAATAAAGCTACATACTGTTGATGACTATAACAACCTGGCCCTGTTTTAAAAACATGCTTCAATCTGTCGGCTCATAAGTGTGAAATGTCTTCGTTTTAGATTATGACTACATCGCTACTTATCTATTCTTAGTAACCAGTAGATTTACTAATCAAGGAATGTAGTGCTGTTGTTAGAGTATTATCATCACAAAATAGCAAAGAAATTATATTTTATGATGAGCATATTTATCATTACATCATCCGAAATTATATTTCTTCGTAAAAGCTTTCTCAGAAATTAACAATCTACGTATTTGTTTATGAAAATAAGAATAGTTTTTGATTTACATTCCATATCTCACTTTCTATAATTGCGAACTTCTACTTAAATATCACTTGGTTCTAAATAAAAATCTGGGTCATAGATAAATCTTTTTAAATAGCTTAACGAATATTGATTTATTAGTCTTCTTAATTCGTCTATAAAAATGTACTTTGAAATATGATATATGTTATTTTGACTCAGTGATAAGTGCTGTAATTGATCGTTTCTCATTATATATTAATATTATAACTAAGGTAATATTTAGCTAGAGATCACACGTTACTGCTTTTCTGATGAGAGAGCTCGGTCAACTTTGCCCAAGTACACTGAGTAGTGAAAATTATTCGGTAGTTTAAATATCTTAGGTACAGAACTCTACACATACATAGAAGTTCTTTAAATGTTTCATAACATAAAGTTGATATATAGGTGGTAAACTGAGTTTATAATAAGGCCATTAGTTATCACATTTACAATTAAATAATGTAAAACAACTTCGGTTACTAAAGTTAATTATTATGAGCGAAGCTTATCAGAAGCCTGTATGGCATTCAGATTTAAACCCGCTGAGATACAACACTTAATATCAATTCTCACCTTCTAAAAGAAAACAAAATTATACCTTGTATAGTGCGCCGTCAATTTCTCATGCTGTCAACAAGTGTTTCTAAATTATCTAAAGCTAAATATACGACCACCAGATTTTGCAGAAAAAAGCATGCGAACGATTAACAAGTTTTATGGAATCTTTATTTTGAAAAGAAGTAGAACAAAAGATTCAATACTGCTGTCTAGAGATACCTAACGAAGCTGCCTTTCGAAACAGTATGAGTTAAAGAACCATGACATAAATCAATAATGTCACTTACTACATTCACTACAACATGCTACTCATTTCAATGTTTAAAAAATTCCAGTGTTTATCATGTGCTTAAAATGTGATCACAAATGTTTAAATAGGATGGAGCTAGCAGGATCTTTCACCGTTTAGCCAATATCTGTCATGTTTAGGAAAATACCTACGGTGAAACCACCAATAACCTTACAATTTGATTTAGAAAACGAAAGTTAAGCGAACTTTTTAAAATCAATTTTCAAAGTGATTGATCCCATTCCTCCGAATAAATAACTTAAATTTTTACTTTAAAATCAATTAGAAATAAAAGATGATGTCTTTATTCATGTATGAATAAATATTCACAGAATTCACCTCATTAATTTTGTCATTGATCATAGATTGGTGGTTAAGTTGATCAACAAAAATATTTTAATGGCCTGAGTCATCATAATCGTCTCAATTTTACTGCTCTTTATTTCGACTAAGGCCATCTAGTCAGAAATGGAATTCATTTATAATACTTTCCTGACTACATTTATGTTGTCAAATAAAAATCGAATATCACTAAGAGTATCCACATACGATGATTGGGTCAAGTAAAGCTCATCATGGTGGGGATTGTAAAGATGCAGATAAGCTTTCACAACGTGTTGGTCTGATTTATGTCTCAGATATCTATAGAGATTCAGGTATATCTGTTTGTTAAATTGATGTGCCCGATAAGTTTCATTTTGAAAGATAACAAACAGCATGAATCTGAAAGAACACTTATTAGATGATACAACTATAAACAGAAAGATCATGTCTTACTGTTTATTTAGGAATCAAAATACATCAGCCTGAAATATAGATAAATCACTAGTTGCTTGCCACTGTAGAAAATTTAACTATTGAACAGATAAAATTTGTATAGACGGACTTGAATTAACCCTAATACTTTGTTATGTAAATCTTTGTTAAGTGAAGTCTTTTCACATTTAATCTTTAATTTTAATGCGATTTGTTTCTAAAAATCATGAGTTATTAATTTAGCCACACTGACCCTTATTCCAAGAAAGTAACCAATTAAAAATGAATTAAATTTTCTAAACTAGTGATAATTACCAAATAAAAAAGTATATGAAGTAGTAAGTATCTATTAAAAGCAATTCATTCGGAGGTGAGCTTCTTTGATTCACTCAAATGACTTTTGAAAGTAAGTCAGTCAAATCATTTTTTTATAAGAAGAGTATGTGAACTGATAACTGATGAAATAGTACAACAAAAAATTGCTATCCGTAAAATACGTAATTATTTGGATTTAAACGTATTTCATGGCATCTTGCTCGATCTAATAGATGATATCCAGGATTGAACAGTTCTTGCATGAAAATGGAGAGGTTGACGTCTAACACATAAATCGAATTTCTCGTAGACTCTAAATCCCTAAAAGCAATTATCACCGAGTCTCTCTTTGAATATCGAGAAATTCCGTAAAACTGGATAACAATTTTACCTAATTTTATCATTTCAAGTCACGGGACTGGCCATGATATCAAAAAATTTGCAACTGCTTCGAGAATTATAAGCAGTAAAGTTTAATTGAATCGTTTAAAAAACTAGTCAAAACGGCCTGTAGAACGATCATTGAACAACACACATTCTGATATGGATTAGAACATTCACGCTTCAAAAACTACCATTTCAAACGTTGATCCAATGAGAATCAAATGCATATTCATATATGAACATAATTAATATATGACCCATGAACGTTATTTCTCAGAATTAGATAACGCTGAATTATCTATGAAGAAAAAGCTTGGCCGAATTATTCATATCTAAGTTTTAATATGATAAGTTCTGGTTTATCACATAATTTACTGAGATACTACTATCAAATATACAGATCTCGGCAAAATCAAATTTCTTCAACTTTTTTCACTGAGATAAAAACTTCTAAAGAATGATTTTGATTCAAAAAATTGAAAATATACTTCAACCTTTATAAACGAAAAAAACTAGCATCAAGATTAAAAATAAGGGATTAGATTATACTTTCTCTTGCGAAATGTGAAATGTTATCTGTTAAACCAGAAAAATATGTCAAATTTATAAAATTCTTGGCTCTAGTTATTTATTGAATGAACTTTTCAGTCAAATTTTTACAACAGTCAATATATTCAACACTGAAACAAATCTATTGAAATTTAAGTAGCGAAGAAACGAAACCTAATTTTTTAGGGTCACTATAAAAATCTGTACAAGAGAAATAGTAAATTGGATTTTGCTTCTCCAATGAGTTATGAGATTTTAAAACTTGAGCAAATAAATAATAAACAAAAACTAGATCAAAGTTATCTTGAACTGAATGGTAGAATAATCTACAGTTTGACCACGATAAATTGTTTTTTATTATCCCGTAAATCAATAGAAGTATATTGAAGTAAAACGCATTTGAAATTAAACGTAAACTTTCCCCGCAAATCGTTGTATGGAATAATTATAGGTTGACTAACATAATATCAGTAAATCTATCTAAACGTAAAATTGAACACAGGCGTTCAACCATTACACTTATATAACATGTATTTCAATTTGTCATCGATTTAGAAGGACTTCTAATAGACTGTAAATGCAACAACACCAGTTTCTTTTGCAATTTATTGATTATAATGTGTCAACAGTATAATTGTAAACTGAAGACGTTTTTAATTATGATACTGATTTCTGATCTAATAGGATGGAAATAAGTGTCTCCAGAAAAAGAACCACTACTGATAACATTTACTTATCCATAGAATGTAAGGTTTTGCATGTTCTTGAGTGACCCGTAATAAACGCGGCCTATTTTTAAATGGCATCTTTCTTCACGAGCTATATTTTTTGAAATGAAAGAATACAGCTAAACTGTAGGGTATGGGTATGTTGCGTTTACATTGATTAAAATACTATCCAGTAGATAAGTGTTACACATGCGTATAGCCTTGGATCAAGCTATGTTAAGTAAAAAAAGTTACCTTTGTGTTACCCAATTAGCTTTATTCAGGAATCGAGGATTTCTTGCATGATTCACTTAATCGTTCTCAAAAGTGGTAAATTAGCTACTTTATTTTTATGTAGAATGTATCAAAAGTCAAACTAAGAAACCGTATGTTGTTGTAAATGAAGTATTGCTTTTCTGAAGTTGGTATACCAGACCACATAAATTAACCACCTGTCTAAATATCAAAGAAAAACATTTTGCATTGATTCTTAATGTTACTTTGATGTGTTTATGATTGGAGAACGAAAGGATCATTGGCAACATGACGCGTGAAGTTTTGTAGCGTATAGCGAAAATGTGTATTTATATTTGAATGGAATACCTTTAGAGTATCCTTAGGAGAACGCTACACCTTTTCTGTAATCCATTGGTAACCACCTATAAATTTTATAAAACTGTCTGGCCGATTCTATTTTTGGGGGATGTATTATCACAAATAATAATTGTTTATAATTACCTTACTAAAACTTACAGGTAAGTAAACTGTTGGTTCTCTGTTCTTATATTTTTAGTTGATTAGGGAACGTTTTTTAAAATAAATTAATTCGTAATTGAATATACATCGTCCAAAATCTTTTAATGAGTATTTATCTTACTTCATACTCCTAACTAGCGGTTATAACATGATTGTCCTTACAAAAACTCACTTTCAAATAGACCAAGTTAAATGGCAAAAAATAAGCAGAATAATAACCTGAACCTTAGTCTCAAAAGATTGAATGGAATTAGAGATGATTGTGAGTAAAAGTACTGCATAAAAAGAATGCTTGAAATAATTGACTTTCTTTGATTACTAATACTTTTTTAATACTGCACGTAGTGGCATATGTATTTAAATGACTATCTGTAATTTTTTATAATTTTATAATTTGAAATCATAGACAACATTTATTTTACTGATTTAACCAAAATCATTTCCTATGATATATTGATATATTTAATTGTGTTCTTAAGATAGACAGTAGATAATTAATTCTCAGTTAGAAATTATTAGTTGTCATTTATTTAATATGTGCATATGGACTACAGGTTGACTATTGATGGAGAGTAGAGTTTAGCATAAGTATTATAACGTCACGAATAATGTTTGGAGAGGTTTGCATTTTGAATGAGTATTGAACCAGTCTATATTGATTGAAATAAATAATTTTGCATCCCTGATGGACAATTAGTTTTAAAAGTGTATTAGTTATCGTGTGGAGAAATAATAGCCCATAAAAATAAGAAAAAATAATCATAAAAAGGATAGTTCGTTTATAGAAAAGTCATGTCTTTGTTGTAACGGAATTAATGGGAACGACAGGAATCATATAAAAACGTTTTGCTACAAAAAGAGGGCCGTGAAGGGCTTATATCGAAATATGTTTAATATTAACTTCATCTGTTTTACAGGATATTATTTGAAACTTTATCTGAGAAGCTGAAAACAGTTTTAATATTGCCTAAAATTTGAGTTCCAATATTTATCTCTAATATAGAGGAATACATAAAATTTGAATAAAATTTCATATGAGACCGTATATACAAAGTTACTTCACCTAGTTCCATATCCGTTGTTTGCACAATGATTATGATAATGGTCGATGATAACATGTCACAGATTACAAAAGTTTGTTTCCTACTAACCAATTGGTGTCTTGTTGATAACAATTTTCACTGTTGAATCATCAGATTACACGTTTGAGACCTGCTCCATCCATTTTGTATGTGTCAGCGGCGTAGTATCACTATACTTCACACGGTTGATTTAAATCAGACTTCGAGTACACAAATATTTACCTAGTGAATGAATTAGAATAACGTTATTATCGAAATTCCATTCTGATACAGATCTATTTAGTAGTTACCTCACGTGTATCACTTAACCGTTCCAATCTTTGATTGAACAAAAGACAATTGTAGGAAGGGCCGATCTTGAGTTTCATTCTTATATATTAGTGGATCCAAAGAACGAATAATCATTAACCCAATAGAACAGTTCTCGAGTTATGATGGCTTTTTCTTCATTTTGTACGTTTTTCATAATTATTATTAATTTATTCGTTTATTTAAAATATTAACTACTCGATACAACTATGAACGTACTATAATAAGCATCGTAAGCAGGTCTGTTGTACTATTCATCAATTAACCTACACAAAGATTTTCTATGAATAACTATTATATTCATTATTGACCATTTTACGACGATAGATATGTGATATGATATTCAGTTAATAAAGTAAAATTATAAGACCAAAGACAAGAAATTTGTGTTCATCCTAAAAAGGTGCAGTTATTTTTCAAAAGCCATTTTAACTTAATTATTTGTTTTTTTGACTTTAGCCACTTTACTGATATCGAACTTCTTGACCGGGTACCTAGAACCCTTTTAATTTTGGGAGGTATATTATTAGGGATTCAGATAATCGGCTTCATTCTTCTACGCCCAAGACCTTCTTCAAAACAGGTAAGTGGCAGTTTCAATTGTAATTTAAATGATATTGTGGTTAGCTTTTAAAAATGCGTTGGAAATAATTATTGTCAGAAAATGAACATAACAATGAAAAGAATGAAATTATTGTTCGCTAAGACGTTAGAATTTATTGTTTATTTTCCACAAAATACTAACTGAAAATCACAATTTCACTTGCGTTGCGCGTTTTCAGCATCCTATGTAAAAATTATTCATGAAGTATTGTAGATGACCTAGAAATGTCACCGGAAATATTATTTTAAAATCTTATAAAAAATACACTTTTCCTTGAGTTTATATTTGTGTAACCATTCAGTTGTAACAAATTTATTTAAATAATTTTTGAGGTCAGTATGATTTTCATTTCATTAATCTTTTCAGACGAATTAACATGAATAAATCGACTCTTAACATTTAATAAAGGTGATCGAGTGTGAATCTAGGCAGTATCACTTTTTAATCGAAATAAGTAAACATCATGAAATAATCATGAGCATTAAAAATAATTACATTTCGTTGAGTGGAAAACAAAACAAAATATTTTATACTGGCATTTCACTATTTATGCTAATAACTGCATCAAAGTTACAGTAGATCAGAATTTATCAAAATCCTAGCTTATATATGGTAACCTGATCATTGTATATAGTAATTCTCCATTGTCGAGTGAATGAAGTAATAAAGGTACCAGGAAAACGTAGATTGTTACCATATATAAGCTGAGATTTTTTATAAATTTCGGTTTACTGTAACTTTGATGAAGTTATTACCATTAAATAGTAAAACGTTAGAACAGCTTCGTTTAGTCTTTCGCTTATTAGTAAATACAAATTTCTAATAATAGTTCATATAATGAATCCAACAGCCAAACTTTTTCCAAACATGCATACATTATGAAATGAATTTATAAGTGTTTAGAACCAAAATCGAGACTTAAGGCAACCTAGTGAAATGGAAAATATTGAAGACTTTGGATATGAAATTAGCAATAATGGTTTAAAAATTGTTTAAAAATTCTCGACCAACAAATAACTGTTTAGTTCCATATTTTGAACGGTGAAGTCAAACCATTCTCTCAAACTGTTTATTATTTACTTGGTGTACTCACCTAGATTTCACTAGATGTTGTGACTTAAAGTAGTTTATTATTTAAACCACTTGTAACGTGTAAAAATACCTGTCTGCAGAAATTCTGTTGAAGCATTTAATGAATGAAAATGTTATTAGTATAGCTGTAATCTATTAATGCTTGGTCGTGAGATCAAAACTGTTTACTTATTGTGATTTATTGCGGGCAGTCTTCAGATCACGAATGAACGACAATTAGAAATCAAACTGTTCACGCTTTGATTTATCTCGATATTATTTTGAATGAAACTTCAGTTTAACCTTAGTTCTAGCAAAACTAAGTTGGCCACATATAAAATAACATCATTTGTACTCTGATTTTGTGCAGAAAGCTATGATAATTGGTCATTCAACTAGCTTTCAGTGTTCAATATTAGATGCTTTGCACATTGTCATAATTAGTGGTTGATCCACATTGTTTACTGGTACTTCAAATAAAACAAAGGTTGTTCGTTAAGAACTCAGGATTATTCACTTTAATTCCGTTTGATCCTTTTTGCATCCTGTTTATTATTACCTCTTGTTGAACATATCGCTCTGTGAAATCAGCAATTTATGAAACCTGTGTATAGCCTGATGTTTTATATCGATGATATTTGTATAACTAGAGTACATCATTTTAATACTAACTTGTAATTATTTTCTTAAGTTAAAAAAATATGACAAAGCATTTATTTTGTGATATCAAAATGAAATATAAAACAAAGATAAAACAAACAATTAATATGTCACGATTTGTCCTATATTTTAATAGCACAAAGTATCCTCATATACAACCATAGATAGTAAGAGTTCATTATATGAACAAAAAAAGTACCTATCTTAGTTCATTATCATTTAATAATGAGATTGATAATTTATTCTTTTATCTAAATGTGACTAGATTTTATAAGTATTCTAATGAATAAATTTTCCAGGTTATTTGAATTTGATAAACGTTGCTTAAAGACAATAAATTATTCGGATTGATTTCTATTCAACTTATGGAACATCATCATTAGATGTTTTATAATTTTACTAGAAATAAAAAATCAAATTAGAAATAGATGATATTGTTATGTGATTCAAAGTAATATAATATAATTAGATATGTCTAAACAAATAATTTTAAAATAGGTCTTGGCACCAACTAAGATCAGTTGAAGAAAAATTGTGTAGGTAAATCATTTTATCCTGGAATGGAGTTCCTCAGGAGAGGGTACTTGTGACACTATACAGGATTGATGGAGTGATTTTGTAGACTCTTTGTTCTAGAAATGTTACAATTCAACGGTTAGGTCAGGTCTTAAGGTGGAAAAGTTCGGTGAATATTTGACATATAGAATGGCACATAATTGCAAATTAATTGAGCATTCGGTAGATTGTTACAATCAAAATTGGGGGTTCACATATCACCTAGATCATCAACAAGGTATCCATAACTTATTTAAAATAGGATTACACTCACTTTTTGGACTGCTCCCACATTGTGTACAATAATGCAAAAATATCACGCACGCAAGACCGAATTATTCTTCTATAAAATTGTATTTTGAATAGATAAGACAAGAGAAGTGTACCAATACACTGTTTACATATTGTGGCTTCAGATGTAAAGTTTTGCAATTAAAATGCTAGCTTTGAGCTTATTTTCTTTAGAACAAATAAAAAGCGTGTATCTTTGAAATAAAAATTCTGTTTCTGTCATTAAAGAAACCCACGTATATGAGCACATATATTGTGCAAAAGTAAATTTCTACAGATATTTCATTTCTTGAAAGCCTCTGTGTTTTATACTACAGTAGATGAAGACTAGGAAAAAATTTTCAAAATACATGATTGTCCATGCAATTTAACTAAATTTAATTATGTTATCTGTAAGGTGGCTTGATTTTTTCTAGTAGGCTTCCTTGATCACTTTACAATACCATACAAAAAGCGCTGTTATTGTAATACAACGGTTATTCGAATTCTAAGTTATTTATGGCTTATCTACAATACGGATTTCCAAAGCAGATTTATAATGTTTTTACTTGTCATAAAGTTGTATTTGTCTTGTTCCAAATTGGCTACCTGGTGATGAATTACTCCATGCCATACAAAGGAATATGTGTACTATATCATTGAGCTCACCTACTCTTAACACTTCAACTCATCATTTCATAATTACAGGAAAGCTTTACTTCCTCATACCTTAAAAATGTGAAATCAGTAGTTCTGTGTAAACATGGTTGTTCGCTTTTGATCACGTTCGTAAGAATATTTTATTTATTTATGAAGCTATCTTACTACTTTTATTATATTGCACTAGGATTATTGAACTGCATCAAAGTGTATTCATCTATAACATAATATTTAACTTGAAAGACTGTTATCCTAATAATGGTCCACTAAAAACTGCCTACTCATTATTGTTCTTGAGTTTCATTTGAAATCTTTCCGAACTATTGTTAGTTGTTAAAAACGTCGTTAAAATGTTGTTGTGTTGCTTTCCGGAATATTTCTAAAATGCTGGAATAATTCACAGACATCAGCCTAGACGTATATTTCAAGTTTAGTATTTTTATTGTTGTGTAGTCAGTACAACTAGGACAAAAATCGCTTTACAAGCTGAGTCTAAATAAAATACTGGGGTTTCCAGAAAACTAATTATTATTGAGTAGGAAGATTTTCTGATATTTAACTTACATTAAGTTCATAGACAAGTTTAGAAATTAATTTTATAAATTCATTTGACTTAATTAAGATATTCATTTGTAAGTAACAGATATATATTTCTTTTATTAGAATTTGCTATAAATTTATAGAATACTGATTTTCTTATAGTTTTAGGATTATTCTTGTTTGTTGCAATAGATATACATAAGTATGAATTACATCGTACCCGGTAAGAATATATACAATGTCGAACAATTACAGGTTTACATAATAGAAAATAGTTATAAGTTCTTTCTTAAAAAAAGAAAGCAGTAGCACGTAAATACTGACGAAAAAACACTCGATAAAACTTGTAAAATACTATAATTCAGCGAACCAAATTATCTACATATTTGAATGAGGACTATGTTTGGGCTTAATCTGAAGCTAGTCGCACCAGTTGCTTTTGTTATTAAGTAAAGAAGGTTATTTAAATCATAAGCCAATCAATGGTAGACCACTATTGAAATCCTGGAAGCACTGGACGGCCGTTTCGTCCTAGCATGAAACTTTTCAGAAATGGGCATTCACAATGCCGCACGCGGGACTCGAACCGATTAACATCGTTCGATGTCGGCTCCGTGGTCTAGTGGTTAAGTGTTCAAGCGAGATCAATAGCCCTACACGATAGGTTTTCAGTCAGTCAGTCAGTAACAACGTAGAACTTCGTACGTACGTACATCAGTTCGAGTTGCCACACCACATTAGTACAGAGATACAGTTGTCGATTCAAATCCCATAGTGGTAGACGTAATAAGAGTATAAGCAGTAATCGGGAAGATTAGGGTTTGGAGATGTTATTTAAAGAGTATAATCCAGTGAAATAAATTTGGAAAGAGGAAAAAAAAGGACATGAAGAATTCAGAAGATTAGAATTTGGGAGAACACAGAGAGTGGATGCACCTGCGCCATTGCAAACGATTTTGAGCCATGTCAATCAGGGTCTCTAACCATCGGTTGCTATCATCTCGCGGTCCCCAACCAGGTAGTCTACACCTACCAACATGACTCAGTCCACTTGTCAGTGACTTCATGGACTTGTGCCATGTTTTGGTTTGGCCGCCCCTAGCTTTCTTCCAACCTACTCCTATACCACTGAACATAGCACGTCGAGGCAGTCGGTCGTTGGGCATACGTAACACGTGTCCCAGCCATCTCAACTGATGAAGTTTCACTACTTCATCAATTGATTTGCCATCCTTACCTAGTACCCGTTTCCTAACAACTGCGTTACTTACTCGATGGTCCCATGATATACGAGCAATGTTTCGAAGACACCTATGATCAAATACTAGTAGCCTACGGATATCCTCTACTCTTACCGGCCATGTTTCACTGCCATAAAGTAGGACGGAACGAACTGCTGCGCAGTAAACACGTCCTTTGGTTGATAGACGGATATTTCGCCTACGCCATAAATGACGCAAGTTGGCAAAAGCTAGTCGAGCCTTCTGTATCCGTGCTGAGATTTCGTCACACACCAGACCACAAGGGCTGATGAGACTTCCAAGATAAGTGGAGCGGTCGACACACTCAACTACTTCACTCCCTATCACTAGTTCGGGTGTCGATGTAACCCAATCCTGAAGCAACATTTTGCATTTCGAGGGAGAGAATCGCATCCCGAACACGCTTGCACTGTTGTTTAGAGTGGTCAGAAGACTCTGCATTTTGCCAGCGTCTTCACCAAATAAAACTATGTCATCAGCATATTCCAAGTCAACAAGTGAATCTCCTGGTAGAAGTTCAACCCCTGGAAATTTAGATGAGGAAAGTGTTATCTCTAAAAGTACGTCGACCACAAAGTTGAACAAGAATGGGGAGAGTGGACAGCCCTGACGAACACCACTTGAGGTAAACAATTCTGATGACAGTTCGCCATGAGCTCTCACTCGACCAGTTGTGTTCGAGTAGAGAGCCTTTATAAGGTTGATGTACTTCTTTGGTACTCCTTTCAGTGACAAACACTGCCATAGAACCTCACGATCAACAGAGTCGAATGCCGCCTTAAGGTCGAGAAATACTACCATTGTGGGGCGTCTGAATGTGTGTCTGTGTTCTAGAACCTGACGTAGTGTGAATATCTGGTCTATACAACCACTTCCAGGTCGAAAACCAGCCTGATTTTCTCTAGTCTGCTCTTCACGAGCTTTGATTAGGCGTCGAAGTATTATTGAAGCTAATATTTTAGACACTATATTAGTCAAACTGATTCCTCTGTGATTGTCACAAGAGGACTTTTGTCCTTTCTTATAGACTGGCACAATCAGTGATTGAGACCAGTCAGATGGGATTACGTCCAGTTCCCAAATTCTACCTAAGACCTCGGTTAATCTCATTGCTAATACTGGACCACCATCCTTAAAAATTTCAGGAGTAAACCTGTCAGGGCCTGCTGCTCTCCCTCGTTTCAGATTTCCTATGGCTTTTTCAACTTCGTAAAGGGACGGAGGACCTACATTAACTTGCCATTCAGGTTGACTAGAGATCGTGGGAAACCGAAGTGTGGCTGAAGGCCAGTTGAACTGATCCCTAAAGTGCTCTGCCCATCGATCCAATCTCCTGGATTGAGAATGAATAATATGTCCATCTTTCTCTGAGATTGTTTCGCTAACGGTCGGGTTCCTAATTCCGGTTTCCTTAACGAGTCTGAACAATTGTCTGCTATTACCCATTGCCGCTGCCTTTTCCATCTCTCTTGCTTTCGCCACCCACCACTGTTCGCGATCATTGCGTAGGCTTCTTGTCAGCTTGCGCTTAAGCTGACTCCGCTCTTCATTATGTTCAGAGCCAGTTGGAATGAGTTTCCGAGCATCTACCAGTGAGATAGATGCTGCTGAGATCCAGTGTTGCTCCCTAACCTTCTGGTTTACCTTACTAGCAGATATCACTGCTGTTTCCACAGCTTTTCGGATATCATTCCATGCTGCATCGGGGTGGGCATCACATACATGGCTGCCTGACTGTTTTCCTAGTTGTTCCTGAAATATACTCTTAGCTTGACTATCATTAAGTAGGCCCCTAAGAGGTTTCCTTGCAGCGTCTTTCCTACGTCCAGTAAGACGCAAGCAAATACGCGCTCGCACTAGAGCATGATCTGAATCTAGGCATGTGCTCCAGAATGAGCGACAGTCTTCTATCGAGCCCCTCCATCGGTGGCTGATAGCGATGTGATCTATTTGGGTCCAACGTTGGGACGAATTAGGGGGTCTCCATGTTAAAAGATGTTTTTCCTTATGTTTAAAGTTAGTATTTGCAAGGAACAGGCGGTTATCTGAGCATAGCTGCAACAGACGGTCGCCATTATCTGTTCTTTGAGCCACGACACCATAAGATCCACCTAGGTGTCTTTCCCTATCGCTTAGTTTATCTACTTGAGCATTGAAGTCACCGGTCACTATTACTACATCCGAGCGCTTAGCTTTTCGGAGAACGTCTGAAAGCTTTCTGTAAAACTCATCTTTTACATCATCTGAGCTGCAGTCAGTGGGAGAATAGGCAGGGACGACGAAGAGGCAACGACGAGTGTCCCTATCTTTCCGGGTTCTTACTGTTCCGTTCAGTCGGACAGCGCACAAACGACTGTCTACTGGGATCCACTCTAAGAGAGCTAGTTCTGCCCTAGGACTCAATGCTATACCTACGCCGGCGAGGCCACGGGAAGCAGAATCAGGGCTTCCAGATACACGAAGCGTAAATCGAGTCGGTTCTTTATTTCGGTATGGTGAGGTCAAATGAATGACGCTACTTGGATCCTGTATGCGCGTTTCGGAGACGCAGCACACATCGATGGCGCGAGATTCTAAAGTTTTAGCTATGGAAGCCTGCTGTCCTATTTGGCAAAGTGTTCGTACGTTAAAAGCTCCTACGTGTAGTTTAGAGCGTGGTTTCAGGAGACCAGGAATGGCGTTCCACGTACTCGAATCGTTTGCCCTAGCGGTGCGAGGTGATAAAGAGACGTGGGGAGGGTTAGTCGGGGAGATTTGAACGGAACAGTAAGAATCCGGAAAGATAGGGACACTCGTCGTTGCCTCTTCGTCGTCCCTGCCTATTCTCCCACTGACTGCAGCTCAGATGATGTAAAAGATGAGTTTTACAGAAAGCTTTCAGACGTTCTCCGAAAAGCTAAGCGCTCGGATGTAGTAATAGTGGCCGGTGACTTTAATGCTCAAGTAGGTAAACTAAGCAATAGGGAAAGACACCTAGGTGGATCTTATGGTGTCGTGGCTCAAAGATTTGAATGTGACCACCTTGGTCTCTTGTGCTGTCACGGGTATGAGGGTTGATATCACTTCCCGGCTGCCCACACCGTGGAAGGGTATTTCTTGAGGAACCTGAAAAGGAAATTGGATTAGTGTTGGTCTTGACGACCTGGGAGCGTGACCGCAGAGCCCAAGGGACAACTGCTTGAGGCCGGTCGCGCACGGACTTTTTGTGGAAGGTTTTTGACGTGTTAGCTCCGTTCTTCGAAGGGCCTTGCCGCCGGAGACGGAAATCCGTGAGGTAAGGTGAGGTGTGACATTTTTAGGGTCGACCTTTTCTAACCCCACCCCTCCTTGTGGGAAGGCAGCATCGCTGTCATGCTGGATGTCCGAGGGAAACACCTTACTGCTGTCACAGCCCACTACAGTCAGCAGTACGACTTCGCCCTCAGACCTTGAGTTGCTGCTTTTAGTCTTACCGTTCACCAATCGACCTGCCTGGCATGGTAGAACCTGCAGGAACATATGTTCCAGCCAATAAAGCTCGGTTGGGTCATCACGATAGGCAAGCCCGACCACCGCGTCAAGGTAGCAGCTTCGATCGGGACACGATAGGTTTTGATGACCATTACAAGAAGTTGTCGTTATGTTTCTTTAATAGTCAAATACCTATCTATTTAGCTAAAATTTTATGAACGATAATGGATTCCTGACCATTTTAAGCATTTTGAAATGTTCCAGATGACTTAAAAACAACAACATAAGATTTATTAAAGAGTTAACTTTGTCGAACATACCAACATAATATTTCAAACCTATCAATTATATATTATTTTATTATTTATGACTGCGCCGCCAAGTGTAGGCTAATTAGTTTCAAAATGATTAACTGCTTTGCTATAGTATTACTAGTTTCTTTCTATGTCAGAATATTATATAATTAGTGTTGGTTTATAATTGTTCGCCGACGTAACTGTACATATCAAATGACTAATATTCCGTTAGTATTGATAATATCATTTCTATTTCCTTTGTTTAATATGGACAATGTCAAACAAGCGTAGTTGTTATATCTTGAGACAGTCAAATGGTGAATTCATTTTATCTTAATTATGAATTGCGTACTTACCAAATAAAGAATGTCTCTGTTAAATAAGCTGTTTTCCGTCAGACCCTGATTAGTTTATTTTATAAATTTGTCCAGTCACTTTTCTCTTAAATCTTTCACAAAAATATCTGTGATTAGGCGCTGGCTTTGTTTGTTAATGGTGTTAAAGTAGGGAGAAAGAAATCTAGAAGTTAATATGTGATACTGGATTCAAAAAAAATTGTTTTTAATTATTCATTATTCTTGGAAACCTGATGATTTTGTCTGTAGCATACTGCGGTGTCTAGTAGTTCGTTTTTACTTTCCAACCGAACAACAGTTATCGTTTTCTGAAAATCGAGTAATTTATGGATATAACCGGCATGTAGAAGACAATGTTGCTTCATCAGCATGATGGATTCGCAAAACATTTTTCCAGATTAATTTAAGTTAACAAACTGCACAAGATAATTCAACATCAACTTAGTAACTCCATCATTTTTCACCGTGAACGACTGTGAAGTTAGGCAGTATTGTGTATCATCATCTTCACACGGAAGTGGATTTGGATAGTCAGTAATTCTTCGGAAAACATGTTAGTTTGCTGAGAATGCACTCTGTTCGAAATGTGCTGTCTAAAAATTCGAGTTTGACGGCGTTTTTTGACCTTATATGCTACTTGTTGCAGACAAATTATCTGTCCTTATTCAATAGATTATAGCAATCAATATGTTTCGTAGAAGCATGACTGGGGAACTAAAATCTATTGAGAATCAGAATTTAGTTTTATGAAAAGTAAATGATCCTACCCCTGGTTATCGACGACTGAAATATGTTACTCTCTACAAACTATTTGCCCCCAATGTTTTTTTTAAACATTTAGATCAATGCATATTTTGATTTTATTGCTTATTTTCATATTCATAGGCAAATATAACCCAAAAGATTCAAGCTTCAAAGTAAGTTTATTTTTTCGTGATATTTTGATATCGGGCAAAATAATTGCTTTTTTAACCCTACAATTTTGTTGTCCTAGTTTCTAATGATTCGTAAATCAATGTTCAATAAGTAATCTCATTACAGAAAGGTAAAAAATTTGTAAAACGCAATATAAAATGTCTTTAACATCAAGTATAAAATATAGTATATATAATCAATGTCTATTAATTTACAACAATCAACTATTGTTTACGTAAATGAAATAACAGGTCACTAAAAGAGTGTTAAGGTGGCAAACATGTAATAGCTGTTCTTATTTCCATTGAACCTTAATAGAAAAGCTTAAAACGTAAGTCCAACAATATATCATGATTCACTTTTGAATTGAAAATTTCCGTTCCATTTATCAGCTATGGATCAAACTGCATATATAGCTCATTAACTTGTACAACATAGAAAACACAATATATGGATGTTTGGATGAGCGAAAATATATAAGTGAGTTCTAGCGTTATGGGAGATCTGTGGTTTTACTTTCATCAGTTCCGTTTTATTAGAAAATAATCAACCGTTCTAATTTTTAAAATATTACTGTGTTGTATGTGATATCATCGGTGTGATGATAAAAAAGTTTGTACTTTAGTATTCGTTTTATTCTTTAGTTTATTTCCAATTTTAACTGGATGTGAATAGGCTCTGCGTTTAGTTAATGAGATTAAACAACACTGGATTGCTTCATTCCTATTACTACTAACTGATGCAGTTTAAAGGAAAATGTCAGTAGCATTATAGTTCAATTTTTATAGGTCATCTGGTAGAATTTTGCAAATAAATATCTGGATACTGCTGGATTTTCCAGAAGTTTCAGTGTTTTGTTAATTATTATGATTGCTTACGCCAATAGGTATTGGCATTCATTTAAATACTAATGAGTAACTAACTAGTTTAAGTAATTTCTCTTTACTGAATGAAAATAATATTTAAGCGAGCAAATTCATTTTGTGAGTCTCGTGAATAATGAATGCTTATGTTGATGTAATAATTATGATTACATTAAATGTGGTTATTTTTTATGACCCTAAATTTATAAATCATGAGAAAATAAATCTGATAAGTGGGTCTGATTATTTACTGACTTACTTAAGCCTGGTACCCCCTTCATCTAATTACTGGACAGATAAGTTTGTTTAAAACGATTTTTAAATAAAAATGTCATATATATTTAATAAAAATGAATCTCATAGATCATACGTCATGCTAAATTAGTTTGTTATAAGAATTTCAATTAATTATTTTCACAACTCATTCTTCAAAACCGATGAGTTGCACGGTAAGCTAAAACGATATTCACAACAGCAAATACAATAAGATTTAATGAGCAAATAAATATCATATGATTGTAAAACTTCATAATCGTCATTAATGTACATGTATATATAATGATTTAATTACTATCATTTATATTTATTTAATGATGAATTCAACAGAACATTAATTGTTTGTTTCTCGAAATAAATAATTCAGCATAACATTATCGTTTCGGAAATAGAATCAAGCCAAGCAACAATTGGATAGTATTTAATTACAAATACTGTGGCTTTAAAGTTGTTGCATCCTTTACAAAAAGTGCTTAGATCATTAACGATTAATTTTTTACTTTTTTATCCAACATTTTTCTAGTGACGATTTTTCACAACACCTTTGCCCTTTTGTTCTTTTAGATGCTGGTTTCATCGAAATCTATCTAATGCGTTGGCATTTTATCTGGGTTCAATTTCTTTAGCGGCATACACTTTGACTTGCCTTCATCATGTCTAGTCTTTTCTACTGTTCATACGTTGTCACCCGGAGCGTTACTGTTTTCCACTTTCTTTATGTTTTGTTATAGTTTTTCACTGGTTCTTGTGGACTCTGACCCAGTTTCACAAGAGATTTTACTTCCAGTTGGATTTGCTTGTTAAGAAGGTCCATCACTCATTAATCTTGTCTTTCAAGAAATCTTAAGCTCCTCCATAGAAGAAAACGTCAAAGGTCTAAAGATGATTGATAATCTTAATTCGAGCTGTGACATGTTGCATGTTACATATTCAGATGATCAAATCTCGACCTCAACTAACGACTCAAGTAACACTCAGAACTCACAAAACGTTCTTAGTCAACTTAGTACGAAAGTTTCCCATAAAAAGACAAAGACTATATATATAAAAAGCAAAACATTAATCCACTAGTTATCATAAGTAATAATAAAATATAGGAAGTAAACTCTTTAGAACATCTGAGATCGACAATTCGAAACAACTTTCGTTCAGACGATGCGATCATTTCCAATATAATAAAAGTTAAACATGCTACAATAAAAAATACGGTCAGTACTGCGAGATAACAGCATAAGTTTGAGTACCAAAATAAGATTGACGTGGTTCACCATAATACTATTATTAAGGCATAGACTAAAGACAATTAACCTAATAAATAAGGACTGAATGAGATCAACAACCGTCTTACACACCATTCGATCAATAATACTTGGTGTCGAAAGCATACCTCAATAATAATGCTACAAAAGAAAACCCGTTTAACTAACATAGCCAATAGAACCAATAAAAATCTTATATTTGGTGCATCACAACAAATCCTACAATTGCAGGGCTATGAGAGTAGCATAGCCGAGGTTAAACATATCAAAAACTGGCTAAGACTAGCAAAACGTGATATCAATTTGTTTGAAGAAGGACTACCGCAAAATTAAGTGGACAATCCAATCAAGTTTAATTTGACAAACCAAGCAGTTATTAACTCAAAATTATTGTAAAGCGAGATCTAACGTTTATATTCTTCAGTGGAAATCGCAGCAGGATTTTTGATCCCAATAACGAAATGAATCAGTATCGCAGAAACATTCATCCTCTAAACGAAAGTGAAGTGATAAACCCAGAGGGATACTGCTGCTAACTTAGGGATTGCGCAAGAAAACAATAGGAGTGATGAAAACACATATATTCATGGCACCCCCAACACGACCTAAACTGACCAAAATTTACTACATGGACGACAACAACAAAAACAGCAGAATCAAGTAAACAAACATAGATGCACCTTCAAAGGGTATAGTGAAATGCTACCTGTAAGATAAATTATAACTAATCACTGGTATGTGGTACATAGGTGGTCAGCAGTTACCGGACAGGAAATAAGATCACGAATAAAAACTGTTATTGCTTCCCTGTGGTTGTGCCGGGTTTACAGAAAAAACAGCTTCACTAACCAGTTTGTCTATAAACGAAGTATGATAATTATTAGTATTTGGATTATAGTACTAATTAAGAATCCCAGAAATAACGCAATTGGATCAAGAAGTACTAGATAAGCACAAACAAATGTACTGTATTTGGAATTCGAAATCAAGCATTCAATAAATACAAAGGAATCATTAGTTCATTCAAACACCACATCCGCCACAGTTTAAATTGAGGTCTAAATGTTTGTGGTTGATTGTACGCCTTCTTCTTAAGTTCGTCCTGTGTCAGTCCGACAGTGTATTGGATAAAGACTCTGTATTATCTAGAATGCACTCACTAATATTAGAATTAACAACTGAAATCGGAACAGACTCACGTGCTTTCTGGGATTGTGTAATCAGCATGTTGGTTGTGTACTGAAACCGCTGCTACTTAGAATTAGAACCATAGACTTTTAGACTATACTTCCCCTCGAAATAATGTTGAATCTTCATATCCCGAAGCTATGAATGATGTAGCTTCATTTAAAATATATTTCTCACATTGGTTAGAGTAAACATCAGAAGTGACTTCGTGATAAGGATAAACAGCAGTTTTTATGAAATCATCCGAATTGTAATCAAAATCGAGGTAATTTAGTACTCGTGCATGAACAAGTTTCCCACAAGCAACAAATGCATTACGAGTACAAATAATATTGGATTCTTCTGAAATAGCTTCCTCGAATTTATTAAGAATGTTATTGTAGAGTAAAGGATCATTAGAAAATCAGCATCTATCAAAACTACATCAGGTTTCTGATCGTGACTAGGTTCATTCAACATATTTTCCTCAGACTTGCAAGGAATTTCTTCAGAAATAAGTGAATCATTGAGAAAAACCATATTTGGTACAATGACATCAGAAATCTGATAATTTGATTGATTAGAAACTGTCTCGCAAGAATTCTGAGTTTCATTTAGCTCTGGACTGCCACATGACTTTACACTGTCTTTTGAAATCGTTGATAAAGATAAATGATCATTATAAATACTCAACTTAATAGAATCAGAATTACAGGACTTAATATTAGTTGCAGCAAGATGAACAGTAGCATTACAAAGTGACTGAATATGTCCAATATCACCACATTTAAAGCACTTATAATTACGAAACATGAATTAAAAGAGTGGAACCTGCCACTGGACAAACATTGGTCAAACATGTGCCCATTTTCGTGAACTGCATCGCAACTCCTCAGTGAATTGTCTGAGTAACTTTGAGTATGCACTGGAGTTTTTATATCCTCATGAATCATTTTACGAAATCTTCCTTTACCACATTCGAAATTTGTATACTTAACATAGTCTAGCATTAGTTCCTTGAGAGCTGTATAAGGAAGCAAAATGGAATTTTCCGGTAAAGCCACAGTTTTTAATATGTTATATGCTTCTTTTCCGATGAATGTGAGGAAATCTACAATATTGACATTCTCATCATCTTCCTTGGTCATAGCCCAGATTTCGAACCTTTCAAAGTAATCCTCGAAAGCATCAAAATCTGAATGTATGTCCAACCGCTTCATCACAGGCCCCATCGCGACGCCAATGTGATAATTAGGAGTATTTGAATTATAGTACTAATTAAGAATCCCGGAAATAACGCAATTGGATCAAGAAGTACTAGATAAGCACAAGCAAATGTACTGTATTTGGAATTCGAAATCAAGCATTCAATAAATACAAAGGAATCATTAGTTCATTCAAACACCACAGGAAGCCAGAAAGAACCAAATTCATACATGTTCTGTTCTAACTATTATCATTACCTAAAAAATTGTAACTAATATAGGCAGCTAGAAAGTAGTTCTCTCCGTCATTGGATCCCGTTTTATAACTGAAATGAGTAGACATATATGACAAGAAGTAATCAGTATCAAGAGGATGAAATAATCTTAACAAGTGAATCATACGCATTGTTGATATTTTGTCAATTGTTTAATGACTATCCTATAAGAACTAAATTTGAACTCAATATTTTCATATTATATAAGAGAAAGAAAAGAAGCTTCTAACACATTTTCTACATAAACAGAACACTTACAATAACGCTTTACTCTAATTTATTTTATGAAGACAGTTTTACAATGTTCATGTAAATAAGTAAATTAGAAGACTTGGTGAATATCCATACAATTGCCT
Source organism: Schistosoma haematobium (assembly GCF_000699445.3). Classification (NCBI taxonomy): domain Eukaryota; kingdom Metazoa; phylum Platyhelminthes; class Trematoda; order Strigeidida; family Schistosomatidae; genus Schistosoma; species Schistosoma haematobium. The sequence continues at coordinate 24,317,993 of NC_067195.1, read as the reverse complement.
TTCATCTCAATATTAAGGTAGCGACTGTCTGTTATTTTCATCACTGAAATGTACCTGTTTAGACTAATATAATAGTTCCTAATAAGTGATGCAACAACTTCAATGTTTACTTTATATGTTATCAAAATTGAAGCATTACATCATTTACAAAATAGTTATTTTCACACTACAATTTCATCATATAATGAGCCATATACACATCACGTCATCAATGAAGTATTTAGACCAAACCAAGCAAATATGTGGAACATTTCTGACAACTAAATATAACTTTATTTCCTGAATGTCATGAGGTCCTATTACTTGATTCGATTTCTGGTTAGAGGCTTAATTTTAGCATATAAAAGTCCACAAAACTCACTCGACAAATGTCTGCTAATTATTAATTTTAATAAGCTTTTTCTCACTAGATACTGTGTACGGTTAGACTATTTGTTCCGTCAAGTAGACTAAAATAAGAACTACAAATCAGAATAAACGTGTGGAAATCTTGATAGGTTTATTACTGAATTTGTCTCTTTGTTTTGATGTAATTATTTGTTAATGAGTTTCAGTTGTTGTCATTAAAATCATAGTCTTAGTTATCAGTCTATTTTCTATCATTTTTAAAAATAGTGACGTGAATCTATCACCAAAACAAATGTTCCGCTGTATTGATTTTTATTTATTGTGGCTCGTAATGTTCTGCAACATTATTCCTATTACAACAATCACGTCGACTTATAAGGTAGCTATTTTTGTTCTTTACACTTTACTCATTTACTTTTAACTTATTCGTCAGAAGGATCTAGTCAATATGTTCAGTGTAATGTATATGCGGTAACGAGACAACTTTTGGTTAATGTTTTACCTGGTTATCAGGTTGACAATTTTCGCCTGAGATGAATGTATACATTTTTCTTATGTACCATGTGGCAAGTGTTCTATATGGTTTAAGCATTATATAAATCACATTAGAAACTAATGTGGGGTCTACTGAAGTAGTATACTGTAAGTATTCTTACACTGCGACTCTGAACGAATAACAAGTTTAGTCTATTGAATGGTAAATTTTGTCGAATCTCATAAAACGAATATCTGAGATTTTTAAAAATGACGCATCAAAACAACTATCTTTTGGTGCTGCTATTACAAAACTGTTAGATCACTAATTTATCAGTTTGTAAAATTGATTGTTATCAACTGGATTACCTGTTTAAATTTACCCTCTAATATTCCGTTTTGAAACACGTGAGCAGTCAACCAAATATCGTTTGTGAATATTTATTTGAATGTTTATTTTTACAAGTCTGATCTTTACACAGTTTTCAACTTGATTCCTGTTCTTTCTCTTTTTTTGTTGAAGCAATTCGGTCAAAAGTACATTTCAGACGACAGATTTTTGTCAGCTATAGTTACTATTTCATCTTTATTCAATTGCGCTGGTCGTGTGATGTGGGGTTCGATTGCTGACCGATTTTCGTTTAAAGTACGCAACATACTTTGGTTTTTAGTTGATATTTCTATTTTAAAGTATCCCGAAATCGTGAATAAGTGTCGTTTTAAAGTATAAAGTTATTTTCTTGTGATGCTAGAAGTTTTTATGATGGCTAGAAGTTTTGAGATATTACTTTGTTTGTTGACATGTTATGTTTCAAATTATTATGACCAGTAGGGTACTCAATTCTACATCAACAATTAAAATATGATAACGAACGCTTTATTCTTTCAATTACTAAACTTACGGAACTTATACAAAACTTTCCCTTTCTAAGTTTACTTTGTACAGAAAGTAGATTAGAATATGTAATTGTAGCTGAGCAAAATAAACATAACAGAATGAAGCTTATTGAACTGAACTGAACTAATAGAAGAAATTGACAAGATAGATGATTATATAAAATAACTTTTCTGTCCATTCTTTCAATGAGTTTTCAAGCGTGATAAATCAATCTTATGGGACGATAATTACAATAATACTCCTTTTGAATATATGTTTACCAGCGAAGATTTCTTCTGACCGCTCACCGTCCAGGCAGTTACAGGTTTAGTAGCCATTTTTCCTATTCATCATGATTAACTTTGAGCACAAACGTAAAGTTTCTTAAAAGATGGCGTAATTATACCCTTAACTTGCTGTAAGAGCACTTTTAGCAGCACAATGTGTTTAGTCCTCAAAGACCATCAAGGTTTTGTGTGTCTCTCATACAAGGTCATTAGACAAAAGCTGAAGCATATCTATTCAGGTCCATCTCATAGTTTTATCAACTATTAAAGTTGTTGAATCTTCTCAAAATGATCATCTAGTTAAAACTTTGAGTTGTTTGATTTCCGATTTAGAAATAAATTAACATTTTATCTTTACACAAGAGGTCCATGTTCAATAAAGCCTCACCGACAGACTAACTTCTAAAGTAAATTTCAAATGATTTGTGCTCTATGTTATCTTGAAACTCTTTTTAGATCTGGTTTCGTATTTTAAAAAAAACTTGGAGAGTTGCATGATAAAGGTTTAATGTTAACCTGGGTGACGATTTTCTCGATACTACCAGTTGTAGTGTATCGTAATTTATGACTCTCTTCTGTCTTTGTTCACGCATTTTAAGGTTACTTCGTATTTAATGATCTAAATCCTATCTGGGTTTTAGCAAAATGGTCCAGATGAGAAAAGTGTTCACCCGTTTGTTTTCTCTCTTATAGGTGCCATTATGTGTAAAACTTACTATTTGGTCAGTCGTTCTAATAACATTTCCACATTTGTCATTATTTTCGGAAATAGTAATCAAAATATTATTTCCTATTTGGGTATTCGTCTTATTTACATTATTCTGCGGAACATTCGTCCTCATTCCTAATGCAACTGGCACGGTTTTTGGGCCAGTCAATTTAGCTGTGAATTATGGTTTAGTATTTCTAGCATTTGTGAGTTTTTAGTAAACTTTATTTGTTATATTATGAACCACAACGATGTATGACGATAATTAACCTTCATTTTTAATTTATTGCCTTCAATATATACTTCAGATTAATTCACTGATTTCCTCATTTCGCTAGTAAGCATTCACTTACCTGTAAGTCCTATATATAAATACGAATGCCAGACAATAAAATCGGAACACCATAATATTATCACATCTAACTAAACGGCTACAATATATCCTTCCATCTTTATACATCAATTACTTCTATAAAATAGTAAACTTTACTAGTCACTTTCATGATCACTCTGTTTGCATTCTTCACTTTTTATATTGCTTTTTGTTTCATCGTTGATTTCCATTAACTTTGGATTGATATCAAGATGAAGTTAAATAATTAGTACATAAAATAAATATTGAGTAACAACAGTAATTGGAATGTTTAGTTAGTAATTTTAACATTATGTGAACCATCAGTTAGTTTACTTCATGTCTTCATAAGCATTTCTTCTTCCATATTTGTCTATAGTTTGGTTGAAAGACAAGGTTTGGCCCCATATTTAACTTTCAATACTTTGGAAAACACCGACTGTCTCAACAAAAATGCTTGATAAATTACTTTCCTATTCTTGTACTTAGTTTACTTAAGAGTCATACGTTAAATCCTTGATGAGAGATTTTTGATTGCCTCTAGGAAACCCACTGAAAGGCGCACATAATGTACATACTTATATTTCTTCAATCTCTCAAATAAAGTAACAAAAAAACAAACTGAAGTATGATCAAGCGCATACGAAGTTGGCGAATGTCGAAGCAGTAAGTATAGAGAGGCTAAGAAACAAACTTTAAATTGAGTGAAAATCGAATTTGGCAATCAAAGTTAAGGAAAAACGTTTAACATATCTAACAAAATAGAAGGTTGGGTTCATGAAAGAATTGAAACCGTTCAAGTACATATGGATTAATTACATCTTTTCTTTTCTCGGTTCTAGTCGTTTGGAAGTTTTGCATGCGCAATTTTCACAACATTCTTAACCCCAGATGGTGCTTATGTATTCCAATACACTTCCTGTGGAGCCGTTTGTCTAGTGGGTAAGAAGGTATTTTATATGTATGTACGAAATATTTCTATAACTTGTACCTAGTACTGTTCAACGCGGATTTTAGGATGACCAATCTTTCGGATGAAACTTATTACAGAAACCAATGAAAGAGCTTCACAATGAGACGCTAAGCCAATACCACAGTTTGTATAAGATTCAGACTTAAGGATTTTGTTTTATTGATTTATGTTCCGACGGTCACTTTCAAGTTTGCAAAATGCAAATTTATTTATTGAGTAGACATAATGCAACCAACTTCTCAGTCATTCTTAGTTTAAAAACCGAATATTTTTATAAATACATTAAAACTGCTCAGTATTAAAACCTTTTGATCCAAGTAAGATGTATAAAAGATGATTTAAGTGTAAATTATACGGTTGAAACACCAGACGATTTTTATGTTATTGTTGTGACTTGAAGTTGTTTGCAGATTAGATGCGCAGCGTATTTATCGATCGATTCGGTGACACGTAAAACACGTACGAACGACCTAGTGTTCTGATTGGCCCCGCTTCCCTGTCTAACCCAGCTAGTTGAGTCCAGAACACAAGTCACAGCCTCTGAGATATGAATCATTGTATTTCAGACATACTCTATTTATATACTAACTAAACAGACCACATCGTACCATAAAAATAGAAAACAACATTTCTACAATATTTAACGAATGAAATAAATAATGGCCAATAGGAAATGTCCATTTAACGTCCAAGGACATCATTAAACTTAACATGATAATGATTGGCACATTATTCTGCATCCATAACAGTTATCTTTGTGAACACTGATAATGGCACTAAACTTTCAGTTTTGACAACATGTACAAGTACTTTTTATTTACAAACGAGTGAATATGAATTTTATGGTTTGAATGGAAGACAACGATGTATAGAGTGTTTAGGTAACTTGTAGAATAGTTGAATCATAAACGCTTATATTCTGAAACTTTACATGTTACGTTTGAAAATCCTTATGAAGAAGAGTTAATTGGTAATAAAATTTTAGAAATTACACGTTTTCGTATATTTACCTTACGGAATATATTTAATTATATAAATAATAAATGTCGTCGTAATCTTCAGGACCATTTTGATAAAAGAAAATTAATCACCAGTTTTTTTATCCATACGGTATTCATAACTGAATACAATTTTTGAGTAATACGCGAACAGAATAATTATGTTTTGTAATGGGAATTACAAAATAAATAAATTTTCATGAAAAGCTAACAATCGTGATTCTCGCTAGTCTCAAAGCTTATTTGGCAACACGTTTTCAATATCAAAGTCTTTTGTACCTTACTGAATGTATTTTGCATACTTTTTCTCATTTTAACATCTGTACGAACCATCATTGATGGATAAAAAGACTAATAGAGCACATGATTTATTTTCAATTAGATTTTAGTCTTGTCTTTACACTAATATATGAGATTTACAGTAGTAAATTAATCTTAACTGAGTAGTATTGTTACACAATAAATTAGGCTTTATGATATTTATGACATTTCATCAAAGTATTTTTTATTCATGACATATCGTTACGTAGTCTAAAGGATTTCAATTTCGGATGTCCCTATTTCTGCCATATATGCCTAAATATAAATCCAAATGATCAACTTCTAAAGAAGCTTATTCCATCAGTTAGTATAATCGAACAAAAATGAACACAACTTATCAGAACGAATTTTAAACAATTTTCCATTGCTTTTTGGATAAATTGTTGAATGTGTTTGAAATTATAGACTGAAGAATTTATGTCAAAATCAAACAATATAACGTTTATGTACATTAAATATTTTCAATTTAGATACAGTAATATTTTGTTTTTTACGTTTAGCGCTGTTTATCACATTGTGGATCGAGGATAGAAAAACACCAGAGAAATGTCAACTATGTGGATGTTTCGTTCGACGTTGTCTAAAATTACGAGTAAAACAACCGCTAAGTAGTCCACATGAACTACAAGCGCTTAGATCATAATATGAATGGTCGGTTTTATGATATTTAATATCTGCAGCTCGAATATATATATATATATATATATATATATATGTATATATATATATATATATATATATATATATATATATAATCTTTTAAAGTTCCATAAACCATAACTTCGTGCATCATAGAGAAATTAGTGCACAATAGCAATGCTTTTATTATTATTACTACTATTATTATTATTATTATTATTACTATATTACTGCTGTTACAATTGTCAATGACCTCTCGCTTCATTTGAGAATACGCCTTGTAACCAATATCAATTACGTCTACTCGTATAAAAGCCACTTTAATAATAATAGTCTTTGTTTTTCTTTGATACAACTTTAATTTATTTTTTTGTTGTGATATTCAATTTGATAAAAAAAGAACGTTTGTCATTATTTCGAATGAAGGTTTAAATAAAATAAAATAAGAAAATATTTCACATCATAGATATTAATATAAATGTATTACTTCATACTGAACCTCAGTTTTTCACTACAGTCACAATAAATGTTAAAATATATACCAATAACGTAAGACATATTTAACGAGAAACAACTTCCGGAAATATGTAGCCTGTAAATACTTGCCATTGATGTTGACCATGTTATTTTCAGCTTAAACTGCTTGTTGAAGCTGATCAGTTCAACATCATGACAATGTTCCTGCACAGCCTACTTTAGATGCTTTCCTTGATCCAGAAAGTTATCCTAATAGACATGCCCATTTATTTCTGAATCCGTTAAAGTAAATGTTATCTCTCAAATGTTTTTGTTTTCTTGATTATCTTTGAACTGTCTTGTCTGGAAGATACCATTAACAGAATCCTTTAACTTTGTCTGAGATATAGTAATACTTGTTATATATATAGCTACTGTAAGGAAATGATTTAAAGGGCATTTTATTTATTAATTAGCGAAGTGCATTAAGTTTACAGCATAAGATAAGATATAATAAGTCTGACTAACATCAGATGAATAGAACCAATGCACTGAATAAGTACATGAAGTATGTTAGTTTTGTTTAGTCGGATGAAGAAATATGACGTTATAAAATCTAATCATAGTTTAAGATACTGAGGTCTATTTTCGGAGGAAGTGTAGTTTCTGAACTATTTTTGTCGATGATATTTCATTTCGATTCATGATTTACAACATCATAGTGCTAGCACGGTTGCATTATTGAGTAAAACCGTTCTAGATAGATGGGTTATTTATTTGAGTAGAATAATGTACGGTAACAACTCAGAGGTTGGTTATACAGACGAAAGTAGACAATATTCATTGCATGTTCAGGTGTTAAATACAGATCTGATTTTAGTACACTTCAGAAAAGCGTAAACTACGCTATGACAGAAACACACTTGAGGGAAATGTGACGACCACTGTAATTTCCATATGGAACTTCCCTTTCCTTTGTATGTCGATAAATTACCAATGTTGCTTTAGTTATTGACACGATTATATCTGGATAATGTCAAGTCCTAAAGATAATAATAATAGGACTTATCATCATAATCTGCGAGCTGGTGTAGACAAATTATTTAGACCATCTTAATGTGGGTTTTGAGATTACTTGTAAAAAACGGAGCGCCCACAAATATCGGACATGGAAATAGACACCAGGACAGCAATCACAGAACAAGCATTCAATATCTATACTAACAAAAACATTTAGGACTGAGAGTCATTACTAGGAAATAATTATGCAGCAGCTGATGAAGAACTTTAAATAACACATTTACTACATCAAGCTTGCTGATTCTACGATTAGTCTAAGTTTTGAACACTTCATTCCGCTTTGGTGGGAAACACATAAGCACCTGGTCCATATCTTATTAAGGATGCTGACACACCTGACCATGTTCAGAGAATGTGAAATAAAAGAAAGGAAGACTTATTCAATCTCTTAAACAAGGAAATAGAACTCAAACCGTTTCACTTTTTATCTTACCTTAGAATGCGATGAAATCTTTATTTAGGATTCGGCAACTAAATTGATGTCTTCAGTGTTTTCTTTCTTCCTATGCTCTTTTTAAGATCAGTCACTTTAAAAGCTATAGCATGGAAGTTTAAAAGCCTCAATTTGACAAACTCGGTGTAGAATTCCGTTCTAGCAATCGAGTGGTCAATTAGTGAGAATCTCTACACGGACAAGTGGTATCTGCGACTCTGGAAATAATCTTAAATGTCAACTTAAATAATGAAAACTGAAGTTAGTCAAATTCTTATGAAGAGCGACCAGATCAGAATAAGCAGATTTATGTGATTAGGAAGTTTTGAAGTCATTCGCTTTTAAGCTCTGTTCCAGAAACCGTATTTTATGAAACCTAATGATAATAATGATAATAATTACAAACATCTTATGAATACATAACTGTTGGGTTGAGCGTGTTTATAGAGTCTGACGTGAGTTCGTTGATCTTCCAACAATAACCAGAAACATCCAATTTTCCACGGCCGTGTTTGAATGTTTAAACATTCCTATGGATACAGACTGCGTCTTTACCCTCTTCATAGACAAATATGCAATCCATTGAGGAGGTAGATAAATCTCCAAAATCCCTAGCTCCGTAAGTCTTTGACGTTTGATGCTGACTGCATAGGTCTTAATGGACTCACTAAGCTGAAGGCACTCGGTTATGCATTCGCAGCAGATCACAAGTGAGTACGCCGTGCTTCACTACTTTTACAATCGCTAGTCAGCTTAGATTGATAGCTTGTCACTTTATCGATAGCCAATCAAATACATCTTCGTGCTTCTTCTCTTCTGATTTCTCTGAGTTGGTACGTTTTGATTATCAATGGTGTTACTGGTTAAGGTTTTGTGGAACTCCGAATATTTGTTTCATCTTTAAAGTAGTCATACTAATGCTAACTTACTGCGAGGTATGTCAAGCTGTCTCGATCAACTGCTCTCTACTTTGTTTTTTTAATCAAAACATACATGCATCCATTTTCTCACAAAAACAAGACGTTTGGATAAGTTACTGAATCCACATGAAGTTGCTTTGATGGAACGGTCAAAATGAACGTTGCGAATTTACGTGATTCTCAGAACTTATCCTTCTATAGCACATATTATTTTTCTTTTTCAAAATGTTGACCCTGAGTACTCCCTTCTTTGATTGTTTCACATTCTACTCTTTAGTCTATTAAGGGACATACACAGGAATAGCGCTGCAACCAGTACCTACAATATGACCAGAAGAACGATTAGAATAGTCAGAGATCAAAATTCGGTGTTTAATAATAACTGCGAGATCTCTTCTCTAGCAACAGAACGGTGTAAAAAGACCTACTAACGGAACTGATAAATTTTACGTTTTTCGCCCAATTAAAAACTATCGGATTAATCATTACCAGTGTATCTAGATCGTTTAACACAGCTTCAAACCAACACGGGACTGTGGGGCCTCAAGCTGGGTTCAAACAGGAATGAACTCGCCAGACGGTAAAACCTAGGGATCTGCTAAGAAAGAGGAGCAGTGGGCAAGTGTTGAGAAGGGTATTTGAAAATTATAGCCTCTAGAATGTTGAAATACTTTGTTTTATTTAGTGTCTCAGTTTTGAAGAGTAACTCAATAGAATTAGGGCAGCTGTTGATGAAGAACAATAGGGCAAATGTGGCACAGTCCACTTGTATTGGGGTCAGAACATAGTAAGAAGTAAATTCCCTCATTCAGGCATAACATTTGATTCAGCTCACGTTACAAAGTACATTTTACTAGCATCTTCGAGACCTTCGATTGAGGATTACTCCCAAAATCAAGTTATATACAACAAACTGTGATCCGTAACAAATGCCGCGTAAATGTCAACAAACACCCAAGAACCAACAAACATGGTGGTTAACAGAGCGCCCGAGCTAGTAGACAATGCTCACTAACACAACATACAATAGTGGCTTTGGCCATCACGTACCACAGACCTTCACACCATTACGGTAAAATACATGTCAAGGCAACCTCGTCAGCTAAACCTCACGATCATTAGATCTCCGCGTCTGAAGGCTCTGAAATTCAGAAATCGAGGGGAACTAACGGAGGTCATCCAGGCCAAGTACGTCTCGAAAATCTGTCTGTTCAGTCACAAATGTCGTGAGGGCCGACCTTGATTGATATGGCGACAGCACAGTAGCCCAGTTAGACACACCCTCGATAGCGATCAGTAACGCATGTTGAAGAACACACACATTCTTTCTGATTAGACACGCTAAACTGCAGTATGCACTCACGAATAGATTACCGTCTCCCTCTTTAACAAACTGTGCCTGATTTATGTCACATTTTTTACCACGATTGCCATTCCTGCATATCAGTTGCTACATCCTACGTCTATTATTATCATTATTGTTTCCGTTCTTGTACTTTCAATTCCATCCTCTTTCTTGTTACCAATTAAATAAATTAACGACTACACTAATATTCATGGTATTACAACGACTTTGTCCGCAAAACCTTATTATTTTAAAGACAACAACCCAGTCGAACGAGAAGTCAGAAATGGATGAGTTTGAAGGTATGTTCGTATGCTTATCGAGGTTTTGAGAATCGTTTATTTGAACATGGGTAGTAGTTGTATGAGATACATAGCACGGCCTACTTACTCATGATTTGATGCGGATGTGCGACCGAGACCGTTCAACTAGGATGTATTCAGTACAACTAATAAGGTCAGCACCACTGTCAAAAACTTGCAAAACTATTTATTTTGTGGGTATATTTACCATCTCTAATTTACTATTCATAAATCAATCTTCTCCTAGCACTCGAATTACCACCTTACTATTTTCACATGCAACCCATCAATCTGCTGTCTGATAACGTCATAGCTTCTGGTGCCTTGAAACCCCACTGTCTTGAGAAAAACGCATTCAGTAAAATTACAAGATATACAAATCCAGATAAACCCGCCAAATTGAGTAAAATTAATGCAGTCGAGTGACTGCATTGCGATCGATTGGACATTACTAATTACTTGAAGTCGCAGCCAGAGAATAAGAAATGACCATAAACAAATCAACAGGTTTATGCAAGCTCATGGCAAAATCATTGGATGTTGAATGCGTCTTTTTGTTAAAATTTACTACTAAGAGTCAAAAGTGACTGACACTATTACAAATGTTCTCAGCTAAGGTAATGTTTGTTGGCTGTATTCGTGTTGTGACTGAAATGTACGTTTGGTAGAAATGTTTAAAATTTTTATAGCATGCGAGGTGATGGCACCATTGCTGGATGCTTTTCGGTTTTCGGTGGATATTTGATCCACTTCACTTATGGTTATTTGTATTCTTTGAGTAAGTTAACCTTGGGACTTCATAACCTTTGTTTCATCAGCAAATATGGTACCATACATAATGGGATACCTGATAACTTTCATTAACCCACACCTCTGCGTCCAAACATCCGTTTGGTTTTCTGCAGTTTCTTTTGCTGTTTACGGCATCTTTATGCCACTTGGTGGATTTCTGTCGCGTAAAATTGGTTACCGACCGGTAATAGCTCTCAGTTGTTTGTTTCTCAGGTATTAAACGTTTAAAATAGGTATATGCGTTTGATTAATATTAAAACTATCGAAAACGTACTAAGTCATACACCTTATATTTGTTGTAACAATGGTTATCAAAACGTTCATATAATAACAAAAATTAATTTTAAAAAATATCTCACAAACCTCCGTCGAACAAATCACTGAAGCCATTTCACAAGGTCGGGCAAATTGATTTTCATTACAAAACTAAAGTAATTTTGACATTAAAAATGTATTTTAAGGAAAAAAAGGTGGCCTTGTTTCTTGCTTGCCATAAAATGTATGGAAATATTGATTGATTGCACAAATAAACACTTATTCATTGACTATTTTAACGACATGCTTGTCATACGCCATAAACGTTCTTTGAAGCAAATATCAGTTTTGAGTTGTTATGCAATTCTCATCAGTAAAATTAATTATGTTAAGTGTGCCAGTTAGGACTATGGTATTTTCAAAATGCTTCTAAGTAGCAATCGTATTGGATGTAAAATGCGGATTCTCAACTCCAAAATCTCATCATCATGTATTCTAGTATTCACGAATGTATCAGGACTAAGAATGGTAAGCACAGCTAACTAGTTGAGATATATTTTATTGAAGTTAAAGTTGCACCATTGAGTGCATACAATACAATTATTATATTTAAGAACAGCATTAGTTGCAGCACGAATACATGAATTTACGTAGTTTACCGAAACTTTATTGACTGTCTGTCTGACTTTGAATCAGGCATAAACATCATACTATCCAAAAAAGTCTATCGACAATCGAAATTGAAACAGATCTGTCTAGGTCATTTAATTATATCTGACCCATTATGATAACTAGAAGTAATATAAACTCCCAGAATTGTTTAGTTAAAGACAGACAGGACTAGATGGGCACAAATCAAACCGTTAATCACATGTAAAAAATTCCGAAATCAAAATGATTTATTTAAACGTGTGTATGGTTAAACCATCAGAGCATTAAACAGACTGTTCTACTGAAATATGAAGTATAATATTTGGTATTATATGTGGCAAAGTTCATACAAAAACCACATACTGGCCTAATATTACGGACTTCATCCTACTTAAAACAGTAGGCATTGGGAAATGCGCATGATTTTTGCGAGCAAAATTTACTGTAAGATATGCATTTGCCAAACATATATTCAACTTGTACAGCTGTTTTGTAGTTCTTTAATTAACATTATCTAAACTTTCCTCTGAATAATTCTGTGTCCAAATTTGATTAGGACAGCTAAGCAATGTACTGGAATCCTTCGACAACCTAAAAGCAGTTACACGCAATTTTTATTTGTCCGTTACCACAGTCTTAAGATCCTGAATAAAGCATTTAAGTGTTTCCTTTAGCTCACTTTGAACCTTTGGTACATTAATTCAAATATTGAAGCAATCATACAACTGACTGTGAGGTTTTTCTTTATATTTACATTTAGTGGGTTGTTTCGGCAAATTGAAAACAAAGTTCTTGACTGTCTGTATAGTCTGACTATTTCATTAAATCCTTTCTTTTTATGGAATTTGTAGTTTGTTCATTTAACGTGATTTTATGGTAACTCTTCGAGATTTTTACAAAAACCCTAAACTGGTTTATCTGGAAATAAAATCCTGATGACTGCGTTAATTCAGAACATCAATAGTGTTGAACATATTATGTAAACTAGTATTCCCTAGAACCAACCGGTATATAATGTACTTGTCAAAACTAGAGTTGAACTAAAGGTACAAAAATCAGCAGCTTTCCTAAGATTTATTGAAATTAGCATAGTACGATAAAGGACACGCAAATCAATTATTAATTTTTGCAAAAAACATAGTTACTTTGGGTTTAGAATAACATATTGGGAAGCATGTGTTGGGATTTTTTGTATGCTGGTACCTAACATGTCATAAAAACAAAACCATGTATTATATGTGTAAAATGTCAACTATAACTGTTATAATATTGGCTAATTACTTTGATTGGTAGTCTTCATCAACTGAAGCTGAATGTCTATGTTATGGTGTGATTGCTTAACGTACGTAATCGTACCTTAAAGTCACACTAAGTGATGAGTGCCTACTTTACTCCATAATAAATAGTGGTCAAGATATTCCAATCGCATAGAAAAGTTAGAAACCAGATATATTTTTACTTTGTAAATGCTTTATTTAATTATCGAGAGAATAGAACTGTATTGTGTTCAAGTAGCTAATGAATGCTTTGTGTGCCATTTTTTGTTACGAATCGATTGCTTCGAATTATTCATACTGGATCTTGATGGATTTTTGTAGACAATTCTCTGTCTAATGTTCAGTCATCTAAGGCAGAGATATATTTAGTTTAAAGAATAGTTTAGCTGGGGTTTACTGTTATCCAACTTAACCTATTTATTTTTATAACATCTTTGTCCCAAAGGTTGTAAAGATTAATGTCCTCAATCAACAAAGCAGTAAAAATATCGAATAAATAGTCACAGATCACTTTGTACTCCCATATGAATATATTAATACCCCTTAAATTCATTGTTTTTTGTATTCTATGCAAACCATGTAACCAACTCGGAGCTTTGCAGCTTTCAGTTTTTCCATTCATAGAAAAATTAGTTCATCAAATTTCTCTTGGATTTTCGGGTTATGCCATCCAAATCGGGACCAGTCAGTTGATACCAATGAAGTTCACTGCATTATATCTATCAAAACTACACTGTTTTTCTTACATCTACTGTTTTTTTATTTGTTTCCTTAAACGTACTTTGTAAATTTTAACCGAACCAAACTAGCACTCAGAAAGAATAAGTCATAATAAAATTCTATGATACTTCATAGTTTTATCTTAATAAATTAATCCGGAAGGATTTTATCATTGGTGAAATCAGACACCGACAGGTACCATAGTTACCCCTCCTCTTACATTCATACAAAAATATACTGCCGTAGATTCTGCTTAAAATTACTCAGAAGAACGAACCATCTATGAAATATGATCAAAAGTAAGTTTCATTATGTATGCGTTGTGACAACAGTGATAGATTAAAGATTTTGTTGGTCGCCATTTTGATCTGTTTAATTCTAACTATCGCTTTTTACATTCAAAGGTTTATTAAAACGACTCAAATAAACTGTTACACCAGGTTTGTGATTTTCTATCAAACTGTGTCATAAATACCCGTGAAGTTTTATTAAACTTCTTTTTATCCTCTTAATTCTGTCATATTTCCAATACTTTTTATGTTACTTTCTGTATAGGGTCACGTAAGTTTATCAGAATCTTCATAAGGCTTAAATATGTCAATTGTAAACAATTACAGTGCTTGCCTAAACGCAGTTTATTTCGTAATCTCCTTTTACTTCATGAACGTCAATATATACATGTCCTAGATTAAATGTACTAATCACGCCGAGTAAACCCGGTCTTAATTTCATAAACATTTTAAACTTATATTTCGGTATCCTTTTATTAAAAATACTCAGTATGGAGATATACTAACGTACAGTAATTAAATATGAATATTACCAACACAGGAACTCTAAAAATTGTTAACCGCCTTAATATTAGTATAAGAAATATCATTTCTTGGTCGTAGAAAGTAATCCGTAAACAAGAAATTCAAAGGGGATTTTACTGTTATACAACAATAAATATATTAATAAGCATAACTAGTATGAGGTATGTCAATGGCTTTGATAGCTGATCATGTACTTGAGGATATTAGCCCCATATGATTACCATTAATTTATTTAACAAAAAGGTGAAATGGAAATCGCCAAAATATGCTTAAGAATCAATAGTATTTGTGTGAAGATGTAATAAGTTTGTTTATAGTTTTATTCAGGATAATTACAGTTTACTTATTTGTACGCGATTATAAGTCAAACCGTTAACATACAGAACTTGAATTAATCTTGCTAATTAAAGATTTGAAAACTTCACGCCTTTTCAGATGGGCCATATACCGATATATTACATTGTGAAATTACTTCACGATGGACAAAAGTCGTCCAACCCTTCAAAAACAATTGTTATATGGACAATCATTTATTTAAAAGTATTCACCGACGGTATCCATTAGCTAAAATGGCTGGTCTTTGTAGGGTTACCCAGAACGTTTTTAACCATTAAAAGTCAGTCAAATAGATTAGACCTTTCTATCCCATAGAAAAAGCCATACGTTATATAAAACCTGAAGTTATCAGGAGCGTTACTTAGTAACCATCTACTCTAGTACATGGGAGCATCTGTTCCCAAAACTTAGAATGCTATTTGAAAACATTAAAATGCAAAAAAGGCGGATTTTATAGTTATTCGTGTTAGACCAATGTAGTCTATTGCTACTATTGCATGAGCCAATAACTTTCGAAGTTAAACCTTTGTGGCGTGAAAGGTAAGAGTAGATTTCTAAGATTGAGAAACGGGTTTTTTTCAAAAACTCAATGGTTGGACTGTTACTATTCCTATTTCATAGGAAAAAGTTACCGTACAGTAGCGAAATTTCATCAATCCATGTATCGTATCTTTTTTAGTCGGATATCAAAGGAAAAATGTTTTGAAACTCTTCATGTCTTTAAAATCTCAATTTTGCGGGTATTGATATTCTCAGCTTTTAGGATGTAGCAAAGTGATCAAAATTATGATGAGGAAAAAAATTAGGTATTAAGGAGCCTAAAACCTGAGATAGAATGTTCATAGTTTCTATTCCAACGAATTGGTCTTGAGACTTCATTAGCTAAATATCTTCGTGGCAAATCTAATGCAAACAAATTACGAGACTGATAGTTAATGACACAACGTTAGGCATCAGGCATGTTGATGGTAAAATACGGATACCCGATTGCGATGATATATTTATCGCAAGGAATAGTGGGCTGAGCTATGCTTGAAACTCAATAGCTTCTGCTCAGAACACTATTCAACCTTATACATAGATCATGTTCAGAGGATAAGACCGAGGAAAAATTAATCGTAACTAAAGGTAATTTATGAAACAACCGTAACCTGCCTAAAATACAATGCTAAATATGGAAAGATTAGGATCAACGATATGGAACATGCTACTGTCTTTCTATGAGTGATGAAATAGCTAAAAGATTTAATGCTGTTCTAAAAAGAATGTGCTCAGTCTCCAAATTGATGTCACTTAATCAAACAAATTCCTGATTGCGACATATTTCACCATTTTACCTTTAACTGTATCTAGAAGTCTACATACGTTCAAAGTAGATTGAAAAGGATTAGCGCCCACGTCTATGGACACATTACACGATATCTAAGATGAGAAAATAGGATTCTTTGGACATTTGACATGATTCTGATGTTTCAAATTTCTTAAAGATAATTAACTATGACATACACCTTCGACTTCCATACTCTTTTCAGTTTTCTCATATAATTAATCTGTGAATTGTTAACCGTTAGAATAACATCTTATTTCTTCTGCAGTTATTGTCCTTTAATAATCCACATCTATATGTCAAATTGAACTTAATCATAAATTTTCTGACAGTAACACGTGTATTCTAGTTTGGTTTTAATGATTAATATTACTGCTTCTAGGTTGTATGTAGCTGAAGAGTATTCACGAAGCAAGTAAACTCATATTTTTCTTATACTATGGTTGTTTTTATTAAAATAAATACTTGAAGTAAGCCTTGGCTATACGGAAACTGAAACCCCCTTTATGTGTTCAAAAACAATTTGTTTCTACCCTTAACCTATACTGGTAATACTGATTCCTTATCTAGAATGGTTATCGCATTGTTTTTGTATGCTTTCTTTTTCTTTGTTACGGTTTACCTTTAATGTATCTAGTTGACCATTTAGTTTTCATATAAAAATGTCTTAACAAGTATATATGTGATCAGATTGTTCGAGATGCTTTGCGCAGATATATCACATAATTCTGATAACCTTCGTCTTCTCATTGCATTATCGAAATGCCTGAAGCACAAAGATTTCTCCCTTTTCTCCCGTCTTACAAAACTGATAGATTTGACAGTAACTTTCCTCAGTCATTTATCCATGTTTATATTTTTACAAATGTTTTAACCATGGCGGATTGAAAGCTTGATTCACCGTCTATCTCATACAAAATAATAATCTAATGTTTGAGGAATTTAATATTTTTTCTGTTTCAGTGGTGGTGTCCTATTATCTTACTTTACGATACAAAAGATGTACGTTGGAGTTATTTTGACCTATTCTTTCCTGTTTGGTACAGGTGTTGGATTAGGATTTTCAGTAACTTTGGCCGTTGCTGCAACAGTAAAATATTTAAAACTTTTATATTTAAACAGTTTTGAAACTATGATTATTATAAACTTATTTAAAAGGATTTATATTGTGTTTATTATTTTTAGTGCAATACTATAGTCAGTTTGTATTTATGAAGATAAATAGTAATTTGTAAAGGAGTTAAAACTAGCTTCAAAATATCTAAGAGTTATTAAATGCAATGTATCATCGCGTGTTTAAAATAGTTCCATACAAATAACGCCTTCCCTCTACAAATGGTTATACATCTCAATGTAAACGTTTAAACCGAAATGTGCTGTATTATCTATTATATAGTTCAGATCACTAAATAGCATGTAGCTGCGTTCCAAATTTTTGTTTTCGTCAGAACCATATCATGCAACAAAAGAAGGCATATCTCGTAACTTTTACAGAAATGACCAAAATGTTTAAAAAATCAGCTTAAAAAATTTTTTAAGAAAAGTTTAGTGTTACCGGTATGCAAAGAAAAATCAAACCGTGTTAATGATGTAATTTGATTTTATTCTTCTGCTTAACGCATGATATACTATTTGTGTATGTTATTTTCTACAGTGAAAAGTACTGGTGTTTTATTATTGAATATGAACTATTACTTATATCTATAGTATAACGAATGAAATTATTTAATCCCTAGATTTAATTAATCTTAAGCTGAATAATTTACTAGTAATATTTTTACATACAATAATGAAAAGTACCTCCATAGGAACGATAGGAACCTATCTTTATACCCAAATGTGATAATGTCCCTCCAAAAAAACAGTGAAGACGTTCATCTATTTGGATGGCCATATAAGCTCTGGTGATGATGTAGCAGTTAAAATAAAAATTCTTTTAGTGAAAACCAAGGTAAATCATCTGCATTCAGTGTAACAATGATGAAATTCTGATTGTAAAATTTGAAGAAAACAAGGCGTTTGATCTCACGAGGTTAGTTGTCTCCTTGTCTAATGATTGCTTTCTCAAACATTTTATTTGGATTCAGTGTGTGTAGAAAGTACTAATATCAGATAGTGTTCACGGATGGTCGAAACAATTGTTCAATAGTATTTATTTCCTCGAAATGTTGACTTTTTATTCTAATGATTTATTATGAATATGGGCTCCATTAAGTGGTAAAAATAGAGGAGGGGTTAATTTAGGATTTGTTGCCAAAAAACGATGTATAATTGTGTTTCATTTGGATCAATTATTTAGAAGCTCTTAGAGGTTATCTTGTACTTTCCTGTTGAACTGTATCACTTTAAGTTTCTGTTTCACTGAACATTTTCTAAATGAACGGAATGTGTTATGATGTTTGCATTCTCATTTTGATTGTATTCCTTAATGCATACTGTTCTTGCTTCTAATTGATTAGTTCCAAAAATGGGTTTTACTTAGCTGTATCCATCTTTACTAATTTCCTTGCATTGAAAAAGTGATTGTTTATTAATAACATACATATGTGTTCTAATTAAAATAATAACTCCTTTCTTGTTCCTTTTGAACACTTCAATCAGTGCTTTTTTTTTCAGATAACCAAATACATTTTTTATGTATAAATAATCTTATAAGATTAAAATAAGCCTTAGTTTCGTGTTGTATAATAATGATTCCGCTTTTTTCTCTCTCTAGTGGTTTCCTGAACATAGAGGCCTTGTGGTTGGACTAGTGGTTAGTGGATATGGTATGGGATCATTGGTGTTCAGTCCTATCCAAACATTTTTGATAAACCCGACCAATGTCCCAGTTAACAACGTGACAAGGTAATAAAACGATTAAAGTATTGGCATTTCTCAGTTGTAATGAATAGATGCACAAATAATGTCTTATTCTGGCGACAAGTAATCACAGCACGTTCAGCCTACGCAGGATAGGGCGCGATTAGAAAAAAAGAAAATTCGACGGTATAAAAAATGGAATACTTAGAGATAAGTGAGACGAAAAAGCATAAGGAACAACGTGGTTTATGACCAGACTAGATATTATATCCTTTCAAAGACAGTCAAAATATTAACCTCATTCGTCCTTAGAAAGGAATCACAAATAAATTCTCAGATATTAAGGGACATGGGGAAGTACTTGAAGTAGTAATTCCTCTGATAAATGCTTTTATTTACATCATTTCAATTCGAAAGTTAAAAATGTTTAGCCTCTACACTGCCTAAAAATTTTATTCAAAAATGTCACAAATCTATGTTCTTTTAACACAGTTTTATGTATACCACTAACTGGTTTAAAATTAAAGATAAGAATTTTTCTAGATTTTGAACAATATTATTTGTTATAACATGGAGATGAAATACTACTTAATAATGATTAATTTGTGATAAAGTATATTTTTACTATCTTCGTAATTTTTCATTTCTAATTATCTCTATTCTTTAGACAATTTGATGATCCTGAAGTACTTAACAGACTACCACATGTATTTCTTGTTATTGGGGTTATTCTATCAGTTACTCAGATCATTGGTCTGACTTTGCTGCGTTCAAAGCCGAAATCGAATGCTGTAAGATTTTAATTTAAATAAATTATTGTTTGGTAACATTCTCAAACGATTCAGTTTGGCATAAAAAAAGGTTTCTTTATTGAAAGTAGTATAAGGTTAAGAACATTTTTTATACTGGTAAAAATTTACAAGTGATTGTACGGTAACAATAAATCTAGTCATCATCTGAAACTCCTAATAAACTATTGATCCTTTAGTGAATAAAGTTTTATCAAATGCTGAAATTTCGATGTCAAAAACCACAAATTCTACCCCTATATTTTTTGGAAGTACATTCAATTAGCATAGGGAATAGTTACCCAAATAAAATGGGATTGGTGAAGCGCACATTAAAAAATCAATGTTTTCTTAAATAGAATGGCATAATATGGCTAAATATAACCAAGCATTCTTTATTATTGCCACTGTTTTCTTTCACAAATAATTTAAATGCATGAATATAGAATAAGAGAAGGATAAACCATTTTAGATAGAATGAAGTATAAAGTCATTGACAAGTCTAAGTTGATATTATAATCAAATAGGGAAAGCTCACTTGTGATAAAAAAAAATACATTATGTTCGTAAAGAGGAGAATTATTGAAATGAATGATTTTGACACTCTTAAAATTATAGTGATTTTTATTTCTGACACTTCAGCTAATCAATGTTTGTTGATTGTTACACACTGTTTAACTAGAACAGGTGACAACATCCAATCAATGTCATTTTGATTTTAACTGAAAAGCGACAAAGATCAATTTTAATGATCTTGCAAACATATTTATAATTGTACTAGTTATTATAAATATAAATAATTGTATATAGCGTTACTTAATTACTTACGCCTTTTACTTCTCGTGGAGGACCATAGGCCGCTCACCAGCATTCTCCATCCAACTCTGTCCAGAGCAATCTTTTCTAGTTGTTTCCAGTTGCTATTCATCCTTTCCACATCTGCTTCCAATTCTCGGCACAGTGTGTTCTTTGGCCTTCCACTTTTCCGTTTGCCTTCAGGTTTCCATGTAAGCGCTTGCCTTGTCGTGCAGTTTGATTATTTCCTCAATGTGTGTCCTATCGACTTACAACGTCTTTTCCTAACTTCTTCAGCTGGAGGTTTGTTTGTTCTCTCCCACAGTAGACTGTTTTTGATGGTATCCAGCCAACAGACATTCAATATCTTACGTAGACAACTGTTTATAAATACTTGTATCTTTTTTATTATGGTTGTGCTAGTTCTCCAAGTTTCACCACCGTACAGTGGAAGTTTTGACGTTCGTATTAAAGATTCTGAACTTGATGTTGACCGACAAATGTTTTGAGTCTCATGTGTTCTTCAACTGTAGAAATGCTGTCCTTGCTTTGCTAATCCTCGCCTTTGCGTCTGCATCAGATCCTCCACGTTCGTCGATGATGCTTCCCAGGTACGTGAACTCTTCCACATCTTCCAGAGTTTCTCTGTCGAGCGTATTTGATTTCGTGTTCTCCGTGTTGTATTTGTGGATCCTTACGGAATCCAGCCTGTTGATCTCAAAGCTGTACATCTACTGAATTTTTTATCCGGTTTAGCAACACTGTTGGAAACGTTTCCTGGTACCGATAGTAGTGTGGTGCCTCTTTATTTCTCACATTTGCTCAGATCTCCTTTCTTTGGTAACCTGATAAGATATCCTTCTTCCCAATCTGCCGACACTTGTTCTTCTTCTCAAATCTTCCTGAATAGAACGTGGAGTATGTTTGCAGTTGCTTCTATGTCAGACTTCATAATTCAGGTGGTATATTATCAGGTTCTGATGCTTTCCCACTCTTGATCTGTCTGATGGCCATTCTGATTTCTTCGATCACTGGTGAAGTGACATCGACGGGAAAGTCTGTAGGTGCTGCTTTGATATCCGATGGATTCAATGAAGCTGGTCTATTAGAGAGTTCCTCAAATTGTTCTACCCATTTGTACCTCTGTCATTGAATTTCAGTTATTAGCGTGCCGTGTTTGTCTTTGACTATTCTCTCTGATTTACAATACTTCCTTACCAGTTTCTTCATCACTTCATACAGTCGTTTTATATTTTGTCCTCTTACAGCTTTTCCCACTGTCGTTGCCAGCTCTTCCCCATATTTCTGCCTTTCGGCCCTAATGCCCTTCTTCACCTGCTTGTTTGCTTCAGTATATTCAACCTGTGCCCCGACTTTCTCTGTTCTTATTCGGCAGTTGTTAAATGATGTCTTCTTGTTCTTCCTTTCTCGAATCTTGTCCAGCGTTTCGACAGAGGTTCATTCCTTACTATGATGCTTCTCAAGGCCTAGCACCTCCTGAAACGTTGAAGTTAGTGCTTCTTTGATTTCTTTCCAGTTGTTCTCCATAATAGTTTCTTTTTTTAGTAGTTCTCTTAAGGCTTAGGACCCGTTGTTGAGAGTTATCTTGATTTCGTTGAGTTTGTCAGTATCTCGAATTAAGGCTGTGTTCACCATTGGTAATGCTGTTTGTCTAGTTGTTCAATAATTTTTTAGCTTCAGTTTCATCTTGGCAACCACCATTTGGTGGTGATCTGAAGCTTTTTCAACCCCTCTCCTCGTTCTCGCATCCTCCATTGACCTTGTGAATTTTTTAATGATGCAAATGTAATCTATCCGGTTCTCCGTGGTGTGATCCAAGGGACATAATAAGCTGTGATGGATGGTGGCTAGCAGTGGAATCCAGGACGAGCGTCCCGTCCCATTTGGGACTCGTCAGCTGGATGTGCATTCATCACAGAGTTGATGTTCACTTCAGGACTCGAACTCAATTCGCTCCAAACCATCGCGTCATCCACTTAGCTTCTGAGTCCTATAACAGACTTAAAAATAGTCGGATACAGTTTATACCATCATTTCGAACTACAACAATTTCACGGATCACCATCTATTTATTATTTATTACTAGTCTTAATAAAACAAAATATAGTGGTTCGACAATGTTAATTTTCCATTTACTTCAGCAAACTTGATATATTGATGCATAAATCGATCACATGACATCTACTGCCGAAATGTGCTTGCTACTTCTAGGCTGACAGGACACAGTTACTGCGACGTAAAACAAGACAGTGTAGTTCAGTGCCAGTTTACATATTATTGTATCAAGCTTGCTGAGATGAATGTAAACGTTAGCTGGTAAATAAATGAAATGAATTAAGCATGATTTTTTACAATGTAAATGTAACAAGACATAGGCAAGTTGATCGTTTGTTTCACATTTGACTGAATCTTCAACTTTTAGTGTGTATAATCAATTATTTTAAGCACCTATATAATTGTATTTCAAAACAATATCAATAGCTGTTCTTGACATTTCCTAATAGACAACCATATCCAAACCCCTGGTTATCAGTGAACACTGGTAAACTCTGACGACACACTATCAGTTGATCTCCAAAACATTTGCAACTGTGCAGAGCAAAGAAGACAAACGAATAAGGTGCTTTGATTCATCGTATTTCTACATACGTCCAGTAAAAATGGTAGTTCGTATAACTAACAATAAATGTTAGTTTTATCTGTAACCATAAGTCATATTACTGCGCGATCATCTTTATGTCACTTAGCGAATTATTGTGACTTGACAGAATCGAGTGAACACTGATAACCAGATACCTATATATTGATATATTTCCAGTTACATTTCAAAATAATTTATTGGCAGATGAGTTACTTAGAAGTGATTGATCACTGAGTAATGATCAATGTTCGTCTAGCTGTTTTGAGCTAGCTTAAATCTGTCGATCAAATCACAATGTGTCCACTTCTCTAATTGATTCAATGTCGTGTGCTGTTTTGATAATTCTGAGAGAATTGACATAATATATATTTCACTTTTCAAATATTTTTTCTTAGAAAGATAATAAAATTGAAATCTTGGATGAAAGCGAGTCTTCAGAATATGAAATAAAGGATTACGTAAGTTCTTAGAAATTACATTTAACATGGCACATATATTACAAAGTAATCATACTGATTTTCATATTGACCATTTTAATTAATTACAGTTCTTGCTCTGACCGTTCGTTTGATGACATTAGTTTAGATTTACTAGTTCACTCATCTATTATATGGTTAGCTTATGATTTATGAAAGCATATTATGAGATAGTAAAAAAACCTTCTTGAGACAAAAACAATTAATAAAATAAATAATGATAATGAAAGTTGCTTTGTTTTCAACATCTCTTTGCGGCGATTCGAATTTTATTAGATGAAAAATTCGTTAGACTTAGCTGAAAAATCTCTTTTCAAAGTCTTTTGTGTTTTATTTTCTTGATCTTCATAAATTGAACATCTACAGAATTATGCGTTCTTAATGAAGCGATTGTGAAATAATTTAGCAATTACGCTTGAAGATGCTATTTTATCAATTTCCGGCATTCTTCAACTCACCCTATGGTTGAGTGAAGGATTTTAAAATTTTTGAAATAAGAATTTATTCTGCTAAATTGTTTTTGCTAAACATCAATATACTTTGAGCACCAAAGTTTATCTTTATTTACTTAGGACGTAAAAATCTCGAATTGTTCAAAGTGAGTTTCATTTGAAAATATTCGTTTAAATTTTTCAGTTTGTGTGGAGTGTGTAAATATATATCGAGAAAAAATAGCAATTTATTTGAGCAAAAACTGACATAAAAATAGGTTCTTATAGATAAACGTTCGAAATGCAGCACAGTCTCTGTGGGAACTCATCGAAATTAACTAAGGATAAGAGTAACTTTGCATAATATAACAATACTTTCTCTAAAACAATTTAGTTATTTGATAATTTTGACTCCCATATTAACAGAGAATATAAAAATATTTAATAAGCAATATGGTTCCACAATATATTTAAAGTGGTGTGAATCTATATGCTTAATTTCAACAAAAATTCTAATTCTTATAAAATTATATCGAACAAGAAGAACAATCACAAAAGAATTTTATAGACTCTTTACATTTGCTTTAACTGAATACAATAAAGAGGTCCATTTAAGTCTTTTTCCTGTTTTAATATCCTCGCCTTATTTTCTCAAACGGTGTAACATTAATATGTTTCGTAAGTTCAATAAAAATTTATTCACAAAACACCTATCTGTTTGTGGTATTTGTTAGTGGATGATTTACACAACATATGTGATTGACTCACAATTTAACAAAGTATGAAACTACTGGAAAACTTATGTTTGATTTGGCTAACTGTTATAAAATATCAAAGAATGTGATCTGATTTTATCTTGCAAGCTTTATTCAAAAAGAGCTAATGTAACAGTGTGCTAACTAAAAGTATGGTCGAAAAATGTAGTATTATCTAGTGCTATTCAAAAGAAATGAAATGTTCTCCGAGAATTATAAATCCAGCATGAATTCTAATACGGATTAGCTGAACGGGTAATCATACGAAAATTAGTCACCAATCCTACAGCTGTAAGGAATAGAACACGGATGGGGACAACCTCGAATTACAGAGTTACTCGGAAAAATAGAAAAACCAAATAGTAAATCGTTATTTTGCAAAATATTAATCCATCATATCAAAACGGTCTGTTCCTGTTGCAAACATCAATCCATTGTCTCACATTTCATTGTTCATGTGTTTTCTTACAAGTTGCATTATGTTCCTGCTCTTTCTTTCTTGATCTTCTCCCAACCTCTGCTGCCAGACATTAAGTTTTTATTTCACGTCATATACTACTTACATCAATATAAGTAACACGCATCACACAGCAATGAAATTATTTAGATAACTCTATATATTTTGAATAAAATAATAGTGTACAAAGTACAAGTAAACTACATATGTCTAGATAATGATTTTCAACGATACAGATTGGATTGAACTACTTAAATAAAAATAAGCCAAGAAAAATATTGATTTATCTTTAACACATATACAAGTTGGTTTAAAATGCTAATCGATAGTTGTAAATATCTCATAGTTGTTATACGGCAGTTCACTGTTTGTGAAAAACACATAAGTGGACATAAATTTATCACCTTATTATCAGCGTTCATCGAAAATATTATTTACTTCTAACAGCGTCATGAGCATTATGATAATATTCTCAGTTTTTTTCATCCATTATTGAAACGGCAGTCAGTAAAGTTTGCGTCGATTTATCCTGTCTATTTATTAGTAATATCTGTTCACTGTCATGTTTTCAGATTTCGTTGTTTCATAGAAGTCATTCAAACTATATCTATTTACTGTTATCATGAATTATCTATCAAATAAAAATGGTAATAATTCTTCATGTTTATTTTAATAATTGTTAGTTAAAATCTCATACTTGTATGATAAGCCATATTGTTAACATATTATTTTAAAGTGCAGTGGACATAAAACCTGGTCAATTGTTTCGTCATATCGACTTCTACCTTTTATGGTTGATCGAACTTTGCAACAGCGTGCCGCTTACACTTTTAACTTCTTCCTATAAAGTAAGTTCATTTTCACTTTAATTAATTATTATGTTTAATATACTGAACGTAGACTAGTATAACTAAAGAACATAATAGTCTGTCTATTAATACTTTTTGATTAGCAAGTTCATTCAAGTGTCTTCCCATCACTTGTTTAACAAGTTTTGAATAGTAATTAATCTTACAATTGTCTTCAGCTGCCCTAAAACCATAAATTTAAGTGCTGAATTTCGTCTATTTCCATGAAACTGAACAGAAATAAACGTGAAAATAACTTGACTGTTGAAATATTTCCAGATTTCAAATGAGTTAATGTTATTTTTAAGTTAGTATTGCTACATTAGCGTGATAACGCCAATGTTAGAACGGACTGAGCGAGATAACTGTAGACTATATGGCTATTACTTCTATGATATATATGATTGCATACAGTTAATATGAAGAATGCAACAGAGCATTATGTCAAAAGAGATCGAAATGAGAAAAATGGACGGTTTATTATCAACTTAATGCTGAACTTTAGAATATAGATATTATAATTTATTATAACGGATAAGTAATTCTAGACAACCAGTTGTAGAAAAAGTTCAGGATTAGTGATTTTAATATTCTGTGGATGTTTAAAGTTTTGAAAACGCCAACAGTACAACTTTTTAGTGATCAAGATAGAAAATCTTCTTGCAATTCTCGATCATGCATTTTCATCCAAAATTTATTATTGATACTATAGATATTAAATCCATTAGGATATGAATAAACTCATCAGTAAAAGTATTGTACCTTTGTTTAATTGGAAATGTTTACTTGACTATGTTTAGTTGTAATTCATCTTCTTTTCATTTTTACATGAAAAAGTAGTGCGTATTTTGAGAATCTTGTTACACCTATCCATGTTTGAGAAATCGTTGATTTTATCGCAAATATAAAAGGAAATCAAATATAGAGCAGCGTCAACATACTTTACCTTTAATATGCTACCAAATAATAATAACTAACGGATTTCGATAGACAATCTTATTTCTTTCTGATTATGATGATAGTGGTACAGTGAAATCAAAATGATTTGGTAAAGATAAACATTTATTTGGAGTCGAAAAATCTAAGAAACGGCAGTCTTCTTGTTCAACACGTTTTTTGATTTGATAGATACAACACTACTGATGAAAATTGTATAGTCAGTCTGTGGAAATGAGCGTAGCTTTTATTAGCCTTTTCTACAGAAATCAGTTTGACTCAATTACTTATCTTCTACGTCCAAACGTTTACGAGAATTCAAAACGTTTTACTTCAAAATACCGATTCAGATAACTCTAGATTTATACATATTTTTTATGAGGTATCAAAATACCGCTAACGTTCTTTGTTTTATTTTACCACTATTATACAAAGTAATGTCCAGTATCATTTCTTCTTTCATGATGATGATTACATCTAATCACTCGTAAACTGCTAAATGATTTCGAATTACTAATTTGTAACGCAGCAGGACTTTGTACTAATTTTAATGGTTTTATGGACAAAAATTCTTGGCTGAGAAATGAAGGGACATTTTTCTGTTTTATATAAGTTTTGTTCATTATATACTAAACTAGCTACCGAGTTGTATTTTTTCCAAGTTTTTCATGTTGTACCACACCAGAACAGGCAAATTTCTTTATCAAACGAGCACTTTGAAAACTTATCATAAACGTCATATGTAAACACACTTTTAAGTTCTTATAAACACCTTTAGTCCTAATAACGGGATACACAACTAATCTCTTTTTCATAAATCTACGTAACATCGAAATATTTTGTACGTGACCCTAATATTTTTTATGAAAATGTTCTTAAAAAACTTATTTCATGTCCCATCAAAATGAAGTTAAAGATTTTTCAACCTTAAGATTATTAGTTATCGAAATGCATTCTTCAAATTTTGTCAATTTAAAAACTATGATGGAAATACCATTCTTTGGTATTTCTTTGTTTTCACTGACATTTCTAACTTACCAACATCTCGTACCACTCAATAAATTTGTTTACATTGTTTTCAGTTATTTGGTCAGTCGTTTATCAGTGATGATAAGTACCTATCAATTATAGTTACAATGACTGCAGTTTTCAATGCCGGTGGCCGTATTATATGGGGATCAATTGTGGATCGATTTTCATACAAGGTGAGACATTTATCACATAACTCGTATGAAAAACTTCCAGAAAAATCCACAAATCCACAAAAAAATGTTAGATTAGTTTGAAAATCTAACCAAACATGTCACTTTTATTTTGACAACCTAAGATCTTCCTTTATACGAAACCAATCACGTTTTCAAGAAATTTGTTACAATTCACATTGGCATATACTTAATGCACATTGTGGTGTTCACTTCTGTTTTTTTAAGAACAAAAGATAAGTCCAGTGACACATTTTAACACACTTCTGCTGTCGAGCTAAAACTAATACGTACAGAGTAATCAGATCACCCTAGTAGCTGAGAAATACAATATAAATGATCCTCTCCAGCTCTCGGACTGATAACTATGATTGACGTTTTATTTACTACTGTTCATTAGGTACAATAGTGAGTTTGTTATAAATTGTGGTCTGTGTCCCCTGTTTATGTATAACGTAATGATACCTCCAATTAGAGAGCAGTGACTTATCGATCGGACCAATGACGCGTAAACCCGTATGATCAGTCTAGAATACTTATCGGTCCTGCTTCCTGCCTAGCCCAGCCAGTTAAGTCCAGAACACCAATCTCAGCTTCTGTGATATGAATCGTTTATTTCGAGCATACTGGGTTCATATACCAACCAGACAGACCACATCGTACCATAAAATGGAAAATAACATTTGTACAAGATTCAGCCAAAAGTGGCTGTGAGTGTGGGAGGTGATAATTAATAGACGGCATAATTCAAGAATGGTAAATCGTAAAATAATATAAGAAAAACGGATATGAACAGTTTAATTATTTGACAATTATACGATAAAAATATGCGCATAGTACTCGTCCATAAATGGATCCCGAAAGTTACCATTCATTATGCTTATCGGGGCATAACAGAATTCTAACTATAATATACAAAAAATCAATGTTGATCAGATATAGTATGTTAAACTCTATGGATACTTTCATTCTATTGAAATTTCAGTTTGGAGCTTTTAATACATAAATTAAATTTATTCATGCCTACCCTATTTAAACCGTAGTTACGTCGACGTTTGTACAATATGATTGCTCAATGAATGAAAAAAACCTTTAACCTTTTTTATGGTGAAAGATAGTTCTAGTAACTTATTTATTCACTGAAAGTGCCGTCTAATTATACACCTGGAATGAATTTCAGTGGTTCCTCTGTATTAAAACAGATGAATACATTAAAAATAATATATTATATAAACTTGTTACTCAGAACAAGAATAAGAGTAAACGTGTACTTCGAAATTCCTGGTGTTTGATGGCATAATATATACAAACACGTTTAAGTTGAAAGTCATTTTATCAATGAAGTAGCAGATGTAATACCTAGTTTTTTTTAATTTCTCAAATGGGTTTTAATGATTGTTTTAATCAGTAGATAAAACTTTAGGCGTATTCTGCACAGATTTTTAGTTATCAACCATATTTTGTAATTCTAGATGTAAAAATCTTTATTCATCAATGTAATGACATATTTCATTTTAAGTTAGTATGCATTTTAATGAATCGGAAATATCAGTGTAAACTTTATCAGTCAGAAACAACAGTAATGTCTTGTACATATGGTTGTGATTAACAGTTTTCATTAACTTTTATGCATTTGCACTACCAGTTGTACTATGAGAGTGTTAGTCATTATTCGTAAATGGATGATGTCGCTAGTAAAAATCAACCACAAAGTTTGATTTTCACGAAAATCAGAAGTAATAAAAAACTGTATGTATTTAATAAACTATGGGGGTTTACAACTTCTAAGAATTTAGAGTATAATATTACACAGATTGGAGCGAAAATTAAATATTCACATTTAATTCAAAGAAGTCCACTATTTTTTCAGAAATTATTTATATGGATAATTATTGTTGACATGTATTTAATCGAAATGTAGAATCTCACTTTTTTCATGTCGTAGATTCCGTTTTGTATAATAAGCCTGATTTGGGCCATCCTTCTTTTGACGTTTCCTTACATCAGTCTGACGGATGGATTGACGGCGAAAATGCTTTATTGTATTTGGGGTATTGGAGGTTTTCTTTTTTTAAGCAGTGTATCAACAGTGGCTCCACCAGCCATAGGGTCGATGTTCGGATGCACAAACATGGCTATTAACTACGGGATAATAGCATGTGCACGAGTACGTTTACCTATTTCATGTTGATAAATATCGATATTGTTTTGTATTTACCATGCTCATAATTGAAACGCTAGATGTTTTCGAACAACAGCTAATTCAAGTCTTGTAGTCTTAATGCAGATCAGGAGCTATGCAGACAATCCTCTCACTTCCTAATGAAAACACAAATTTGTCTACTAAATGATGAAAAGTCAAGGTAGATGAAAATCAAATTTATTACTCGAATTCTACTAAAGATTTATTACTGCTGATTGATATAAAAATAAGTCCTATTTAAAAGTTATTTTTAGTTGGAGGTTTTTGAAGATTTTCGAACTTTAGTGAGATCAAAGATCGAGCTAAGTAAGACAACCATTAAAAATTTGGAAGCACCAGTTCTAATTCGGAGCTCCTTGGCAATCCTCACCAACAACCCCACAACAGGGAATCGATTCCAAGACCTTCAATTTTTGCGTTATTACGCTTAACTTCTAGATTACTAAGTCGATTTTCATTGATATATAAGTCCGACTGAAACCAAGCCAAGTGTGCAACCATCTTCCATTATCGGTAAGTAACGTCCTCATACCCGACACAGTTGAACTCCATTAGTTACAGTGTAATGCCACCGCGTCTTTGACGGTCGTCCACCTTAGATCTGTTCGCGATTTCAATAAAATTAAAAAGTAATGTCTCGGAAACATTACATCAGTATCACAAAAGTACCAATTCGAATCCATGAGCACTGTAAACTTCCACTGACCTCCGCATTTTTGTTCTGTCAGTTCTTCAGATGGTTTCAGAACTAACTATTCATTTTATTAACACAAATTTAGATAAATGCCATCAATTTAAACAAAGTTTAGTAATGAGATGCACCTGTTAAACAACTTATATGTTCTATAACTTGTTCCAAATAGCATAATTAGAGAACTAAAAGCATTCACTCTATGAAAATCCTTATCGGTTTATCGATGATAAATTTTTTCATTCCACGACTCGGATAAGA
The DNA here is from genome assembly GCF_000699445.3 of Schistosoma haematobium. Taxonomy (NCBI): domain Eukaryota; kingdom Metazoa; phylum Platyhelminthes; class Trematoda; order Strigeidida; family Schistosomatidae; genus Schistosoma; species Schistosoma haematobium. The sequence goes on along the minus strand of NC_067195.1, from coordinate 24,285,999 downwards.
ATCATGTCTTCAAATTATGTTAATGACTTCATTTAAACCATTTTTAGTCTTAACGGTAGTTTTCATTACAGATAAAAGTTGTATTTCTTTTCGTTTTAGAAATTTAACAGAATAGTACGCTAGGTGATGAAAGTATAATATTAGGGGATCTTAACCCACTTACACTTTCAATTATTTTTATCATTTGAAAATAATTTCTTTACCACTTCTTATGTCCCAAATCTTATTTATTTACACGGTTTCTTGTTTGCTTCCCACTAAAGTGAATTACCCCAAGCAAGATCCATGACTTCCGATGACTGAGAAGCCGATGATTTCTCGATGTAGTCGCGCTAGTTTAAATCATTCTACTGCTTACTATGGATAAATGTTCATTGTATGTGAAACTGCTTATCCTCGAACTTGTACAACGTGGATAATATGTAAATCTGTTGGTTTGAAGCAGATAATTTGACGAGTTGTAGCCACCATTCTTACCTTTTAAGCATAATGAGTTTTATGTCTACTGTGTTTGATGTATTTATTTTCCTTGGTAAACTTGTAAATCATGTACAAGAAAGATTTTGATATAAAATCAACCCATTTTATTCTGCGTGTTCTAAATCTTCCACACACTGATTTTTGCAAATAAATAAAATTTTTGTGCATAGCATACTGTTATTTAGTTATACAGTTCAAATTAATTTATTACAAATAATTTTACCATTCTTTTGGTTCAATATTCACAAGAAAACGATGTCAGCTTAAGTTCAGATGACTTTGTGTTTATTCCAAGGTGTTTTCAAAAAATAACTAAATGATTTAGTTTTACGTATTACAGATTGTGAAGTGGCTTGAGACGAAAATTTTTATTTATCAAATTTCCTTTCACTTACACAGTCTTGTCATAAACTGAAAGATAATAAAATTAATTAAGTAGTCAAGTAATTTTTATCTGAAATATTATCATTTCAATCAACAATTTGAAATGCGATACATAATCAATGAATTGCTTTGGATATCAGATAAACATGATTAAAAAATTTCTAAATAGTCCTTATGGTCATCAATCATATTTGTTACTTAAACCTAAATTATTTACCGGAAACTATGAACATTCATATGGAAATCGATAATATGTGTGTTTATCCTTTGTTATTCTACGTAGGCTATAGGATGTCCTTTGTGTGCCTTTGTCCTCACATTTATCAGTTCAGAGAACCTATACATTGTCCAGTTTACTATATGTGGATCCGCAAGCCTAGTAGGTGAGTAGTTCAAAATCGGTTAAAAATGATGTTCAATTATATAACACAATAACTTTCAATGTTTTCAGTCGGAAAATATCTTAAAAATTATAATTTCATTAGAGTACAAGATAAATGTAATTACTTAAAAACACCATAAGGTAAAAAGAACATACATTTATTTAAACGTATTTTTGGCTTTATTGTTATGATTTAAGTTTTCTTCCGAATCTGTTCTTGATGTTTAAGCCTTAATAACCCGGGGACGGGAAAAATTGAATAACAAGGCAGTAGAAAAAACTTGTCCATGTCAAGAAAAGGAACTGAAAACAGTTACTCGTATTTTTTCAAAACTTGGTTCCCACACTGTGAAAGGTCATGTGACTGAGATGGTTCCTCCGTGTACTTTAATATAAAGGTTAACAAAAAGACCTTGTTATGATGATTTTGACTGACTTGAAATGTATATATTAGAGCTAGTATCGAATTTTGACTGTTTTTTAACCAAAGGTAAGTTTTACACGATAGTGTTAAAGGTATGGTGAAAGTATGTAGCCTTATCTGAGACATTTTTAAAACGCAATATCCCAATTAAAGAATACAGTTTTTTTGTTGAATTCTACAGCTTTTCTTCTTGCCTTATGGATTGACGATCACAAAATATCGAGGAATTTAAATTGTTGCTCATTTTGCTCCAGGACATGCAGTCATTTGCGTATCCAAAGAAAATATTGATATCTCAAATTGGTTTTACATTCTTTGAGAAGTACGGTTATAACTTTATTAATGTAAAGCTTTTAACACTTATGGTGTTATATTGTTCTCTTTGATTATTAAATAAATATACTTCTTAACAAACATAGTTTTCTATTTCTTTATTTATTGTTTATTCATTAATTGTCATTAGTAATGTAGGAAGTAAATGCAAAGGAAAAATATAAAGTTACTTTTTCAGAAAAATTATCCACACATTTGATTATTAAAATAAAACAATGTACAAGGCGGTTATAAGGGATAATTATGATATTCAAATGGATGTACTAAGATCTTACGCAAATTGGTTTCCTTACCATGATGGTCACAAAGAGCTCAATCATTTAATATTTTGTTTTTCTAGTACGATTAGGACTAATTAAAGTAATAACCAAACTGATACATTTTTGATATGCTCTGAACACATCACTTTCTGTCACAGTTTTTTCAAATGTCTTTTTGTGCTAAATATAATTTACAATGTTCATAAGACAGGAATCTCATAGATCGATAAACAAAATAACTTTTCCCACTATAATGTGTACAGAACATGATGCAATGTGTATATCTGTGTATTTTCGAATAAATGTTTTCTAAAATGTGAGAAACTCAAGTTTATATAATTGTAGCGGCTATTAATATGTAACATTGTGATAATTAGGAGTATTTGAATTATAGTACTAATTAAGAATCCAAAAAGAACGCAATTGGATCAAGAATTACTAGGTAAGCACGAACGAATGCAATGTATTTGGGATTCGAAATCAAGCATTCAACAAGTACAAAGGAATCGTTAGTTCATTCAATCACAACAAACATACTCTGTATGAGACAGTATCGTATAACGCTAGGTCGCAAATAAGTTAGTCTATTCTGAATGTAAACTAGAAAGAAGGTTGAAATGGGTGAGAGGAATAGCGTTGCATATTTTCCGTGCCAGGTCCTGTCCATAATACTTGACTAACCGAAATCAGCTTATATTGTCTTCTCGTGTCAACATCAATGTCGTTTGTCAGGAAGCTGCTCATTATGAGTCATTATTTACTGTTATCTAAAAGTAAACATATGGTACACTTTTGTTAAGATTATAAATGTCAAATAATTTAGTATCTTGCACACTTCACGTACAAACGAATTTAGAGACAAATCCAGTGAAGCTGTACGTCAGCTTGTTTTTTAGAATAATGATCTTAGATTGGTTATATAACCGAAGTGAGTATCCCAAGGACATTTCTTCCATTTTAGTATAAGCGATCGTGTTTCAGTAATATCGATATCGTTAATATACTCAAAATTTCCCCAAACAGAGTTTAAAATATTTCATTAGAATTACCAATAAATTGTCAGGCTGATTTTTATCGTGAGACGTAATTCGCTTGTGATAGCTTATTCGTAAATTGAGCCACATGAGTATAGGTATGTGGAGATATGACTGACAAGCTTATTTTGTAAATAGTTTTCAATGTTATTTGTATTTGTTTTGTCAATTTTTCACTGTATGTACATTCATCATTAAATGACTGTACGTGTTGTTTTAGTCAATGACCTTGAAGACACTTTCCGTTGTGATTCCAACATAGCGTGACATATTCTTTCTGGCTAACAAATACATTAATACTCACACATCCCTCGTTCTGTTTTCATTCGAGATTGAGTTAACTTAGTTCTAAAACAAATATTATTTACATTCATAGACTGAAAAAGTGAATACATCATATCTTACTTTGGATTACACTACTGGGGAGATCATCGATACGTTTGGAATTACTAAGCATCTATAATTGTGGGTTTATTGTACCAGATCAAAGCCGAACACGCATCATTTTGGGTGAACTTAAGTAAAGTCCCATTTTTATTGTATTTGTAACATTTAACTTGTATATATTAATATTACTATTGGTTGTTATTAACCTTGTTGATATCTTTTGCTTTTATATATTATCTGGTCCACCACAGGTATTTGTCATTACATGTTTTTGTAAATACCAGATATATACTTTACTTCAATAAAGTTACCCTTCTTGTCCATCCATTTATTTAATAAAGACTAAGAAATATGACACAAGTCCTAGATAAAAGTTAACACATAAAACGAAGGGTGTAACTCAAGAAATATGAAAATTGCAAGATAAGACACTGGTGAGATTTTCAAATAATTCATTCTGTTACAAGAACTAATTTGGTTGGCATATTCCTCGACTATTCTGGAACTCAAAGCAACTGTCAACCAACACCCAGGTCAGGATTTTCAATACAAATGTCAAGACAGTTCTACTGTATGGAGAACTACGAAAGCCATCATCCACAAGATACAGGTGTTTATTAAGAATTGTCTACGCAAAATACTTCAGATCCATTGGCCGCACACTATTAGCAACAACGTACTGTGGGAGAGGACAAACCAGATCCCAGTGGAGGAAGAAATTAGGAAGAAGCGCTGGAAGTGGATAGGACACACATTGAGGAAAGCACCCAACTGCGTCACAAGACAAGCCCTCACATGGAATCCCGAAGGTCAAAGGAAAAGAGGAAGACCAAGGAACAGATTACGCCGAGAAATGGAGATAGACATGATAAAAATGAACAAGAATTGGATGGAACTAGAAAAGAAGGCCCAGGACAGAGTGGGTTGGAGAATGCTGGTCGGCGGCCTATGCTCCATTGGGAGTAACAGGCGTAAGCAAGTAAGTAAAGTATTCCTCGACTATAAAAGTAAATCTCCAGTTTGTCGGGAAAGAAGATTATGATCAAAAGTTTCAGTTCTTCACTTTTATTGGTCAGTCGTGAGCAACATGGAACTTAGTATGTAAATGTATCGGTTCAAGTTGACACGACTCATTAGCACAATAATGTGACTAATAAATGTTAATCTCAGTTTAGAAGCAGTATCATTTTAAACGTTGGATGAAGAAATCAAAGAAGCATAAGTATATTTTGCAATTTATAACCTAAGACGATGCAAACACTGGATACACCTATGGCACTGATAAGAAATTTGAGAATTATAACCCTCATCAACGTACAATAAGTATTAGTAGTAAGGGGTGCTCACAAACATTAGTTTAAGAGTTGACACCAACCATTCATGAACCAACGCAACAATGAGACCGGTATTATGGAAAATATCTATGACAAAAGGATTTCTGTCTTCCCTTTTATACTTGAGTGAGCGAAAATCAAATCCAGTCAGATGAGATGAAATCACATCCCTCGACCTTACCTTATGTCTCAGTTATTTTTAACTCCAAAACCATGATCCCATAATCGTATGTCGCTGGTGTCAACCACCCACGTTTAATTGCTCTCTAGTCCCAAATGACTGCAGGTTTTTCAAATTTTTTGGGTATATACAGGCTTAGGTCTATCTGATATTACAGTGGTTTCAGAACAACTGTTTCGACAACAACCAGATTATTCCCCTGTTTTCTTGATTAGGCAGGATAAGTATTTAACATTATCTACCAACGCTTATTTTTGAATATGTTTTACCTGTGCTGCTCATCACTGCTCATGACCATTCCCTGTGCTTTTAGTCAGTTCATATTAAGTTTCCATCGACCGTTATTGTTTCTGAAGCATGACAGGATGAGCTTCTCATTGATGTAGTTGCTGGAAAAAGTTTGTTGTATGAATCTCTTATGTTAGTACAGGTATTTAAGTTTATGCCAGGTAAAATAAAGTATCCGTGTTCACATATTACTTATAAGATGTTTCAAAAGTAACCACTAAAGCAACTAGTACTACACATAATGAAAGGAGCAGAATCACATTTTCATAAAACGTTCGTCATTTCGAACCCGATTGTCGCGGAATACGTAGCATTTCCAAGGTAATAAGGCTCCAGTTCGTTTTACATATCAGCAAATAACATTTTTATATCAATGAAGAAATAAAGAATCCACGATAAACAACTAAAGCTAGCTTTGGGAATATGATTTCACTCGATTCAAAGCTTGTTGAATACTGACATATATATTTCTAAAGACAGCAAGCTTTTGTTTTATCCATGGTTCACTGTTATATGCTCATCTATCCCAACGGTACTGTAATTTAAACTTAACTTTTCTTGCCCCATTTTCCTACCTTGAAGCGTATCGTGGACATAATTGTATTTGTCTAATTGTTTTTGCGTTGCGGTCATATTGGTCACCTATCTATTCATATTTCTTTTCAACATTAGTCTGAATAAAAATAAATCTAGTAGTGCTTCAGTTGACTCGTCATCTCTATCTCTCTCTTGATAAATAGCCAATAATCTTTGTCTCCCTGCTCAAGCCTTTAGTCTCAACTCGGAACCACGCATTATTAGACTCAAGGTCGAACCAGTTAGAATGTTGTGTCAAGACACTAACCTAGATCGAGGCAAGTTCGTTCCTGAATATTATTGGGTGGACTTCAAGAACGTAACAGTTTTGTTCTGATGTTCAAAAACTCCATGACGCAGTCATTCCATCACAATCTTAGAAGAACGTAAAACTGACAGACGCTGTAGGCATGTGAAAGCAGCTCATGAGACCGATTACTAACTCAAACACTCGAAGAGATATCCTCAAACACAGCACTTTTGACTACAGAAAGAAACATCTCGGAGAAATCTAGTATTTTTAAACTCTTCTTTTAACTGGAATAGTAATTTGCATGATATACATGTAGGTCAGACTACGGAATGATTAAAATACAGCCATCATATGAGTGATCCATATGTCCAGTACTGTCGATTTTTCTAAACTATAAAATGTAGGCAGTGTTTCTTGTACTAGGTTAAACAGTATTAATAATACTTTGGAGTCGTAGTGGATCAAGAATGTAAATAAAAATAATAGTGGCACAAATTTTTGATTACAATGTTCAGAATCATTTGATAATATTCAAAATATTAATAAGTGGGTGTATTTAAAAAGTCATCTCCTAGATTCTCAGCGTGGCGCTTTGCATTATTTACAGAATCCACAGCTATATCACATGATAATTTTTTCCGAAATATATCATAGTTCAAAGAAGCCGAGATATCAACATCATCGTTTTTCTTTTGTCGTGCCACCGTTCCATCTCCTGGCTATAGTACCTCGAAATGATGGCTCATTAGTGCTTGCATCGGGTCTGAGGTTTCCAGTCCTATGGATTTCAGAGTCACTGAGGACATGTAACGAACGTATGGCAGATATTTATTCTTGTCATTGCCCGAATGGACAATTGTAGATGACATCGTGCCAGTATTGTTGTATCAGAGAACTAAATTGCAGTAGTTGTTAAATAAACGAATTTCTGTGTCATTGTTTGTTCAATAATTCTGGTTTGTCGATCGAGCATAAGTAATCACACTGGATTTCATTTGTGACAAGAACGTGGGTACGCCAGTGTTTAAGTTTGCTTAAAATATTTTCTGTCAAATACAAAGAGACGTACTATTTTCGCAAGTGCGTAAGTTCATATGGCATTACTCCATGTTAAAGTTCTACAAATAAATTTACCAAAAAAAAAATAATATTTCTAGTACTGAGGATTCATCTACAGGAAGTTTTCATTATTCTCATTTACTTTCATTGCGGTTCTATCATCACTGTTCCTCGGACGTGACTGGTTTTTATGAAAAGCTACCAACTTAATGAATGTGGCTAAAAAGAACTAAGCTACTCATATCCATATCGATATTATTAGGTGGCGAATTGTGAAACAAAACTAGAGCTCCGGATGCCGAAAAATTAACAACCAAACTTCCCATTCACTTTTGAGAGTGATAAGCTCATTTGGTCAGGAAGGAAATAAAAAACTGACTATAAATTTTTCCATTACAAAAAATCAAAGACAGTGAGTACTGGAGAGTGTTTCATTGGTTGCTCTTCCACGTACCAGGATCTGGATGGTCCTAAGTAAATCTACTTTGAGAGACAAGCGTGATTCATACTGAGAAGACAAAAATCACTGATGCCTATCTACCCAGAAGCCTGGCAAACGTTTTGGAATCCTCAATTGAACAGAAATCAACATTGAAGAAAAATAATTGAAAATGATCGGTAATAGCCTGATATGCTAAAAAAAATAAAGATATTCCCAAACGTTGTCAAAAGCTGAGGCTTGAATGATACTGTAGTTTCTCTCACAAAATATGGAAAAACTAGAGCTCAGCGAACGAAATTAGCTCTGGAGTGACGTGGGGTGAGCTATAGATTTATATAACAAACTGATTCTGAAGAAGTGATGGAAGTCACTCTCCTAAATGTTGGAAAACTGAAGCACCGAGCAAAAAACTCGAAGGGAAAACTTCTTTATTGAAGGTGGGTTTTATTTTACGAACCAACAGCAACTAATGATCACAAAATACATTCTCTTTCAAAGCCCCCTCTATTTCCGAATTTCTTTAATCAACTGCGCTTCGCCTTGGATCCATCATATATCTGTCCGGCTGTGTATCGGTCTTAACGGCCCGACTAACAACGATGGCGACGCCGGTAACCTTCTGGCGGCACATTACTCTCAAACATTTCAACCGGCTGACATCAACTTTACTGACGACAGTTTCATCTGCAATTCCACAGGACTTTCTGAAGTGGACCTAAGCGCTGACTTGGTGTTCCGGAAATTGCAGCACTTAAGACTAGATACTTCTCCTGGCCCGGATATGGTTCATCCTGCCATACAAAGTGAGGCAGCCTCAATCCTGGCAACGCCGCTTAGCGTGATGTTCTCACACTCGCTAAGTCGAGGCAAACTACCAGAAAATTGGAGGCTGGCTCACATCACACCAATTTACAAAGGAGGTCGACGCAGCGAACCTTCAAGTTACCGACCGGTGGCTCTTCCCTTAATACCTTCAAAAATCATGGAGTCCCTGATATGAGATGGTATAAATGACTATTTACTGTCCTTAAACTTCTTCTCACCCCAACAGCATGGTTTCAGGAAGGGTTACTCTTGTATTACCAACCTGCTGACTGAGGTGGACAGATGGACAAGCATCCTTGATCACAATGGGAAGGTTGATATCATCTACCTAGATTTCTCAAAAGCTTTTGATAAGGTTAACCATACATGTCTTATCAATAAGCTCAAACGATTGGGTATCGGACCACCTCTAATCGATTGGCTCACGTCACACCAGAAAAATCGACATTTTAAGGTCAGGGTTAATTTCACTTTATCTCAGGCTATGGAACGTCCTAGTGGGGTCCCCCATGGCTCAGTACTAGGACCTCTCTTCTTCTTGATCTACATAAGTGATCTTCCTCAACAGGTGACGTCAGACTTATTACTTTTTGCCGATGACGTGAAACTTTGGAGAGAGATACGCAACCAAGACGATATACAGGCACTTCAGGAGGATCTGACTCGACTTCAAAGGTGAGCAGACGATAACGGTCTTGCCTTTAACACTTCAAAGTGTAAAGTAGTCCATTTTCGACATGTCGCAGACCACAGTTATAACTTAGGAAACTCCTCTCTGGTAGTATCCCAAGTGGAAAAAGATTTAAGATTCCTGGTGCCCCATGATTTAAAGTCTTATGCTAACTGTGACAAAAATGCCTTCCGAGCAAACCTTGTACTGGTAATATTGAAGCGCATTTTTGGACAGTTCGACGGAAGAACTTTCCATATAATCTTCAATAGTTTTATCCGTCCTCATTGAGAGTACGGAAACACAGTATTTCCCCCCTCACTCCAAAAGGACAAGGTCACTTTGGAGCGTATCCAACGGCGAGCCACGAAGTCAGTTCGAGGACTCAAATCTAAACCTGACGAAGAGCGCCTCCATTCACTAGACCTTTACCCATTAGAGTATAGGCGTCTTAGAGGCGATTTATTAATGGCTTATAGTATTCTTAACACTTCTGGACATTCTCTTAAACACCTACTTAAGCTTAGTTCTAATAATAACCTAAGGGGTAACACCCAGAAACTGGAGACACAACATAGCAAGACGGAATGTAGACACAACTTCTACTCCTTAAGAGTTGTCAAATGCTGGAATTCGCTGCCGGCCGAGCTAATCCAAGCGACTTCTCAGGAGTCCTTTAAGAGGCAACTTGATTTGTTCTTAAGGACCAAGGTCAGCATCACACTATGATTTACCAATTTCTTTTCCTCTTTTATTGTTAACATACCTAGGTTCCTGCCTGGAGGATTTGGTGATCCCCTGCTACTAGACACGGAAGCCTGTTAAGCGAAAGCTTCTTCTATTCCGTCCACAACCATTTGAACCATTTGAACCATTTAGATCTTGTATGATCTAGAATGTACTCACTAGTATTAGAATAAAAAACCGAAATTCGAACAGACTCTTTCGGTTCCTGGAATTAAATCTGATTAACGTATCGGTTATGTTTAACTAAATCAGCTCTATCTTAAACGTAGGTACTGGGTAATAACTCAAAAAACATTCATCTGTACTTTTACTCAGTGTAACTTCAAGGATTTTGGAAGACATCGTTCACGAAATGTTGTTTAAGCATCGAAATGGAACCTGACTCTCCCCTAAGAAAATAACTTTACTAGAATGTCTCCAATATTTTCGTGTCATAAGAACGTTGGCATACCCTGTGTAGCGGTAAATAAATCCTCAAAATAAATATCTCTGTAAGTTTTCGATATTGGATGCTGACCACATGTTTTAATGGACTCACCTAGCTGAAGGCACTCGGTCATGCATCCGCACCAGATGACGTGTGGGAACGCCATGCTCAACATCTACTGCAATTGCTAGCCAGACTAGATAACACAATTCCGATATATTGACAGTCGTCAAATACAACCTCTGATCTCCTCGATTCTGTCTTTTGATTTCTCTTGATGGGTACGAGTTATATTAGAAGGTGTTACTGGTAAAAGCGTTGTCAAACACTGAGTACCTGTGCCATCTTCACCTGAAACACATTGTATTTTCCCCGGTAAAAACGTTTGATAGAGTTTCACGAAGTGGATTAATACCTAAATTAGGCCATATAGAGGAAAGTTTTATCAACAAAACTCTGGAAAAGTGTTTGACGGAGTAGTCCAAAGAATAGTATAGACCCTAATGTTTCTTGTATGTTTTTTTCTTATATGTAGATAACACGCCTAGTGTCCTATCATTATCAACCTTCTTATGTGCCAACGATATACATATATATGTGAAAAGCCCCACATGATAGAGATGACAGTTTTCAGCCGCGGATATTGTCTGAGTGGTTTAAAATTTAGTAGTTGTTGCTCACTATTTACCTCAACACATGTTTGAAACTCAATCTGTCAAATCACCTACTAGAGTAATAAATCAGCTAAATAACTATCATCACCAATACTAACAAAAGCGGCCCAGCATCCAGTTCTTGATATACTTAAGAGAGTAAACAAATGTATTATGACTTTAAAAAAACTATTGATGAGCTGACTTTCAAGGGAATATAGTGAAGATTTAAGAAGTGGATAATAAACTAAGAACCCGAACTAATCAACACACAATTTTGGAGATATACGCACAGCGTTTAGCTTTGATGAAAAAAGCAGTTAAAAATTGTTTAAATTTATCACATCTTCATAACTCTTACGAGTACGAATTCGACTGGAGGTTTACTTGTGTTGAGTTCCAGTTGATTATTGGTTTTGGAAGATGGTAGGAATGTGGGACTAATATATGCACTTATTTTGATTTAGAAAGAAGAAAGAAAAAACTTAATATTTGGTTGTATCGCTGTTACCGGGGGAATTTTGATTAATTTGACTTTCGGTTACTTCTACACTGTTGGTGAGTCCTTTGAATACGTCTTCTTATTTACCAGCTAATATGGTACCCTACATAATGGGATATGTACAAACAGCAATAGATCCTTATGTATCCAATCAAGCTTCCATATGGCTATCAGCTATTGCTTTAGCAGTTCAAGGGATTTCAATGCCTGTCGGTGGCATAATAGCTGATAAATTGGGATTTAGAGTGGTGGTTGCAGTGAGCTGTCTTACAATGAGGTATGTTGTCAGAGGTTTTGCCTACAACGTTTTGGGTTTTATGCCTCATATGATTTACATTCTGTGTTGTAATGTACCTATAAATACTCTCATGGATATTTAGCTTGCTAACTAAATTTTACATAGGACTCTAATAGAAGTAGGATTGTTTAAACTAAAAAAAAGTTCTTACAGTTTTAATACTCATTGAATTGCTTATTTTCTGTAGCGGTGGAGTTCTTTTGACTTACTTCACAATTCGAACAACTTATGTTGGCGTGGTTATAACCTATGCAGTCTTAATGGGTTCTGGTTTGGGACTTGGATACTCAGTAGTACTAACAGTTGCAGCTTCGGTAAGAAGTTTTGTATGAGATAAGTTTTTAACAAATATAAACTTTTCTATAAAAAGTATCAGAATATTTGTCCGATGATTCCACATAATCCTTAAGCTATATTTTGCCTAGGAATTATGAAACTACACCGTACATCTTATGAAGTTAAAAGCAAAGGCTTACTTCGTGTTGAATCATTTTTGCTTCGGTGAGATGATATATGTACGTCAATCTATTGGTTATGTTTCCAACTCTTTTGGGTTTATCACTTGTCGCAGTTGTATAGAAAGTTATACGATGAATATGCGCTAAATTTTTGCTAACTGCATAATTTGCTAAACCAAATTTAGATGACTTACCGAGAATATTTGAGTTGGACGGGAAGTTCAAAAAATACATTGAATGTTTGGTGGTTCTCTATCATTCTGTGTATTTGAAATGTTATTGTTATGTTAGTGATCTCATCCTGTAATATTCATTAAAGTTTAAATGAGTTACCACCAAGATAATAACCTTCAAAAAAGCTGTAATTTGTTGAGTAAATGATAAGACATTTTGTGTTAATTTTGTTTCTGTGAGTCAGTAGTGGCTTGTTACATTGTTTTACAGGAGATAAATTAAATGTAGAGAGTATAATCAGCTGAAGTTTAACATACTAACTCAAATCTTTCATTTAGTTCTAGCAATACTAGTCTTGAGTTTTCTCAGTATAGTCGTAAAAAACATCATCATTACATGATATCAAATCAAGTATTATTTTGGCCGACCGTTAATGCTACCTTTAGGTGGTAGTCGAGCTGTCATTAAGAATAAAAAAACCGAGATATATTGACTGGAAAAATTGTTTCTCGATGTCCTGCATGCCAGACAGGTCGGTTGAAGAGCGGTAAGAGTAAAAGCACCAAACCCAAAGACCGAACGCGAAGTCGTACTGTTGACTGTATAGAGCTGTGACGGCAGTAGGGTATTTCCTCCACACAGCCAGCATAACAGCGATGTTGTCTTCCCACGAGTAGGGATGTGGTTAGAAACGCTGGACCCTAAAAGTGCACACCTCGTCTTATTCTAAGAATATCCGTCTCCGGTAGGTAACATTAGACAGCTTTTCAGACTTATGAAAGGCACCGGAATTATGAAGTCGAGTATAGGTAAAACAATCTCGGAAAAAGACGACACTCTTATCCGCTCTCAGTCCAGAAGTTTACAACAATGAGTGGAACACCTCAAGGAGCAGTTCAGCTGGCCTTCGGCTACCCAACATTTCCAGATAGTCTGAATGAAACATTGAAATAGGCCCCTTTACTCCAATTGAAGTTTAAAATGATATAGTTAATCTAAAACGAGGAAGAGCAACTGGTCCATATGGATTAATTCCAGAGGTCTTCAAGTGTGCTGGTCCAGTTTTAGAGATTAAGTTGACCAATATTTTAGCTAAATTATGGGAACTGAATGTAATCCTATCTGACTGGTCGCAATCTCTGGTCGTCCCAATATATAGGATATGATCAAAATCATCCTGTGGTAACCACAGAGGGATTAGTCTGACTAACATAACATCTAAAATACTAGCCTCAATAATTATGAAATTCCTAACAAAGACTCGTGAAATGCAAACACAAGAAAATCAGGTTGGCTTCAGACCTTGTCGTGGCTGCATCGACCACATATTCACCATTTGTCAGATTTTAGAACACAGGCTTGCTTATCGGCGTCCGACAATGACAGTTTTTCTTGACCTAAAAGCATCATTTCAATCTGTATACCGAGAGGTTCTGTGACAGTGTCTGTCATTGGAAGGTGTACCTCAGAAGTACACAAACCTTGTGAAGGCTCTTTAGTCGAACATCACCAGTCGAGTCAAAGCTTATGATGAAGTGTCATCTGATTTCGCAACCTCAAATGGTGTCCGGCAAGGCTGTCCATTATCTCCAATTTTGTTTAAGCTCATCATAGACACACTGATGAAAATAACGCTCTTGTCGATTGAATTTTTGGGCGCTGATCTCCTATCAGGAGGTCCACTTATTGTCTTATGATACACAGATGAAATAGTTGTGTTTGTTGAAGACACTGATAAAATGCAGTGTTATGGTAGTACTGAACGGTCAAACCAAAACAAGGCGTCAGTGCTTTAAGTCACTAACTTCTAGTCTTAGCCATGTTGGTAGATGCAGACTATTTGGTTGTGGTCCGCGCAACTATTGTAACCAGTGGTCGGAGACTCAGAGTGATATAGCTTACAGTCGATCACAATGGCATAGATGTATACTCTCTTCGTCTTCCATTAAACTGCGAGATTAAAATTGCTTTATACCCTTCTTTCTACCAACTAATTCGTTCTCCCTGTGTCATAACCTTATATGAAATGTTTCTTTTACTACCATTGAAGCAACTGCTTCTACGAATTTGGTGCTCATCTCGTTGTGCTGATGAGGTATGGCAACTTGGACCGATGCATATATGTGCCTGGTCCTACGTTACAGCTGACTAACTGACTGACTGACTGAAATATTATTTTGCTGAATTTAGTTGTGAAAGTATATGCCTTCCATCCAAACGAATATATCTTGAAGCTGCAGTGGGCCTGATAAAAATAAGAATATTAGTATCCTAACTTACGAACTGATTGCCAAACCACTGCATATATTTTTCTGATGAAATTGTACATTTGAATTTTTTGCGTACGACATATTTTGCTTAACAGTTTACTATTTTGGTCACATAATAACAAGCCGGATCTGGAAATTACAAGGTTTTAGCTGGCGGATAATATTCTTACTTACAGTTTTTTATTACTTAGAGTTTTTGCTATCTATGACAAAAAGCTTAGGCGTATTATTTAGGTGACCTTTGTTACTTATGATTAACTGAATAATCCAGCTGACAATTTTTTGCCAGGAAGAGATTTTGTGTTATTAGAGTTATTAGCACTTATCACATATATATAATTATTAGTATTATCTCGTCTCGTTATAGTGGTTCCCAGATCATCGCGGCCTGATTGTCGGAATGGTGGCCGGTGGGTTCGGTCTTGGAGCATTGGTTTTCACGCCAATTCAAACAGCACTAATCAATCCCAATAATGTAAAGGTGAATAATGTTACAAGGTAGGAAAATCGTATGTTAGATAGACATAAAAAATCTTTTATACAGCTTTTTTACACTAGAAGTATTCAACAGCAATCACAAAAACTGAAACTGAAGAGTGACCTCACATACAGCTCCATTTTATCCACTGATACTGAATAATCTACCTAAGGAGAGCTTATCCTGTTTTATCTGTTAAATTATAGCTTTACATTAAACAGTTTGTCCATAAATAATTTATTTTATTGTTTAAAGTTGGGTTAAACAAAGTTACAAATTAAGTAGAGTTTTCGAAATTGATAAAAATGCTTGTGAAACTGAAGAATAATATTGTTGTATTTATAATTATGCCTTCAAAACTATAAACGTTTTTGCATATAAACTAGTCCATTTGATTAAAACAAGAAAAAATAATCAAAATACTTTGTTTAGAAACTTGAACAAATGTCCTATTTAAAATTTACTGCTGGGGCTTTTAACTCACATAACAGCTTTTGATAGGTTAAGGGGTGTGGCTTAGTAGGCTAACGACCCTAAACATTATAACACAAAATAAACCTCACTTTGATTTCTGGATGGTACTAACAGATGCAAAAAGTAGTAATTAGTCTCTAATGTGTTCATCGGTAGTGCGTTGGACGTTTCGACTGTTTCGAACAACGTTTCCCAACAAATTGGGCACTTTTATTTGAATAAAATACCTTGGTTTTAGAGTAGTACATTATATAATTTACCGTATTCCTTTTTAATTTGTGGTATTTTGCGGTGAACTAAAAAACTTGGAGCATTTCAGTTTCATTAAACGTACTTTGAGTGAAAAACATTTTTCTAATTGCTCAGTTCTGTAATAAAAGCAGTTTATGATCACGTAATTATATACATACTCTAAATAACGAAGGCGTTCAGCTTTTGTAAAAAGAAAAACTGAGTATGTTCAACTATGGTAACTTTAAAAGTGTCAACGGTAATGTTTTGGATCATAAGCACAAGTTATCTTTCATTTTATGTGAATACTCAAAAGTTTCAACTTCTACGTAATATGTAGGTATACAGTTTTGTTTTACATTGATAGACGATTTACCGATCCTGATGTCTTGGACCGTTTACCGTCAGCGTTTCTCATACTTGGTGGTATTTTGCTGTTTATTCAAGTTATTGGATTTGGATTATTACGTCCTAAACCTACTTCAAAACGTGTAAGTTAAATATTTTAGAATATAATGATTCCTATGCTGCAAACATATTAGGATAATTTGCACCGATTATATGGGGTCCCATTTGAATTTAGCAAGATAAAAATAAAAGACTGTAATTGGCAGAGTAATCAAGCCATAGGCTGGTCTATATAATATTTATCCATAACTACTCAATTGAACAGGTATTTTGCTGCTTTTTCCTTGCAAAATAAATTATTAGAAGTTATCTAATTTTTTATACGTTAAAAAATTTCTACTTGAAATCAATTTAAATGAATATAACTATGTTAAATTAACCAAATAAGTAATCTCCGACTCTCAGTAGTCAGTAAAATTACGGGATTCTGTGAACATGATTTCATTATGTAGCTGAAAATTAATTGCTCTCTAATTGTAATAATAATCCTCACAAAATGACATCAGTTTTATTGCTCCAAAATTCTTTCAGCTGCTTATTTTCAAAAGTTTAAAAATCAAGCGAATTGTTTTTGTTTTTTTTGGATTTTCAAGTCCATAATTAATGAGTTGACTGAAAACTACAGTATTATTACATTCTAGATCGTGAGTTCCGTTTTACATTCCTGAGCGAGGTTGCATCACTGTATTCTCTAGTCGTTACCAAACAAAATTTAACTTTCCACGGAATACGACATGTTAATTTGAACAAATATTTTTTGACTAAACTCTTATATTTCAAGCCTTGATACCTTTAACTATTCTCAAAGACTTATAGGATCACAAAACAAAATAAAAAATGTAATTAACATGACTCAGTCAACTATGACCGGTTGAAGTGTAGCTGTATCACCCATAATATTTGATATTTCTTTTTTGTTAAAATATTGTAAATTATCCTAAATATAACGATGTGTTATCAAGTCATGAAATGAAAAGCATCGTAAGAAAGACTGTTTCATCTCCATAAATGACCTCATATTTATTGATCTTTGAGATGTGTTTTTTTGGGGGGGTAGGCAGAAAGTTTACTGAATAATTACTAAACTTTATATGATGTGATATTTTTAGCTAACTGAACTCATAATTGTAAATCCTAATGAGTACATTTGCATGGTAAATATTTATTTTGTGCCATAGATATTCCATTCAACATGTATCTCTAATTCCTGTTCTAGGCAAGTAGTTCAAACACAAGTAATCCGAATTACAGCCCAAAGGCATCATCCTCACTTGTAAGTTAAATACAATATGCTATTTTCCGTCTTAACTTCTTTTACTACATTGTCTAGTTTTATAAATTAAAGTAGCGAGATTAGTTAACTGATCAAAGTTATTATAAATGGATAACTTATTTGATCTCACAGTGTCGTAGGTTCGTGTAAAAGGTTTTATTTTAAAAAAAACTTCACGAAGTGATTTTCACTAAAACAAGCTATAGAGTCATCAACGCTCGTACTCGAAACTGATTTTCGTAAGCATCCTATCTATCCAAGTCAACTGCTTTGTACTGCTTGCTACAAGGCAGTGTTGGACATGTAGTCCTACGATTTATGTGGAAGGACATAGATATGTAGATCATCAACGTAGATGATCTCTGTCGAGTGATTGGGAGACTACTCGGGTTAGATGGTAATGGTGTAATCAACAGTTAACTTTGAGCTCACACCTCGCGGTCAGCATCTAACGTGGGTTACCCCTTCGACGTATCAAAGTACTAGGACTGCTTTAAAGACCGTACAACACATAGGACGTTATTACGGAAGTATATTAGTAAGAATAAGTACAAGCGAAAGTGCGACCACCACCGCAAGAGCTAGTCCATGGCGTACGGTTAACTGATGCGTGTTAGTTGTCCTTGACCCTGACGAAAATTGATGATCTGTTTGATATTCAGTAATCCAACTGCCAGATGATCTGGCTAGGGCTCAGTGACATTTCAATGGCCCTACAAATAAATCTGGGGTAACCCCTATCACTGTTAGTTTGAATAGATCATACATCGCACTAGGCAAGTGTCATCCGGGAAAACGATTGAGTATCCCCATCTCCAAATAAATAAATCTATACTTCTGACTTCTATACTATAAAATACGCAGGTTATTTATAATAGTTCTTCTGAAACGATGTATGGGTGAGGAAGATAATGATTAGTCGTTTGTTTAGTCAAACTAGTAGATAATCTGACAGGTAATAGATGAGTTATTTATTCTCCTACCCTGGATTATGAAGACCTCGACATCTGAGGGAAAACACGGCATACAACGGACAGATCAGAAGCAATTAGACGATTTGGATTTCGCAGATGACCTAGCCCTCGTATCCAATACACACGAACAAATGCAGATAAAGACAGCCAGTGTAGCAGCAGTCTCTGCATCAGTAGGCCTCAACATACACAAGGGGAAAACCAGGGTCCTCAACTTCAAAACGGAGAACAGCAGTTCAATCACTCTTGATGGCGAAACTCTGGAAGATGTAGAGTCTTTCACATACCTGGGAAGCATCATCGATGAACAAGGAGGTTCGGATACAGACGTTAAGGCAAGGATTGGCAAAGCAAGGGCCGCATTCCTACAATTGAAGAACATATGAAACTCAAAACAACTTTCAACCAATATCAAAGTCAGAATCTTCAATACGAACGTCAAGGCAGTTCTATTGTCCGGAGCTGAAACTTTGAAAATTAATACAACCATCATCAAGAAGGTACAAGTATTTATAAATAATTGTCTACGTAAGATACTCAACACCCATTGGCATGATGCCATCAGTAATAGCCTACTGTGGGAGAGAACAAGCCAGCTTCCAGCTGAGGAGGAAATTATTAAAAGACGATGGAAACGGATAGGACATACATTAGGTGAATCATCAAATTGCATCACGAGGCAAGCCCTGACTTGGAATCCTGAAGGGAGGCGGAAAAGAGGAACGCCAAAGAACACGTTACGTCGGGAAATAGAAGCAGATATGAAAAGGATGAATGACAACTGGAAGGAGTTAGAAACGATTGCCTAGGACAGGGTTGGATGGGGGATGCTGGTGAGCGGCCTATACTCCTTCACGATGAGTAACAGGCGTGAGCAAGTAAATGACCCTTTTTATTTATTGTGTGTTGTTTGTTCTTGGTGTGGAAATATATTTACGTTCTAGTCAGGCTAATCACTTAAAAGTTTGTCTCTTTACCATTCGCTTTTAAATACATACATTAACTTGCTTATTTAATTACTTTCTGTTACTCTAGAATGACAAATCGAGCTTATCCAGGTGAGTCTCAGTTTCTATGGCTAAGTAGAGCTACTGATTTTAACTACTTACCCCCACTAACAGCATGCTGTTTATGAGCGGAAATAAATGTTAGTTCACAGGGTAAATTAAATCTGTATTAACTAAAGGGCTACCTCATAAGTAAAATCGTTTTTATAATTCATCATGCTTTACACCAATCAGAAATAAATTAACCATACAAAGGTTATTGGTATTCGAAGAGACTATAACAAACGGATGTTATATTCCCTTACATTACCAATAAATTTTTTATTGTTCATTGATAACGGAGTAAGTTCTAATGATCGTATATAATTCAATGATAAAAATCGATATATTTTATAAAATTTTGAAATAATTTATCATCATATATTCGACACATTATCACATTAGTAACAAGTATAAAGTAGACTTTATTATAAATAAATAGAATTTGAGGAAGAATTTAGTAGTATGTAATTACAATAAATTATAACATTACTGCCCTTTAAAAAATACAATGACTGCACTTAGTTTACCCGTTATTTGGTAAAAAGTAATTTAACTTTCAGGTATTTTAATATTTTGTAGTACTTTTTTATTAGTTAAATTATTTGATTTCAACGACCTAGTTATAGACTGAAATGCACCTCAACCTACTGTGGTCGAAGTTGCCGTATAGCCCATACTAAAAACTAACTTCACGTTTGACAATCTGTACAGATCTTTTGTCTTAATATTAATCATGTACCTAACAATGACTAATGTGGAGACGGATTTTTAAAATTCTCGTTAAATGCTTCGACAGGTGGATTAAATCGCACAGACAGTGAGA
The DNA here is from genome assembly GCF_000699445.3 of Schistosoma haematobium. NCBI lineage: Eukaryota > Metazoa > Platyhelminthes > Trematoda > Strigeidida > Schistosomatidae > Schistosoma > Schistosoma haematobium. Next base: position 24,265,448 of record NC_067195.1, on the reverse strand, counting down.
CAGTCATTACTGATGGTATTAGATAATGGTTAAAGTGCTAGCTTTAGGCCAATCGATTGCAGGTTTAAAGTTTTCCCATCTTACGTTGGTTTGGTCAACCAAGTAATATCACTACTCCTGAATTAGTTTACAAAAAATTAATTAAGTTATAATCTTTTTTTAAACTGTTTTAACTTCAACTCGTGTATTAACCATTGGTAAATATTTTATTTTCCAGGGAAATCAATATCAGTCCAAAACAAGTTTTTCGTTATATTGATTTTTATCTATTATGGTGCATAATGTTCTGTGATATAATACCAATCACCATCATTACTTCTGCGTACAAAGTAAGAGTCACATTTACATTCCATTCATTTAAATGACATTAAACTACTCGTAAGTATTTTTGATAAATACTCCATAACAAATATATCTATATTTGTAGACCAGTTAGTAAATCAAACTATTCAGTATTATGCCTTTGGCAGTTACATTGAAGAAATGTTATTGTTGTTTGATCGAATAACTATGAGAATAGTGGTGCCTGTTAATTGAAATGAATCAAATGTTTATTGATTTGGTCGCTGTACCATCAGCAGAAGTAATCGTGTTTATATGACTAAAACAAACTTTATACTCCTATTTCCGATTAACAGTAATAATAATAATTTAAGTTCATAAAAGAAAATGATCAAATATTCAATTTCAACAGATATGTATTTGTCTCGTTGAATGTTTGTAGAAAATACACAATCTAACTCTAATATACCTTGATTTCATTCCGATTCGTTCAATAAGTCAGAGTATTTAATTGAGAAAATATTGATAAGAACTCATGATATTTCCCATGGGTACGTCAACGTCACTCAATCTGTAAAATAGGTGTACAAAATCAACTATTTATATTTTAAGTTCGAAGAAATGAAATTTCATTTTATCTAAATCCTCACTGCATCACACTGCTCAACTTCTCACATACTGAACAAGTTATAAAACAATTATTTGTTCTTAGAAGCAGAAGTAGTAGAATAATTACTTATCAGATTTAGTTTCATACTAATTTGTTGTTAATATTCAATTTTTAATGAAAAATCATGTTGTAGTCATATTTTCATTATCTCTTAGTAACTAAAGGAAACTGCTTCAACTGTTCATAAAAATTTGATTTAAAAATACAGATGATGTCCCAAACATTCGGCTGTTTGCGTTTTTTTTTATACTTTAAACAACTATCACGATCACTGATTAAAGTTGATTAAGTATGGTTTATTGTATATTTATTTCAGCTATTTGGTCAAACATTTATTAGCGATGACAGATTTTTGTCAGCTGTGGCTACAGCTTCATCATTGTTCAACTGTGCAGGACGTATTATCTGGGGTGAAATTGTTGATCGCGTCTCGTTCAAGGTAGTTTGAAGGATGATATGAGAATTGATTTAAACTAAAGTATCTCTAAATCTTTTTTATAGATGCTATAAAACTGCGAACTAACTTTTACGTTCTTAAAGTACCATAGAAGACATTTAGTTAAAAATTTTAAAAAAGTAAATAAAACCAAATGACTGGAAATAAATTAATCATACTAATTAGTCACATGGAAATATGTTATTTTAAAAATCTAGCTTTAATGTATGTTCGTTCAAAAATAACCTGGTAGAATATCTGGAAACATTATTACCGTTCGAAACTAGTGAAAATTAGTTTAATAATGAAGGGTACTTCTTGGATATTATGAAGACGTTTGACAAAATTCAAAAATTTAATATACATCAAAATTCATATTAGCACCTGAACCAGTTAAGAACTTATTAATTTTTTTATTTATTTACGAACAGTGAAAAAAAACATTTTTTTACTTAAATTGTATAGTATAATCGATTATTAATAACTGACTACTTTAATAAAATTGCAGTTACCAATGTGCACAATGTTACTTACCTGGAGCGTAATTCTGATAACATTTCCGCATATCTCTCTGTTGACGGGGACAACATTAAAAGTTTTTTACACTATATGGGTACTACTCTTATTTTTCACATTGAGCGGTACATTTGTTATTCAGCCTGCGGCAACTGGAACTCTGTTTGGTCCTGTTCATATGGCTGTTAATTATGGCTTAATATTTAGTGCATTTGTAAGTTAACAAGTTTTTTTCACTTTTAGTATATTCATTATGCAACCCAGTTATAACTATCTTTAAATTCGGCCGTAATATGAGCTTTAGAATCGATACAATCGAAAATTGAACTAGTTATAAAGTCATTGATTTCAAGTTTGTGAGAGTTTTGGAAGGCGTAAGCATTTCGATTAGTGGATTCTTATAACGTCAAATAGAATTCAGTATTAGATACTTCAGTGTACACATAACTATTATTTATCCTAATTTATATATTGAAGTTTACTTTACCCTAATACATATTTTTAGGTTTCATGATCTTCCGTTGTTATCTATGTCGCTATTATTTTTTTATCCAGTTAATAATATACTATTTTTAAATTCATCTGTGTGCAGTAGAGTAAATATATCCCTGGTTCTATATTGTGAACTTATTTTTGCCCGGTTGTTGCTGCTACCTTGACGTGGTGGTCAGGCTCGTCTGTTATAATGAACCAGTCGAGCTATACTGGCTGAAACGATCGTTCCTCAAGGTCCTACCATGCCAAACAGGTCAGTTGAGGAGCGGTAAGAGTAAAAGCAGTAAATCCAAAGTCCGAGGGCGAAGTCGTACTGCTGAGTGTACAGAGGTGTGACGGCTGTAAGGTGTTTCCTTCCGACAACCAGCATAACAGCGATGTTGCCTTCCCACAAGGAGGGGTGGGGTTACAAACTGTGTACCCTGAAAATACACATCTCGCCTTACTCCACTGATTTCCATCCCCGGTGGTAAGATCTCAACAAGCACGGAGCAAACACAAGAATTACTGGTCGTGTGTGGCCGGCCTCAAGCAGTTGTCCCTCGGTCACTGCGGCCACGCTCTCGGGTCACTAAGACCAACTCTAACCCGATTTCCTTTGGAGGTACCTCTAGAAGAACTCTTCCACGGTGTGGGAAACTGAGAAGTAATAGCGATCCTCATACCTTTAACAGCACTCACGTTCACTCTTTTCATAATCAATTTCCCTCTTAAGTTTCCATAATTCCTCCTACCTTGACTTTCAATTCTAAACGTCCTCCTTTGACTTCTTCCCCACGTGTTACCACGGCCGACGATTCTAGTGCGCGAAATACTGTCCCAAGTCTACTAGAAGCTTGGTCCATACTACGCGTTGGAGCCTTCGAAGTACCTACCGTGTGTCAAATCGAAAGACTTGCCTCCTTAGCTAGGACCGCAGAATCTCATACGATTAATATACACTGTATCTCCGGAACATGCATACAGGATCCTGGTTTGGTCATTCAGGTGACCTAATCTCGCCAAAATAGGAAACTCTCTGTTTATCTGACGACCCGATGGCTAGTTCTCGTGGACTGTAGGGCGTAGGCATAGCACTAAATATGAGGGAAGGAGATGCACTTCTAGAATGGATCCCTGTTAATAGCTGCATATGTGTTGTTCGCTAAACGGCTCCAATAGAGCTGGGAAGGATAGGAACACAAGTCATTGCCTTTTCGTCATTTCTGCCCACGCTACCACTGACCACAGCCCGAATGAAGTGAAGGATGACTTTTACAGAAAGTTTTCTGAAATTCTTCAAAAAGCTATACACTCAGACATGGTACTCGTAGCAGGTCAGTTCAATGCACAAGTAAGTAGCTTAAACCAAACAGAAAGACATTTAGGCGGGTATTTCGGTATTCCGGATCAGAGAACAGATCATGGTGACCGTCTGCCTCAACTGTGCTCAGACAATCGTTTATTTTTGACAAGCACTAATTGTGAGCATAAGGAGAGACGTCGTCTAACATGGCGACCTCCCGCACCAAACCAACGATGAACTAAAATAGACCATATTGCCATCAGTCACCGTCGGAGAGAATCGATAGAAGCCTGACGCTCGTTCTAGAATATATGCTTAGACTGTGACCATGCTCTAATAAGAGCAGGCATTTGCTTGCGCCTCACTGGACGCAGAAAAACCACATTAAGAAGACTCATTAGAGTTGAACTCAACGATGTGAAAGCCAAAAGTAGATTCCATGAACAACAGAAGTCACACTTAGGTAATCTTGAAAACGAGGCTGACTCAGATATTGCTTGGAAAGAAATACGAGCAGATGTGGAAGAAGCAGCGACATCTATTAGTGATATGAACCAAATGGTTATGAAAAACCAGTGGATTTCTGCGACATCTATTGCACCGGTAGATTGTTGTAACCTTAACCCAGCAGGCTTCGAACACGATGAAGAGCATAAATAAGTCAGTTATATGTTAACCAGAAGTCTGCGGAATGACCGTGGGCAGTGGTGAGCAACGAAACAGAAGAGAAGGAACAGGCAGCGTCTGTAGGTAACATTAGACAGCTTTTCAGACTTATGAAAGGCACCGGAATTATGAAGTCGAGTATAGGTAAAACAATCTCGGAAAAAGACGACACTCTTATCCGCTCTCAGTCCAGAAGTTTACAACAATGAGTGGAACACCTCAAGGAGCAGTTCAGCTGGCCTTCGGCTACCCAACATTTCCAGATAGTCTGAATGAAACATTGAAATAGGCCCCTTTACTCCAATTGAAGTTTAAAATGATATAGTTAATCTAAAACGAGGAAGAGCAACTGGTCCATATGGATTAATTCCAGAGGTCTTCAAGTGTGCTGGTCCAGTTTTAGAGATTAAGTTGACCAATATTTTAGCTAAATTATGGGAACTGAATGTAATCCTATCTGACTGGTCGCAATCTCTGGTCGTCCCAATATATAGGATATGATCAAAATCATCCTGTGGTAACCACAGAGGGATTAGTCTGACTAACATAACATCTAAAATACTAGCCTCAATAATTATGAAATTCCTAACAAAGACTCGTGAAATGCAAACACAAGAAAATCAGGTTGGCTTCAGACCTTGTCGTGGCTGCATCGACCACATATTCACCATTTGTCAGATTTTAGAACACAGGCTTGCTTATCGGCGTCCGACAATGACAGTTTTTCTTGACCTAAAAGCATCATTTCAATCTGTATACCGAGAGGTTCTGTGACAGTGTCTGTCATTGGAAGGTGTACCTCAGAAGTACACAAACCTTGTGAAGGCTCTTTAGTCGAACATCACCAGTCGAGTCAAAGCTTATGATGAAGTGTCATCTGATTTCGCAACCTCAAATGGTGTCCGGCAAGGCTGTCCATTATCTCCAATTTTGTTTAAGCTCATCATAGACACACTGATGAAAATAACGCTCTTGTCGATTGAATTTTTGGGCGCTGATCTCCTATCAGGAGGTCCACTTATTGTCTTATGATACACAGATGAAATAGTTGTGTTTGTTGAAGACACTGATAAAATGCAGTGTTATGGTAGTGCTGAGCAACAACGCGAGGATGTTTGGGATGCGTTTCTCCTCCTCCAAATGCAAGTTGTTGCTTCAGGACTGGTCTGCGTCAACGCCTGGACTAAGGGTAAGGAGTGAAGGGGTCAAACGCGTCGACAACTTCACTTATCTTCGGAGTCTAATCAGTCCTAATGTGTTAGTATGTGACTAAATCTCTGCACAAAATCAGGAAGATAGTTTGGCTTTTGACAACTCATATCAACTATGGCGTAGATGATATATCCGAATGTCAACAAAAGGACGAGCATTCTGTGCGGCAGTTCGTCCTATTTTACTTTACGGCCGCGAAACGAGGCCATTAAGTGTAGAAGATACTCTTAAGTTACTAGCAATTAACCACAGATGTCTTAGGAATATTGATCGCATCTGCTGGGATCACCGGGTAAGTAATGGTGAGGTTACATGCAGGGTATTAGGGAAAGATGGTAAACCAGTTGATGAGGTTGTAAATCTTCATCGACTGAGATGGCTTGGCTGCGCGTTACGTGTGCCTGAACACCGATTACCACGACGCGCAATGCTGACTAGTGTTGTGGATGGTTAGTGTAGTGTGTGCTACTGATTTCGATAGGTATAAGTAGTGTGTTTCATAAATCAAGAGTGAAATGTCTGGCAGCACAATGTTAAAAAGATCGAATGAAAGAGAATTAGAACAGAAAATTAATGGTGTGGAAATGAAATAGCAATGAAGTCTGAAACGATTTATTGACATTTCGCAAATGAAGAATTTACTGTATGGTTTTCAGATTTTGCCAAGAGATTCTGTAATTATGTACTTAAATACGTTTGGTTGTTCTCGTTAACAATTTGTTTGACGTCCACGCAACTATTGTAACCAGTGGTCGGAGACTCAGAGTGATATAGCTTACAGTCGATCACAATGGCATAGATGTATACTCTCTTCGTCTTCCATTAAACTGCGAGATTAAAATTGCTTTATACCCTTCTTTCTACCAACTAATTCGTTCTCCCTGTGTCATAACCTTATATGAAATGTTTCTTTTACTACCATTGAAGCAACTGCTTCTACGAATTTGGTGTTCATCTTGTTGTGCTAATGAGATGTGGCAACTTGGACTGATGCATATATGTGCCTGGTCCAACGTTGTAGCTGACTGACTGACTTATTTATGAGTATAATGTGAGCATCACATCTTTTATATTTTACCATAGTTAATGTTTTCTTAGGCTTGGACCGTGTGTTATTTCACAACCCATGAACAATGAATGCCCTGTTCGGTCTTCTGTACACTAAAATATTTTGTTCAACAAGAAACTGGCTTTCGTTTATATCTAAAACATCTGAGACATAACCTGTGACTTCTAATTCAATAAGAGAAATACATCTTTTTGTCCGTTCAAACACATATTTTACTACTTCACTACATGGAAAATGATTGACATTGAATATTCGAATGGCTTTCTTCAGCTAATCTAAGTGCCTTAATCTTAAGCCATTCACTAAATGCGCCTAACGCATTATTAATTTCAACCCACTTTGCTTACCATAAATTCTCAGGAAAAACTTCCCAGGTATCCAAGATTGTCTCAGAAAATTCAGTCCTCAATATTAATAACCAAAACTAACTGCATATATCCATCGTCATTTTTACTTATGTTTGTTACCCTTCGTAGAGGAGCATAGGCTGCCCACCAGGATCATCCATCCAACTCTACCCTTGACAATCCTTTTCAGTTGCCATTCATTATTTCAATGTTTGCTTCTGATTCCCGACTCAATATATTCGTTGGTCCTCCTCTTTTCCTTTTCCCTTCAGGATTCCAAGTTAGGGCTTGACTCGTGATCCAGTTTGATGATTTCCGCAATATATGTCCTATCCACCTCCAGCGTCTTTCCCTAATTATTTCTTCAGCTGGAAGCTGGTTTCTTCTCTACTATAGTAAGTTGTTGCTGATGGTACCTGGCCAACGGACATTGAGTATCTTACGTAGACAATTGTTTATAAATGCCTGTACTTTTATGATGACGGTTGTAGTGGTACTCCATGTTTCAATACCGTACAATAGAACTGTCTTGACGTTTGTATTGAAAATTCTAACTCTGATGTGTTGAATGGCGGTTATTTGTAGTTCCATATGCTAACCAATTGTTAGTATACTGTCCTTGCTTTGCCAATCCTTGCCTTTACATCTGTATCAGATTCTCCTTGTTTATCAATGATGCTACCCAGGTTTGTGAAACTTTCCACCTTTTCCAGAGCATCTCCATCGAGCGTGACTGGGTTGGGGTTCACTGTGTTGTATTTCAGGATCCTGCTTTTTCCCTTGTGAGTGCTGTGACCTACTGCTGTAGAGGCTGCTTCTACACTGGCTGTCTTCACCTGTATTTGTTGCTGTGTATGAGATAGAAGAGCTACGTGAAGTCCAAATCGTCTAGTTGCATCCAAGCTGTCCGTCCACCTTTCCACAAACTCGTCTATTGATTGACTAGGTGTTTAGAACTAATCCATAAGAAAGTAGCTCCCTACAGTCTGAAGGATAGTTTCGAATTCGTACAAAGTTTGGACAGTCTAAATGCTTCTGATGAATTCATGATATCTTTTGATGTCTCATCTCTCTTCATAAAGATCCCTTTGGCTGATATACTTATGGGAAACCTGGAACAGAGAAAGTTAAAGTATTCTATCAAAGAAACCACTCTTCTGTAGATATATTGATGACACATTTCTTGTCTGCAACATTCATAAGCATTCTTTGTACCTACTCGATCTGATTAACAAAGCACACAAGGATATCCATTTTACTATGGGATATGAAGCAGAAGATAAATTCCATTTCTTAGGTATTGGAATCAAACGAGCCTCAAACGGCATATTACAAAGACACATTCACTGCAAAACACAACAGTTTCTGTCCAATGAGTTACAAAAAGAGATTTGTACGGACCCTTTTTGACCACGCTCGTAAACTTTGCTCTACGGAAAGCCTGGTAGAAGAACTTGCTTTCATTACAAATTACCTACAAGAAAATGCATATCTGGCGAGATTCATAGAGAAGTGTTTCATAACCAACGTCCGTGTTAAATACTATACAGTATCAAAGAAAATCTGCTTCTTATATCTGCTCTTCAAAGGAGATGACATTACTGGAATAATCAACCACAGGATAAATGCCGCGTTGGAGGTTGCTTATCCATCAGTGAGACCGACGACGTTGTATGAAATTGACAGGTCCTCTTTTCTCTGTACCTCCTACTGCATTGACGTACGTACCAAAGCACATACATTGGGAGAACAAAGAGATTAGTACATGTTCACATTTCCGAGCATGTTTCAAAAAAAGTGAGACTGAAATACGAAATGGCTGTAAAGAGTCCAATAGCTCGGCATTTACTTGACACCGGGCATACCATTGACACGCCACAAACTTTTAAAATTATTAGCAGACAAAAGAACCCATAGTCTGTTTGGTTTGCAGAGACAATAGCAATAAAAAACTTAAACCTAATTTATGTATCCAGAAAAAGATGATAATAACCTTAGTAAATTATTTTTGTCATTATCATTATTTTGTTGGTGTCAATTTTGTTATATGGTCTCATTTTATGTAAACCAAAACCATTACTTCACGCATACGTTTTCGTTCACTTGATTAACTCTTCAAATCCTGTTCAGTTATTACGTAACTTATCAATCTTTAATTCCAGTAATCTTATTTCAACCCTTCATAACATCTAAAATTATCACACAATCTATTTTACCTGTCTACGGACCTTATTTGATTAATCCATCACCCTCTTCTTATGTTTTTAATTCCGACTCCATATGACCTCTAACATGTTCTTGAATATATATATATATATATATATATATATATATATATATATCAACTGTTTCACATTGTACCTCACCTGAATTTTGGCTTTCAATACATTTATGTTTGTAAGCAGCTGATGAGAAACGACGAAATATAATGGATTCACAATATTCTGCATCAATGCTTGTTCTGGCTTTATTCAAATTAATGTCCATTATATTCCGTGCTTGTGGAGGTCTTCATAATCATCCAGTCAACCACCAGAAAAAAAAGGAGAGTAAGCAACCTTGTCTAACTCCGGTCCTCATTTGCAATGCGTCTATCAGCTGTCCTCTTTGCACAACTTTGCAGTGTAGTACGTCGTATGAATTCCGTATGGTGTTGAAGATCTTCTCAAGTACACCATAGTGTCGAAGAAGGTCCCACAAAACTTGCCTATCCATCCTGCCAAACGCTTTATCGTAGTCAAGGAAGTTTGCGTATAGTGTCGAGTCCCATTCAATTGATTGTTCAACGATGATCCATAGTGTTGTGATTTGATCCGTGCACGACCGATCCTTACGGAATCCAGCCTGTTGATCTCAAGGCTGTACATCTACTGAATTTTTTATCCGGTTTAGCAACACTGTTGGAAACGTTTCCTGGTACCGATAGTAGTGTGGTGCCTCTTTATTTCTCACATTTGCTCAGATCTCCTTTCTTTGGTAACCTGATAAGATATCCTTCTTCCCAATCTGCCGACACTTGTTCTTCTTCTCAAATCTTCCTGAATAGAACGTGGAGTATGTTTGCAGTTGCTTCTATGTCAGACTTCATAATTCAGGTGGTATATTATCAGGTTCTGATGCTTTCCCACTCTTGATCTGTCTGATGGCCATTCTGATTTCTTCGATCATTGGTGGAGTGACATCGACGGGAAAGTCTGTAGGTGCTGCTTTGATATCCGATGGATTCAATGAAGCTGGTCTATTAGAGAGTTCCTCAAATTGTTCTACCCATTTGTACCTCTGTCACTGAATTTCAGTTATTAGCTTGCTGTGTTTGTCTTTGACTATTCTCTCTGATTTACAATACTTCCTTACCAGTTTCTTCATCACTTCATACAGTCGTTTTATATTTCGTCCTCTTACAGCTTTTCCCACTGTCGTTGCCAGCTCTTCCCCATATTTCTGCCTTTCGGCCCTAATGCTCTTCTTCACCTGCTTGTCTGCTTCAATGTATTCAGCCTGTGCCTTGACTTTCTCTGTTCTTGTTCGGCTGTTGTTAAACGATGTCTTCTTTTTCTTCCTTGAGTCATGCACAGTGTTTCGATAGAAATCCATTCCTCATGGTCATGCTTCTTGCAACTCAGCACCTCCTGACGTGTTGCAGCTGTTGCTTCCTTAATCCATTTCCAGTTGTTCTCCACAGTAGTTTTTTCTTCTTTCAATAAATCTTGTAAGGCTAGGATCCTGCTGCTGAGTGCTATTTTAAATTCGTAGAGTATGCCCGTGTCTCGAAGGAAAGTTGTGTTAAACCTTTTTAATGTTGTTTGTCTTGTTCTCCAGTGCTTTTTTAGTCTTAGTTTCACCGTAAAAAACAACCTTGCTCAAAAGACGCTAGCCAGTCATTCACAGTAAATATAATATCCAGTATAAATACGCGCCATTCCAATTGCTACATCCCTCTGCAGTGAAACTAAACGGGAAATTTACAATACGTACGGCGTATTTTCCATAGAGCTAAAAGCAATAGAAAATTAAGAAGAGAAATATGAGATCTGGTAATCACAAGCATGAGTCGACACCAAATTTATGTTTTAGAAGAAGATTGCTTTTTACAAACATGTAAATACAATTACATACCTAATATGTAATAAGTCATCACTGTTTCGGTAGTTTTTATTAAAATTTGAAGTGTAATATAAATCAAATACGATCACCGAAAGTGTAAAATAACTTGAAAAATACACACAATACTAAAATCACAAGACAGTAAAAAAAATAATAAGATTGAAACTAATAACTTAATTGAATAACAGACACTACAACTACCATGAGACCTGTTTATCTATTTAAGTGAACATAAATTTAATAAATCTCACTGAATATAACATGTAATTTAATTTATGTTTTATGTATTTTTTTAAGACTGCAGGAAGTGTTTTATGTGCAACGGTTACGACATTAGTGAGCTATCAAAATGCATATATAGTTCAGTTTACTGGCTGTGGTTTTGTATGCTTGTTCGGTAAGTAACACAGTCCAATTTCAATGTCGAATAGTTTTAATAATGAAACCATATAGTGACAAGATTCTGACAGGTTTTCATCATCAAAATTAAGATTAGAGCTTAAACATTACTGATCTGTTACCTTAGTAAAATACTTTTAAGGGTATGTTGTGAAATTTAGCAGTGCTGAGGTTTACCTAGAAAATATTCAAAATAAATAAGACCTAGCAGTTATAAGTTACAACACAACTGAGCAAATTTAAAGCTATTAAAATAAGCATAATCCTATTCTCACATCCATAACAAAATGTACTTATTATATGTGAATTCTAATTAAAAATACTTCTGAAACACCAGAGCCCTGAAAAATTATACTTTAGTGGAATTTAGTAGGCGAATTCTGATATATTGTTAGACGTATTTTGATAAATTATCATGTGAGTAAATTGGATAATTTATCAGGTTTTAATATATCAGGAGCATCAAACCTACTGTTGTAGCAATAATTCATATAACAGTTAGAGTATCTGTAAACTAAGAGATTAACAAAAACAAGGCCTATTAACTAATAAAAGATCACGTTACTAATTAACATACAACCTTTAGTGACCTTAGTGTTCGGACAATTGTTTTCTTGTATTTCTGAAATTATCTATTTAGAATCCGTTTAAACCATGATTGTACATGGTATCCTATTCCTCTCAGATCAAGTTGGCTTATTTGATTTTTATCAGTAAATGAACTGAAATATTGTACGATGTCACCTTGAAAAATAACTTAAGCACCGTATGTCACAAAATATCACGTCCACGTTTCGATGTATCAGTAGTAGCTCGTAGAATTTGCTTTCTAAACAACAACTAAATTATGTAATTTCTTTCGTTTTTTCTGTTATTTATTGAGATAGCTCTAGAAAAGTTAAAAATATTCATAAACAGACTGTTCTTGGGATTTAAAATTGTTGGGATTTAGATACTAAGAAAATGTATAGTGAAATTCATTCTTGTGAATATTATCCACTCAATAGTTTTAAAATATGTAATCGTTAGATGTAAATTATGCTTGAACATTTAGCTGGGATATAGTCTGACAGCTTAGTTTAACAAGACGTTTGTAAATAACTACTAAAAATGGTCATTTAAATTCCTTTTTATTGTCCAAGAAAAGGTTTACTAAGTTTTTGATACATAAAAATTTAAATAAAAGAAAAGAGGTAACTGCAGTCAACCCGAAAAATGTTCAACGTAATGATTTGTTCATAAAGAATCTTGGAAAACCATTTCTTAAGATGCGATCAACAGTCTTGTTTGGCTATACTAAACACTTATCGTAAGCAGAGGAAATTTTTTTCAAATATATGACAGTTTGTTTGATGATGAGTCCCATGGATGGATTAACTATTACACTATAATTTATTTTCCTTCTTACCTATTCGATTCTACGGTACGACTGTTACAGATTTTCTGAGTAAAAATAATGTTGCTTTAAAGTTTTACCTTTTGTTAAATGATATACAAATATTTTAATATGATGAAGTAACTTGCTGGTCATTTCTCACGCTTAATTTTGTTTTTTTTTTCTTCATTGTTAATAGCATTCTTTCTTGCCTTATGGATTAAAGATCAAAAGATGCCTGAAAAGGTCAACCGTTGTCAACTGTGTACTGATACCTGTCGAAGTTTAAGAATACCTCAGCCTATTAGTGTAACTGCTGAAGAACTCGAAAGACTGAATCAAGCTAATCCAAACAATTAAAGAAACACTCGAAAAAAAACAATGCTAATATGATTATTTTAATAAACTAAGCTATAGTTAACTTAGGTTCTTTGAAAACATGAATAATCTTTTCCTGCTCAACAACCATCAATCGTTTTGTTCTTTTTTTCCTTCGTTATGTTTACTACAGAAATTATTGAGTTTACCAAATTGTCTATGTGAATTTTATGATATACAGAACATTTTTTTTCTTCTAAAAACCATCAGATTTATAAAACGACTCTTAAATAGGCAGGAAAATAACGCACTTTCAAGTATACATAAATATGTCATGTTTATACCATCTATGTTTTCATTTGAAACTGTGTTTGTCAATGGATAATCTTTTTTTAATTTTCTCGTTTTTATGCTTTACTTCCTTATTTTTTTCTTTAACTGGGAATAATTCAAAAATCACTGTTATTGCTAATTTGAATCTAATGCTTTATGTTTTAATTGATTAATGTGTGATTCATTCGCAATATACATTAGCGAACATTTTCATACTGAAGTAAGAAATATATTGTTATATTATAAATGACACTATTTGCTTATATACACAAAAAATCAAATCCAGTGAGTTAGCATCTTTACGATAAAATAGTTCGCGTAAATTTCAGTTGTTGAGATCATGAGTCAATTGAAGCTAGACCACTATGGAAAACCTGGAAGCATTGGACGGCCGTTTCGTCCTATTGTGGAACTCCTCAGCAGTACGCATCCACGATCTCGCCTCGCGGGATTTGAACCCATCAGTAGTACAAACTTTTCTCTGTTACTCCCATTTTGTTTTAAATGTTAGTTACCAAGGAAATCTCAAAGGAATTATGTAACAGCATAGTTGCAGCACAGTTGGTGTGATTAGATCCCCACGAATATGGATAGGTGTAATGTAAGACATGATTTACATACACTGAAGTATATGATATCTTAGATGAAACCAATTATATAATAATGAGCTGGATGGTAAATTGTTTCGATATCATCACCCTTATAAAAATGTTTTATGATTTTAAAAAAGGTATTTTAGTTAATCAGAAAAAAGCTTAGTACCTGGAACCGTCATTTATGGGAGCTGAAATTTAGTATTCATCGTTTTAAAGGTGATCTAAAGTAAAAATGTCTTTTGAGGTATTTCAGTTTTTGACTAGGGTCTAGATAATCAAGTTTCGGACTAGTTTATAATTTTGCTGACTTTGAAATGATACTACTGTTTTCTGTGATGCCATTTAAAATATATGACAACATATTATTACTTCTTTAAACTAAAATGTGAATTTCTTAACAAAATCAGTGGGATATTTGAAGGCTTTTTCTTCTTTCAGATGAATTAGAATGGATGAATAATAACCAATACTGACAATCTTACATTGGTAAATGAGGTCAGAGAAACGTTTTCATAAATAGTTTCCGTTGAATATTTCATGATAACATCTTTGTTTTTATTATGACTTAAGTGACTCATATAAAAACACTGAAATAGAGGTTGATAAACAAAATGTGAACTTATCATTTCGAACCTGGCATATGTTTAAAGTTAACTAAAGTATTCAAGTTGCAATTTACAAAACAGATTATTATATCAATTAGCCACAATAAAGGTAGGAAACAACGTAAATACAGTAAATACCATTATTTGTTGTTCATGACCTAATAGAAGATCGATAATCAGTATTTATCTGGTTGAGAAATTTTACAAGATACGTAGATGCTCGACATAATTTGAATAATTTATAGAAATGAACTGATGGTTTACTAGTTAACTTGCTTCGTAAACCGACACTAAAATCATCAGGGTCTCAGCTATTCATAAGTCCGCATAGTACATAATTCTGTTAGGTGTAACACAACATCCAAACAAAGAACATTTGCAGTAGTTTATCCATGAAACAGTTGTTTCTTTATGTAAATTGTTAATGAGCTGAAATCTCTTTTGGTTTATATTATAATTTTAAGGAACTGCTGTAAAATCAATGTCTGCAACGTGATACCATTATGGTATGTTCATAACATAACGTCTCTCAGTTTCGATATAGTATAATGCTCATTAGTAGAACTGCCGAAACGGAGATGAAAATTTACGAAGTCTAAGATATGATAACAGCAACTGAATTAAGACATGTACTCCGCCTTAACGCTCTCCACGTACTCCGAATCCATTCTAATGATGTGTAAAAACTATAACCTAGAATGTAATTAGTCTACTTCATGTACAATCGTTTCATTTGGAACCCTATTGATTTTCAAAGCTAATAGATAAATTTATTCTACATATTATTACATTTTTCGCTGCAAATATTTAAGTAATTAAGCCTATGATCTTTACATTTTCGTTCACCTGAAATTGTTTAACAAACTCGTGATCTGTAGGTACATCCATCTGACGAGCCTCGAATAGGACGAAACGCGCGTCCTGGATTCCGCTGCTAGCCACCATTCATCTTTGCTTTTAATCACAACATTTATTGAAAATAGACTGTCCATCATACGTTTAAAAATATACGTTTTTGATTGGTCATAGGGCAAACGGATAAAGGGTAAGTCGAACACATTTCACACCGTTAAAAATGATATTCCCCCCTTTCAGTTATCAACATCATAAATACGCGCCCTTTTGATAGTTGTCCTTATTAGCGTACACCCTTTTGCTCGCACCCTTTTTGGTGTGAACCTTATCATTGATGCTTACACTTCTCACCTCTTCTAGTGTGCTTGCCTATTGCATATCTTTTGATTCTATTAATTATTAACAATACACTCTGCACCAACAGCTAGTGTTCTGGCTTCCAAGTATTCTCAAGTAGAGTCGTAGTGATACTGGGAGAATTGGCCTACTAAAATACACAGTTAACGAGATATTTTGGAATAGTATAGTGGAATTATCCACCACAGGTTTACATTGTTGAGAAACAAACTGGATAAATAATATAAGGGGTGGTAATTTCATTATTCCTTTAGAGATATTAAATTCTAGCGGCCCTACTTTCTGGATAAGTATAATAATAACACCATATAGCTTCTGCTATGTATCTTTTGTATGCATCGTCGCTCTGCCAAATCCCATTACTCTTGGTTTAAAAAAGTTAGCCAAATAGATATAGTGCATAAATACTATCAATTACTGAATTTTTCATTATACAACAAAGCAATCTGTATAAATATGAATGGGCTGACGTTCCACTTATAATCAGTCATCTGTTTAAAGTACGAATGAATGTAATACACTCGTTAGATATCTGCATTCATATCACTCTACTTAATTATTGAATACTTCTGTGAAGATCTCTGTTTTATGAAAAGAAAAACTAGATCCTGATAAAATTGTTCACTGTCTTTTGACTTCCAATGATTGTTGGACTCACATCATTCTATGATGGTAACTATCTTCAAATTACAATATATATTTAAAAATACTAGCACTCCAAGACGTCGACAAGTAACACGAAGTTCCAAAATGGAATGCCTTATTCTCTAAATAAGAAAATAAGAATTCATTTCACTTGATATCTTAATACAGCCAAACTAATATGGTATGAATAATTTTTTTTTAAAAATTAATAAATCAGAACCTATGAAATTATTTTTTAAGTTAAGAGCGTAGTTGGCAGAAATCTCAATCTAAAACAATCTGTTTTAACAACGTTTATATTGCTCAGCTAACATTTTAATCCGTTACACCCTTTAAATTCCTCTACATGTAAATTTCATTAGAAAGTATTAACTATTAAAGTTTATTGATTTTAGTTTCATGAATAAGTCATTATATGTGTGAAAATTATATTTGAAATAATCTCAGCGATTTAAATTTAAATAATTCCAACATTTCGTCTAACAAACTTGTCTGAACATCTTCAGGGTAATAATCAAAATCATCAATGAAATATATAGCGTTTTATCAATCAAATCTATACCGTGTCAATGTTGATTTTTAATAAATAGGATAACATGAATCAGTTAAATGCGAAACGTGAAAAGTTCACGATATCAAAATAAATAGGAAGAATGTATTTGTAAAATCTCAGAGAAAGAATTTGAAGTATATCCAACGTTTCTCCTGGCAATCTGGTCCAAGCTTTTTCAAGGAAAATATAATCAAACAACAAAATTATCGAGTATAAATAGGTACATGGCTCTCTGGTTTACTGTATACTGAATAAGTCATCCAATCAACGTCAACAATGTTTAATGTAGGTATTTACATTAGTGTGTAAGAGACATGTGGTATGAAACAAAAAGTGGTAAGATAACAGATTGTGTGTAGACGTAAGTGATCTGAAAAGAAATTTCATTCACTATATATCGTCTTCGGTCTGTGTCTATCAACAAAAACATCATTTTATATATAATATGAACCAAAAATGTCACAGCATGCATCAAATAAAGATAAATAAAAAAGATTAATAAACAAGGTAAAAGATTGAATTCAGAGAGGAATGTATTTGTAATTGAAAGTTTGTGTTATTTTAATGTTCCAGTCAATTGTTTAACATATTTAGATAAGGTAACTGATTTGAACCGTTAAATGTATTATCTATCGACTAGTTAATATGATGTAGATAGCTAGAATGGAATAAGGAGTTCAGGTTTACTTATTAATTATTAGCTACCATGGGACAGCTAGTTGTACTCCATCTCTCCTATTAATACTGTTTGGATTAGCCCATATATGTAGGGCTTCGGCTGTTAGTCGTTCTTTGTAAGAATTAAAGCCTTTCTGAATGACTCTTGCGCCATTGAAATCAATCGTATGACCCGATTCTATCGAGTGTAATGCTATCGCTGATTTGTTCTCAAGTTTTCTTACATCATCTGAGGATTTAGGAATGTGCTTTTAGCACAGTTTGTGTTCCTTTACCCTCACACTCAGTTGCCTTGACGTCTCACCTACATAAGTTGCATTACAGTCATTACATTTGGTTTCATAAACACATTTCTGTTGTTCTTCCTTGTGAATTGCATCTTTGATCTTAGAGTATTGTTTGTTCGAAAGAATACTCTTATATTTTGAAGAGTTAGAATCCTTCTGATCTCTTTTGAAATACCTTTACGATATGGGATCACCACTGTGTTAATCCATTCTTTTTGCTTAACTCTTTTCTTAATAATATCATTTTGTTTTTCATTCTTAATTGTTCTTTTAATAAAACCCTTCGGATAATTATTCATCATTAGTGTGGATACAATTAAATTCATTTCCATTTTTATATCATTTGGTTCAGTGACAAGTTTTTTGACTCTGGTGATCAGATTTTTGGCTACTGTCACTTTGGTAGAGTGTGGATGCGAAGACTTAAAATCTAGAAATTTCCCTGAGTATGTCGGCTTTCGGAAAATACTAATTTTTAAACAATCATTGCACTTCCTTTCAACTAAGCAATCTAGAAACGGTAATTTGGGTTCAGGAGATCCTAACTCTTTAGCGAACTCGATTTTGTCATAAATCTTGTTGACACGTTGAAATAGTTCGTCTAAACCATCTCCTTTTATAATGAAAATAGTGTCGTCTACGTATCTTAACCAAATCTTCGGTGAAATGGAACACATTGAGATATTGTGAAACTATTCGTTTAAATTTAGAAGAAAGTTCTTATTTATCAAAATAAATGACTGAAACGAATTGTCTGTGTGTATGTGTATGTATGTATGTATGTGTAAGATCAAGTTATTAATGAACGATATTCGGTGTTATTATTTTTTTATATGAAGGAAAACTAAAGGGGCAAGTTGAAGTTTGAAAAAAATTGTATCTGAATCATTGAAGTGCAAATAAAAATGAGAATCAGGAAACACATAATTGCATTGCTAAAATTAACTCACATTAATTCCAATCAAAATAACGATGCATGTGAAAGAAACAGGTTGAATAAAGAATGGGTTCAATTACTTATTAACGAATATTTGCCAAGTAGTCGCTAGTTGAATACCATCCTTTCGGTTCAGACTGTTCTTGTTCGCCTATATATACAACGCTTCTGCTGTCAATCTTTAGTTATGAGTGTTACAACCTTTCTGAAGTATTTTGGTCTCTTCAAAATTAATCTTGTGTCCTATTTCTAACGCATGTAACGATGTCGCAGACTTATTTTCAAGTTTCATTAGGCCTACCGAGGATTTCGGAACATTTCTCAAACACTTTGTGGTTCTTCAACCTTACATCCAATTGTCAAGATTTTTCTCCCACACAAGTTGCATTACAATCATGACAGTTGATCTCACAGACAATATTTTGTTGTTCTTCCTTTGGGAACCTATCCTTAACTGACAATAATGCCGATCTTATGATGTCACATGCCCGAAACTACACTCTTACATCATGCTTGCTTGATTTCTTCCGATGTTTCACTACGGTATGGAATGACCACGACGTACTTCCAATCTTTCAGTATACATTCTAGTTTAATTTTTATTTCATTTCTAATAATCTTCTTTGGTTAGTTGTTACCCATAAGTGTAGACAAAACTCTATTTAATTCAACTTGTTGGTCTACCTTATCTGTAACGAGCTTAATGATTCTGTTAATTAAATTTTTTACAATAGTGACTTTCGTACACAGAGCATGAGCCGAACCAAAATCTAAGTATCTCTCAGGACGTGTTGATTTCCTGAATACCTTTATTTTCAACTTATTATTATTATTATGTCTTCGTTCAACCAAACAATCGAGAAACGCCAATTTGTGGTCAACGTATTCTATTTCCTTCGTTAGCTTAATGCTCTCCGAAAAGTTGTTTACATTTTCAAACAAATCTTCTGAACCATACCGTTTAATCATAATAAAAATGTCGTCTACATACCATAACCAGACCTTTGGTGGACATACGATCCCCGCGATTGCACTGGTTTCTAGGGAATGCATGAACAGATGCTTGATAATCAGAGAAACTGGTGAACTCATTGCTATTCGATCTGATTTGATTGTTAAAACGCTATATATTTATTTGACGATTTTGATTATTACCCTGAAGATGTCCAGACAAGTTAGTTGGACAAAACATTGAAATTATTTAAATTTCAATCACCGAGATTATTTCAAATATAATTCACGCATATAATGACTTCTCTATATTCGGCGTCCAATTTTTGTCACACTATTTGTTCTAATCTTGACGAATATTCGTATAAATTTATGAATAAGATTTTCGTAAGGAATGTTCGTATACTTTGATTCCTACATTCATACGACTCAATTCATTATAACAAAAAAAAATTTCAAACACTAAGAACGAGAAATCAAGTGACTTAAGCAATTGCTGAAAATGATTTTGAAAAATCCTCAAATAACTTATCAGTGCAGAATATTAAGCGAATAATTCCTTAAAGGTGTCTACTAATGATAATTTGTTAATTATCGCTTCAAGTGTAGATTATTTGCATTATAATAATTTATCATTCTACCCTAATCCAGTAGTGTTAATTTTTCAAATACAAATGGAGTTTTACAAATGAATTATCAAATTATTTGGTACGTGAAGTATGAATGTGAATATTGTTTCATGTGTCTCAATGAGTAGCAACTTACTTACTTACGCTTGTTACCCCCCCCAGAGGAGCATAAGCCGCCGACCAACCCACTCTGTCCTGGTTCTTCCTTTCTAGTTCTAGTTGATCATTCTCCTCATGTCTGTCTCCCTTCCTTAGCGTAATGTGTTCTTTGGTCTTCCTCTTCTCCGTTGGCCTTGAGGATTCCAAGTAAGGGCTCGCTTTGTGACGCAGTTGGGTGCTTTCCTGATTGTGTGTCCTATCTAATTCCAGCGCTTCTTCGTGATTTCTTCCTCCGGCTGAGTAACAAAATTTAGACTAATTAATATCCTACTGACTGATCGAAGTCATCTATACTTTCTAATGATTATTTTCACGTTAGTTCGAATAGCTCAACATAAGGATGTACTAAATTTGACAGTCGATGATCTACCATTAATTACTGTCAATAAACTTGGAAGCTAGCCCTATAAATTCATAATGACCACTTTAAAATTTGGACTTTTTAAAGTTATCTAAAAAAACTCACGAAACATAGTATGTAAATGATGATACCAATAACATTTGTTTATGTAATTAAATGTAGCATATTAAATCCAACAAAATCTCTTTGTAAATAGTAGACTTTCTTTTGGCTTACACAGATCATATTTTAATGTTCTTGGAGACTTGATGGCTGAAAGAGGTTTTTTATCATCTTTCATTAGCCTGGAAATATACGAAATTTGCTAGGGTTTTAGATTGTCCTATACTTCAGTGTTTAATTAAGGAACTACGTTTGTTTATATAAATTTTTTAGTGATTATCTGAGTATATATGTACGTATAAGATGATGACGTTGTATAGAGTATCACATTTCATGTTCTGTGTTTATTAAGAAGTTGGTCCATTCATCCCATGAACATGGTTTATAATCCAACTGCTTATATCTTCCATTACATACTGACCTACTACGTATGAAGCTAATACTTTTCTGTACTAATCTATATTGTCAAGCTCATATAGGAAAATGTTGTAGCAAAGAAACATTAAATTTATCTTATGAAGTACATTCTTGTCATCATTTTGGAAAATAATTTCACAGTGTGGTTCACGTCCAGATTTTTGGTTTACTTTAAAATAACGCGCCGTACAGTATGGAAAACAATTATACATGCATCTTTTGTAATTATTAATAATGGACAGAAAAGTGGTATTCATTTAATATATTCCCATAAAAGTCATTGAATTATTGTATCCCTCTATTTTAGCCCATGATAATCAATAATATTATCTCTAAGGTATGTGTAAAGAAATGAGAAAGGGGAAACAAAGCTATAAAAAGTAACTTATTTTTATCACAGTGTCCTTAATTAACCTTTTACCCACTTTTCAAGCATTATTTTGAAATTTCATATTTGTATTATTTTACAAAGCTTTGTGACTGATTAACTCCTCTAATATCTAATAATATATACAACTTATGTGAAGGGAGTTTTTTCTCCTTATAATACTAATTTTTCCAAAATGGCTATTGATTTATGTAGAGGACTACAAATAAATTTAATCAAAACGTTATCTCACACAACTGTATCCAAGACTCTTCCGGTGGCTTGATTCGATTATTCTGAAAGTGAAGTTTAGTGGCTGCTCATGTTTATATATGTATTTTATTAGTTGATCATTTGGACATTCTTCCTCCTGTAAAAGTAAAAACAGTCACTTTTCTATTTCTATCTTATTTAACCAGATAGAAGGCAGAGGATTCTATTGGTGGAGTAAAATAGATTATTTTCATTATCATTACAAGTTAGACTACTAAAGTTTATTTACAACTGATTGTTAAAAAAGCATGTTAATTAGTCACCTATATCCTTATGAGATGAGGAAACTTCAGTGTTAGGTGGCTTGAAGAATAATACAAAATTACCAATAGATTTTCTTTTCAGTTGACCATTAGATTCTATTTTTGTCATTAAGACACGCGGAGTGAACATAAAATCTGGCATGCAGGTACATCCAGCTGACGATTCCCAAATAGGACGAAACGCGCGTCCTGGATTCCACTACTAGCCACTAACCATCTTTGCTTAAGAAAGTACTTGGTTTATTTTACAATGACTTTGAGTTTAAAGAGAGGCTTCTTGATCTCCAGTGAATTACAGTGACCATTGGAAAACATCATACATTTTTAAAGTACTGAGAGTTTATAGATAAATATCATAATAGTAGGTAATAATATTACTACAACTACAAAGAGTATTATGAAAAGATAATTCAGTAGCCTGGTAGGGGTGCATGTACTCGGTTAAGAGCCACAGTCTTTGTGAAATAGAAATTAATGTTAGATCAAAGTCATCGTTTACCATATACTCGTGAGCCATGGATTATGTAGTAAATATCGTTGAGAATTCAGTGGTGTAGTGAATTTCAACTCGTACCACTCAGTGTTACACTGATACATTCGAAACTTGAAGTCGTTTCCTGATGATTTACTGATATGAGCCTACTAAAACGTTTCACCACACGAATATTTAGTTTTCTTGTGCCCATACAAAAGCACTCCTTATGTATAACACTAATCAACAGCGTAACTTCATGATTCGCCGATTAAGATTAGGTGTTTTCTACTTCCGTCAACGATGACAATTACAGACCATAAGTTACTAGAAAACAGTCAAATTTCACAACAGGAAGCCATCTCAGAGTTTCAACTACATAACCACAATTTAATATCTAAAAAACACAAGAAATTGAGTCTGAATAAAAATCAATGGTGTTTATATTGTCCTAAACGGCAATAAAATCAAAAGTGCCTGATGGTATAAAATACAAAGTTGTTGAAGACATTTTTAATGATGTCATCAATTTGGGTAATCCCAAGTTAGATTCATTTTGTTGTTAAGCCGAGTATAAATATATCTTATGTGAGAAACATTATCGTCTCACACATCGTAATCAAGATAAAGTCTATAAAAGAATAACTTGAAATTAAATTAGCTTATAAGAAACGATGTGATACACGTAGAAAATATATAACTTGGTATAGTATTTCGACTAAATTAGTATTAAAAGATTTTAACCCTTCCAGAAACATTGTATTTGATAAGTCAGTGTCATAAAATTCAGTGATTCCATCCAAAAAAAATTCATAGGTATTATATAGGCTATCGAAAAACACTCTGTATCATATAGCATATTAGGGTTACTATACATTTCATTCAGAACCGGTAACAATATTGTGAAATGAAATTTTAGTCAATTCTTACATAGTGGTAACAGGTGAATACATTCTATATCAAGTTCTACACACCGATCCGGATTATTTTTTTCATCAATTTGAGGTAACTTAAACAAAAGATCACTTAAACGTCATTTTTTTAAACTCATGAAAAGAATATTTTTACGTTTTTTATTGTGAAATATATTTTTTGTTTGGCTGACTGACTTATTTTATCGGTCAATGAAATGTTCGCCCATGAGTTATTTATTGTTTAGACCACATAAAGGTGAAGAAAAATTATAATCAATCAAAATAAAACAAAAACCTTTAATACTTCATTTTAATCACTGTACATATTTTATGAATTGAACTTCATTTGGGGTGTATTTATGATACGTGACTTGGTGTTTTATTCATTAACAATCAATGGACGAATGATATACACGAATGCATTAACCTATACATGAAGTGAAATTACCTTGGTATATTCTAGAATTACTAAATTATTAAGCACAAGACTATCATCTGTATACATCAATATATAATTGGGCTGATGGTGTGATGTGTTCTACTTATATTGACATAAGTAGTATATGATGTTAGTCGTAGACAGAAGGTCTGGAAGCAGAGAGACAAGAGGATCGAACAGTAAAGAATGGAAACAGGATGCAATTTGTATGAAAGTGCAAGAACAATGAAGCCTGGGTCATTTTGAGACAATTGGTGAACATTTTGCAAATTATGCATTTACTTTATGATTGTTAGATTTTATTAACAAGTCCTGTAATTTTGAGTCGAATACATTCGATTGTCCCCATTGGTGTTCTTGTTCAGTACGATGGGAATTAATTATTTAATGCAACGTGTATGAAGTATAATATTTAGTGAAACCTGGATGTAATATTTAGGTGGGATATATATATCCTGTAAGGATACAGTCTATGAATAAAGTCTTTATTTTCATAAGTTGCGATTATTGGGATGTAGATATGTACAAGCATTTCAAATCATGCAAACCTTTTAATATTCAACTATTAGGATATTCCAGACGATTGTAAGTTACAATATTTAAGTCACGAGTCTCCAGCATAGGGGTTATGTTGTGTAATTAAGGCATTTTTACGCTATAAATAGTTGTAAGACTTAAATAAAATTGAAATTCCAACATTTTGTGAGTAATTTTACGGCAATCAGCTTGTTTTAGAACGGTATATATAGGCGACCAATATTGTTTTCGATTGGATCCTCATCATGCTTTACTCTAATGTACAGTAATATTTATATGCATATTCGAAATTATTAAACCAATCAAGATAGTTTATGAATCAGTGATAACAGTGCATAGATTACATAAATAAGCATAATAAGTGAAAAGTAAAAATTGGTAGTGTGATGACAAGTGTACTAGTTGTGATAGGAATAATAAAAGCTTGAATCAGTGTTACATAATGGGAAATAAATCAACAATTAGAAATCTTGATGAGGATATAACCGAAAACAATATTGTTAGCTGATATATGCTGTCCTAAATCACAATATGGGAATTTTTCAAATGTTGAAATCAACATTGTTGTGTAAATTCACATGTTCGATCCTACGATCTTCATTTCTTTCTCTCTGAGAATCCGGGATCTGGTCAGCTTTTACTTATTCACCACTGAGATGAATAATGTTTTTAGTTATGCATTCGAAGTTAGAAACTTAAGCTAGAACAGTTGTAGGTCAAGTTACTATTTCAGAAAAGTCTGTCATTATATTATACGAATATTGCAAGGGTATTTGTCCGAAGAAATTGTTGCGAGAGACTTGTGGTTTTGGTTGTGTCGGGAAAATTTTTGAAATGCATGAATGTTGTATATGTAGAAAGAAATACAAAAGACTGGGTAAGTGGATGATTTATTTAACATATAGTAAGTATTTTGATTCTGCGATCGAAATCTGACTAAAAGATATTTTTCAGAAAGTCCCAGGTCGTTCAGCTGATACAATTCTACTATTTATTTAAAAATAGGCGTTACCTGGATCAACAATATACACGAATGATCGACGGGCTTATGTGTCCTTCAGATTATTATACCCGCAATAACAGTTGTTTTTAAGCGTTACTTTGTGTACCCAACTAAAACAGTTTCCCCTAATAAAGTTCAGCCAATGTGGATTTCGTAGAAAGTTTCTCTATTTCCTTAGTAAAGTCCCCAAGGCAGACTGTTTTGGAGTCATATGGATAAGTTCTTGCAGAGGGTTTTTTTCGTATTTCAATCCAAAGTATTCCGTTAGTAATATACAGAAGTTCAGTAATGACATAAAGTTCATATATTCTCTGTAAATATAAAGAAAAATGATGAAAAATTCAGGGTTAGAAAAACGTAAAACCCACCGCTAATTCATAAATACTCAACAACAAATCCTAAACAGTTGATCTTAGTTTTCACTCTGTAACCTGAATTGTGTATTCTAATCCTAATAATAAATCCATATCTTAATCCTAAGTACTAAGCCTGAACACTAGTCATAGCATCATGAATCTCTCCTTCACACTTGCTGTAACCTGATTGGCCGAATATATTAGCAGCTCAACAGAGTCATTCACAAATTCGCTTGAGTTCGTTGTAACCTACTTAATAATATCTTGGTTTGAAAAATAACCAAGCAAGGAAACTCAAGGCACAGAATAAGACTACAAGAGTAAACAAACAAGTGGAGAAGAGTATTAGAGATGACAAGAGGTAACATGTAGAAGACCTGGTAATCACACCAGGAAAAGCTACAAGAGAAGGAAATAGAAAACTATATGGTACAACCAATTGGGATACCATGAAACTTAGTGGCAGAGCCACCAGTCAGTAATGAACATAAAAATGCAATAAGGAACAGGAACGAAGGTACAGGTGCGTATAGCACATTGAAGAGCCCTACAATAGACCAGTCGACCTGAGCTCACCAGGAATCAAGACCGGACAGCATATTACCTGAAGCACCGAATTCGTATATAGAACCAAATTTAAAGATGCTCCATTCTCACTTAAGAAGAGTTTTGAATGAAGAACAAGCATCAAAAGACTAGGAAGAGGGATATTCCATCAAAATACTCAGTAGAGATCTTATTAAATGTTGAAAATACAGAGAGAACACATTAGTTCTAGTACGAAACATATTTTAGTAGGGTTCTCCCGAACTAAGTGAAATGTAATTGATGTCTAACTTCGAGATCAATAAGCTAGCTTTCGTAAGGACCGGTCATGACCCGACCAAATTGTAATGCTGCTGATCATTATCGAATAATCCGCTGCATGGAACTCATCACTATGAATCAACTTCCTTGGTTATGTGAGGGCATTCTACAGCTTGCACAGAAAACCAAAACATTGCATTACAAAGCAATCCCCAAGGCAAATGACAGAGATAGACATTAATATCATGAATACAACCTGGTAACAACCAGAAACATGAGTTCAAGAACTAGTTACTCGGAGATTTCTGGTAAATGACCTTTTTATGTTGAAGGGTAACAATATTAAAAGGTAGTCAACATAGAAATCATCATACATACTACAGAATGTATTTCTAAAACCCATTTCGTAAGTTTAGTAGGACCGTGAAGTAAGAATTGTTGATACTATAATTAGAGTTTCAATAAATCGAAACACAAAGTGGACAGGCTCTAACGGGGCAAGTTTGGATTTCATTGAGATCGTGAATTGATATAATTTAGACCACCATTAAATACCAGGAAGCAGCCGACGGCTGTTTCGTTGTAGTATGGGACTCTAGCAGTGCGCATCCACGATCCCACACGCGAGAAGCGAATCCAGGACCTTCGATCTACCATGTTAACACTTAACCTTTAAATCGCTGTGTCGGCATTCAACTGCGTTAATGTCTAATTTCAATCAATCCACGAAGATAAGTTTAAATTTGCTTTAGATCTACCAACATAATGATGACATTAAATTGACCGTTTGTTTTGAGAACTAGGCACAGCAACAACTTATATTGGCCATATTACATTAAAGAGTGTTCAGTTACCCTTCCTATTTATGTTTACTTTAAAGTTCACTTGTTTCCGTTAAAATGCTTGGTAGACCTGTATATTTAAAGGCACTAACAGTAAATTATACCGAAAAATGAGCTATTCAACATTACTGCAATCAGAACATGGAATTATCATTTATATTCTACAGATTTTTACTGGATAAAGTGAGACATGATATATTTTGTAGTTCAGATCATAATACATTTGATTACAAATTATGGTTAAATCATTCATTTTTGTTTTGAAAATCCACCATATTCAATATCACTTTTGCGTGTCAAATTTGTATCAGGTCACCGGTACTTGTAGTCTTCATTTTTTTTGGATAAATGTTACTCATGAATAATTAGCCTCTCTATTGCCATTAGTTAATTATATTGAAAAAAATCTAATATCAGCTATTTATAACTGGTTTGATTGAAATGCAAAAAAAATTATTTTGACAAGTGAACAAACTATCCATTTTAAAGTTCATTTATATTGTTGTTTTCTCTTATTGTGATGGATCGTGTGAATTTCGGATACATACAGTGGGATATTTCCTGGTCTTAAAATAGTTGACTGATTAAGATAAATCTCATTCGATTGATGAATAGAGGCTTAATGTCTACTGTTCATCTTAAGGACTGGAAAATACTTCATGACCACTCAATATCGAAAATATTTAATGAAACTAATTGTTTCACCAAAAATGGTAACTAGTCGAACTATAAAATGAATACGGAAACAGTTTAGTTTTTAAAAAGCAGACTGACAAGTCCAGCATAATTAAAAACCGTCGAAGGTCTTTAAAAGATCTTAAATGTTTAGCATCAAAGACTAACTTTAAATTGTCTAACCCTTCATGATCCTAAAAGGGAAATCCAATTCCTCACATATATGTAATCTAACATTTCGTAATTATTTAATAACCTATAAATACATGAATCTGTGTTTCTAAACGGTTGACTTGAGATATTACCACTTAGGTTAATATTCGATAACTAATAAATATGCCTCAATACAACACTAATTTTAACATTTGACCGATTTTGTATATAATTTATAATTTCGGAGATAATGTTTACAACACATTTCTTTCTGTTAACGTTTTATTCAAATAAGGGAAGAAGTTTCAAACATCTTTATTTTGTCATAATTATTTTGATACACATAATTAACAGTTTTAAATACACCGTCTTTAGAAATGGAATGGCACCATTTTCCCTCAACCCTTTTCTAATACTAAAAGCGATATTGTTTTCAGTATATTAGTAAGACAGAAATTCAACTTCTGAATATCATTCTAAAAACGTGTGGAACATTTTGACAAATCTCAATAATACTCGAACTATCATCAGAATAAATGTTCTAATGTTATAACTTGCATGTTGGAACAATGATATGAAATCATTTTAGTAAATCTTTTAACACAGTCGATATTTTTTCCAAACAAAAAGTAGTTATTAGTTATGTCAAAATAGCTTCGTTCAATGCTTATTTTGTCACGTAAAAAAAGTAAGCATAAACGTCACATTTTACTTACAGAATCTAAATACCCCCAAACAATGCTGCAACAAGTGCTTATCCGAGTCTCACGGTGTGGGATCGTGGATGCTTGCTGCTGAGGAGTCTCACGATAGAACGAAACGGCCGTCCAGTGCTTCCAGATTTTCCATGGTGGTCTAGCTTCAATTGACTCATGATCTCAACTATTAAAATTACCATAATATCCACAAAACGCCTTCTGAAACTAATTTATGTTAATTCAGTAACCTGATGCAAAGAGCTCTGATTATTTGGAATAATGTGGACTGGTTCCAAATTTTTATGAAGATAACGAACTCCTATTAATTAGGATATATTTTGGGGGGGATAACGAAAACAGAATGAAATAGATCAATTTGATACAGCCTACTCATATAATTTCGTGAAAATGAAAAACATTTTAAAAAAAAGAAGATACTGAAACCACGAACATTGGTCTAAATAGGACACAAGTAGAAGAAAAAATAATTCTAATGTATGTATAGCAGTTTTGCAAAATGTTTATTATCCACATTACAAAAAAGAGCAAAAGAAACAAATAGTGGTTCATTAGTAGTATAGGAGTTGTGGAGATTATTAAGTTTCTTTGATTGAGATCATGAACCGATTGATGTTAGACCACCTTTGGAAACCTGGAAGCACTGGACGGCCGTTTCGTCCTATTGTGGGACTCCTCAGCAGTGCGTATCCACTATCCCGCTCGCAGGATTCGAACCCAGGGCCCTCGGCCTCGCTCGCGAACGCCCAACCTACTGGACCACTGATCCAGCATCCAATGGTGATAGTGTCAGTCAGATATTTGCTTTAACTTCAAATAAGTCAAAATCGTATAACTGAAAAGAGCATGAAGCTTATTAAACAACATTATCTATTATAGAGTACGAGTGAACTTTCAAATGTTTTCTCAGAAGCTTCCAATCTTTTTCCTTTACACTGTTCAATTATGCGAATCACATTCATTTTTAATATCTTCATGAAATATTAATAACACTTCAAAAAGGTTTATAGCCTATCATTGTCAGAATAATTATTTTTAAAATATAGCCTTATTCTTGTAGTGTTATCAAAAGATTGATTCAATCAAAGTTACCACTAATGTAATCGATTACCACGATTTTTATACATCATCTGGAAATATGGTGTTTCATATCTCAATAACAACGTTGTACAACAACACTTGCGACGTTAAATTTTAAGTCAAAGCTTTCTTAAAGAACATTGAAACGGTTTAAAATCACTAAAATCCATTTCTTAGCAATATATAGCCATATGTAACTATAGTTCACGGATAGATATAAATATTACTTAATTAATATTTAACAGTAATAATTTTAAATAACAAATAATAGTTTAACAAATATCCATTTGTTTTGATAAATTGTTACATCTTCAATCGAACTTGACGATACGATATGTTAGGTAGTTTTCTTCGAAATTCTTGTCGAATGGTTACACCTAACATAGGCCAACCGACGTGAAATATAACAGCGATGAAAGTTGAAGTTAGTTGTATAAGTTGTTTCTTTACTATTCGTTTAGATAAAGTTATTAGACACACTTACAGCCAGCGAGACTGTCGTGTATGCTATTTATGTCTACAGACATAAGTAGCATATAACACCAATCAGAAGTGGAATGCCTCGCAGCAGAAGGTTGGGAAGATCGAGTCGAAGAGAACGGCGATAGACAGTAATTGTAATAGAAATGAAGGAACAATGAAGTTTGAGACAAGTGAGGAGGGATTTGCAAATAAAGTATTGAATGTATTGTTTTCTCATCATGCAAAGGAACTCCGTAAATTTGTGTCAAGTAATAAATTGGTTGTCCCCCTCTGAGGATTCGTTCACTACATGACTAGTTTAAAACAGAAATGATATTAATTCTTTGGAACAAATTAAGCTAGTTAGTTCAAGAATACTAGTCATTCAGTTAACAGGAAATCTTTGTGTTCTGTTCAGTTTCACATTATAAATTACTACTTCTATCTGTACAGTACCTCATAAAGGCATTATAATCATACGTAGACTGTTTAGCAATATCTTGAATTAACAAACACTTCAACAATTCAATAGATAATTGGAATAAGAAATTAGTGAGTGTATCTATCCACAATATAACTCTTCTAAATCAACAAATGAAACAACACTGCAATATAACATCCTTTGGAGAAGTGAAATCTCTCGCTTCTAAAGTAAAATGTAAACTACAACAATTTCGGATATACTTATTACTAAATTAAGCTAAAAAATGACTTTCTCCTAACAGTGCATGATCAGAATACAAAATAAATGTTCATCAAATCACTAAATAATAAATAAAAAAACTCCCTTTTATGAACGAAATTCAAAACTATTCTATCTGGTGATCATATTGGGCGTTGAATATCACAATTTAGTTTGATATATATATATATATCATTCGAAACTCAAAATAGCATTATCTACGACGCCCTATCATATAGAAAATCAAATAAGTTAAATCACCATCGAATATTGAGCAATGTTTTAAACCCATAATTATCGTTGAACGCTCTCCGTCATTTATAACCTGAAATAAAAATAATGACAACTCAAATAGGATATTAGTCGTTTGCCAGAGTAAACTGATGCTCCTTCACGAGGAGTAACAGGAGTAGGTAATTATGTAATGAGGTGACGATCAAATAAAGGTTCAACACAATACATCCATTTTTCCGCTTGATTATCAACTCAAGCGACTTGTTTGATCAGGGCACCGTTATTCATGAGGTCTTTTGTCCGAAACGCAAATAGTATTTTGAAATTATTGTTGCTGTAAAGATCAAAATGCTTTTATATGCAGAAAATTAATAGTATTCAACTGTTTAGCTAGATATTTTGTTAGGAATAATTCAACTAGAAAGTAGTTTACGTCGCGAAATGAAATCATTTGATGAGCCTCTGAAAAACAAGGCAGTTCTGGACATCATTATGGACTATAATAATAACGAACTAATATTTGACATGTAATCAATGATTTTTCAGGATTTATTTCTTGACTACTTATAAATCTTAACTCCGATTCCTAATCCATGGAGTCTAAATGGTAGTGAAACCTTTTTTATGATCTTACTCACATGTTTAAACCTGTGTGTAGGAAATACATAGGACATTCTCAACAAAAGACAGGGTGGATATTTTCTATTTCATTTATCCCATTTGTTTTTCATCACTTAACAAATTTGTGATTATTTGGTAACAATTTTCTAATCAGACTTGAATATTCAAACTATCTGATTTAATGTACTGTGGGTGATTCGAAAATGCTTCCAAATTCATATGTCGATGAATTCAAACAGGCAATTTTATTGAACATTTGATAGTTTCAAATAAACTGAGAATTGGGTAGAGAGTTATCAATAAATACATTTTTATTATATCGAAATAAGGAGAAAAATTGTATTTCGACGTTACGTCACTTAACGTACGCGACTTCTTCAGAGTAGATAAATAACCGACATTAAATTAACATAAGTTTAAATAGTACAAAGGGATTTATTTATTATATACTGAACATTGTAACCTAGCGATAAAATGTTTAATAAACACAGATAATTCGTGAAGAAGAGATGAATAATCCACAAAAGTAAATAGTTTCGTAACTGTTCAACATGAATGGTGGTCACTCCAGTTTTTCTGGGTACCTTCTAGCTAAAGGCTTTTGGTCAATCAGCTGTACAAAAATCATGCCTCGACCAACCGTGGAACGTTTGTCCTCTTTACTTGGGAATTTTAGGGGTTTCACATCAAGCTAGTTCTGCATATGAGCTCAACCTGCTTTTCACCTTATCATTATCTTCCCCTTACATGTTGAATTTGGGTTTTCGCCTTAAAGGATACTTATAAAGTAGTACTGTCTTATTTGGCCATGTCCGAGTTTTCGGTAATTACCACCATGATGAGTTATAATTCATACTACTTAAAATATTGAAAGTAATATTAAGTAATTTTGATCATTACCTTGAAGAGGCCCAAAGAAGATCACTTGATGTAACGTTGGGATTATTTGTATACTACGAATATAATCTTTACAATCAATATTAAAGAGTGAAATAAACTTATCTGTAAGTAGAATTTCTCAAACAGGTTTTGAAAATTATCATTCTTATCCTCTAAGACAGTGTTAAATTTGTTTAAAATAATATTTATCAAATAGAATGTTGTATAAAAAACCATCGTTTATCAGAAGCTGTATATATGTGTAACGGATTATATGATCTATCACAAAATGGCATTAGAATCATCTTATCGGAACTGTTAGGGAAAAATTGCTAGTGAGAACATACTCAATAGAAACGTTTACCACTCTCTATATATTTTATCATCAGGTAGTATTATGACCTTGAATCTCTTCTGATAATTCAATATTGCCGTTATCATATTTCCATCAATTTTTTTTTCTCTTTATCGATTTTTTTCCCACTATCACATGTTAATTCTGTATAACCTCTTTTTTAGACCGACTTGAATACACCGTGTAGATCAATAACATCTTTTGTGTCAACGTCCTCGTTGTGATAAACTTCAACATTTATGACCGGAATTGTTCTACATCAGAAATCCATAAAATTAATAGTTCATATATTTGCTGGGAGACTGTATGATCAATACTAAAGATAACATATCATCAGTATTTAAAAAATATAGTTTTCAGCCCCGCCTTTGTTTTAGTGAACATAAATCCTCTACTATTATCTACACTATGAATGAAACGTAAAGAAGCTAGGTTTAAGCTTCGTAATATGTTTAAAATTATTTATTCAAAATCTTCTGCTACATTATGATAAATGTTAGGCAAAACTGAACTTTCAAAACGGTCCCATCTGAAGTTACTGTTTATAGTTTTGCTGTATAAGTATAGAATACTTTAGCCATTGTATATTTGTATTCTCCTACTTGCAAGTTTTCTATGATTCACAAACTTGTTATGTGTTGTACGCTTCCTAAAATATAGTTGCTTTACTTTGAACCCATTACTTAGAGTATCATTCAATGCACTGTGGTCTTTGTGTCTTGTTTTAATGAAGTTTTTTCATCCCATTTGTTGAGTCTATCGAAGCGTCTAAATCACCTAATTGAGATACGAGCAAAATCGAAGTTCACAAAACAACGATTTGTCTAAAACAACGGTTCTTTATTGAATAATACGCAAAATTTAGTCACAAACCTTTTTCACTGTATCTTTTTGTCTGAAATGGTGCCTGCAATAGTAACATAAAGAATAATTACAACATACGATAGTGCAAAAGACAACTGTTAGCTGTGTCTGAAATTGGTAACAGTTTATCAACAAGCAAAAACAGAACCAGGACCAAACAATATGGAAACCGTTGAGTTTAAACAATGGTTAGACGAATACGAAAAACTGTGAATAACTGCTACAATGATTGAAATAAAATAATTATAATGATAAATACAATAAATGTTATAATTATATGTAAATATTTCAGAATATTAAACGACAAACTTGCGTTACAACATAAGCGTAAAAATTGCTTGGGATATAACTATTTACTGAATATTAATAAGTAGTATAAAGCAATACGCAAAAGAGTCGAAGGGTAGTGAATAAAAACAGAGAATGCAAAACAGACTTGACACCATTTTGAAAATTTTTTCATTCTGTTTCGTCTAATTAAATGATCAGTTTTAAATTGGTAATAATTCGTTATTTATTCGTAAAAATGGATAAAGAAAGGTAAATACTTCTCGATAGATCACATTTTCTCCAAATTATGAACGTTAACAACGTACAATGTGCAACCTCTATCATTTCGTATGTTGTTACAGGCACGGATAATGTGTTCTTCAATACGTTGTATCTGGTAGCATTCCAATCAGTTGAAGCGTTAAAGAGTACCATCACAGCCTATGAAAGGGCGACGTCTGTCATTATGCATTTTATTATTCTCATTTCTATAAGAATCAGAAGCCGTATATTAAATTTGTATGTTGGAGAAATGGCCATAGAATACCTAGCGGATCCGCACAGTCGATTAGATGGAGGTAAGTTAAATAGTGCTATTATGTTTTTCATGAAAATCTGCATCGAACATTCAATGTCCGGCCTTCATCTACCTTAAGTTTATTGAAGGTCAACGGACACTTGTTTATGGGACTGTGCATCATAATCATGGGTGCAATTCCCTGGAGTACGACAGCAATTTTTAAATGCACTGGTTAAGTGACGCGGAATGTGAGACAGTGCGACCTCTAATGATTTTGGAGACAGCAGCATTCAGTATTGTATAATTCGTTTACCAGTCGTGTGGAAAGCGCCTGAATTCGCAAGATGTTTTTAACATGCGCCACAAATTGTTCTCGCAGGCTAGCCTTCCAGGTAAGCAGTGTTCCTATTTATATTGTGAATGGTAGTTGAGTACACCAAATTGAAACCGCACATCATGCCACTTGGTGGGTTTTGTGAGTATGTGATTGATGAAGAAGATTGTATTTCGTACTTCTTCGCAAATACTGGTCCGATTAATTTGACATGCGTTTTCTTGATGTTATTGGTTTTGACGGGACCTACAAAACCAACTTCATGTCACACAAAAAGTGTTATGTTCATATTTAATTTACTGATGGAAAATCTTTTTTCTTTCTTTCTATGAGGTGACTGTTCATGACAAACGGAAATGTGAATAGACCGAGTAAAGACCCTTTTTAAGGCCGCGCATAATTTGATTTAAACTCGTTTTTTTCTATTTGTTGTAAATTGTATCAATAAATTTCCATCACTCGCATTCCACATACGTTTTCTTTATTTTCAATGACAGCTCGGCCATCACTGTGTTTAGCGTTAGTTATCAGTGAACTAGTTTAACAGTTTCATCTAGTGCGTTTCGTATTATTTCGGTTAGAAATTCACTAGGCCGTGTGCGCTTCACGTACGATAGCATAAGAAAAAGTTCAGTTATGCAGTAACGAAATTTTTGTTGTCTTCGCTAAAGCTAATTTGTATGTGTTCATCGATAAGCAATATTTAATGTCCTGGTATATGTCATTATAATAACTGTGAATTAAATGAAACAATCATTCTACTCTTTACCAATTTCTTTCCTACGTGATACAATTCAGTCAAAATTAACAAAAAAATGTTGTTTGACCCTCAAATGCTTACTGAAAAGTAGTATGAATAAGTTTAAGTTAGCATCAACGTTGATTTACTGTACAATAAGTTGGAAATTATGTACTAAGATCAGTTCATCGGTACAATAGCATTATTTCCACGAGGAAAGTCAGCTGAACTAACACCGATAAATTCTAATCAAGCCCTAGTGAATAAGCTATATAAATTCACATTGATGTTTAGCACTTCTATTGATCAGTCTCTTATTGACATATGTGAATCCTGTGAGGATTGCCTCGATATTACCATAATTCACAAGCATTCTAAGCAAACATAGATAGTGGCTAGCAGTGGAATGGAGGACGTACGTTTAGTCCTATTTTGGACTCGTCAGCTAGATGTACCTGCATCTCAGAGTTGATGTTTGTTATAACTTGCCGTTTGAATGCTTAATGTCTTGGCTCTTTTAATGCTACTTTTTGTATCTGATCGTCTCTGATTGTTATTTTGGAAACGCTTATCACATATACTCGGAACGAGGAACCTCTGCAATTCACACGACGCGAAAGTAAGAACACAAAGACTGGTATAAGTGAAGATTTATTGACCACCCAAAATACGACGACGATTCTAGTCGAAAATAAACTCACTTAAATATTGATTTTACACTCAGTTCTGATTAATAATTAGAATGTAATTCACATATATGAAAAAATACTTAGAGTTATAACGAATCACTTACTGAGTATAGTTCATGTCAATTTAATACAAGAATATCGTATGTTATTACATAATAAAATATCATAAGAGAAAAGAAAAACAATTACTACATTGAGTAATCATTATATTGAATGAAAATGGAATTCATGTTGAGTAAGAATCATAATCAGTAAATCAATCGAAAATTGATTTTTCTTCCCATCATATCAATATTCACTCTGGGGCTCTATATAGTTAATAGGGAATAGTATTAATAATGTGATTATATCTTTTTATGGGTTTTCAAATGTCTATATCACCTAATGAACACTGTACTAACATTAGTACATGCAAATTTTAATAAGAATTTCTTCCTGATTGAGATCATGAACCGATTGATGTTAGACCACCATTGGAAACCTACGAGCACTGGACGGCGGTTTTGTCCTATTGTGGGACTCCTCGATGGTGCGCATCCACGACCCCACCCACGGGGTTCGAACCCAGGGCCACCAGTCTCCCGCGCAAACGCCCAGCCTGCCGAACCACTGAGCCGGCATCCATTGGTGTTAATGTCTAACTTCAACTGATCCACGAAATTGCGCGACCATCCTCCATCGCACTGAGGTAGACACCTGTT
Source organism: Schistosoma haematobium (assembly GCF_000699445.3). Classification (NCBI taxonomy): domain Eukaryota; kingdom Metazoa; phylum Platyhelminthes; class Trematoda; order Strigeidida; family Schistosomatidae; genus Schistosoma; species Schistosoma haematobium. The sequence continues at coordinate 24,227,562 of NC_067195.1, read as the reverse complement.
TCTATCTGGTAACGGCTTCTCACTAGAACTCCGAGAATTTCCTCACGAAACTAGTCACTAGTGAGCACATGGTAATTATCAGTTTAGGGATTGTGAAGATAATAGGACGAAACGGCCATCCAGTGCTTCCAGGTTTTCAATGGTGGTTTAACATCAATCGGTTCATGATCTCAATCAAAAACTAAACAATCTTCACAACCCCTAAACTGATAAGAATTTTTTAAATGGTTTTTACATTGTTCAGCTAAACAAATTCAGGACTTTATTTATTACATCGAAATGAAACATTGGTATAGCTAAATGTCAGTTGATACAATTGACCTTATTCGTATTTAGCAGTAAAATCGACATAAAAATTTATTTTATCAGAGATGTACGCCTGTTAATTTATACTTAATACAACTAATATTTCAAATGCTCGTCAAAAATGGCCGTTTTTGTAACGTTAAGCTGTTTAAGGTTTAACATTAACATATTCAGGTATGATGAATATGTACATGGAATTTGTTAGTGTCCTTCTAATATATTTAACAAATAAAGCTGATTATTTGAAAAATGATCCCATACTTTTTAAATAAGTAACGTATGCGATCTCATTTACAAATGACGTAGAAAAATCAAGATAATGATTTTGTCCTATTGCATATTTACAAAACATTCACTATTGACATTATATGAAATAACTTACCGCTCAGTTCCCAAGCACAATAACTGATTTATATTACTGCATACACAGAGAAGATTTTTATCTTAATTAGAAACTGTTCAACTACATAAAATGGACAATGTATAATAGTTCAAAACAATTTTTACTTTTAATGTATTTGCAAAATTACGCAACAACTACTCATTAAACTAAACTGGACTACTGTCATATTATATTAAGAATTATGGTTAGCAAAATCACCTAATCATAAATATTATTTGCTTCTTTCTTAGAAATTATTATTAACTTAAGAAAGCGTAAATGTTTATTCATTCACCGATCTTTGACGTTTAGTGTGATTATTACATACCATATTCATTATCTTATCACAATTATATGCTTATATGTTTACACGTACATAACGATTATTACAAGATTAAACTCGGTGTTAAAATAAATCACGGAAATACTACTTGAGCATTAAACATTTTATTAGCTTTCAAGTTCACTTATTAAAAACAGTTATCAGTTTTTCCCCAGTTTAGTGACGTGCATAGTATTTCTCTTGTTACGATACCTAACGACTTCAGTTATATTTCTATTTGATCGAAAATAAATTCAACTAAACTTCTTATCCCACTATCTAATCACAGCCAGGAATATAGTAGGGCAGTCGAATAGAACTGAGGTCTGCTTTTTTCAGAAATTACAAATTTTTATGAAAACTCGGATAAAACAGTCAGACAGAGTTCAAATGTAACAATATAAATTTTCACATCCAATCAAACCAGTTTACGCTATTTTGATTTGAATTAATCAGATTACAAAGATGCACAGTGGACAGCCAATTAAGTATATAAAAAACATGAAGTTCAGAGAAGAGACCTCTTTTCAACGAATTTATTATCAAGCTATATTCATCCTAATCCAGAAACGTTCAAACGTCATGCATTTAATTGTATCGATACTATTAAATCTCGATTAGTTTAACTAGAACGCAACAACATAGATCTAGGTCTGCCGATTGACCACTTGAAAGAACTATTGTTACGTTGTACCTTTAATGTCCAGTTCAGTTTCAACAACGAAATATATAGACAAAGACATTGGATCGCAATGTGGTCTCCATCGGATCCAATTTCAGCAGACTACTTTATGGCAAACCTGGAAAACGAGTAACTTAGTTCGATGATTAATCGATCCCATCTATACGTAAGATACATAGACAACACACTTGACATTTGTGACGACAATATTGAACTGGAGGATATCTTACACTCTTTCGACACATGTCACCCTTCCGTAGACTTCATGTTAGAAAGTGAGCGAGATCAGTCAATTTCCTTTCTCAATGTGCGTCTGATGAGAAGGAGTAACGGTTCCTTAAAAAGATCCATTTTCAGAAAACAAACATGGAATAACCAGCGGATCAACTTCTATAACTGGATCCCATTAAGCAGAAAGAGAAACCTTATTCACTCTTTATGTTACCAAATACATCGGATATGTAGTACGGAGTGCATTGATGAAGAACTCACATTCTTCAGGAAAACTCTGACAAAAAATGGCTATAGAGACCGCTTCATTGATAACAATATGAAGAGAAGTAGTTGTGACAAGGAATCCGGTTGTTCCATTCCGAAGAAAAATCTTTATATAAGTTTGGAATTTTAAGGTGATCGAACATCTGATGTAATCAAAAATCGTTTAACAAGAGAGATAAAAAGAACCTTCACTTCGGCAAAACTGCGAATAACATTCACTAGTAAGAACTTGTTTTCTGTATCCATAAAAGATAAGCTTCCCGGTCTGGTTGCCTCCAGTTGCATCTGCTAGTTTGCTTGCTCTTGTAGAGCAAGGTACATTAGCCGTAGCCGGTGCTCACTTTCAACTCGGATATGCGAACATGTACCAGTGTGGTCCTACAAGGGTAAGAGGAAATCAGTTAGTAGTTTCCAACTTGAACATCTAATCGACTGTAATCATTCTACTGATCCACAGTTTGATTTTAAGGTTATATATACTAAATCTACCCACATTTCTTCGTATCCGACCCCTAAAAGTAGCCGAAGCTCTTACCATCCATAAGTTCAAGCTAGAACTATGCGTACAAATGAAGTACGTCCTATAGTTGTCGTTACCTGGGCCTTAATTATTATTATAATAACTGTGTTTCCCCTTTACTTATGTCTCATATTCTCATTATTTTGTCCACAATTGCTCATGATATCACTTCATTTATTTCGCACCTCTATTACCTCTAATTACCTACAATTATTGTGACAAAACATCCTACTACATTCACGTTGTGATTCGTTACTAACTTATTAAGTCTATTGTTATTATCCGTATTACGTAATATAGTATTATAATATTTCTATTACATCACCTTGGTTATCCCTTGTTCAAATTTCCTTACGGAACTAGTACTTTAACAAAAAACTTGTATATATATATATATATATATATATATATACAGCTTGTTAATAAATTCATTGAAAGATCTCTTAGCTGAACTTCGTGTTTTTAATGTTGAAATGAGAATTATCTGTCAATTAGAAAATCATTACAGGCAAAAAATGTTTGTTCATTATTTGTGATCGAATAAATGAGGTATGACTACTTATACTTATTCTTTTTTATTCAGTCAATTTTTAAGCAATGGCATTTTAATTGGTTAAAGAAAACAAGCCTAAGTCTGGCGATGAATGGATAAACAACTGTGTTGCGTAGTATATTGTTTTTGCCATAGATCGGGCTTGGAAACTGGATTCTGAACAATAGTCATTTAGAGTTACTCTCGATTGTGATCACACTATCATTGTGTCAGTGGTAGTCGAAAGTCATTTGGTATTAGAGAGAAAGTCTATGAGAACTAATCAATACTAGGAGAAGATCAATACAATCTCTCTCCTGTAGTATGGTCCAATCACACAGGCCCGGAAAATAAACCAATAAGACAGTATCGGGGCTACCCGCACAGGATGAACAAATGCCAACAAGAGACTGATAAAATAAACTCTAGTAAACTGTGGCATCAGTCCTTGAAGTCACTAACTCCTAGCTTGAACCATGTTGGTAGATGCAGACCACTTGGTTGGGGTTCGTGCGATTGTCGTAACCAATGGTTGGAGACTCTGACTTCAGGAGAACCTCCTGGAGTTCTAGTGAGAAGCCGTCACCAGTGGAGTTCAACCAGTTCTGTTGTGAGATATCAGCTCACTGAAGACATTGGTGTTCGATGGCGCAACTTCGTGGATTGGTTGAATTTAGACATTAACACCGTTGGATGCCGGCTTAGTGGTCTAATGGTTAAGTGCTTGCGCGCGAACCCAGTAGGTCCTGGGTTCGAATCCCGCAGGGGGCGGGTTCGTGGATGCGCACTGCTGAGGAGTCCCGTACTAGGACGAGACGGCCGTCCAGTGCTTCCAGGTTATCAATGGTGGTCTAGCTTCAACTGACTCATTATGTCAACCTGTGAAATTTACTAAAATCTCCACAAAACTCATTCTGGTAATAAATTATTATCCTACGTTTTACTGTTACAATTGTTTTTAATTTCGTTTAAGTTGCTTGAAGAAGAAACCTTTTTAAAAAAGCAAATTTTTAATGGCGTAATTTATGCTTATAGACATATACTGCAACAACTGAAGCTCACCATCTCATGAGGTCTAGAAGCTGAATAATATAATAATGGAGAGTTTCACTAATGATACTATACTTTAAATAGAGACTGTATTTATTTCCTTCAAAATTATACAGAATCACATGATCCCATTATCAATCTTGAAAGTAGAGTTCAGCTCAGTTAATAATCAAGAATATTTTACGCTTTACAATCATTATTGGAAGAAAGCTTCGGATAACACGCTATTATACTCAGTTAAACTACATACTTCTGTGGTGTTTGAACGAACTAATAATACCTTTGTAGTTGTTGAATTCTCGATTTCGAATTCCAAATACAATACATTCGCTTGTGCTTGTGTCTTACTTCTTAATTTAATTGCGTTAATTCTGAGATTCCTAGTTCATTCTACAATTCAAATAATTCAAAACATTATATTGGCGTCGCGATGGAGCCTGCAATGGAAAAGTTAGATATTCATTCAACTCCTGAAGCTTATGAGGATTACTTGGAAAGGTTCGAAATTTGGAGCATGACCAAGAAAGATGTTAAAGGTGATAAAATTGTGGCACACTTCCTCACATTCATTGGGAGAGAAGCGTACAGCTTATTAAAAACTTTAGCATATCCAGAAAAACCTATCTCACTCCCTTATGCAACTCTTAAAGAGCTATTATTAAGTCATGTAAAATGCACCAGTTTTGAATGCCGTGAAAGGGTGAAGTTTCATAAGTTGGTTCGTCAAAACGACCAAAAGGCTCGGGAATTCATCCTTGAATTACAGAAACAAGCTGCCAAGTGTAATTTCGGTGATCAACTTCATGTGCAACTGAGAGATCGATTAATTGCAGGAATTAACATACCGAGTTTGGAAAGAGAGCTGTTAAAAATGCCAAACTGTTCCTTTCAAGATGCTAGAACTGCGTGTATTAACTACGAAGCAGTCAATGAACTTGATATCCAGTCGATGAAGATTTCTAATACTTTGCTTAGTCGTCGTGATGAACTACAATCTCAGGGTCAATCAAACTTGCGTTCATTTAACAGTGATTCCTATTCTCGTGTAAATATGAAAGGTGTTTCAACGACGAATTACAAAGCAAATCACAAAGGTGAGATGAAGTTTGGTAAATGTTTATCATGTGGAAAGTTTCATGCTCGCAATTCATGTGTATTTCGTAATGCTAAATGTTTTAAATGTGGTAAGGTAGGACACATTCAGTCAGTATGCAAAGCTAATGTCCATTTTGCTTCAAGCTGTACTAAATCTTGTAATTTAAATTTCAATAATTCGGATGTTTCTAATGATCATTTATCTTTATCAACGATTTCAAAAAACAGTGCAGAGTCATATGGCAGTTCAGAGTTAGATGAAATCCAGAATTCTTGTGAGACAACAGTTCCTAATCAACCGATTTATCAGAATTCTCATGCTATTGTACCAGGTATGACTTTTCCTAATGATTCACATATTTCTAATGAAATTACTTGCAATATTGAGGAAAATATGTTAAATGAACCTAATCATGATCGGAAACCTGATGTGGTTTGGATAGATGCTGATTTTTCTAACGATCCTACGCTCTGCAATGACAGTCCTAATGAATTTCATGAGAATATTCCAGAAAAATCAAATCCTGATGTCATATCATACATTACTTATCCTCATAATGCATTTGATCCTTGTGAAAAACCTGCTCAATGCGAAGCACGAGTACTAAGTGACCTCGAGTTTGATTACATTTCGGATGATTTCATATCAACTGCTGTTTACCCTTATCACAAAAACAGTTCTAATGTTTACTCTAAACAATGTGAGAAATATGTTTTAAATGAAGCTACATTATTCATAATTTGGGGATATAAAGATCCAACATTATTTCGTGGGGGAGGATAGTGTTGAAAAATCTATGGTTCGAATTCTAGATATTAATGATTTCATTACAAAACCGACATGCTGATTGTATACAATTCCAGGTGAGTCTGTTCCGATTTCGTTTGTTAATTCCAATACTAATGAGCACTTTCTAGATACTACAAAGTTTTTATCTTATACAATGTCGGACAGATTCAGGATGAACTTAACAAGAAGACGTACAACCGATTACAAACACTTATACTTCTATTTAAGCTGTGGCGGATGTGGTGTTTGAATGGACTAATGATACCTTCGTACTGGTTGAATGTTTGATTTCGAATTCCAAATACAATACATTCGCTTGTGCTTGTGTCTTACTTCTTAATTTAATTGCGTTAATTCTGAGATTCCTAGTTCATTCTACAATCCAAATAATTCAAAACATTATAACTTCACATTGTTAAGAGGTCAGTAATTTTGATAAAGAGCCTGTCGGTTAAAGTAAGGATCACATGTGATATTGCTAAGGTTATAATGTTAACGGTTTTCAAAGAAATGAGGCTCAACATTCTAATTCGTAGAAAACATTTATAAAATCCTCAGTGATGCCTTCTATCTGAGTCAACCTATAGTTTTTTAAAATTAAAAGGATCCAAAGGTTGGATGGTTTTGCACTAGTTAAATTTAATACGTGGTGCTATGATGAAAATGAAGTGACAATCAATGGAACTGAATCGTTATTATGTAACAAAAGAAGTTGCTATCTCAAATCACTGATTTCTAAAGCATTCGATTGATTTGAGTGATTTATTGATTCAATTTGTATCACTACCTAGTTAAATGCGAAATTTATTGATGAAATGTGACTGAAACTAAAGTACTATAGTAATTCAACTGCGTTATATTTCTGAGTTCGCATAGTGTACCTCTTTTACAACTAATTAACAAGTTTACTTTAAGAGCTTTGTAGTGTCGGTTATTATGTTAAGCCCATATACCTTATTCTAGCTTTCGGACAGCTCAATCTGTTCATTCTACTCGAGTCACGTTCTGACCTTGTTAATCATTCGCTTATCAATCTTGACTGTTTTTATATGAGCGCGTAGGTGTGCGTACACTTCTTAATCCCATTACTCATCACATGTCTGTAACTTATTTTTGCGTGCCTATAAATATTGATTAAGGCTTGACTAAAGGGAGGTTGGCTTACCCACCATCTCCACTGAGCGTCGTTTCGCTTCTCTCTATTCTATTCGCTGCATATACAAAATATATGTATTCAAAAGTCCATTTTCGTTATTTGACTTATTTAATTCCGCTATTGACTATGGACTTACGTTCCACTCTAGTATGGGACTTCTCGGCAGTTTCTTTTGCCAGTTGAATTCTCAAAACACTTATTTTGATTCGAAAATACTGGAAACAGAAAATATATTTACTACCAATTATTCTCACGTCTTCATATGGCTTTATAGCAAACCGACTATGTAGGTGCCTTATCAATTAAGTATACGCATTAAAGTCGACAGGTGAGTTTTTGTATGCCATTGACATATAAGACCGGGTAAAAAATATTTGTTTTCTTTTCTAACATAAATATCTACAAGCATGCATACGCATGTGATGATAAATTAGAATCCTAACATGACCACTTCGCATCACGAGGAAAACTAGATATTGTTTTGTCGGTTAGAAATAGTTACAACGACCTTGAGTAGACTGTTGAGTGAATACAGACACATATAAACATTTAAATTTAATAATCACGTAAGTGTCGTGACTACACCAGGCTTGTTTATGTATTAAACAACGTAGTTTTGATCGTATGACTTCAGTTTTGGATTTATTTGAAGAAATTTCGTTTGTTTTCGTTCCCTGGGTGATCTTCGTTTAACTTCTGATTTCAGCCCATTTTTCCTCATTTCACTCTGTGGTGGTGGATCGTCAGGCCGGATATCACATGCGCAGACTGAGGCATCTGCTTTGAATTCTCGAGTACTCGAGCAATCCCCCTCCTTATTTTTTTGTAGTCCCCTCATTCTTTCTTTAGGGTTCAAAATATCAAAAAATGTCCTAATAAGTCGGCCAAACATTGTTTCGGCTGGTGATTTCTCGTCTTGACAGTTTGGACTCAGTGTAATTCTATAAGAAGTTAAAAACTGTTGCAGAGCCACTTTTACATTATCTTCTCCCATTGTCTATTCCACAGGACTTCAAAACAACTCAGATCAAGGACATGTGGTTAGTCTGACCACGATGTAAATATATTTCCACATCAAAACCCGGCACAATCCAACATCAATGAACAACCAATAATAAGTGAGTCATAATAGTAGGGATAGGGGGATACATAGCTCATCTGACACCTGTCAGACCATCTACATGTCTGTCTAGGCAGACAGAATTGGTGTGTGGGCGAGGATGATAGTGATTGGTTGTCTGCCTAGTCAGACATGTAGATAGTCTGACAGTTGTCAGATGAGTTATATATTTCCTTACCTTTATTATTATTATTATTACTATTATTATTATTATTATTATTATCATTATTATCACTAACTCATTATTGATTGTTCATTGTTGTTGGGTTGTGTCGGGTTTTCGGTGTGGAGATATATTTACGTCGTGGTCAGGCTAATCACCTGTTCTTGATCTGAGTTGTGTTGAAGTCCTGTAAAATAGATACTGGGTGGGAGTCTAGTGTAGATATTCGTCTAAGGTAAATTAACGTCCCATATGTGTAAACGTGCAAACCCAACTGTTATAACGTTAGACGAAGTAAAACCGAGCGTTATAACATGTATTCACTTACATTAGAATTTCTGCATTAATTCTCTTGGTGTGCTACTGGCTTAGTGATCTGCGCTGTTCAATTATAAATTATAGTTGGTGTTTTGCCTTTTGAAATTTATTGACTGATGGGATTTATTTAGCAACGGTTATCACAACGATTGATATTTGAAGCCTTAGGAATTATCTCAAAGATAATCCACTAAATTTTCACTAAGTGTTTTGAACTCAGAAGTTGATTATTTTGGTGGAGTTTTGTTCGGATGGAATAAAATATTTCAGCAGAAATCTTCTGTTTAAATAAAAAGAAGAAAGCTAACACGATTAAAAATTTAAGTCAACAGTACAACACCAATCAAAACATGCAATGTCGAATATATGTTTATAAACTTTAAACAAAGAAAATGGAATAAGTAGATGAAGGTTTAAGAAGATAATGAATAAATATGACGTATAAAATACCCCATTTGAGATAATTTTAGCTTCAGTCTTTGCATAGTTTGGTTCAGTTTAGGGTTGTTCATTTGGACTGCTGTATTTAAGGACAACAGATGTAAGATATCAAACAGCAAATATACGTTATATCTATGCTCTCGGACAAGGTCTAATTCGTGCTCCCCCAATCAAAATTAAAAATCCGTAGTGACTCTTCAGCTTGACATAACTACTTTCCTCCTTTATGTAATAAAGTGAACCCAAAAGCTGTTTGTAAATCTCTTTTATAATCGTATAAATTAGCCTTAGTTTATGTGAATATACTAACCGTGAAGTAGGGTCTCATTTGACGAAACGGTAATTGTCATCTTTCGGCGACCAAACATGTAGATAACTTGTTCCCAAATTCAGCAATATATTTATTCGTTCTTTTTATTTCCTTTTATTCGCCCGAACATTTAACATTTAGTTGATAATCCTAATCCAACAGATATATTTGTTGTTGCGTCTTCCTGCACACAAATGAATTTACTTATTTTCGAAACTACGCTACAACAATGACCTGAAACTAACCTAGATTGTATTGTATCTAATCTGGGCAACAAAATTGTACTTTTACAATCTAATTTCACCCCACTGTATCGATCTAAATATCAACTATCAGTGGAGTTTCCATGAATGAAGATATCGTGTTAGATAAAAATATCAAATGGTTATTTAAAAATAGTTATTCTGATATACTGCACCTAATAATCCTAATGAAAATGTCAGTTAATCAAGGTTTTCTTAAACTTTTAATTTCAAATACTCATCACCCATTCTTTAATGTCTATGCAACAAGCCATAACGAACAAACCAATTCAGTCAGTGAAATCATTGGTCTCGTGAAAAAAACACATTTATATCATATCTTTTTCAATGCCCTCTTGGAAAGCATCCATGTTAATACATTTAAACAAACTTTATTACATGACAAAGAGAAATTCAGTGGTGAATTGAATTTATCTGAATAAACATGGTTTTTTGTGATTTTCTCAAAATATCTTCAACGATGAGCCACTGCAAATGCATGATGATAGTGAATTTCTCTACCTTTAATAGAAAACGTTTTACAAAATTTATAAAATGATCTGCAACTATCTTGGACCACAAGTCATTAGAATGTTCTATTTTATAGTTACATTATGTTACGAACCCCTCATTTCTAATCCTGTTTATAAAAAGTCTACCTAAATTATTTAACCAGAATTCCACGCAAACAATTGTGATTTATTTCTATTAACTTTTATTTATGAGTATTTTTCTTCAAGAGTAATACGTCTTAGTCAATCAAATATTATGTTTAAATGAATGCAATTAACACACAACCGAAGTTGCCTAGTAATATAGACACACTCAGGAAAAGAAGTACAGTATTGAGTAAATAATTCACAGTAGTTATGGTTATAAATCTTGTTTTACCTTGTACTGATTCATTTTGTTGTCATCAATTTCCGTTAATTCAATTTCACTAGTGAGTTCAATGCTTGAATTATCTAAAAAAAAATTATAAGTCTTTGAAACAAATCCAACACATTGAAGTTAGAAACCAACTGTGCTAATGTGGTATGGCAACTCGAACTGATGTACGTACGTACGAAGTTCTACGTTGTTACTGACTGATTGACTGAATTCGAAACCGGATAGCTTTGTAAACATTGCAACTGATTAGAAATGACACTATAGAATTTAACAAATATGATTCTAAAATAAATATCAAAATAGAATATTTTTATTGTTATGATATCGAAACACCTTTTGTCAGTAAGCCTCTCATCAAAATGAATTTTCAAATTATTTTTCATCATATTGAAATCACAGAACGTGGAAATTTTCACGTAGTCTGAATATCGCCAGTGTCAATTAATTCTCAAATAATTATTCTTTCATTATATTGGATATACACTTTACGTTCTTACTAAATGATGCATCTGCAACTAAGAAGTTGTCCTAAATTCTGACAACATAATTAAAGTTTGTTAGTTTCAAACTTCTAACTACAGGATAATAATAGTGGTTGTGATAAATAAATGAAATAATAACCCATATGTATCATGTCTTATGAAGTGCATTACTTGATTGAAATACACTAATTAGTGATGTTAGACAATTAATTACTAAATAGTATGTCCTATATACTACTTGTAGTATTTATTTTGTACATTAGACAAAACAAAATAGGAGAGCTTCAAATAACCAGTTCATTAGATATCTCTATAGACACTTTAACTTTACGTGATACTGCAAGTTTATACAAACCAGTAAATGACAGTTAATCTGTTTTCAAAAGATAATATTGTCGGCAAAAGAAAAACAGCAATTTGTCCACTTAAAATACTCCATATTTAAGAGATAGAACTGATCGAAAATTGGTACCAGTATAGTGAACGAGAACAAAGGTGAGGACAACAAAATGTAGTCAAATACAAAATTACCAGAAGGGTTTTTGTGGAGATTTCAACTATTAAATACAAAATTACAGAATCTTTTAGTAAAATCTGTGAACCATACAGTGAATACTTCACTTGCAAAATGTTAATCACTTGTCGCAGACTTAATTGTCCCTTTGTTTCCACAACAATCACTCTCTGTTCTCGTTCTCTTCTCTTCAATCTTATTAACCTTCTGCCGTGAGGCATTTCACTTTCTATTGGTGATACATACTACTTATATCTGTCGACATTAATAGCACAGACCACAACAGTATTTCACAGCTTTCTGTTTGGCGTAGTGTAAAATTATATAACATTTAGGTTTTTCTTTATTGATAGTACTTTATTCCCGGACTCGTTCTTTAACCTCTTATCATTTGAGTTATTTATATACTCCCTATACCTTATTAATACTTCACTATAGAACGCAAAAGATATTCACACTATACCAATAAACATTCCAATTACAAACTGTATTTGAAGTTGACACAAAAATGTTCGCTCATTCTTTTTAAAATTTGTGTTAGCTTAAATATTAAAACAAACAAAAATAACCATAAAACGAAGATCGTACTTAATACTTTTGATCGGCAAATAACAAAACAATATTTCATCTGTAAAGTCTATAATATATAGTTTTATTTATATCTAATTAGTGGGACTACGATTCAGACTTGAATGAACTAACCCATTGAACCAATGAAGATTATTTATTATTGAAGTGATATTATAGGCTTTCCTTTAGTTAGAAATGATTCTGTTATTCGAATCTGTTCTACAGCTTTTAGAATTCTTCTTATTTATGATTTTTTATAAAAAAACATCCACTAGATTATTCATCATACTCATATGCGTTGGTTTACTACATGAACACAGAAAATCGTCCCTACACTATATGTTAATTGATTATAGATGTGATTGTTATTTTTTCAAAACAAGATTTTCGATTTTGTGTTAATGAATACAGATATCCTTATTTTAGTAGTATAGTGCTCTTATTCATATCATTATCTACGTAAGGATAAACTTTATTCGTATATTTGTCTTAGTTTTGCTTTAATCAATAAACAGCCAGTTTTTCGGTATATAGACAAAATGGTAGTTTGGATAGTGGCTAGCAGTGAAATATAGGACGCGCGTTTTGTCCTATTTGGGACTCGTCAGCTGGATGTACCTGAATCGCCATCGCGTTACCCACTTAGCTACTGAGTCTTGATAGCGGACGTTACTGGGTTTGAGTCCCAGAGTGAACATCAACTCTGAAATGCAGATACATCCAGCTGACGAGTCCAAAATAGGACAAAACGCACGTCCTCCATTCCACTGCTAGCCACTATCCATGTTTGCTTAGAATGCTTGTGAATTAAGGTAATATCGAGGCAATCCTTACAGGATTCACATCAATGGGTAGATACCAGTAAACGATACCAAGTGAATTTAAAATTTTAGTTTATTCCAAAATCAGTTAGTGAATTTATTTTCGTTCAACTTAGTAATCTGGACAAAAACGTGAAAAATATTCTCTACTGATAAGTCGTGCTTTATTTACTTTTAAAAATGTCTTCTTGAATTTTGACCAGTTCGTTGATTGCTAATCATAACATTTCATTACCGTTCATCAGTTAATTCTGTTATCATTTTTGAGTCATTACACTATAATAGTCTCCGTTTGATTTATGATCACTTTCACTTATTGCCACGAATTATGTCTGTTTTGCTGACGTAAGCAACATTTTACTAATACACGAATTGACCTGATTTATCTTGTGTTGCTGATAATCATTAGATTTTTTATAAAATTTGCAATACTCAAGACAGAAAAAAAAACAAAAACAAATCAATTAACTAAAAATTAAATTGCTAGGTCAAGACAATTGTTTACTTTTCTAAATAGAACACGAACAGCGATTATAACCAAAATATATAAATCTGTTTGATGATTAGTTTATTCAACTATTCACAACTAAAAACTAATTTCTTTTAAAATGGTTAACAAAACACCACTGAAAAAAATGGAAGTGACAAGCGTTTCTCTAGAAATATTGATAAAGTTGGTTATTTATAAGTTGAGCAATTGATAAGTTTACAGATGGAGTACGAACAGAAAGATGTACAGAAACGTTTGGTATAGTAATAAATACTTTAATCATAGACTGTGTTCCTGGCGATAAGCAAAATTGACTAAGTAAAATATGCACAAATAAAAAGAGAAGCACTGTGTAACGAATTTCAGGAAATGAAGGTGTGACAAAGCATTTAACAATTGAATATTTCAAAATCGGATCACTGAATGAAGACATCATTAACAGCAGTATGTTACAGATCCCATTATACAGGGTGATAATTCTGAATTTATCTGTTTTTCGATTATTTTGAACAGTTTACAGATTCAAAGAGCGTGTCAACTGTTAGGCGAGCTATGAGCTCTTCAAATGCCAAATACGTTTAAATTATTTTAAGCTCGATTGCTGAAAACTTCATAAATGTGTATACATTAATCCTCTTCTATGTTATCTTTATTTATATCAGTCGCCTTGTAAATCTGACCCATAGGACAAATCAATACATTTCAGTGGATTCCGTTTTCATACTGAGATTTTTATATGTAGTTAAATCTTCCCCAATCTTCACCCCTGGGCAAAATACAATGTTCTATTTAGTAACTTTCCAACCAAACCACCTTAGTAGCTTATAGCCGAGAAATTCCCTGAAATCTGTACACATTTAGCGTCATCCATCCTTTGATAAATGTATCTTCGAATCTTGTTCTAGAAAAGTTCCAGAAAATGGAACTGGTGTCATCATTGTTTACTACCGATCTATAATTTTATCATTAGATTCGATAGACGGGAAACATCTTTATGACTATCACAGATCGCATACCATCATAATAGCTAACATAGATTCTTGTCCTATGATTTACAAGTTTCCCGTTTATTTGTTCAGGGTTCATTATAATGGTTTGAGTCATATAACCCAATATGGTCCCCTTGAAAATTTCATACCCATGATGATACAAGGTATGCATCATTCTGCAATTATACAGTTGATATTTTACTAGAGATCAGGAAAAAGTTAGATTGACTTATCACGTGCATGCTACTTTCATAACACCTTGATGGGTAAAAAAACAGGAATCAATTTTGTTTTCTAACTACCATGTGAGTTTGTTAGATTATGACTATAGATAACATTGATCATGAGGTTACAACAGTTTGGAGTCCAATAAATAGTGAAATAAGATGAAGTAACTGATTTTGAAGGTTTAATTCAATTGTTTTTATCAGCATTCGTTAAATCCGGTGCATAGGGATAACGGAGAAGATAATATTCAGAAGAATCTCCGAACACTTATTCAAGAGTTTGACTATTAATGATATCAGACTCCCTAATAATACCACTGGTAGAAATATCCTGAGATGAAGTCATGTTATAGACACCGTTATGTCATTTCAAGTAGTAGAAAGACAGAACAGTCTCAAATTACTTTGTTACGCAGATGCAGAAAAGACTCATCATCTTCTCTCCAGAGTATGCGTATAAAATTAGTTGTTTGTCCAAATGACACTGTTTACAATCTACTGCTATCTTTTGACTCTCACTATTTTGTTTTTACCTTTCAATGTTAATAAACATTTTTCCATTTAATTACAGTTACAACGCTCATTTTAGTTAAATTTTCACTCTTAATCTATGGATATTATTATAGATAGTCAAATTATTCTTGTTATTATTTAAAAATTGCTTCAGATCTCTTCAATTTGTTCGTTTAACAATTAACAGTGTAAGAGGAGTTTCATGCCTATTATCAGTAGCATAATTATTGTCATCAATATTATGACAAACTCACCAATGTTGATTAATTAATATCACCTACATTAATTAGTTTACTCCATGCATAACAATTCGTTCCTTGTGGCTGTTTACGTCAAAATTCCTCATGTAATTTTGGTTCTTACACAAACTGAACTCGTATGATTGCGAAAAAAATAGTTTCAAGTAGGTTTGACAATTAAAATGAATTATTTTATACATCCTCCATACAAAACAACACATGCAATTGTTTATAACATTATTGAGTAAATGGGATATTGAGAACCCATAGATTAATATGAATTGGCTGCATTCTAAAATGCTCATTGTTCTTGCTTTAAGAAAGTTTGTTGAAACTCTAATTGTATAAAACAAATGTGATATTAATGATCCCTTTTTTTCTAAATTTTACCTTAATTTTCTTTTATCATATTTTTTTCTGTAAAATCACTTGGATTCTATGTCTGAAGGTATCTTTTCCACTATTTTTAAATAAAAGAGGTATGAAACAATTAGTTAAGCTGTTTTCTTAACATGTTTAACTGAAATTTTCAAGTTAGTTTATTCTCATTTGCATCTTAGTTAAACCAATAATGATAGACTTCCTTTTAAAGTGATTTGTAAACCTGGTGATATCCATATCTTACTATGCTATTGACTTTTAATGTTTTCAAAACAATATCTAGCGTCTTTCATAAGCGAATATAATCAAATATAGGCTTTTCTGAAATGAATGGTTAAACTTTGTTAAAAATGATGATTATTAGACTATCGACAAGTTAGCGAAGCATACTACAGAAGAGGTTATCAGGAACAGTAACGTGGAAAGCAGTTGCAGACAAGAAATGTGAAATATAACTGTCAACATGATGGATTAAGATAAAATTTATGAGAAACAGGCAGTTACTAGTAAAACTCACAAAAGTGGGATGCTATGTTATACCAAGTTGAGATAACGGATCTAGCATATTGTTTCCGAACATAGGTCAGGTGTAAATGCTTAATTTCCTGAAACATCTTGTGTGTTTATGTGTTAAAGTAGTACTATGACGCTCTAAAAAAAACTTCGCTATCAATTTCGGATGATTCCAGTGGATCTATGGGAACAAATCATACAAGGTGTTTCATAGTGGATCCGTCGACAGTTTCATTCTCACCCTTAGAAAACTGCAGAGAGTTATGCTACGAAATATAAATACAGGTCCATATGTGCAATTTATGTTTGTCTATCAATTTTATTCCTACGTTATTTTAACAGTTGGAGATCTTGTCCAATAACAAATGAATTCCAGAAACTATTGAACAACTGATAAACTACAGAAAAAGGTGTGACAGACATGATTGTAATGTCCCAATCAATAAGGTTGGGGATGTAACTGACTGAGGTAAACATTAATTAAAAATTTGTCTTAAAGTTAATTGTTACTGTTCAGAACTTTTTCAGATAATCTTAGTAAGATCAAGGCTCGTTTATCATTCTTATCTCAATATTTATTTCCAGTGTTATTTGACCTTTAATGACGTAATTTCTTTTCATGGGTGAATTCTGTACATCTTGCTCTATTCTAGAAATAATTATTTATTTTTTTGATTGAGATCATGAACCGATTGATGTTAGACCATCACAATTGAAAACCTGGAAGCACTGGACGGCCGTTTCGTCCTAGTATGGGACTCATCAGCAGTGCGCATCCACGATCCCGCGAGCGAGATTCGAATCCAGGGCCTTCGGTCTCGCGCGCGAACGCTTATCCAACTGGACCACTGAGCCGGCATCCAATGGTGACAGTTTCTAACATCAACCAATCCACGAAATTGCGCAACCAACTTCCGTTGTACTGAGGTAGATACCTGTCTCTACCCGACAAGGATTAGCTCCACTGGTCACGGCTTCTCACTAGAACTCCGAGAATTCCCTCACGAAGCTAGTCACTAATGAGCACATGTTGATTACTAGTATAGGGGTTGTGGAGATTATTAAGTTTTTGATTGAGATCATGAACCGATTGATGATAGACCATTGGAGACCAGTGGAGCTAATCCTTGTCGGGTAGAGACAGGTATCTACCTCAGTACAACGGAAGTTGGTTGCGCAATTTCGTGGATTGGTTGATGTTAGAAACTGTCACCATTGGATGCCGGCTCAGTGGTCCAGTTGGTTAAGCGTTCGCGCGCGAGACCGAGGGCCCTGGGTTCGAATCTCGCTCGCGGGATCGTGGGTGAGCACTGCTGAGGAGTCCCACAGTAGGGCGAAACGGCCGTCCAGTGCTTCCAGGTTTTCAATTGTGATGGTCTAACATCAATCGGTTCATGATCTCAATCAAAAACTTAATAATCTCCACAACCCCTATACTAGTAATAGTTATTTATGTTATGACATTGTTTATCTTATATGCAACCAAAAGTTACTTTTGAAAAATATTCATGTTCATACTCTGCACCCTTTTTATTTTCCTCAGCTAGTTCAAGGAGTAGATATCACAATAAGTACTACTCATTAAGTTTTATCTTGAATACGGATGAAAATACAAGATAATTATAATCCACTATTTCCTATGGTTGATAAAACCACATTTTACTCTTAAGTGGCTACTAGTAAAAGGATACTTAATTAAGTTTCTTACTTACTTCATCCCACAAATGTAGCTTAACTTATATAATTCATCGTACAATTGATTGATCGTTGGCTAGTCAACAAACTAATGTTTGTATAGTCACTTTTGTCTTGATCGAGTCCTATCGATACCTTTGTAATGTAGTCACTAGTCTAAGTGGCTTGAATCAGTGATTAAGTCTCAGACTGTGATGCTGAGTGACGTGTGATCGGATCCTTCAATAAGTACCCGTCCTTCCAAGACTACGAGTACACCTTGCTAGGGTAAATGATAACTGGTAAGGTAGAATGTAACAACGCATGGCTAATTTTAAATAAAAAAACAATAATAAATTGTGTCAAATAAAACGTTATCAGCTAAATTACACCGTGATAGAATACTTCATGTCTCTTTATTGAATATGATAACCGCTTCAACAAGCACCAGTAATAAAGTCAGCTCAAATGAAACATCTTGTAACACAATGTTTTAACCGGGCAACTAGATAAATAATATATACTCAATGTATTCATATCATATTTATGATTTTCTTTACCAATATCACAATATCTACTGTCAAGTATGTATCAGCTTCTATGTCTGTAGGTATAAAAATATCATTCTTTATGTTCAGAAACAAATGACAGTAAATGATTTTCATTGTACTTTGTGTAGCAATTAACAGTTACCTCACTTGAATTTAACATCCTATTAATGTTTACAGAACTTTATTGCACATTAATCCAACTAAGTTATTTAGTTAGATCAGATCACCCTTTCAATACTTATTTATCTGAAAGATGATAGCTTCATATTTGTTAGCTGCCTAAAACAAACTATTTGGAAATCCACTTTCTGGAAAATAATTGTGTTAAAACTTTCAAATGTTTAACTTTAAATAACACTTATTAGTGAATTCTTAATTATTTATCATGTATTAAAGACCTGATTCGTTTTTACTTTAGCGTTTTTGAATTTAGCACACTAAATTGATTTTCTATCATTTGCTATTTGAATGAGCTCAAAGTTCTATTGTCTCAGAGTAAATGAGTTACCACTGTACTTTTATTACTCCCAGTAATACATCTGATACATTACTCTATGGAATATTATCCACATAAATATTTTCATCTAATTTACACTTTTGCCTTCTTTTTAAATTGTAATTATCTGATAATTTTGATGAAGATAACATTGCATCCCAACAGATACGAGTGTATTCAAATACAAAATACGGTTTAACTACTGTATAAGTTCATTTTTTTATATTTACGAATAAAATTATTCAATGGCAATAACGTTTGGGTAAATATGCTTTATTGACTTAAATATCGTAGGGTCATTTTAAACATTTCAATATCCAAAGTAAAGATAACTGGACTATAATACAATGAACATTTTTTTATTAAAAATACTGAACAACTAGTTCCAGTTCAGTTTCTTTCTGACGTTCAATTCAGTATTACGTTTAAATTGAGCTCATGAACCGATCAACGTTACACAAACACTGAAAACATGGAAGTACTGAACGGCCGTTTCGTCGTGGTATGGGATTTCTCAGCAGTAGACATCCGCAACTCTGCACGGGGGATTCGAACCCGGGACTTTCGGTCCCGAGCGCAGAAGCCTAACCTCTAAGTCAATGAGCCGTCGTCCAGTGGTGTTAATATCTAACTTCAATACTATCTTTTTGAAAATGATAATTATACAAGTTGTTTCGATAAGCAACTTTTGTTTTATGAATAATAAAGATCTATTTCCGAACCTTTATTCTCAAACTCAATATCTCACTTGTCTCACCAGTTTTTTATACTGGCCGGTATACTGTTAACAAGGGCCACTTATTATTTTTTTATTTGGTACACACACGTTGGTATTTAGACACAAGCTACTACAAGTCAAAGAGACTTTTACTGTTCTTTGTAAATCTCTCGAATCACACAGTTATTGAATACCGAGCATAATGACATTTTGTTTCACTGATTTTTTCAGACTGCTTCGTAAAGTACCTATTTAAAGTCCATCCCATATTATTAAAGAAAAAATAGGATGCTTAGTGGGAACAAGACAACTTAATGGATTTCGGCAGACTTATTTCCATTTTATACTAAAAATGCTGGAGTTAATCACATCAGTTATATGACCCACTTGGCCGCGGATCATAAAAATGTGAAAAATATGATTCTCATTAAAATAGTCGAACTGTATTTTTAATCGGAAAAATTATTAGTATGTTATTTAAACTTCTGAATGACCTACCATATGATGGAATTATCTACAGTTATTGTTTACAACAGAGTTTGTATCCCATTTTGCCTACTGTTTTGTAGCTCAAAGTGTCACTGATATGGTAGGTCGACGTTATTTAATTCTTTTAACTAAACAATAGTTGGTTAAACTTCTCAACCACTGTTTGCATAAGGTTAATTCTTAATGTAAGTAATCTTCTAAGTAGCAGAACACTCCGATGTTAAAAAATATTGTATTTTTGTAGGTAGACAATCGATTTTTAGCAAATTTAACATACAAGGTATATATGTATATGTATTTGTACATAAATTATACATGTATAAGGTATTCGTTAACAGTTATTAGGAAATTTTATGATTGTAATAATAAATAAGGTTCGAATAATATTCTTCAAACCTTCAGCAACTGTTACATGGTGGTACAAATCACTCCTATAATTAAAAATATGACTAGACATTCAGTTACTCGATGCTGACAAAAGATAATAATGAGGAAAAAGTAAGATTAATTAATTAACAAGAATGAAAAAACGACTATATGATTAAAATGGCTGAAAATAATCTCAACTCCATTTAATAATTGCGGCAGTCTACTTAGCGACCAATCAGAAAGAAGCGGGAATTATCACTTCCGTCAACTTTGTAAGCATTGGTGGTCGGCTTACTTCGTTCTGTATTTTTCAGCTGTTTTTTCTTGGTGTAGCTGTGTAATTTAATGTTTTAGTGTCCCGAAATTTCTTAATTTACATGATATCCTAAGTGTTAGTGTTGATTTTTTTTATTCCGTTATGTTTCCTTGGCTTTTGTTGTTACCACTCAAGTCAGTGTATTACTTCGGGCAAGCTCGTTTGTTTTATGTGATAAAATGTTAATCCATTTTGTCTCGAGTATTACTTTGTAGATATCGGAAACCAGAGTTAGTTTTTTAGTCAAAATAAATGTTGCTGCCGCCTGGAATTCTCTAACTGTTCGCACGTTCATTCTCAACTGTCATTTATAATGTTATCGAGAGCATTGAGAGAAAAAAATTACCGGTTTGTTATTTTCTTCAGTATTATGGATAACCCTATCCCACCAATGAGTCAAACTAACATTAAGCGTCCAGTAGTAGTGGATATCAGTGATGTTTTTCGAAAGGATTATGAGACCCAGGCACTTGACAACATGGGATCAAGTCAGAGATGCTGTCGATCCATTGCAAAGGGTTTGCTATTTAAACTTTACCATATAACATTAATAGGTGAGTTGGATACATTACTTCGTGTGTGGAAGCAAGCTCAATATTGGAAAGCTAGAAATCCGCCACTAGTATGTAGCGTGTTTGTTGTTTTGGCCATAAAAGGAAGCCGGAGAGCCATGATTAGAGAGTAGAAGTGTAAATAACTGTTATTATGGTGGCTTTTTATAGATCAAAGTTTACCGGTCGTAAAGCCATGTTTTATTTGCGGTACGATGTCAACCGGTACATAATAGCTTTATCTAAGATGATCCACAACCATCCTTGCGATGAAAGGAACTTGACAAATGCTGCGTCGTTCAGGAGATTCAATAATGATCAGTTTCAAGTTAAGCGATGAAGACAACTCTCGCCATGTGCATCTGCTGTATATTGTCATTTACTCCAATTTTTAACTGTTATATGACTTACTTTTGAAAAATAAATCGTTATATTCAGTAAATACAAACTTATTTGCTATGATGGCGATAAGAGGGGTCGTGACATGTTAAACGGGACTGTAGTATTTTCACTAAACAGATAAGCGAGCGCGCGGACCGATGTATGGTACCATACAGGGTACCCATATGTTACTAGTGTTCCAGAAAACCCCTCCTCCAGGTCTGTATACTTCTGTTTTTCAGGAAAATAAAAATACAGACATTTAGAAGTTGTTTAATGGAAGTGGTCTTGAAATTTGATCAGGGCTGGACGTATCGTCTATGAATGAACAAAATGAACGCTGTCTTATAATGCATGACAACAACAGCATCCAAGGTACTTTTATTCTATTTACAAGCAGACTGGTTTGAATCAATATACTCATTAAAAACAGGCTGATGTAGGAGTCGCTGCAGTTTCACTGTCGTTTTTATTCAACGCTAAGTTATTACAATGGACCCATATCACTACTATTCCACGTGTAATTTATAAACGAAATGAATTAGTGATATGTTAGGACTCGTGGGATTCTGATACATCAATATAACATCCTCGTGATTCCTCCTGTTCAGCACGAAGTCTAAGCTCTCAACTTCGTCTTCCAGGAGCTATATACGCCGTAATATATATATATAATCTCACACTGATCGTTTTCTAGTTATGACGCTTAAGCATACCAATGAAATGAGCGTGCAGTTCTACTTACTAAACCGATCTGTTTCATTATATGTTTTAAACACTATACTTATATCGACTAAACTGAATTATATGATAACCAAGAATACTAAACTAAGCAGGTGTCATAATTATTGTTTCATTTGCATAGACATGTCACTCAAAGTAGTTAAATGTAGATAATTAAGCCTATCAACCCAAAACACGAACTACAGGCCAGTAAGACTTACCTAACACATGACATACGATATTGTTTTGAGACTGAAGTCAACAGTTGTTTACGCATAAAAACGTAGTTTACAGCAAAACAAACCTTTCTCCAGCAACATTATTCATTGACTGTCTACTTAAAAATACAACAAATTGATTAGGCTTACTATAACTTAAGATATCATTCCAGAACGCAATGCATGTCCGGCGTAACGCAGTTGAGCGTGAGAAATAAAAACTACAGCCATAGCAAAATTCACAGCATAATCTAGCTATTTATTAAAAATTACATCATAATATGACAAATTAAATGACTACATGAACGTAAACATGACCATTATTCCGGTTTGGGATACATTAAGTTGGTGTGACAACGGTGAGTATAAAACAACCCATTAAAATAAATGTGGTCGAAGTCGAACATTTATTTAAAATGCAAAATAAATTATTATAAAAAGTTAAAATATGCTACAAGTTTATACATGAATTAATAGAATCTATACAAATGTTCATAGGGTATGTTGAATTCAAGATGACATAATAATCAACCAAAAACACTGATAACGTTTTGTTAGATAATTTCTGTTACATGACTTCTAATTGAGAATCTTTTCATTTACCATCTGCACAAAAATGTAAAACCTTTACAGATAACTCAAAGTTCATGAGTTAAAATAAAACTTTTACGCTCCAGTTCAATATTAGATATTCCATTTTCTCTAGCTTATGTGTCATTTAATTATTATCTAACCTTTTCGATCAATTATCAGAGGTATGGACGAGTTATCAGTTATATTTTATCATATAAAATTCAGTCAACGCAAAGAATATAAAGTGAAATAGAAACAAATTGTTTAAAATTGATGTAAGTAACTTGTCAGTTTCATCATTAACATTTTGAAGACTACAACTTTAGTGTTGAAATACTACTTCTTAAGGAAGAAATGTGAAGAACCCATCAACGTTAACTTCCAATCATACAAATAGAATGACATTTACTAATGTTATTACATATTTAGCATTTTTTACAGCTAATGGTCACTTGACTTACTTATATTATAATATTTTGTGGTGTCAGAGCCCAAACAGAGAGTTGATCAATGATACTGCCGTTTTAACTGTTGCCAAGCTCGTCAAGCTATCGTACTTTAAGTTAAGCTCACTCAAAATTATATTTTGAAAAAACTTCGACGGGAAATATTATAAATAAATGGTTGTTTGTACATTATTTCAGAAACTCTAATAAGCGACTTGACTTGAGACCTTAAGTCGTACAGTTTATACATTTCACCTTGTTCTGAAAAGTTACTTGAATGAACAGATAGTTTTTTAAGTAATTTTACATATAATGAGATCTTTATATTTTGAATCATATAACCACAATCTGAATCACTAAGTTGTTTAGATGAATTAGAGGTCAAAGTAGACAGATGATAGGAAAAATCATCTTATTTTTCTGCTTATCATTAGTATAATTTGACCTAGATTCCATATAAATTACCTAACAATTTAATATGCCATTAGCAAGTTTAACGTGTACAGCGGTCAAACATACTGCAGTTCTGGTAAATTTTCTTTTATCATTGTTTTACCTAGTTTGATAATGTACCAAATTCAAACTAATGGGAACCATCAATTTCTTTGGTATGTTAGTTAATTTAAAGTCATCTTTATCAGTAAATGAAAACTTTACCTCGACCTTTTACTTGAAAAAACAAACAAACTATTTTTCTACGCTCTGACATTGGTCCTTGTTGATTTACTACCAGTCGTATTGTAAATTATAATAAATCCAATATGATTTGAAATAAAATCATGTGAAGTCACATATAGAGAATGGTTAACTTTCTGATTCCACGTATAGTATCAGTCTAAAAAAATATCTTTTATCATTTCATTAAGATAGTGTTTTAGAGAAAGTACCTAATTTCATTTATTGATAAGACTTGAAAGGTATGTGTTTGTACATATAAAATATGCTAATAATGAAATCAAAGTTTGAGCCATCACAACACCTACTAATTTCATTTAGAAATTAAAGATGATCAATTCGAAATATCCTGTAACCAAATTAAATTAAATGAATTGACTAAAAGCTGAAAAAAGAAATTCAGATTTTATTCGAATCATATCAATAATAAGCTTAATGTTATAGTTATAATGAAGATTTATAATGAAAAAAAAGTGATGTTAAAAATACGTAATTAAATGATCTATCATTTAGGCTTCATTTCAAAACGTTGTATGGACTAAGAAATCAATAAAGAGATAAGCTATATGTCACCTATAGGTTTTCTATTGTGTGGAAATTTCACTATGTTACTGCATCAATTTTATAAAGAGAAAATTGTGCAGAAGAAACATGTAGGTTAAATATGAAAGGATTCAGTCATATTTTTCTAAACGTTCGATAATAAATGTATTTTAGTGTTATCCTTGGTTTTTTTTTAAATTCAAAAAAGACATAACACAGAACAACCAACTGTTATGTCCGAGTGGAGATTAAATTACAGGTAACTCCTGAGGACTATTAATGGACTAATATTCTATAAATATTCTTATTGTATAATTATTCAACAATTACATTACATATATTTATATTCCTCTTATTATAAGCTTTATTTTGACCTATAACTTATTATTGTACGATTTACGGTTCTTAAGTTATGTTCAGCTTATTAACTACTGCCTCCCACATCCACAGCCACTTTTTGGGCTTATTTGTGTACAAATATTATTTCCTATTTTATGGTACGTTGAGGTCTGTGTGATTGATATATAAACGAAGTATGCCTGAAATAAACGATCTGCTCTGATTCTGGTCTGATCTGCTCTGATTCTGGTCTGATCTGCTCTGATTCGGAAGCTGGTATCTTGTTCTGGACTCAAGTGGAAGGGCTCGTAGGACATAGGACCAATAAGGACACTAAACTGCCCACACCGGTTGAACGTCATTGGTTGGCCTAGTGCGAAGATTCGTATAAGTCGTATTCGGATTGGTAGATAAGTCGTGTGATCGAAAAGTCAGACATCCAAGGTCATAACAATTGGCGACGGGGTGGAGAAAAGTTTTGAACCCTCAACTTCAATGGATTAGCAATCCATTGGGGTTTCCCCGCGTGGGTTCGAATCCCATCCCCGTCGCCAATTGTTATGACCTTGAAGTTGAGGGTTCAAAACTTTTCTCCACCCCGTCGCCAATTGTTATGACCTTGGATGTCTGACTTTTCGACTTAAATCTAATACATCATCAAAACATTGCCTCTTGGTTGGGGCTCCATCTCGCCCAAAGGTTCGTTCGACAATGCCTTTTCCAATGCGGCCAGAATTAGATCACGTAAGTCGAATGACGAGCCATTCAACGTTCGCATGCATTACAGCCGAAAAGTACAAAAAGTGGCTGTGGATGTGGGAGGCAGTAGTTAATAAGCTGAACATAACTTAAGAACCGTAAATCGTACAATAATAAGTTATAGGTCAAAATAAAGCTTATAATAAGAGGAATATAAATATATGTAATGTAATTGTTGAATAATTATACAATAAGAATATTTATAGAATATTAGTCCATTAATAGTCCTCAGGAGTTACCTGTAATTTAATCTCCACTCGGACATAACACCAACATACTATGATGATCACAGAAGATTGTTGTTTCGATAACGTTCATTATGTGAGAAATAAAACAAATGTGTGTTTATTCTAACTGTAATCGTATTTAGACTGTCTTATTCCTATAATCATTTTCACTTCCGTTCCGAACCCCCATCTAGACTCCACTCAATAAGTATATCAAATGCTTATTTATAATGATATTTCTCCTTGTAATTTTGTATTGGTTTCTGCTAACGATGGGCCATAAAATCGAATAAATTCTTTTAATTCTACCAGTTTTGTTATTCTTGTTCCTGTTTAAATTCATTCAGTTATATGAAGCTTCTGTGATCAATAATAAGTCAACAGGAAATTGATCCCCAATTTTTCTCTTTATAATACAAAAAAAGTGAAAAACAATTCTCTTTACAATTCAAAAGAGTTTATTCTTCCTCGTAAAATATCGTTCAGTATTTCAATTTATTATATGATATATAAAAGTATGCTGCTTACTCTCAGCTTTCATTTTATCAATGTTTATACAATCAGCGAATTCATACTTTATTCATCATTTGACATACTATTTTATTCTTCTAGCAAATGATTTATGTAAGTCATTATTTAATTTTTACTTATAATGAAAAATCGATTTTGGTAAAGAAAGTCCACCATCTTGTTCTCTTCCTAGATGTGATATTTGATATGTTTCATCTTGATGAATATTAACCAGTTCACATACATATCACTGAAGTCGGATTAAATGAAAAACAGTTTGGAAACCAAACGAAATGATGATGGTTCAGTGGTCTAACATCAATTAATTCATGATCTCAACCAAAAACTTAACAATCTCCACAACCCCCATACTGATAATTGACATGTGCTCACTAGTGACTAGCTTCGTGAGGGAATTCTCGGAGTTCTAGTGAGAAGCCGTGACCAGTGGAGCTAATCCTTGTCGGGTAGAGACAGGTATCTACCTCAGTACAACGGAAGTTGGTTGCGCAATTTCGTGGATTGGTTGATGTTAGACACTAACACCATCGGATGCCGGCTCAGTGGTCTAATGGTTGAATGATCAGGCGCGAAGCCAGTAGGTCCTGGGTTCGAATCCCGCGGGTTGCGGGATCGTGGATGCGCACTGCTGATGAGTCCCATACTAGGACGAAACGGCCGTCCAGTGCTTCCAGGTTTCCAATGGTGGTCTAACATCAATTAATTCATGACCTCAACCAAAAATATTAAGAAAATGTTTATTTTTCGACAATATCATTTATTTAAGCTCTACAATCGTGTTTACACTGACATATATGACATATGACAGACAGTCTATCATGAAATGTAGACTCGCTTTGTCATTTATTAATGTTACCAAAAATAATCACAAGTTTTCAGGCGTTTAATATTCGTTACTTAATGGTTACAAAGGTAATTAGTATTAATAATTTTTGCCTATTTTAAAATTTAAAAAATTTTGTTAGATTTTCAAAATACTTATTTATTGAGAGTTCAAGACGCTCTAAACATAAAACACATTCCACTATATTACAGATTCCAAAACATCGTAAATCATAAGTGAATCTAAATCGATACGTTTTGACTAAATACTTTGATCCAGTGTACATTTTTCGATGGGAAACACTCAAACTCCTGCTTCATAAAGTATAAAACGTTTAAATATCAACTCATAGAGTTGCGAAAACAGTTGTAATTGAATTAGAAAAGATTTCAATACTCATATAGTCTACAGTGTCACTAGTGTAATCCCAAATGTATTTTTGTTGCTACAATAGTCTCTAATGATAGCAAGCACAGTCAATCCCTTAGCCAACGTTAACACTTTGCTCATATATAACTATAACTGAATTAGCAGTGTTAATCGATCAATTCATTTTAAGTAAATACACGTTCGCTAATTTAATCCGTCCTAGTAAGATATTTAAATCCATCTAGTTATCAGTTAGTACACTTAATTCATTGCATTCACATACATCCACTCATAATTGTAGACTAAATCTATCCCTCGACTAATCAACAGAACATTGACAATTTCTCAGATTATTCTATGACATTAAAATTATCTTCACAACATTTTAATTACTTCTAAAATAACTGAATGGTTTTCTGATAATCCAATCGTTATTAGTTATGACAAATCTAAATGTGTTTTATTTAATCATAATTTACTGTTTACATTTGAGTAAGAGTCATATGAAGTAAGAACCGGATGCAAATCATTTTGTTAGTTACAATATAATTGACTGATATAATTATAATTTAGGTGATTTTTTAAAGAATATATGGGTAGTCTATTGGCTGAGGTATGTGACTGATCGAAAACGAATTGCTCAGATTTATTGAATTTTATAAATTACGTATGTAAGAATAAATATAAATAGTCAGTACGTAATATGAAATAATTAGGAACAGATGTACAATTGAGTACTAGTGAATAATGAATATCTTGTATGTTTAAATGAGTTCAAAAGTATATCCACCAATTTGGTCAGGTCAAATAATATTTCCAAGGCAGTTTATATATAGATAAATATTATGGTAAAACTAGACCAGACAGGCGTTGTGAACAGCAGTTATAATATAATCAGAATGGGGGTTTGCGGAGAACATAGTAATTTAATGGTTGAATTCATGAGTCGATTTAAGCTAGACCACCATGGAAAACATAGAAGCACTGGATGGCTCATGAATTCAACCATTAAATTACTACAATCTCCACAAACCGCCATTCTGATAATAATCATAATGTGCTCACTAGTGACTGGCTTCAAGATATATTTCCTGGAGTTATAGTGAGAAACCGTGACCACTGGAGTTCAACAGTGTCTGGTGTGAGGAAGTGACTCACTGAAGATAATGATGGATGGTCGCGCGTTGGGTGCCAGCTCAGTGGTCTAGAGGTCAAGCGTCCGCACGCGAGACCGAAGTTCCTGGGTTCGAGTCCCGTGTGTGGGGTCGCGGATGCGCACTGCTTAGGAGTCCTATACTAGGAAAAAACGCCCATCCAGTGCTTCCAGATTTTCCATAGTGGTATAGCTTAAATCGACTCATGAATTCAACCATTAAATTATAGTATAAATCAACGGGTCTATTAGGGACCTAACGAGTTAACGACAACTGAGCGAAAACAGTGAATGTGGTGAGTAGCATGTGTATTATTGACAATAATCAGTAATGACATATTTAATTCACATAAGGTAGTTATTGTGTTGATTTCCACATTTTGCAATCGATAGTAGAAGCTGTACAAACTGATTGAAAATGTGGCGAACGCTTAAATAAATTGTACTTTAACTGGGACCAATCAGTGAGGAAGAATACTTACTGATGCAATTATAAATTAAATCATTGCAAAGCAGATACATTCATCATATCTGGTTGACTAACTTCACATAATTATTCACTACTTTTTTGTACGAGATAGGAATGAAGTTTGGAATTCTGATCATGGATTACATGTAAAGAGAAATCGCAGTGATTAAAATTACTAAGGTTTTGTGAAGGTTGTTGAATATTATTGAAATTATCTTTTCTCAGACATTACTGTCTTCAGTTATACTGAATTTATAGAAAATATTCAAAATAAAATAATTTCACAGATACTTTTGTCATATCTTTAGTAAACTAAGGATTGGAGTCATGTTCTCCTTAAATAACACACTACTAAATGATTTATATAACTTTCTGTTACAAATTTGGACCTCTCAACCAAAAAAAACAATATATACTAACAGTGTAATGCATAACAAATATGAGGCAACATATTCAAAGAGCTTCTTTGGAAATACTTTCAAATATCTATTAGTCAATAAAGATTTTTGAAGTGATCTTTAACTAACCATAACTGTACAGCTTAAATATTTTAGTTTCATCATTTTGACAAATCCAATGTAAAAACCTTTACATATTTGGGCAGCATCATTGATGAACAGGGTGGACCTGATACAGATGTGAAGGCGCGGATCGGCAAAGCAAGAGCAGCATATTTACAACTTAGGAACATCTGGAGCTCAAAGCAACTGTCAACCAACACCAAGGTCAGGATTTTCAATACAAATGTCAAGACAGTTCTACTGTATGGGGCAGAAACCTGGAGAACTACGAAAGCCATCATCCAGAAAATACAGGTGTTTATTAACAGTTGTCTACGCAAAATACTTCGGATCCGTTGGCCGGACACTATTAGCAACAACGTACTGTGGGAGAGAACAAACCAGATCCCAGTGGAGGGAGAAATCAGGAAGAAGCGCTGGAAGTGGATAGGACACACATTGAGGAAAGCACCCAACTACGTCACAAGACAAGCCCTCACATGGAATCCTCAAGGCCAAAGGAAAAGAGGAAGACCAAAGAACACATTACGCCGGGAAATGGAAATAGACATGATAAAAATGAACAAGAATTGGATGGAACTATAAAAGAAGGCCCAGGACAGAGTGGGTTGGGGAATGCTGGTCAGCGGCCTATGCTCCATTAGGAGTAACAGGCGTAAGCAAGTAAGTAAGTAAGTAATGCAGCTATTGAAAAAGCTAAATTCATTTGTATTGATTTTTAGAATGAATAAATTTTCTTATTCGGTTTCAATATAAAATTTAAATTTGTATTTATTATTTTAAATATTTAAAACTTGTTTGCATTTAATAAAAAAAATATAAAGATGCTATTAGTTAATGTATCTTATTGGTGAGATATGCAAGTTTCAAGATGTAATCTGTACCTTTTAAAACAGTAATAATTGACATGATTCAATTATGATTAAACTAATAATTAATTCTATTTTGACATTTTAAAGAAATAAACGTCTTGTTAATAAGACGCAATTATAATGATAAAATAACGCTATACTTCTACACGTACACAAGATTCTATTTAATCATTGGTAAATTTTTAGAAATTAAATTAAAAATAAATTTTTTTTCTTTTTATTAATAAACATTAACCCTTAAATTGTTAAAAGAATAAGAAGTTATGGTATAGCTGTTCTATTCTTCTGTGAGCTGATTATTCCGATTTTATATATACGTTGTTTAAAAACACATAGGTGGAGCTAATCCATGTCGGGTAGAGACAGATATCTACCTCAGTATGATGGAAGTTGGTCGCGTAATTTCGTGGGTTGGTTGATGTTAGACACTATCACCATTAGACGCCGGCTCAGTAGTCCAGTAGGTTAGGCGTTCGCGCGCGAGACCGAGGGCCCTGGGTTCGAATCCCGCTCGCGGGATCGTGGGTGAGCACTGCTGAGGAGTCCCACAATAGGATGAAACGGCCGTCCAGTGCTTCCAGGTTTCCAATGGTGGTCTAACATCAGTCGGTTCATGATCTCAAACAAAAAATTCCTTAGTTTTGTTAGAGGTTATATTATGTTTGTTAGTTTTCTATAGCATTTATTATTCAGCAGTAGATTCCAACGTAAACAAGTCATTCAGCTGGTATTAGATATAGTATTTGATCTAATACAGTATAATTGGTTCACAATTTTATGTTTTTAGGTGGTTAAGAAAGGTAATAATAACTAAAAAGAATTTGACCCAAATATTGACTGGTATTTCTAACAAGTGGTCTCCGTTATCTTAAAAAACTTCAACTACAAAGTCCGTACATACTATTCACGTTTCAGATCAACAATCAGTAAGTGTACAGTTATGGAGGGACCGACCGTAGCAATTTTTCCAAACATTTTCCAGAATAGTCAAAAGAGTAATTCTTCAGTCAGTACTATAAATCGTCATGTTATGATTCTTTTCTGTAAATCAGTATTCGCTGTTTAACATTAGCGTTATTTACAAGAAATGAAAAGGTACTGTTCTTACACGTAAAGGGATAAAAATTATACGAAGTTCAGTAAGCTAGCTTTATATTAGATAAACGAACATCCTTTCTGTAGCACATGCGCAGTTAGCTGATAAAACTCAGGTCTGTGTCTACTTAGATATTTAATTAATTAATAACTTAGCAGATTGAACTTATTTAGATAATTTTAATAGTTGAGGTCATGAGTCATTTGAAGCCAGTTCACCATGGAAAACCTGGGAGCACTGGACGGCCATTTCATCCTATTGTGGACTCCTCAGCAGTGCGGATCCACGATCCCGCTACGCGGAATTCGAATCCGAGACCTTTCAGTCCCACAGTATACGAGACGGCCATCCAGTGCTTCTAGGTTTCTCATGGTGGTCTAGTTTCAATTGACTCATGATCTCAACTATTAAAATTACTATAATATCCACAAAACCCCTTCTGTTATTTAGATAAGTTAAGTGATTAACCAACGGGACCAATGAATTCCTTATTTTCACAATATAAAATGACACTGATGAGCGTGATGGAATTTTCTGCAACTACAGTGTTAATAAATGATCTCAAAAGTCTGACATACATGAACACCTTTTCAAACAGAAATTTGTTGCCATTAGCATATTTCACAACTAGAGAAAATGTAAAATGCAAAAATGTAAATCGTTAATCAACTACAAGTTCGTTTAGTTAAGAGTAGGCCGAACATTAGGAAGAGTGTTATAATTCAACCCAGATGTTGGAACTGATTAATACATTGATAACAAGTTCTGAAATCCTTTAAATCTTTTAAATCAGACTTCAACGCTCCACACGAGCGTCAGATGATTAAAGGGTTCAGTATTTTAGTATTTACATTAATCAAGTAGATTTCTCGTGGCTATGAAAACTGGAATAACTCGGGCTCTTTTCTTTTCATCAGGCTTAATCTATTAACTTTATTGTCAGGATCACATACAAGTCTTCAACATTTTTTGGGAATTAAGACGGCTTCTCCTGATAGCCATCTCTTACAATTTACAAACTTAGCTTGATTAAGTCAAAATTAACTTTCCTGAATAGATCTTGCTATTGCTAACACTGTTTGAATATTTCATCACATTAAACAAGTCTAATAACTATCTCAGGATTTATACTTTGAATGGCTGTTTTATGTTTGGTGATTTAAATAATGTGGAATGTCTACAAACATGAAGTCCTTTTTGTTTTCACTGTCAAACAAAATATTTACAAAATAATTAATAGGAAGAAGGTATAACGGAATGGAAAAACATTTTAAAATGCTGACAAATCAAAATGAAAACAAAAGTCAACACATGTGATTTCCGATAAAGTAACGTGAAATGTTCATATGAGTATCTGCGACATGAATCCTTTAATCACTCATAAGCGTGATCCCGAATACGTCATCGGTATGCATTTAAAATGAACAAGATAAACATTTTTACAAACGTATTGTTATATTGAAATTCTATGAATGAAAATTATATTTGTATATTTTGTTTACTGCGATAAGTATGTTAAGAAAACGGCTTTGACAACAATTTGTTGACAATGAAGTTTCGTCTTGATGACTTTTACATTCTAGGTTGTTTCTGTAGTCATTACTGGGGTGAGTGAAATCATCGGGATCTTGTTCCTTAACCTTTAGGCTCAATATATATATTTTTTAATTAAATGTTGGTTAATCTTTATATTTGTGGGCGAAATACATTTAAATTCACTTTTCTGTTAGTTGTATTTGGAGGCATTATCAGATAAGCGTTTGCCAACAATGTACATTGCATAACATATTTACTCACCAACACAAACAAGAAGAATCCCTATTAACACGCTCCTATCGAAATTAATAAAAGATCTGAAAACGGAAGTCGCCTTTCCTGGTATTTCTGTATACAACGTATACCTAAGGGTATTCATTTATAAAAAAATTTTACATCACAAAATGCAAACACTCCTGGTAATATTTCATTTTACAAATGGGTTGTTACTTATCACTTTAAAAGTCTGATGTATATGTACACTTTAATATTAACCATGTTCAATCTGTTAAATGCATTCACCTTTTGGTTAAGTAGCCCGGTTATGTGGTTTGTACGGGTGTTTTTCTCTAAATTAACTTCACACCAGTTTACAACAAAAATTTTCCATTACGTCATCGTTTAGTGAGCTTTAGAGAAGACGTGTATTCTATTTTAAGATTAAAGCATAATTATTTCCTCTTTTGTGTGATAGTCTTGATGAATTGTTGAGTACCAGCGAATGACGGCGTTTTTCAAAGATTTATTCCATATGAAAGAACGAATTTATCAGCATTCAAGCTCACTGTGCATAGAAATAGTCATACTAAGCGCTCACTATGCTATGAAAATGCTAACGACACTATTCAACTAACTAGTTTTCTATAGAAATTGACTGAAACCAAACCCAACAGTTACTGAGACCTGGTTACCTTGATCAGTGAACACAGTTTCCACAAACATTACCATAATAATTTCATTTATAATGCAATACAAACAAACTTTGGTACTATAAAAATAACTGTTATATGTCTTTATTTTGTTAACAGATAATTTTAAGGAAACTTCAGTAAGCTATTATCACAAATATGCTTTAGATGGTGATAAAGAATTTCGAACAACGAAATACTCAGTACTTAAATCAGATATTAGTAATTATGTAGTCTCTATTAGTCAGTATTTTTTTGACAAACCAAACACGTCCAACTATTAAAATGCTCTCACAAATACTATGACACGTAGGCATGTATCAGAAGTTAGCATTGAAATAAATTCTAATTAGTCACAAAGAATAATTAAGCGATAGTGATAAAATTGTAAGCATTGATGGGGACCAGAAGATTCACAGATTTAGCACTTTAACTAGGTAGCTCCAATTGTAATATTATCAAGCTGACATCCCAGAGATGTAGAATTTGTATGGAAAAGCCTAACTAAAAAATGAACAATAGAATTGTGATAGGGTAAACAATTAGAAGTGTAACTAAGAATTACTGGGTATTTGAGAAGTACGGTGTATTTTTAAGAGTGAATCAAGTAACTAGCTGCATTGGGACGGGGAAAGCATAAACTTAAACAGAGTTTTAAAATCAATATTAAAAGATGCACGAATTTTTTAAAATCTTAATGGTGGAAACATTGAAGAAATTTATTCACAAATTAAGATTTTCCAATCATCTATGCAGTTTGAATGAAATCCCAAAAGCATAGCATAATAAGTAAGCGCTATTTAGAACGCCACAATCAAACGATAAAGGGGATACTCTAAGTCTCAATATACATATGATCAGTGACATGACCACTTAGGTCAGTTAAACATGACCTACCCTAGTAATACTGATCTAATATTCACCGTGGTGAGTTTCAAATCGTTCCTCACTTTACTTTCTTTCTTATCTTCTTTTCGTCTTACATCCCATTTGTCTAATTGACCTTTTATTTTTCACAAATAAACGTCCTTAACAAGAATATGTGATATAATTGTTTCAAATGTATTGCGCTAAAAGATCACATAGTTCTGATAACCTTTGTTATCTTTTTTGATTGTCCAAAATATGGTGTGATCAACTTTCTGCTGAAGGAGATGAGTTGGACTAATTACTAGATTATAATCTATAAATGATCTATACTCAAATGGATTTTATCGGTTATACAATTTACTAATTCAGTATGACTAAAATACTGTACAATCAGTCTATTGAACAACATTTAACTATACGTTAACACCTGTAGATAGAACGAACATTTACAGTACTTTGTCAGCTATATGTGACAAAAAGTTCACTCATTAGGTGTCGAAATGGGATATTACAGTCGATATAGTACAAGCAAAACCTGTGCTTTATAAAGTTAACCTTGATGAATGACAAATCTAATTTAACATAGTTTCATTTGAGCCATGAATATTGAACATGGCAAACAAAAGCTCATTATGATAGAAAATATTAAATAAAAACAGAAAAACGTATACAACTGATAAATTTTTAGTAAGGAGTATCTTGTTTCCCTACAAACATTTCTGTATGAAACTCCTTGTATTATCTCTCTCAAAGATAACCATGGTCTACCTTATGTTAATTGTAGACTTGAAATAATATCAACATGTTTAGTTCAACACAAATGAGATTTATTTAGCGGTCGATTGTATGTCATTCTTTAGAGGATAATGACAATTAGGTCGAAATCACTGGACCACAAAATCAACATAAGACAGAGCGTTTCTTCTTATTGTTTATTAACTTATCAAATGGTAAATTAGTTGCAAGCTGTTCATGTTGAATGCCAGAAATAATATAAGAATTAGCTGACTATATCATAAATAAGACAAATCAAATACTGAGTACACATTATCACTATTCCAGTAGTAAATAATAATCGTAACTGAATGTAAGAAATTTTTAGAAATTAATCAGTTTCCATTTTTCTATACCAGTTGACATTATATCAAAAATAAACTAATTCAATGTTTTATATGGTCGCACAGTATTTTTCTGAAGGTATTTCATTAGAATAACATACAAATTTAAAAGTTTGCACTGAAAGAAAACTATTCATGTTTTGGTGTAAAAACTATCATCAAATGACTCTACATACGAAAGTATTAGCCTATATGGGAATAGATAATATTTGATTAACACGTTTATCTATATTCCCAATGTGTTACATTGATTGTATGTGCTGTTAAATTACCAAAACCTACATCATATAAAACTTCACATAGTGGAATGCTTATAATGTTTTACACCTTTTCTCAGTAGGAAATGATAAAATATATATCATATGATTTACAAAACAGATCATTTGTAGACAGAATGAGCCGACTGATCATATTTTCAGGTTATCTTGTTTATAGCCATCAATGTTCCATATACTTATTCTTAACTCAGTCCAAACATATTTAACATCTCACCGCAACGAATCTCGACAGGATTGTTGACAGCGAAATGATCATTTGAAAATTAACCGTTTATAGTTAGAAAATCACGATGTCATATTTTAATTTTCATTACATTCGGTACCAAACAGTGGCTATTAAGTTTAAGATGTAGAAATATGATTTATATTATTTAAAAGATGTAAAGGGTGACTTTCAGAAAAAGATAATGTAAGATATATGTTCATCTGTAGGGGAACTATTATTATCGATAAATATAACTATCCAGATGGGCTGATGAAAGAAAAACAAATAGATTTTAATCCCCTACATTAATTTATGCTAAAACATTTTTCACTATATCCTTAAATCATTAGTATTAATTAAGTGTTCGATGAAGCATGAATCTTCTTCAAAATTTGCAAGAGATCGTTGATATAAAACATGGTAGTTTATTTACAATCCCTTCTGAAAACATTAGTTACTATTCCATGTAAACAGAAATGATATTTACTGTACTGAATAACTGTTACACTATCTAGCTACTTTAAATATACATATACAAACGTTTGAAATTCTTTGAATTATTATCACAAATTAGTTTAATCATAATACTAATAATATTGAGAAATCTAACGAGTGCATAAATATCGAACTACTGTATAGCAGTGTCGCGCAGTCGTTTAAATTATTTTGGCCTATGGTAAATTATACTGTCTTTTAATCTGATTTGTAAAATTGTGTGTATCTAGCCATATATTCTACCAAATAAAGTTAGGTTTACAACAAAATGGGCAACAAAACGATACTAAAATTATTCTAGAAATTTATATTTCTCCTATTATCGGTGACAGAAAAATGATTGAAGGTTAATTCACACAAATATTTATTGGTATCTGATATGATGGGAAGAAAAATCAATTTTCGATTGATTTACTGATTATGATTCTTACTCAACATGAATTCCATTTTCATTCAATATAATGATTACTCAATGTAGTAATTGTTTTTCTTTTCTCTTATGATATTTTATTATGTAATAACATACGATATTCTTGTATTAAATTGACATGAACTATACTCAGTAAGTGATTCGTTATAACTCTAAGTATTTTTTCATATATGTGAATTACATTCTAATTATTAATCAGAACTGAGTGTAAAATCAATATTTAAGTGAGTTTATTTTCGACTAGAATCGTCGTCGTATTTTGGGTGGTCAATAAATCTTCACTTATACCAGTCTTTGTGTTCTTACTTTCGCGTCGTGTGAATTGCAGAGGTTCCTCGTTCCGAGTATATGTGATAAGCGTTTCCAAAATAACAATCAGAGACGATCAGATACAAAAAGTAGCATTAAAAGAGCCAAGACATTAAGCATTCAAACGACAAGTTATAACAGTATCTTGCTACTATTTTCGTTGGGTGCATTTAAATGGATTTAAAGTTATTCTTGGAAAAACCATAAGGTAACCACCTTGTATAAGTGTAGTTTCATCTACCAATATTCCAAAAATTATAAACCACTGCTTTTTTCAACAGAAAACCTCATATATTATTTTAAGGAATAGACTTTTTCAGTGAATCTATTGAAGTAATGTGTTTTGTTCAGAATTAGGGTAAGGAGACTCAGACGACTTAACTTCACAACGTCCTTTGAAACGCTCTACACTACCTTCAATTTTCTTCGGTTATCTGAACATCAAACATTATAATTTAGGTCAGACTCTGACTTCCTATTATCATCTTTGGCTAGTCATATCAAAGTTACTTAGAGGATATCTTTTCAGAAAACTGTATCCTTAACCTTTCGTTTCATTTCTTAGGGAAGAATTAAATATTAGACTGCCCTTACTATCATGATCGTTTCTTGTACACAAAGAAATGAACTTTTATTTATGCTTCCCTTTATTACCCTGCAACTATAATATTCATACTGTGTTACATATTTGTTGGAAATAGTTTTAAATTATGACATGAATACATGTTTCTAGTTAAATTAAGGCTACTACTTGTCTTAAAATGATGTTCTAAGATAGTGATGTACGAGAACTCAGGTGGAGATAATCAAATTATTGTTTAAGGCAAAATTACGAAGTGTCTTCGCAAAATATGAAAACCATACATTAAATATATCAATTTGCACATCCTTCATCAGTTGTTTCTTACAAACTCCATCGTTTTTTCATTCTTTTTGTCTTTAATTCGATCTTCTCAATCTTCTACTGGCAGGCATTCCACTTCTGATTGGTGTTACATACTACTTATATCTGTCAACTTAAGTACCGTACACCGCGAGATCACTATCTAAGCTTAGTTTATATAGTACTTAGATCTGAACACATAATATGCAGGGTTATAATATGGAGCACTCATAAAATGCAAGAAAATTCATTAACGAAACATTTTTATTTTGACCGTGCTTTTACCTCCCAAAAAGATTTCCAGATTTGAATATACGAATATTTTTGAGTAAAATAGACAGCAAAAATGAATAAAGTACATTGAAATAAAAAAAAATTCTGAAATTAATTGTTTATTTGCTGCATTATGCGTACTAATGATTTTAAGAAAAAAATCATCACTAAAAATAACTATTATAAATAAAAGCAGAGAAAGAAACAGGGTTTTTGAGTGTTTCATTTTCATAAAAGTCTTAAAAATAAGTATTATTTATTGGTTCTGTCTAGTTCATAAATCTTCACTTGTGTTAACTGTTAGTTGATTAGATACTCGACTGGATAAACATTGATTTGAGAACCAATCCATGAAACGTAAACGTCTAGGTAAATTTCTGTCATCAAGCCATATGGCTAAGGCAAAAGCTGAAATAAAATATATAGAATATGTGATATATAGCCATATATGTAAATAAATTATTTTAACTACTAATTAACAAACAGAAATTAATGGCGCTGAAATCCTATTTGATAATCTGATGTTAAGTTCTTTATTTAATTTCAACAAAAAACTGTTCCTTTATAGATATGGCATGGAAACTATTCATTAGTACATACATATATGTTGATTTCAACTAACAATAACGTTATGAAGCTGTAATTTATCACAGTATTTTAGTACAATTCACGAAGGATAAATAAGTCAGAATATTTCACAAATGATACTAAGTAACTGAAACAACTTTGTAAGGTGTTTAATAATTCTGAACTTTTGCTTCGTTAAACTAATGCTTGTATCCAAACGATGTTAAACACTAAACATAATATCTGCTTTGTCACGTTCCATAGATCACTCTAAACAAATTTGATATCAGTATTCGTTTGCTGTAAAATTTCATAAATTAACATGTTCACAATCCCTAAAAATTAAAAAAATATTTCAATTTGAATAGTCAGCCAACTAATGAAATCATATTTCATAATCAAATCGCTATATAATGGGAGGAAAATTATCCTGTCTATTGTAAAATAAAACAGATCACCAGACTAATCACTCTTGATCTTATACAATAATTCTAGTTTTGGTTACCTTATTTTTACGTAATTCACATTTTTCTCATATAAAATATGAAAAGAGACAGTGCAATACATAGATATATTAAAACATAGATGTTGTTTTCCATTATTGTCAATCATTTAATTAACGTTCAACATGTGCAATAAATCAGTCGATTTAATTTCCTGACTGTTGATCACTTAATCACATTTTATTGTTTCATATCATTAATCAATGAACATCTTATCAACTATTCTAATTATAAAGACTTAAATTGTAGTAAGTAATTGATAAAATAGTTGATTTAACTGAAAAATTTTAAAAGAATCAAATATTAAATTCTGTTTTATGTGTAATCGGGCCCGAAAATCTTCTCTATCTTTAGTTTGGTTGAAGCTAGTTAAATGACGACTATTTTTTTCCAGTGAAAATATTGCTTGAAAACCATTAAAAATCAACCAGCACAAAACGGGCGTTTCATTCAGTATGAACTACTCACGGAAATGAAATCGTCATCACCAGATTCTGTTGACATTACGATATTTCTGAACCACCAACTGATAAATAATAAAGACTCAGGGTTTAATGAAGCATAAGGTTAAAGGGCCGCACTGTTAAATATCTGCAATCTGGTTTTAGACATCTAAGGCAACCTGATTTTATGATGATTCTCCATCTGATATCACCTTGTGGCCAAAATGATCTGATTATATAAATCTCAACACTCAAAATTTTGGGGGATTTATTGATCAGTTTAATTATTTGAGCTTCGTTGAGTATTTCTACCATGAAGTTTAAAATTTGACATTTCTATGATTGCAAAATATATCACTTACTAACTAAGCATACACATCCAGAAACGGTAAAGTAGATTTCAGGAGATGCTTTCCAGAAAAGACTCACCACAAGAGAAAGTACTGATCCAAATGACTTGTTTGAAACACCAAAATGTCATAAAAACAAACGGATCATAAATAAATGGTAATTTAATTGTCTTTTAAGATGAATTTTTGTTAACAGATCTCCTTATAAATCAAATTATTACGGGTCTCTGTTTAAAAAAATAAATGGGTATTAGAACCCACAAACAATTTATGGTTAAATTGAGTAGGCTTTGTGAAATAATAACATTGAATGAACATTGATAAAAGAATTGAATGTACGGTTTTTCGTTCGCATAGCAAACGTATCTCGACTGTTACGGCTGGTTGAGATCGCTTTTATTTGAGAATTCTGTCACTGTTTTTTGAAAACCGATGATCTGTCTTTGCATCTATCTGATATGACCAGACTTTGAACCATGAATAGTAGTAATTGAGCTTAGGTTTTTAATAGGTATTGTGTATAATGACAATTTGAATAATGAAATATGTTGTCATAAATTGCATAAATTCACTCGTTATATCTCAGTCGGTTCTTACAAATTATTTTACCTCAAAATAATGTCTCGATAACCACATTTAAGTTTGGAGTCAATGCACTAGTCATAAGTCTTAGAAAGACTTTCTATTAATATATTTGAACGTTTATCTGGGGCGTTCTCAACTTTGTGTTTGGTTAGCAATTTAATAATACCCAGTGCAGTTTATTAGATACATGACCAATGTTATTCACTTTTTTTGTAAAATCACTTTACATTGTTAACACACACATTGTTGTAGGTAATACATATCCACAAAAATGTTATGCCATCATGTATCGGCAAAACTTAATAGTATTACTGTTTAGTTTTACAGTTCGAGGTTGACCAAAATGATGAAATGTCTTTACAAAGAATTAAAAACAAAAGGTGTAGTATTTTAACTTAATGATTATTAAATAGGCTAACTATTGATTAATTAAACTTACAAATCCGAGATAAACCATTCCATAGTTGACAGCTAAATTTACTGGACCAAATATAGTCCCTGTTGCAGCTGGCATCATGGAAAAAACACCAGACAAGAAGAAAAATAAGGCACATGCCCATATAACATATAAGACTTTCAATGCGACTCCCGTTACATATGCAATAACAGGAAATGTAAATAATAACACACTCCATACACACAGTTGTATGCAGATTGGTATCTAAAATTTACAAATCAACATAATTAAGGTAGTTCTAATAGCAATGTTCTTAGTATATCTAACTAGTATTTTAGCCCATTCACAATTAAAAGTCATTTTATTTATAATCAAATTAATTTATTCAGTATTCGCTTGTGTTAACGACGATCTTAAGGCAATCAGTTTATGTAAATTTCATCAATTGTTAGTGATTGTTCAGCTGACATCATTGGATCAGCAAACAGACTTACATAACATCATATATTTTAGAATCATTTTTCGGAAATATATATATTATCGCTATAAAAAGACCTATCTGTATCTGAGTGTTTAATTGAGCTGTATTTAATTTTTCATTAACTTTTGCTTGGATATACAGATATATGTCATACGCTTGAAATCGAAATTCCTAACAAATTTATAGAGTATATGCTTAGATGGAATTTACTAATCATCAAAAAAGAGTAAACTATTTCCTAAGTAACAGCAAATTTTGAATACGCGCTTGTCTAGAATGAAACTGAAATTACGCTCCTAATCATTTTCTTTTTCTTCTTCATGAAAGAATTGTTAACAAAATATAAAGTTACTAAACGTAATTTTATCACTTTGGAAGCTAATCAGGAAGAAAAGCCATCAAAAGTTGTTTTCATACGGATAAGTTATGAAGTTTAAAATTACCTTGAAAGAAAAACGATCCACGACAGCACCCCAGACTACACGTCCACCACAGTTGAAAAGAGAAGTAACAGCTGTTATAGTTGACAAAAACCTATCATCACTTATGTGCGTTTGTCCAAAGATCTAAATTTAATCAAGAGAGTAAAGCAAGTGAAATTAAAATAGTTAAACTTAGCATAAATATTGTTTTAAATATTCACATTAACACTAGCATATTTGGTATACTCTCACACCTAAATAATGATATTTATTATTTTTTTAATGTAGAGGCTTAGATGCCAACTCACATGTCTGAAAATAACCCCTGATCCATTAGCCCTAAAGCTCTCAGGTTCTATTCATATAATCGTGGGTGTGAACTGCTGATGAGTCTTATATTACTACCAAATAATAAACAAATGCTCCCTAATCTCCGATGATAGTCTAGCTAAAATTAGTCCGTGATATATGTTACAAAATAATGTCTTGTTGAGTTGTGGTTTAATGTACAGTTTCAGATAATCAACCACTCACCTTTAATGAACTTGTAAGAACAGATATTGGAAAACAGTTAAGAAGCATCATAAAAAATAAAAGATAGTAGTCAATATGACGTAATAGCTTTCCAGATTTAACGTTTACTTCCACCACAGTGTTACGATTTAACTAATAAGAAAACATAGCAAAGGAAATCAAATTATTAGTACATTAACAACCATTGTTTACCTGTGGTTTCGGAAGAAAAACACAGGAATATATGGAAAAACAATAAACACTTATCTACATATTTTTAGGATTCGTGTAATTTTGACTGTTTAGAAGAATTATATCAAAAACAATAAATGTTAACAATAAAACGTCCTCAGATAATGTAGTTAGTAAATCAAAACAGAGAAAACATGAACAAACGGTTCAATGGTCATGAATTTGTTGAATTTACTAGCGAGTAAGTAATTGATAAGTTGTTATAAGACAAATTCATTTTAACGACGAAACTAAACAATCCAAGGTAACTGGACAACGATGAATAACTATTTTTCTAAACGTTTTAAAGTTTAGCGTTTTTCAAAACATCAAAATTAAAATGGCATTAGTTTTTTAAAAAAATCAATGTCATTGTAGCATTTAGATAAATCAATGAATTCAATATTGTGTCTTAACTGGTCTGATTATGAAACGTTTCATTTTTTGGTGTATAACGAGTT
This sequence comes from Schistosoma haematobium, assembly GCF_000699445.3. Taxonomy (NCBI): domain Eukaryota; kingdom Metazoa; phylum Platyhelminthes; class Trematoda; order Strigeidida; family Schistosomatidae; genus Schistosoma; species Schistosoma haematobium. Next base: position 24,182,865 of record NC_067195.1, on the reverse strand, counting down.
TGTGATGACTGTAAATGATTAATGAACTCCATTATTCAAGAGTTCAGACATGTTTCATAGTATGACTTGACATTTGTCATTCTTGTCATCTCAATGACATGAAGTTGATTTTTCAACCAAACATACAAAGAGTCCATATTATGATCATGATTACCAGACTAAGGAATTTAATTCATTTATTATATTATAGAATTATACTATGCAAAGATTCGACTTATATATATAAGTCGAAACTTTGCATCTACAACTGTAATCATTATTCACTGTGATCTTTACAATTGATCAATCAAATCTTTTAAGTATGAAAATACAAAACTACATGCTTTTACAATATTTTCGAATGTTCACTCGTATTATTGATAGTATTTTATTTGCATATCCTGTTTACTACTTCATCACAGGTTGTGATTGAAGTTTTTGTTAGTATAAGTGTAAAGGATTATCAGGCAGGTGAATCAGATATCTCTGCCACACGTTTTATACTGTTGAAGCTTTTAGGCAGTTCATTTATGCATAATTATGGTATATTTAGTCTTATTGATAACTTTTATTTAGTTGAGTAATAACATTACGCACGTTTCCCTCAAAGACGTAACTATGTACGTGTGATATATATCAGGGATTATTTCGGTTGATAAACTCAAACATACCATGTTACACTCGTTTATACATATCATTAAAAAATAATTTTATTAAAAGCAAAGGGTTAACTGATCTTACATACATTTAATTTGTCATTGATAATCTTACTTTTGAATCACCATTTACTAGTTTCTTCTTTTTTGAATCTGTAGATGGACTAGTTTGAATTCTTGCACGTTCTAATCCTTCTTCTTCTTCTTCTTCATTTCCGTCCTCATGTTCCTAAAACCAGAAAAAATACCGTAAATTGTTAGATGACCATTTAACATTAACGCTCTAAGCCACGGGAACTATTATATCCATATGCATGAATGCGTTGTATATTATACTAAGTATAACCTATTGGTTATGAAAGTTTATTTTATGAAATATGCATAAACCGGGATCATTATCAAGAAAACAATGTTTTAGAAAACTTGTATCTGAAATCATTTAAATAAAGCTGAAACGGTACTTAGCTTTGTCCTTAAAGAACAAGTCATTTAATATATATTTTAAAGTAATTTACCAGACTTATGTAATAGATTACTCATGATTTGCTACTTTTTCACACAGGTTAGACGCACTAGCAAATTTATTCATTGATGTCGCTTAAAAATTTACAACTTTCATAGAACAACTAATATACTACCGTAATTTCACTAAATGTATTTTCCGGTTGATATTACAGGCATCCATGAGGCTAGAAGTCTAAAATATGACAAAGCATATACCCATCATTATCTTAGCTACCTTACTCCATATTTATGAAAACAGAATTATATATGAAGTAACTGTTAAACCACTAACATTATTGCCATCTATTTTTTGATGCATTTAATTTTTGAGGATCTGAACATGTTCATATGTGATTATTATGAACACCACATAAAATCTATTAGGTTAGACATCGATCCCCAAATGTTCGGAAGAAATAGACTAGCTTTAACATTTTTTCCTTTATAGTGTTTAATATTAAGTTAATGATTAAGACTTACTAACCCTGTTCTGAAGAGTCATTATTATTTAAAAACATTTCATATTATAATAAACTAAACTATATAAGATTAATAACTTATCATCGTTATAATCAAACACAATACACAACTCAAAGTTGACGGCAATCCTTGAACAGTTCCAAATGATCGCTCATTTTAGCCATGAACCTTCACATAAAATAATTTGATATCTATGACATTTTCAAGAAACCCTTATTTGTTTGTAATCAATAACTATCGTCTTGAACAATGTCTGGAAATATGGGCAAGTATTAAACCAACATCAGAAATCCCTCCATAGAATCCAAGTTAATTTATTAAAACTGTAGCTGTGATGAAAAAAGTAGTGACAAGTATGCCGCTTTACAGGGTTTGTGACAGTGAGGTATGAGATCAAGTACTCAATATCTCACGTCCCGGTTTTCCAGGAAAAGCTACACTTTCGGTACAATGAAGTGACGAAGTCTCAGTTCAGTTGTCGACAACCTAGAACAAATTCCATTCCATAAGTGAAAGAATTGCTAGTGGTTAACAAAGCTCCACAGTTCGGCGATTTCCTCAGGTTTTGTGTCGAATAATTTAATTGAGGTTGAATGGTCTGTTTACAAAAATAACATTAGAAATGAGTGTCCAAGATTTTAAAGCGTAGATGTCTCCCCAGCTCTCAAATACTTCTTACAACAGAGGTTAAAACTTCAAGATGTAAAGAAACAAAGCTGTAGTAAAGGTTCGTGTTAGCGCTCAAACATGCACAACGGAAATGTACCCATTTAAGAAGTTGTATGCAAGTTCGTAAATTAGACAGGAACATTTTTACCTCAGGATATTGTGTTCAAGATCTAGTGAACCTTCTAGTTCATTCCACTCAAGTATTTTCTCTCTTTGTATATGTATTGTAGTATGCTCTGTTAATATTGGAATGTATTTCTAAGATATAATATATTGTGAACGTTGACAGAATTAACTTTGATAATTAACTTTTTCATAACTTTGACCTGATACCATGATAGAAAGGTACTTCTACACGAGTAATATAACAGAGTATTTCCAACAATATTATCTACAGTATAATGAAGTGGGTTATGAGTTTAATACCTTGAGTTTAACAACTTTTGATTTCCTATTCCGAAGATTTGCCGAGAAACTCCTCTGTCCTGTATGTTTATTACTATAAGAAATCAAAAAATCCCTTAACTGCATTACCAGGATTAGGCATAAAGGCAGAGAGTTAGGATTGTCCACTCCAGGTTTCGCAGACAAGAAACTTTTGTTCACTGAAAACTGATTACATATTTTCAGCACGAACATTTTTCAAAAGTTTACTCAAATAATGTCCATCATTCCTGAAGAACCAATCGAAAAATGTAATTTATTACATGCATTCGGAAGCTCAATATTCTCACGTTTAGCACCAAACCTAAATAACCATATATTGAGGACTTAGTAACACTTGATTATTTTTTGCAGATCGGAAATCACAAGCGCGTGCAGCTTAAACTCTTTATCTGCATCGACATGATTAGCTTAACCAGTTTTCATCAGCTTCATCAATTATTGTAAATGAAATAAAGAAGTAAAATGTCTATGGCCATGTAGTGTGATATCATAAAATCACTGTTACGAATTCACTTAATACACTGTAACTAAATGCATAGTTATTCGGAGAATGTAGCATTTCTCGACAGGCATAGACTACCGTAGATTGTGATGCATCAGAAAATGGCTAGTACAAATGTTTAAAGGATTTAAAAGAACGACACAATTACTTATGACAAGTGGGGAATACGTGATTAAAATAGCTTACGTAAAAAAATGACCATACACAATAAACTAGGCATAATCAGTAAGTCAATATGCTTCTTCGAATAACTTTTTTATAATACATTATCCAATTAAAATTTACATTTAAAAAGTGTATTCATAAGCATAATAATTCAATTGCTATTTTTTGCAAATCAGTCAAGAAACTTACTTCTTTTGAGATTGGTTTCATGCGGACAAGTACGCATGCCACTAACTGCGATGCTGCTAATATTGAACCCATTACCAAGAAAACATTTGGGACTCTATCAAGAAGCTCTGGATCAGTGAAACGCCTAAAAAGATGAAAATTATAATTTAACACTTTCGTTTAGATAAGCACTAGTAATAAATAAATAGATAAGTACTCTTTCTTTCAAAATATATCTCGGAAATTAAAAGGTCTAATTATTAAAACGCACTTTACGATGTAATAGAAAAATGTTCAGGATTATTTTAGCCCCTTGAAAGAAGGCTGTAAATATGGGTGACATAGTGAAGTTAAAATGCGTTTCTAGCCTGCTTGTGGGGGTTGAAACTTTATGGTAGTCGTATTAGTCCGCTCGATAGTTGCAGGAAACTTTACACCATATGCAAATCATTTGTGTCAATACAATAATAAAGTGCTTCGCAGAAAAATAAACACTCGCTTACATTCATAAATGATCACCAAATCTGAAAAACTTACGCTTAGATAACACTTCTACAGTTTAATGTAATAATACAATGAAATGTATAATGCAACATGGTTAAAACTGACAGCATATCCTTACTCAGTAGCTTATGATACCTCATCATGTTTACCAGTTAGCAACCTGAGTATTACGAATTAAAATGTGAACGTCTGTTCCGAAATATTTCTGGTGGTTATTATTAAACGTTTTACAACTCTGGCTGATTATATAAACTTTATAAAGAATTGATTTATATTCACTGACTACCTTTCTATGGTATTTCTCTACTTACTTGACGTGGAAACAGTTAAAAATGTCCTAGTTTCGACGTTTTATTTACTTTTCACTACATTTCCTCATCACAATGACTATTTTATATTAACGCCGGTTAACTAGTTATATAAGACTCGTTTTCATGGAAAATGTTTTTAAGAGCAACGAAACATTTTTAGATAACCAGAAGTTATTTGAAAAAAGTAAAATAAAAAATCACGTTTGCTGTTGTACAGAAGATTCAAAGTTTTCAGATAGTCTTTATTGTGTAAAATAATACTGATGGCTTTAATGGAATGGTATCTGCCGGGAAAACGACAAACTCAAGTCAAATGGTAAATAACGTTACTTTTAAAGAGTCATTTTTATATTACGAAGAAGAGATAATAGATAATTAGGCTTTTAGCGATTACAAATCCGAAACAACTTTTTATTCATAAAATATCATTTTACTTAGTGCAGCGAGCAGACTAGATTGACAATATAGATGCGTTAATAACTGATTAAACATTATTATTTTGACCTATAACTTTCTGAGAAAACTTTGTTACTAAACGAACAATGACTAGAATGTACTAAATAAAAACTAAAAGTTGCAACAGTCACTTTTCTTCACAATGCTAAGTGTTAACAATTTCTTTACCTTGTCTGACTATCCACCTTTAAGTTAGATGGGTTGATATATGCAGTTTGAATTGGTGTGAAAATTAGGGAGCCCAATCCAAACCCTCCAACAATTATACCAACAATTAATCCTCTTCTTCCAGGAAACCACTAAGGATAAAAAACCAAAAAATGTCTCGACGATAAGCACGAATAAACTAAAAATTAAAAAATATATACATTATGGTGATCAAAATTACATTGTAACCTTAGTGTTTCCACTTTCAAACAAACTAAGTAGAACGTAGAGCTTAACTTCATACTTTGGAATCGGCTTTGAGTACACACAATATTTTATGCATTGAAGAAATATAGAGCTACAAATGATTTGTTTATAGTGACAAATTTGTTTAGACATAAAGAACTCCAGGTCACTGTAAAGTCTTCAAACTAAACACATAAAATTCTTTTGGTATTGTTTGCTTGTATCTTCCCATTGTTATTTAGAACTGCAATTGAACAGTCTCTTGTTGACATATGTGAATATTGTGCGGACTGTCTCGATATTGCTTCAAGTCACAAGCTTTTATAAACGAAGATGTGGCTAGTATTAAAATCCAGGACGAGCATTTCGTCCCATTTGAGACTCGTCATCTGGATGCAGGTACACATTAAACCAATACTTTTACACATACCTGCTCATTTTTGAAAAATTTGTTACCATAATTGTGAAAGAAATATAACCAATCTTGGTAGTTGAGATAACTAGGACCATTTGAAACATATACATAAAATATCGCTCAGCTTTCAAATAATAATTAGAAGTACCTATTCTTTGTTATTCTTGAATATGCATTTAGAATCTAAAGGATGTGGACACAAAATAATGACTCCTTGTTTAGTCAGTCATGATGTTTGATCATTGAACTATACGGAATGTATAGTGTCTTCAGCTTCTTGAAACTTGTTATGCTATTTCAAAAACGTTTACACTTACACTGGTACGAAGTTTGTTTTTTCAAAAGATTCCTACGATTTTTAGTGTTTCATGTTTATATATGTAGAAATAATGACATCTAGATATATAACTAATCTGAGACTGTTCCGAAAGCAATAAAAAATATTTACAAACTAATTAGTTAACCACTTAGATTTTTTGATTAAAACTGTACTGATAAGTGCCGAAAACAAGTTATTTAAAATGTTTTCAATATTAAAAACTTCGAGCTCTAGAGATGTACCCAAGCACTGATCCCAATTATAATTGCTCAATTCGATTACAATTCAAGTGTTCATTCACGTAAATTGTTGTTGTAATCCTTTGGTTTAATTATCAGAAACTAAATTAGCATGAAGAGTTAAGCATTTTGGCACGCTAACAAGTTCTGAGAAGTTACAGAATTTCCTCAAACCCAAATTCAAAACGCTGTATAAATGGCAATCAAATAATGCTCTATAGACAGAGTGACGATAAATCAAGTATTGACAGAGACATCCGTAATACGAATCCCAAACCGAAGTTATAAAATGTCAACTTGACAATTTATTGTTTAGCTGTATATAAAATGATGAGCTAAGCACACTTGACGATGAAAAGCATTATATTTACATTAGATTAAGAATGGCATAAATTCAAAACAAATTAAGAGCTTTATATTTAGGACCCATCAAAACATTCATGCTTACAGAGACTGCACAAGCTATTGCGACGGAATAACCGATCCCCATCGAAAGTCCAAACATTATCCCAACAGTAAAAACTACACCAATAAACGTTTTCTGTACAACAATATATGTTAACAGAATGCTTCCACTAAACAAATAACAAAAATATAAAGTGCCATAATTGATATGCAGTAAAGTTTCGGTGTGCTTCAACGTATACATATTATAACAACTAAAATAATCTTCTACAAATTTAGAATAGACAATGATGGAATGAATAATAATGTTTCAAAAAATAAATACAAATACTCTCCAAAGTCAAGGCCTAAAATAACTTTCTGAAAGTTTGATCGGTTATTACTACTGTTATTACTCTAAGATTTGTCTGAACAACCTCCCAACGCGCCAATTAAGAGTGACTACTTGAACTAGTGCAAACATGCGTCAGGTTCTACGTTGAGCACGACTAACCGAATGCCTAATTATCAACCTACAGACCGGGAGTAAAGGCTGAGCCAACAATTTCATCTGGATGTTATTATGGTTTGATAAAAACGGCTGTATACGAAGATAAACAGCTTTATTGCCTAGAGGCATAACGTAATAAAATCTAATATCAGTCTATTGAGTAGTTCAGGTTAAGTTTGAAACGTCCATACATGTAATTATTTATGGAGATCTGATATATGTTCCTTAGAGTTAAAACTATCTGGTTTTGTTAAATAAACGTTTCAGAACTTTTAAGTGACTTCAGATTTTTGTCTCTTCAAGATTTCTACTCATCAGATATGTATAAGTCATACTACAGAAACCGTCACTTTCAATGAAAAATGATAATTATGCAACATTCTGCATTGAGATTGAAAACATTCAGTGAACACGCTTGAGCATTTTGAGACAAATTTGACGTAAATCACTTGAGAAAAAAATAGATTTCTTGCTAACTCTTTTTTAAAGTTGAGTTTACGTTAATCTAAACGTGCTCCGAAAAAAAACTAGTAACATATATTTCCTCACTGGAAGCAAAACAACGCAAAAAATGCTTTACAAAAGTTTACGTAAAACAAGAAAGTGTTGAAAATGTGAAAATGTTACCTCCCGAGAATCAACGTCGCAATCATTGTTGATTTAGGTCCGAATTTCCTTCCCATAAACCCACCTATTGGCATAGCCAGACCCTGACAGCCAAGACCAAGTGCAGATAACCATACAGCTGAGCTATCACTGATGTTATTGTCAACTCTTGCTGCTATGTATGACATTATGTATGTTGCCATGTTTGCTAACAAGGAAATAGTGACGATAATCTTAAACTTACAAACAGTATAGAAATGTCCACAACTGAAGTGAAGACAAAATGCACCTACGACCACAAGTATTCCACACAGCAAGTCTTTCTTTTCTTTCTTCTATAATAAAATAATAAGAGCTATCATCTCTACTCACCATTCTAGGGAGCAACAGTAACTTATGAAACGTTTGAGTATCTGCCTCAAAATCAAACTGTATCAAACGTTAAGGTAAAACAATACTTCCGAAAAGTAATTATTCAATACACATTTCTATGAATCAAATCAAACAAACATTTAATAAGTCATTTTAATATACTTCGATAGGAAATATAGCAGGCTTATCAAATTACTCTAACTTCATATAATCGAATATGCTTGAACCGAGTACCGCGCTTTTCGAACAGAAAGTTTAGTCCTAACATGATTTGTATTTATCAAACTTTTGCTGTGTTCTTACGCAACAGAAGTACCATTTCTGACCAAAAGAACCCATCCCGAACTATACGTTCCGTAGATTACTTTTTTTGAGTTTCACCCAATTTAATAGTTAACTGTGGTTCTGCCTCAGCTTACTATTCGGCTTTTTCTCAGTTTTTCACGTAAAGACTAGTTCAGTTTATCTCATCCGTTTTATCCATTTTTGTCCGTTTCCAGTGTGTTTTTTAGTGTATTTTTTACGGTCTTAGGTTTTTGCTAGCATCTACAACACAGTTTACGTCAATACAGTCATGAAAAATTCATGCGAACGACCTGGATGCCGTTTTGCTGTTACATCTGGCATGCAGTGCGACAATTGCAAAGGTTGGTTCCACGAAGCGTGCACAGATATCACAGCAACTGCTTACGACTCAACAAGTCGGATCGTAAGTGTGAATGTGTTACGTGCAGCACGGATGCTGCAGTCTTGCTGAGTAATATCATTTTCCTACTGACAGGTCTGCAGAGCAAGTTGTCGGCAAACTTGGGAAAACAGTCAAAAAATGGGTAGACAAACAAGAGAGCTCATTGAAAACCAGAACAGGGATGTCGACAGGTCTACCAACGACGGAGCATGCAACAGCCTTAATGACGACACGCTGAAACTCAGCACCATGATTACTCGACTCCCTCATCAAACTCAGGTCTCACAGCTCAAGGTCCTTGAACGCGACAGTGGCTCCTAAAAACTCTGTAGGTGATTGGACCCATGTAAAAAGAGTTAAAAAGAGCCAGGCGTCACAGTCTAAGTTGGAAATCCCAGCTGTCGAACGGAAGTCAACTGGTGATCTGGTCGCACAGTCTACCCCCAAGATTGTCTGTCCGGTCATCAAAGAGCCAAGGATTCATAAACGTGCTTCGACTCCCAAACAACAAGGTGCTAAACCTGAACGCACCGGAAAACCTGGGACGACAATAACGGTTCGTGATGACTCTCTCACAGTCATGAACTTCAAAGACAACCCTGACCTTCCTCTCAGTTTGCAGGACAAAAATGATAGAATGCTCTGGGGAGAATTGAACAAGAAACTTGGACTTCCAAGAATAGAGCTTTTGACAGCCACACGGCTCACTCGGGGAAAGGAATCTAAGCATCAAAATCACCAGATGCTACTTCGTGTAACACTTAAGAATGCTACCGACGTAGAGGATGTCTTACTAGCGAGTCGTTTACTGAAATCAGATGGGAATGTAAGAACACTGCCTGACACACCGTATTCTGAGCGCAATCTCATCCGGAACATCCCCAAAGAAACTCGCGATCAGTTTTTCCGCGGGAGGAATATAATCGTACAAGGTATACCGGAAAATACTGACCCTACTCAATCAAAGACAGACATCAGGGAATGGAAATTCATCAAACAGTCCTTGAGGCTCAAAAACATACTGACTCAGCATGTGACGAGACAAGCCAAGAAGGATGGTGATTCTAGACCCTGTCTAATGAAGGCAACCTTCCCATCTTCCCATTTGGCGGCTGCAACCCTGGAAGCATTTCGTGCAAACAGACGTCGACTGCCACCTGGAATCCACATGCACCCAGATAGGCCATACGAAGCTAGGACCAAATACAAAGGCAAGTTGGAGCTGATCATTCCACTTGTGGACTGTCTATACGATAAAAAGAACGTGTAAAGGACAATGCCTACCACCTCGGCAAACCTCATATAGGTGGGCTACCTGTCCATTCACGTAAGGCTCATACAGACAAACAGGACGAAGCTCACGCGTTCCAAATTGAAAGCATAAACTGCTTATATATGAACGCCGCAAGTCTACCAAATAAATTGGATGAACTACGTGAACTTAGCAATGCTAATAAGGCCGATCTGATAGGAATATCTGAAACCTGGATCTCTTCTCAAATCTCGGACCATGAGTTAGCATTACCTGGGATGTCTTTGTTCCGCAATGACAGAAAATCAGGATTTGGGGGCGGAGTAGCTGTTTATATACGTTCTTGATTGGAGGTGCACCAAGTTCATAACTTCGAGCTTAACAATCTTGAGGCAATACAAACATATCAGGAATATATGCACGAAGGCTATAAGAGAAGATAGACTTCAGTACCAGACAAAGCTTATGGACAAATTTGCCTCCAATCCTAAAAGCTTATTCCGTTATGCAGCCTCTCTTCGTCAAGCCGAAACTGGAGTTTCCCAACTGGTAGGTCTTAACGGCCCGACCAACAACGATGGCGACGCCGCTAACCTTCTGGCTGAACATTACTCCCAGACATTTCAACCGACCGACATTAACTTTACTGATGGCAGCTTCGTTTGCAATTCCATAGGACTTTCCGGAGTGAACCTAAGCGCTGACTTGGTGTTCCGGAAACTTCAGAACTTAAGACTAGACACTTCTCCTGGCCCGGACATGGTCCATTTCGCCATACTGAGGGAAGAAGCCTCAATCTTGGCAACGCCGCTTAGCGTGATGTACTGACACTCGCTAAGTCGAGGAAAACTACCGGAATATTGGAGGCTGGCTCACATCACACCAATTTACAAAGGAGGTCGACGCGGCGAACCTTCAAGTTACCGACCGGTGGCTCTTCCCTTAATACCTTCAAAAATCATGGAGTCCCTGATATGAGATGGTATAAATGACTATTTACTGTCCTTAAACTTCTTCTCACCCCAACAGCATGGTTTCAGGAAGGGTTACTCTTGTATTACCAACCTGCTGACTGAGGTGGACAGATGGACAAGCATCCTTGATCACAATGGGAAGGTTGATATCATCTACCTAGATTTCTCAAAAGCTTTTGATAAGGTTAACCATACATGTCTTATCAATAAGCTCAAACGATTGGGTATCGGACCACCTCTAATCGATTGGCTCACGTCACACCAGAAAAATCGACATTTTAAGGTCAGGGTTAATTTCACTTTATCTCAGGCTATGGAACGTCCTAGTGGGGTCCCCCATGGCTCAGTACTAGGACCTCTCTTCTTCTTGATCTACATAAGTGATCTTCCTCAACAGGTGACGTCAGACTTATTACTTTTTGCCGATGACGTGAAACTTTGGAGAGAGATACGCAACCAAGACGATATACAGGCACTTCAGGAGGATCTGACTCGACTTCAAAGGTGAGCAGACGATAACGGTCTTGCCTTTAACACTTCAAAGTGTAAAGTAGTCCATTTTCGACATGTCGCAGACCACAGTTATAACTTAGGAAACTCCTCTCTGGTAGTATCCCAAGTGGAAAAAGATTTAAGATTCCTGGTGCCCCATGATTTAAAGTCTTATGCTAACTGTGACAAAAATGCCTTCCGAGCAAACCTTGTACTGGTAATATTGAAGCGCATTTTTGGACAGTTCGACGGAAGAACTTTCCATATAATCTTCAATAGTTTCATCCGTCCCCATTGAGAGTACGGAAACATAGTATTTCCCCCTCACTCCATAAGGATAAGGACACCCTGGAGCGTATCCAACGGTGAGCCACGAAATCAGTTTGAGGACTCAAATCTAAACCTGACGAAGAGCGCCTCCATTCACTAGACCTTTACCCATTGGAGTATAGACATCTTCGAGGTGACCTTCTGATGGCTTATAGTATCCTTAACACTTCTGGACATCCTCTCAAACACCTACTTAAGCTTAATTCCAACACTAACCTAGGGGGTAACACCCAAAAACTGGAGACACAATATAGCAGAACGGACTGTAGACACAACTTCTGCTCCTTATGAGTTGTTAAATGCTGGAATTCGCTGAAGGCCGAGCTAATCCAAGCGACTTCCCAGGAATCCTTTAAGAGGCAACTTGATATATTCTTAAGGACTAAGGATAGTATCACATTGTGATTTACTAATTTCTTTTCCTCTTTTATTGTTAACATTCCTAGGTTCCTGCCTGGAGGATTTGGTGATCCCCTGCTACTAGACACAGAAGCCTGTTAAGCGAAAGCTTCTTCTATTCCGTTCACAACCATTCCAACCATTTGTTCCACACTCAATTTCATACTAGTTTTCAACAGAAATGCTGAATCTAACCCATTAGTACAAGGAGTACTGTGGAAAATGTATATATATATATATATATATATATATATATATATATATATATATATATATATATATATATATATATATATAGTGAATACAGTCTCATTTAGTTTCTTAGTATTTTTGCCCGAATATGTTTTTTAAAAGCACCAATGCAACAATTAGCGCAAAAATAGAGTAAATATAAATGATGTTCTGTGCATCTAACATTGCGTGGGCGATTTAAGAATCGCACGATTCTTCACAGAGAATCACATCATATTGTCTTCATACTGGCACTACTCATAACAAACGATTATTGGCACTGCAATCTCTTTCTTAAACAGTAGGCAGCCTAACCCTACAATTATTTGTAACTGCATTCAGTAATCATCTAAAATACAGTTTAGTAACTTCACATTCCATACACAATTATCTAACGAAAAGTATCATTCTTCTGGATCTCATTGAAATTAAGGAAATCAAGAAAGTACGTGAGATACAAAAAGCGTTAAGCTATCCTGAGGGCTCTTAACTCGCAAACTGTGCAGCATGGTAGGACAACTTGGAAAAGAAACCTGATATATCATGTAGCTTACAACCGTTCTTATGCCAACGGACCACCATCACGTTTTAGTACTAAGTTACACTTAAACGTATACCCACTGAAGCTAGAATAAGGACGAGCTAGCTCGACATGAGTGCAGAATTTCGTGGCAAGATTCACTTAAATATAGAACTACTCACGATGATGGAGAGTAGAAACATCTTCATCAGATTCATTGAAAATAACCTTTAATTTTTACTTCACCTATTTAGATACTCAGGGCGATTACTTTAGGTATTAATTTACGATCGTCTCTTCTGTTATCAAGCAAACCATGGTATTCAGTTTCAGGAAGAGTACAGCAAGTCTCAAGCCCATATTAGTGAGGTTATAATTAATTTATGTCTGACATAGCACTCACACGCTATTTTCAAAGGCGTGGTCAATAATAAATAAGAAGAGTTCGCATAGAGTTGTGGAGCCAAAAGATATCACTGAGCCCTAGCCAATTCATCCATGATTCAGGTCACTGAATGTCAGACACTTCACCGATTCACGCCGAGGTCAAGGACAACCAACGGGCATTAGTTGTTCGCACCTTATTGACTGGGCCATGCAGCGACGGCCACACTATTCCTCCCACCTACTCTTACTATTACATTTCTTGAATAACGTTGTTTATGTTGCACGGTCATAAAAGTAGCTATTGTACCTGAATACGATGAAAGGGTGTTCTACGTTAGGCACTAACCACGAGGTGTGACTTCAGTGTCAGCTGGTTGCTCACACTGTTCCTGAATAGTTTGAGTAGGCTCTCAATCATTCTACACGGATTATATGCAACAACTTCGATTGAAGCGCTTAATTGATGGACCATTGAGCCTCTCAACTATGCGGAGGTTATGTCTGGCGTCGCTGTAGGCTTCACTACTGTCCCCAGAAACTAGATTGCCCTGGAAATTTTAAAGCATAATAGCCACACTACTGGCCTTAATATTATGACCGGCCTAATGGCTGTCAACCGGGTTTGTAACACTTAAACCTAAATACCCCAACTTAATGGGATAAATAAAATTTTTCGAAGTCGAGATGCTTCAGCAAGTATGTGAGGATCTGTTATCTAAGCTATAAACCGACCTATAGTATGATTCTCAGTGATTTTGGAAATGTTGTCGATAAAGAAATAATACTTAGACCCATATTTCTGGAAGGTTAAGAACCCATATTATTTGTGGTCACTTGCGAAAACGTCTTTCAGGTGTGCTCTGATCTGGAGTAATTTGGTTATCTTTTAATTACATGAACCGTCCCTAAATACAGATCCCAACAAGGCACAAAATACTTGTATAAAAACGCCTTATATGGTTGGTCGACTTCAGGACAAATCCTCAACCTAACTGCTGAAAACGCTTGCAACCACTTATCTGCCTGACTATGATACCTAGACGAGAATTATTCTCCAGAACTGTAAACAACCATATATCCCGTGAGAATGACGAATTTTCCTTGACACTACCAGGTTCACCAACTGGTTCACGAGCTGCCATCACTGGATGCTGAGTCACATTCATTCTGAGTATGAAAATCGTCTTCTCAGTGGATGAATAAAAAATTTTCGTTATTCTTGTACCAACATTCCATGTCAACAAGTTATTGCTAGTATCCACCTTCTGTATTAAAGTAACATTCTCAGATGTGATCTAAAAGCTGATATCGTCGTGACGATATTATATTCATAAACTCTCTGTTTTCGTTTATATTAACCTACAGTTCTACTTTTTTGACTGTATTATTGCGAAGTATATCAGTTATAGAATGTTTCAACTTCGCAACAACGAAGTACGACGCATACATAGATTCCCATTTAAGGCCATGGAATACAAAATTGGTTAAGTTGAAGATAACCATTTTCAAACCAAGAGATATTTTATTTATTGACGCATTCAGATTTACAATTGTTTTCTCGCCGCATTGTACGATGATATTCTTTCAAGGTTATACCAGCCGCCTGAAGACGAGACTTAAAGATATTCTTTGTGTCTAATTTGTTTGCGTCTTTAACATACTTCTTTTTCGTTTTTCCTAATTTCACCCGTTTTTCTGAATTTTCGATATCGTTTTCATTTTGTTCTATTGGATTAACATTGTTGCTATTATTGTTGTCATTATCACTGAGTTTGACTGCTTGAGCCTCTGAACAGAATCGTTTTTTCTTTTTATGACGTCTGCGCTTTTTTTTCGATGACCCACTACTACTGAATTATATTGGTAAATAAAAACAAAAGGATTATGTTACATTAATGTTTTGTGAAACCCCGCATAAAATCACAAAGTTTTATCAGTTTTATTGCATAAGAAAGCAATTTAAATGAAAACTTACAAAAACGACTACTTGAAACATTGGCATGACAGTGTTATAAAAAAAATCATAAGGTAAAATAGTATTTTCCCGTAAATTCAAGAACCGATTTCAAATAAAACAGCTGCATATGAAGTCCATCGAAAAGTTACTAATATGTACTGATTTTATTTAAGTTATGGAAATACGGGTCATAAATGGTTGAGAATAATACATTTTTCGGACCCCAGATAAGAATTAGAGCTTCTCATATCAAAAGTATTCACAAGAAAACAAATCACAAATAAGGACTAGTCAGTAACTTCAAAGACAACGAACGAATATTTTCTCTTGTTTTATGGATTACAAGCTTATATCCAACGTTTACGCTACTGTAGATCGAACGAGAAATAAGTCACTAAGTCAAATAACGGATAAAGCACCGTAGTTCTAAGCAACACTGATTATGTATATAAGATGAATATTCTTCTGAATGGTCAGACCAAACTCCAAAAACTTGGATAGTGTGAGAACCTCAATAAAAAGATCGGTCACCAACTAACTACAGGATTAAAACACCTAAAACAACAGCAATACTTTTTTCAGTAAACATATGACGAACTAGGACCTTCTGGAATACATACCTTTCTGTTCTATGACAAGCATAAGTTTCATAAACCAGTGATTCCTTTAGACCCGATTCTAGATATCTCAAAATCACAACAACATTTAACAGCAAAATGGTTGGTGAACGTATTAGAATCACAACACCAACACTTGGTTAGGTACATAGTTAAGGATGTAGTTAACCTTGTATACGTAGTAGTAGATAGGATGAAAGATAAAACTATTTTATCTTTGCCCACAAATATTCCACTGACAGAAACCATTAACTACATATGTGGGCAAATTCAAGTTACCAATAGCAGGAAATAAAATGAAGCTCTTGCTGAGATGAGCAAGGGATATCTGCTTCATGCTTAATAAAAAATTATATAGACAAATATATGGAGTAGTAATGGGATCTTCCCAGGGTCCGATGTTCGCTAATATTTTTCTAGACACAGTAGAAAATGAAGGAAGATATCCGAATAGGTTAGGTTATTACTGTCGATATATAGATGACAAGCTAACCGTGCGTGACTACAGTATTAATAAACAATAGCTGTTGAACAATATCAAGAAAATTCACCCAACTATCAAATTTACTAGCGAAGAGGAGTATGATAACAGTATAGCTTTCCTTAGTGTTATCCTTTCTAGAAAGATAGACGATTCCATAAAAAAAATTTCATTTAGAAAGGATACTGATAGAGTGGACTCATCAGAAGTAGCCTAGTGAGAAGGTCAATCAATGGCAGCCATCAGTGATCTGACGGACCTAGGTGTTTCATAGGCTAAGAAATTGATTGATTTCCAAAGGTTCAGAGTTGTATATACATAAAGGAGTATTTGTGCATTTTGTTAGGTAACCCACCCAATATACTTTCCCATCCATTATTGTGTTTTCGCTCAAGTAGTCAGTTGGGGGGGTTAGCGCGTAACACATCGTGTATCAGTATCAGATTTCGGACAACGTCCATCATAACAGACATACAGACTGGTCAGTATACTTATTTTCATAGCTTTATAGCTTTCAATAAGGAATAAATCTGGTCGTATGTTTCAGCCATAGATTCAGACTATTATGTTTTGAAAATAATGTAGATATACTAAAAAGTACACTACAAAATAACGGCTACCAATACAGTTTCGTCAAAAAATATGAATCGGAATGTAAAAATAGGGCAAACTCCAACATAGTCATCAAGAAAACTCTTTTGCCAAAACTTTATTTTAAAGGGGATATATCGGGTGATACTTTGACACATCAACTAAGAAGATCAATTAAAAGATACTAAAGGCCGCTAAATTACATATTAAACTGACAGACACATGGAGTAGCACATAATCTGCAATCTCATTGATTCGTTGTGTGAGAACACGATTTATTTTATTATTGTTATACTGAATACAACTTGACACTTACAACGAATTATTCTGACCTTTCTAATTTACAAATGACACAATTCAAAAGTATTTATGCTGTATTATATGCAAAAGTTTGGCGTCGTACTAATAGTTAAGAAAGGTACTAAGAATGAAGGAATAGTGGATTGCTATGGTAGGACGAATATTCTCAGAAGGTGCTAACTGTTGGAACTATTTTACAACCATTATGTGTATATATATATTGTATAATTATTGAGTAACAGGATTATAAAATTCTCATACTCTCCGTATTGTAAGCTTTAGTTGGACTCAAAGACTACATTTAACAGTTCCTTAATTACTGCCAACTCATTATTCACTCCTTATTCCATTCTTGATCATTTGTAAATAGATCGTGAATAAGCTATATTTCTCTATTTGCAGTTATTATGGTCTGACTATGCATTTATGAAAACTAGTGGAAGGTTTGTCTGCTACTGTATTCTCTTGCCCGAACTTGAAAAAGTGCATCCTGACCTGATAGAAGTCTGGACAATGTGTGAGTGCTCAAGGTTAGTTGTTGTCAGTCCGTGTAATTGGTCAAAGCACAGGACGTTCTGATTGGTGAATTTTATCTGAGAATCGACTAGGATGCGTATCAGATATTTAGCGAGACTATAATTAACGGACGAACCAATCAGATTTTGGCGCGAAATTCATTCATCTATTTGGCTAAATATCGTTTTAGAATTATAGTTGATGTCAGTTCGTGATAAAACCCCTAATTCTAATTCCTAGTCCTAACGTCTCACAACTTTAACCACTAGACGTGGATCTTATAAGATACCGTGTATTAAAGGTCAAAAAACGTGATCGTAATCTTATGTTACAGATGAACATCTGCTGTCATTTAACGTTAGACTGACTTCGTAGGTCGAATGTTCCATTTTTCGGCCACTATTCACCTACCATAAACTTATTACTATAGGAAGTCGGTTTCACTTGCCCAAAAAGTATGAAGTCCTTAAGTCGAAGTATGAGATTAAAAGGGAAATATAGCTAAATAGTCTAACATACTAGTGAAATAAATATTTGTTCGTGATACAAATTAACTTCAAACCAATAAATTTTGAAAAACCTTTCCTATATATATAGGCAATAACAACGAACGTACAATGATAAAAACAATCCTGAGCTTACGATGGAAATGTAAGAAAAGTGAAATCAAAAAAGTTAGCTCCAATTTCTTCATGAATAAAAGCTCAGACACCATTTTATTGTAAAATTTGAAAACAAAACCAATCATCACATAAAACTTGTTAATATACACTCCTAAATATCAAAACTCCAAGTTTTATTACAAATTATATTGTGGAATAATGGATAACGGCTTACCTAGTAAACAAAATCTTGTTACCTGTGGAACTTAATAAACCTTATTTTGATTTGGAGATTTCATGGATGAACACTGCTGACAAACTCAAAACTAATAATAAGGAATAATCCAGTTGTTCTTTTATGGGGAAACTAAGGTACGCAGTGCTCACGTGTTTGGCATCACTCAATAAGGACATTTATTTATCATATTTAAGTATTTATGCCTTCTTAGAAAAGCATTCTTTTTATTGGAATAGCGAAACATCACAGTGACAGAGTAAATACAAAAAAATGTATTCCATGGCAGAAAGAAGAAACGAGATCAAGTGGTATACAGTAGTGGTTATATAAAGGATTATTATCATTAATTAATAAGAACTTCCGTCTAAATTTGAACGAATAGTTTCACAATATTTGAGCGCCGAGTTAATGTGTGACATTAAAGAGGAAGAATGTATTTGTAAAATCTCAGCGAAAGAATTTGAAGTAAATCCAAGGTTTCGCCTGGCAATCTGGTCCAAGCTTTTTCAAGGAAAATATAATCAAACAACAAAATAATCGGATATTTATATTCGCTGAGATTTTACAAATACATTCTTCCTCTTTAATGATTATTATCATTGCTACTAATTATTACTAAACGGCTGATTCCCTATACATTTTATCTTTTTAGACTCTCAGTAATTCTTTTCAACAAGCTGAAATTATTTACGTGATGATATTGAGTTACATGATACTAGTGCAAAATGTTAGGAAATAATTTATAGTCACAAACACATAAACACAATAATTAGCTAACCTTTCAATATCTTGATTTTCATTAGGATACCAAGTAGCGTTTGGATTATTTAATGAACCTAAAACACTCATTTTACGTTTCATTTGATAATTAGAACTATATAGTTCTTGGTCTTTCATTTCTTCTTCATGTGACCTATCAAACAGATTGCATAATATAAAGGGAAAACGTCAAATAACATATTTACGGATTTTCAACAACGAATTTCTCAAAAGATAATAACTCTTAAGTTAATGAAGAATAACGTATACATCTCAGTAAGTTGAGTAGTTCAACTGAGTGTACTACATGATATGCATCTGAACAGTTATACAAATTAGAAAAGCATTTATCGACAGATATAATTTCAAGAAACTTGAATCAGAATACTGTACTTGAATAGGGATGTGAAAGATAAATATAAATAACAATCCAATTTTAATTATATTATAGGTTCGATATAAACTAACAACATTTTGTAAATGAACCGCTCATCTCAAGTAGTGTACAGAGTAATCGAAGAGTAATAACGATTCTAAAAAAGTCAGGTTTTAAAGGCTACAGATGATGATGCAATTCTGAAATTTCAGTTCGACACCATTTTCCATTCTCCTGAAGTAACAAATAAGTAAAGGAAGTGGATTAAAACAATTATTTTTCCCTATTTTCGAACTAAGTAATTTTATTTTCTAGATAGATAAAATGAATTTGTAAGAATATTACATACAAGTAACAATAAACAACACTTACAAATAAGCTGTGATACGTTTTAATGATACCCATGCATTCAATTCTTTAGGATCAGCTTTTAGTATTTCTTCTGTACTTAAGCCAAAATCATTTGGCATAACATTACGATATTTGAAACGACAGTAAACGTCTTCATTGGAAGTAGGACCGGGTATAATATCTTCACAATGTAACTGATAAAATTCTTCAAAATATTTCTATAGATTGCGAGATTTACACATATTTGTTATTAAGGGAAACAACAATTACAACAATGACCATATGACAAAATTGATCAAAGTCACATCACAGTATCACGCTAATGATAAATTGAACATGGTTATTCAGTGTATTTGATTCTTGTTGGCTTAGCTTGTTACTTTTAGAATTACAACAATCCATCGTCAAGTGAGAACTAACTACAAGTCTCTAACTCAGGTATCCATTGTATAAGCAATAGAGATTGTGTTAAATAAGACAGATAAAGTGATATTTGAACCTGAAATCTAATTATCGAAACTGATTTGACGACAGAACCACAGACAACTCCTTAAATTGTAGAAGATAACCAACAGATTTCAATTAATATGACATTCACTACTCTATCACTAAATAATCACAAATATTTATAAGCCAACAGTGATGATGACGATCAATATGACAATCAAGTAAACGCTTCAAAGTGAGCAAAACGCAGACCGAAAACATTGATCAAGTAGCTTACTGACTACTGACTAGATTATACAGCATAAACAGGATCCTTCTATCAGTGGAACACAGGACACGATCAATTATTGAGATACTGATTATTAGTTAACACAGACGATGATAAGGCTTCCATTATGATAATGTGCGTTGACCGCTGAATGAATTTTATGATTTGAGACAATAGTGTAACTACGAATAACAACATGAAAAATTAATAACCACGATCGCACAGATGGCGCGACCCAAAGTTACTCAGGTCAAGGTAAGATCAGGATAGAAGATACCAGGTTTTTATAATTTAAAACTCTTTTAATTGTTTCAATACCATCGTCTTAAACAGTGAGAATCACATCGATTTACAATAAACTAATGGAGAGGGCAACTGAGCAAACAAAATTATCTCAGACAGAATCGGCTTTGATGGCTCTGTTGATTTAGTGTAACCAGAGGACATATGAAAAATCGAAACACGTCCGAGAAGTTCCAATTAATAACCAAACAAACACCCCTTGGGTCATATATATAGACGAATACTGTGATTGAAACTCAGTCATTAATGGTTGAATTCTAGTTCAAACTGTAAAGCACTCAGACGACATCACCTGAATGTTAATTATCAAGTGTTGCAGCCTATGTTCAAAGGTAGCATATACTCATAGTGTCGCAAAAGATTACACTCGTTGGAAAAGTATTGTTTCATTTTAAGTTAGAAATCTGACGGTCTATAGGTTAATTTTGGTCGGAATCTAGGTTACTGTTAACTTTAATAATCACATATCTATTGTATATAAACACCAAACATAAATTATCTTGGTCTGAAAAAATGCATACATTAATTGTTGCAAATATAAACATGAAATAGAAAGTTGTAATACAATATCTATATCCATATCACATGTACTTTTAATACTTAGTATTACTTTCTCATGTGCAACACAACACGAAATATAACAGAACAATGGAAAGTATGCAAATTACTCATAAACATGGAAAGAAATTAAATGAACAGTCTAAACTAGAGACTTGAGGATGGAATAAAATAGTGAGAAATATAAGACGCCGTGTAATGTATCCTTTGTATTTGCAAAACATTTAGAAGAGATAATAATGAAGTTATTATCAAATATTATAGAAAATCATAGTTTTTTTCGTTTATATTTATTCTGAATCACAGATTGTATTCATCATGGTTGTAATAAAAAATATTCTTATTGACTAAGTATAGGAACACATTATAATGATACAAACAACCGGACAGTTCATCAGTGGCGATGTCACAAAATTATCCTATGTGAACAATAATCATGAGCATTTTTGACAATTTAATACTATCTCAAAACTCAGATTTTAATCTGTATTTAAGATAGTTGAATTCAGTATGCTAAACAAGTGATATTGCACGGATTCACCTTTTAAAACATGACACATATTAAGGTTAATACTAATATTTAATAATTACATTATTACAGAACATATATAGTTGATGGGCTAATAATAAATAACTGGAAGCTAACCATAAATTTTAATTCTAGTATAGTAAATCATCATAGACTGAGATGGTTGGGCCACGTGTTACGTATGCCTGAACACCGATTACCACCACGCGTAATGCTGACTAGTGTTGGGGATGGTTGAAAGAAAGTTAGGGACGGTCAAACCAAAACGTGACATCAGTGCTTGAAGTCACTAACTTCTAGTCTTAGCCATGTTGGTAGATGCAGACTACTTGGTTGGGGTCCGCGTGACTATCGTAACCAATGATTGGAGACTCTGGGTGACATGGCTCAGAATCGGTCACAATGGCGTAGGTGTATGCACTCTCTGTCTTCCCTTACACTATGAGGTTAAAATTGCTTTATATCTTTCTTTCTACCAACTAATCTTTTCTTCCTGTACTATATCCTTATATGCAATCTTTCTTTTATATATTACCACCACTGAATTAACTACCTCTATGAATTCGTTGTTCATCTTGTTGTGCTAATGAGGTATGGCAACTTGGACCGATGCAGATATGTGCCTGATCCTACGTTGTAGCTGACTGACTGATTGGTAGTGATACGCTAGCACTTCAGCCACACTATAATTCGAACCAAAGCAACAACATTTTGAAGTTTATCTGTTTGTATAAATAGAACAGTTAAATCAGACGTATTAATATCCTTACTGTTTAACGCGTACTTAGTGACATCACTTACCTCATAGTCTGGATAATCATCAGGATTGAAAATTGGTTTACTTCTCTCTAATGCTTCATAAAGTCTCCGTTTTCCACGCATTGACTTATTATTATTTGCAGTAGATAGTTTGTAGTTAGAATTCAAATTGCTCGAGTGTTTTAGTGGTACATTGTCTCCAGAATCATTATTAATAGATGTTTCTGGTTCATGCTGATCTCATATAAAAACAAAAGGAAATAATTTATTGTGAAACGGTGGAAATATCAATTTAAAATACGATTGAAGATAATCGCCCGAAGATAATCGGGCCAACAGTTTCGTTATATTGTCTAATAGCATAAAATGAAGCTCCCCTAGTTACCAAGTTGAGAATGAATACGAGGCATTTAGACTATAGAGTAGTCATATTATTAAGTGAATCAATAATTACCAAAATCGATTCAACTAAGTGAGCCGAATTTATGCTAGATCTCAGGTTTTGTTTGTACGCGCAAACTGCCAAAGGTATACAATATTGCGCACAAATGATAGAATCAAAAGAACCAAACATTTCGTCGGTAAACCAAAACGTTTGACTTTATGCAAGTATGAAGATAGAGCTGTCATGAATACTTTGGAAGATTTATGAGAAATGAAATGTAAATTTTCATTATATTAAAGAGAACAATTACTATATAGTGAAATAAAGATCTGTTAGCAGGATGGAGGCTTGAATAGTGCATGTTTGTAACAAGATCTAATTGGAGAATACCAATTGGTCCATTTTAAATGAATAACCTAGAGCAGATGAACTGAAATGATACTTGCATATTGCTGTGTAAATTTTATATATATACTGTTATTATTATACTATCGTTAGTTGTTCAGATTTTGGGGATGCATTTACTTTTGCTTCCAATTCTAGATCTAATTTGAGGCCAGTCAAGTGAAATAATGTGTCCAAGATATTCTTAGCAGTGGAAGACGGTAACAAGACAAAAAACAATAAAAACAAATTTATGGATCTTACTTGTTTCATGTGTGAATCGTGCCCATCATCTACAGAAGGCTCCACTTCTAGATCACTATCATCCGAAAACTCTGGCTTTTTTATCTCTTCATCTATTTCTTCATAATGTTTTCCAAACATTGAGTCCAACAACTTTTCATGCTTTTCAGGATCCCAATCTTCATCTAAATATTCAGCAACATCTAGGACATCTACCTTGGTCGAATTTTTTAATTTATTATTATCATTACTATCATATTCTTTAGTCTGTGATTCAATCAGTTCATTAGCATCAAGTAATAATGATCCTGGACCACAAGTACGTTTAATTCTTTCAATTTTTTCAGCTAGCATACTTAATTTTAGATTCCGTAGGCGAGTTAATTCTTGAAGTTTAGCTTGTTTTTCTTTTCTCTTACGTTCAATCTTAGCTTGTCTTCGTTCAGCTCGTTTCGATTTAACACAGAGTGTTTGACCAATACTATTTTCTATAATTCGAGGGTAGGATTTTATCTGTGAATAGATATATTTCAAAATAAAAATATCCGAGTTTAACAGATATATATAACTTATTATATTAATAAGAAACGAAGAGCTGAGAATAGTGGTAATATGGATCATCACTGTTTTTTTAATAGTGAGAGAAACTAGGGTAGTGAATCCATGCTAGCAAAATCATCTCGTCCCACGAAACTACCTTACATCTCCAAGCGTCAGCTAATATCTACAATAATCTCACTAGAAGACAAATCAACCTCCTTAAAATCTTACGTAATAGGTCAACACGATCTCTCAGTTTGCTAACGTTTTCATGCATCTCGACAGACCAAACGCATCAAATGAAGCCAGATTCGAAAAGTCAAATAAATGATTAAAAGTTCAACGTTTTGTCTGCTTCACAAGAATGACACACTCTAAAGTAAGTGTTCAAAAACAATTGAATATCAGAAACCAAATGCAATCTAATTATTTGGACAGTTTTTCTGGAATAATTTAAACACAGGACGTTTTATCTTTTGATATAAGTAATCCTTTAACTTACACAAATAAAGAGCTTAATTATTTCTGAATCGCAAATGGATTATTATGTGTTTAATTCATATTATATTTCAATGTGGACAAACCATGATCATTTATTAAAACAGTAAACTGTACAGAACCACTATAAGTGAATTTCAGTTAGTTGATTTGCAGAAGAAATGACTGAAATGACTCTATACATAAACATAATGAATTCAACAAAAATACCATCTTACAAATTCTTTATCTTCTTCTTCAAAACGATGCTCAGTTTTATGTAGTTTTGTAACACCCGTCTGTAGTGAACAGCAAAAAAACAACGATGCGAAGATTATTAGCAATAAAGTTACGATTATTATCATTATAAATGTGATTAAATTCACAAACACACGTCATTATATTATTATTGTTATTATTATGGAAATGAATTCTCACTGGAGCTATTCTGAAGCTAATGTGTATCCAAAGCTCGGGTAATAGAAAAAGGTTGAGTATGAGGTTATCAACCTCACAAAATCCGTAAAAATGAACCCCGCCACAAAGTCAATGACCAGAGAACGCTAATCACATTCACCTCGGGGAGTCGAAGGGTTTTCATATAGAAGTATTACAAATAGTGAAAACCGAAAGTCCTCGGAGGTCACAAGGTTGATGGAGATTCTTACAACCGAAACAACAAGTAATATAGCTAAGTAGTGTCCGAAAAGTGTGGAAGAACCGGAGGGTCATTTAAATAAACTCACAAATGAGAACATACAGCTTCGTGCCGCCTACAAAAAGTAAGAAACATTAAATACAATCTGGACAGAAAAGATTAGGTTAAGAAGAGCTGTGACTGCATTCTGGTTAAAAAAATTTCTCACACACAACCACTTGCACCGATTTTCTCCAAGAAAGGCACCATAAGCACTCAAATAATAGAAGACTGACGGCTCTAGAATTATCAAAACATCCTCAAGGAAAGAAGAAGAAAGGGATTACAATCGATATCATCCAATGCTATGTACTCACTAGTGATTACAGAGAAGACTATAAAGACCAGTTTCATGAGGCTGCAGTCCATCCTGGGTAGATGACCAGGAAAAGATCTGGTCATTCTGATGGAAGACCTGGATACCACGGTTGGGATGGACAACACTGAGTACAAGCACCAAGTTCTAGGTCTTACAATATCTATTGGTACCAACAGACTGGAAAGAGTGATACTTCATAAAGATACTCAAGAAAGAAGTGTGAGAACTACAAAAGAATTACACAAGTTTCAGTGCCAACCAAACTTTTTGACAGTGTTACTGAACAAAACAAAAGATTCACTAGACGTCCAACTTCGAGATCAATAATCTGGATTTTTTAAGGATCGACTATGTACCAACCAGAGACAATCCGAATCATTATTTAACAGTCAATCGCGTGGAAATCATTACTATAAATTAGATTTCTTAATTATGAGAAAGCAGTTGATATTGCGGAATCTTCCTCAACACTATAAAGTACCTGAGATCTTCACCTAAAGGAGTGTCCTGAGTCCCACTGTTAGCCACCAATCGAAATTAATAATGATTGGATTAAATGTTTGTTAAACCACAGGCTTATAGGTTCACTTATTATTCTCACATAAATGAAGAAATGATTCAAAGTTATTGTGACACTGTAAAAAAGTCTCACTCAATTAAAGCATTATTTCGTTATTAATACAGTAATGAAGTGAAGAAAATAACAAGATAACTAAAATTTTTATAATCAGTGATATCTTCAGGGTAAGCTGTAAAACATATAGACTTTCAACTTATTTTATCTTCGACTAACTACTTAAATATAAAAATATTGGAACGACTAAGATAATAGCTATCCAATTATCCAATGGAACCTTTAAAAAGTGTCCCGAAATAATAGCCTAAAAAGAAATTTAACTGAATGACCTTGGCCGTGTTACAATTACTTGTCATCCTATCCATAGAAAACAATATAAGACTTAAATAAGATAATTAACTGATAAACTATGTCATGATTACCTTATCATATTGAAAGGCTGTTACCATGTTAACACTGTGACCTGATTAACGATACAAAGGGGAAAAGTTGAGAAATTGAAATTTTCTCTTCGCATAAAATAATGCACGTTTTGATGAATAAAAATAGTCATTTTGAAAATATCGGTTTGATGATTCCTTTTATACATAATGTATAACAGACGCTGCTTAGTAAGATGGTAAAGGTGATCCTTTCAAGAACGTTAAATCTAAACATGGGATCAAGTTTTGGATATAACTATCCTTACGCCAATCGTTATAATTATTATAGTATAAATAAATATTACATAAGCCAAAGACCGGTTAATTCAAGAATACGGTATCAAAATCTACCGCATAAAATTCGTATTTCTCGTGTATCCAAGTAATGGGGAGTTAGCAAGCCATCATCATGATTCACGTTTTCTAAATAGATATAAAACTTTTAGTATTGATGGATAAAGATTGTAGGAAATAAAAGCAATGATAATTATTACTATCATAAATTATAAATAATATTTCTGTAAAACTTACATTAACACCTAAAGAGTGTAAACGTCCCTGTTCTAAGTTATTTAATTTAACAAGGAATTCATCGTCTTCATCAAGAATATCATCATCATTTAAAAGATTTTTCCGTTTATCCCCATTTATATCTAAGCCGGATTCGTGTAGAACATCAGAATAAGTTGGAATTTTATTACTTCGTTGTGAATTAGGTTCAATCCAACGTTTATTTATAATATAATCACGTAAAAACTCTTCAGCTTCTTTGTTAGTTGAATCAGTAAAAACTATTTTATCTAAATCCTGGAAAGAGATTAAAATAACAAACTGAGATATTTAAAACTGGATTACCAGTCTATTCATTAAGACCTGGTAGGTAAACAGTTTATTATATTACGACTGTCTACCGGAACCCACCCAAAAGATTTAAACATATCTAGGTATATACTCTAGTCGAGTTAATACCTCTATCTAGTAACCTACAATCGGTCTCAGAGCTAGTTACACGGTAATTCCACCGCACGCGATGAATGCTTCGAAGGTATTTCTGAATAATTATTAGCAAGCTACATATGTTAACAACCTTTAAATACTATGGATTCGCAACCAAATAAAGCTAATCAGGATAAACTCATAGTATTAAAGTAGGTGCAGAGTTTGGCAAGAAAATGGAGAATGGCGAATAGACAAGTTTATTTACAAAGTATATGTTCATGTACTCAGCTTCAAGCTGCATCATTTATATGAGGGCTAGTAAAGCCACCCAGCAGCCAAAGTTGAGTGAAAGCAGGACATAAAAGTATAGAAACGCGTGCAGTGGTGCATTGGTCTTAACAACAAACTAAGAAGTTTCGTAACATAAAATACAAAATAAACCAGAGATTGAAAAAAAAGGAAGCAAATAAACAGAAAACAATCAACTTATTAGTATCTTATTGATACTATAAATAGAGGAAATATGAAAATTCTAAACCATCTGTCTGCATTGGTGTCAACGTTTTTTAGCCACTGACCTATATTAATGAAGAAACTTCCGGAAAGAATAAAGTGATCAACGTGCTGAAGTGTCTAACTCTATTCCCATAGCAAGCGTTATTTTAAATCCAAATTTTGAAAACCCGTTTCAAATATTTCTAGAATTTCACATGATTTAAGAAAAAAATTACATCTTGTCAGTGTCTACAACAGATAGAACTTAATCACTAGTACACTCAAGAGTGGTCCACGCAGGTGATGGAGGTCCGGGAGGAAGCAGCATCATAATGGGTGACCATCTTCAAGAAGGATCACAATGTGGGTACGTCGGACGGACTAAGCATAATATTAATAGCCTCGATATTTTCAGGATCAGGTCTTCTTCCGTTTTTGTCCCCTATGATACTGTTAACTTTCAAACCTCTATCACCCACGAGCACCACTACGTTACTTACTGACAAAGAATAGTAGATGAAATTGGTGGAATGTCAAGAAGCCATCAAGAGAATAAAACAGCTTCTATCGTCAGATGTTTCGTCTACACATTACAATCGAGCCCTATCAACTGTGGTCGCTCTCGATGCTTCCAACTACGGAATATGAGCAGCCATTTCACACGACTATCCTAATAGATCTGAAAAAGTTATTGCTCATCTCCCAAGATCGTTAATAGTGACAGAAAGGAACTATAGTCAAATAGGGACGGGAGCTCTACCTATTACTTTCGTCGTGAAAAGGTTCCACAAAATGTTTGGTCAGCAGTTCACGTTATTAACAGACCACGGATGTAAGAAGGACATTCCAGTTTACACACCGCCAATAACGAGAGGTACCTACGCTGTTGGGCTAGGACTTTGAAATTAAGTACCGGTCGACGAGTAAGTTTGGACAAGTAAATGCCTTGGTAATATTAATCGGCTTCCACACGAAATCAGAGGAAGACATATTGGTGGTAGTCATGGCAAACGAAGCCGAAGTTTACAGTGTATTAATGGAAAACGTTCCTGGATTATTGGCTATTCTTGGAGCAACCAAAGAAGCCGCTGAAAGGGATAGTACCTTGAAAGACGTGAGGCGTTATTGACCGACCAAATGATCAATATCTAAGCCCCAAAACAAACCCGTACATTGTTATAGACGGTGAGATTCACCAACAATCTTTGATTTGTGAGTCATATTTGGTCATTACACTGTAGTTCTAGAAATCCTCTGACGTCATCTCTTGAGACAGTTTCACACCCACGTGATTGATTCTAGTTTCTGGACAGATAAATTATTCTAATCTCTCCGGATATTCTGTACAGTCATATTTGTCCTTGCTGGATATTCGCGCGTTAACTTAGAGGATATGTTTGCGTTTGTACATATAGTCTAATTGTTTGTGTATCTGCTCGTTGTATTTTATATAGTCTATTTTATACATAGGAAAAATTAGGATAAGTCGGCTGGTGTCCTAACTTAATGGTGCATCTGCACAGTCTTCGCTGACATGATTGTCTACCTAAAGTATAACGAATGAAACAAATGTTTTCGCGATATTTTGGATTTTTGATTCAGTTGGGTATTAACGGGATATGTCAATCGTTAATTACGAAATTAAATATGGGGTACATTAATGTCAAATTAGAGTCAGATATGGGCACAAAAAATCAATTCAATAAATCTTCGGTTTGGCACGACCTATAATTATTACTGTCCATATAAACTTCCAAATTCAATTCTATTTTAATTAGATCTTTGTGAAGTAAAAAAGTTTATGCCGAGCAAGAAATCCCTAATACTTGTTATATTAAGATCTCATTAAAATGTTAGGTATCTAAAATGGTCTGGTCACCAATAACATTTCTTTTGTGCTTTTAAGTTCCAATCAGCTGATGATAAGTAAAAAAATGCTACTTATACATCAGGAACTGAAAATCAATATCAGTTACACAAATCTTGACTATTGGTATAAAGTAAGTAAACAAGATAGTACATATGTATTGCATTGGATGTCCATGACATATTACTCTAGCGTTGCCAACTGGATAACAAAAAAATATACTCAAAGTTAACATCCCAACATATTTACAAAGAATCAAAATTTTAGGTGTTGGTCAATACAGTAATAAGAAATTAACATCAACGGAACCAGAACTGTTTACCACAACTCAGTAGCCGAATACACGGCTTCCATATTTTTGAAACGATAGGCCCAGGAGGTGAATCACCACAAAAATATTTGTTAGCATGAAGGTATAGGAAGTTAGTGGAGTCATATAGACAATAAAAGTGCATAAATAAAAATAATATATTTGTAATATCCCAATGAGTAGAAAATTGGATTTTTCTGACGTTTCGTGGCTTAGTGTAAGTCACTTCTTCAGAGAATAAATAACCAAATTAAATTAATCCAAGTTTAAATAGTACAACGGACTATTTAAACTTGGATTAATTTAATTTGGTTATTTATTCTCTGAAGAAGTGACTTACACTAAGCCACGAAACGTCAGAAAAATCCAATTTTCTACTCATTGGGATATTACAAATATATTATTTTTATTTATAACAATCAACCCAATGCTCAATTTATTCGAAATTATCAAATCAAACCTTGGTAATGACACCTATATAATAAAAGTGCATGTTGGACCTCTACTAATTCGTGAATAAGGACATTGCGAGGCTTCGAAAATGAAGATGTCTAACCTCATCACAAAAATGAAACAAAAAGAGAATACAGCTGAACAATCCCAATATGACTTTATAGTTTTAGACGCAAAAACATAAGGAAAAACAATCTAAAGTATTCTTGGTTAATGAAAACATATTTCACTTTAATGACGAAAATAGAAATCTATTATATATAAAAAACACAAAAACGAGGAATCCACAAATAGGGATTTTATGTAAATAAGAATGTCAAAATGACATTAAACAGATGAAGTGTATTCAACACTTTCAATGATTGTTAGGGGAATTAAAAAACAAGAGATTTAACCCTTTATTGAATTCGATAGCTGAAAGCACGTTGTTACTGACTAAAATAGAACAAAGATGAGAGGTATTTTGGTATGAAAATAGTTGACCATCGGACTGCTAATATGCAATAGTCACTCGATAACTACGGCTCGAGCAGTGGTAGTGAAGCGACTATCTTCCTGTATTGATAAAAACGAGAGATTTTTCAAATAATGTAACTAATCAAACTCACATAATGGGATTTACGCTTTTTTCTGTTTGGAGTAGGTGGTTCTATTTCACTTTTGCGCTTCCGTAAAAAATTTAAGTCATCATAATTACTCTCACTGGTCCTATTGTCCTTCATTTCACCTGAAATTACAGCCGCCTGATTAAGCGCTTCATTGGCCTCTCTACAATAATAAATAAAACGTACTTCAAAATACAAGAAACGTTGTTGAAAAACCGCTTACTGAGTGACTGAAAAAGCGACCTATGGTCAAAATCGAAGCCAAGGTATATAGTGAAATCGTTTCAAAACGTGTCAGTTATCAAGCACTGACTAACTTAATAAGAATATTAACACAGGAGATACAAATTTGGTCGAACTGGAGAAGGTTACAACTAGCTTGAAATAGGCTAGTATATTACAGCCTCACTTATTAGATTCAGTAACCTTCAAAAATATTAATTCAATATGAATGCTTAGAGTGGTTGAAGTTGGAAATGGCGTATGATAACAGCGTTTAGTCTCACCAATAGTCACTTACATAACAGGACAGAAAAATTATATACTGATTTGCCCTAAAAGTATACGATGTATAAAAAAGGTTTGAGAATAATTTAGTTTTTGACATGCAATTAATGTAAAGATAGTGCAATAAATTAAGTTTCTAACCTTCAAAAAACCTAAAACAATGGATCTAAAATGATAACACCTATTACAGTAGAACAAAAGAATAAGGACATGGGAAAAAAACGAAGAATGAAAAGTATAAAACACAGTTCAAAGAATTAGTATCGATGTGCGTAACTACAAATGAGTCTACGTTACATTACCTGGTCATTATTCTTAGATTGCAATAATTTCGTAAACTCCAACTACGAAACCTATACAGCTCAGATCAAGTATCATTGACCTGATAGGACAATCTTAACACTCAACCTTTTGCCGAACCGTCGCTATATCAGCTGCTGTAGTACTCTCGGGTATAAAGTGAGTGGCATATGTAACACATCTCTCAAGGATTAGTTCGAGTCTAACATCGACATTATAGACTACGTAGGTCCTTCAAACATAACCAAATCATACATTTCCACTCAATGTGTTCAGAAATCCACGGATTTTTCGGAATATACACCAAACAGGACGCCGTTATTTGCTTTAAAATGACAATAAAATATCAGGCAGTTGATAAATTTTCCAGAAACTAAAAAACTGTTACTTTTTGAAGTATGTCAACTAAAAATTGACGGAAAAAGACTTCTTTAACTAAGTCTTATTTTTGATGATATTTTGTTAAATGCTGACCAGTCACTGAGTATTCAAATAGTCTGAAGTGCAATACTGTATGTTTTTAAGAGACGAAATAACGATAAGATCTCTCGGTTAACTGGCATATAAGTAATTTATCTTTGGTCGGATAGCGGTATATACATGTTCAAGAGCCTGTGAGTAAAGCTATAGTCCATCAACTTGCATCCAGACTAAAAAAATTGGTTTGTGGTTTCTGAGCTCTACATGATTAGAAAACCAAATATCTATTCTTTATTGATCAGAAATACGAAGGAATGATACAAGACACAGCATCACACTAAACTCTAAAACTTCTAATAGTATCTAACGTCCTTGGAAGATGATAATAACTCTTCTTAGACTCTCATGCAATTATTAATCCTAATATAACTAAATTTCTGAATCTTTCATAAAGCCTACTAACACTTACTGTATAAATTGTTCCTTTGACAAATCTATCGACTGTGTTTTCATTTTTCTCAAAACATCATCACTTTCCATCTGAGCAATCTTCTGCGCCTCCTTTGAAACACTTTCATCCTCTAATCCATCTTGAGCCAAAAGAAATTCGCGTTCATAATCCCGAAGTTTCAAAACACGTTTCTTTTCTGTCTTGGCATCTATTTGCATTTGTTTATTGTTATTTTTATTAATTTCTGACTCGGAAATTTCATCTGAGGACTTTGAACTTTCATCATCCGATTCACTAGGTTCACGAAACCATTGTTTATTAGGATCATTAAGAGATGGATCATTTGTACACAATGCTTGATATAGAGTCAAAAAATCATCTTGTTGTTTTTCTTCCCAACTATCATCAGTGTCTGAGGAACTTGAAGTAGACTCATCATCATTATCTGAAACTGAAGCAACGGTTACATTTTCGTCCACTTTGAAATTAGTATCAGATAACTTGGATAGTTTAATATCCTTCAGTTTAGCATCACCGTGTTTAGCCTTTAGTTTCTCGTATTCCTCCTTTTGACGATATCGGTTATAATTTTTAGCGAAATCCTGATTGATTTTGAATTGCATGTCTGGGATGTTTAGATAATGGCTATAAAACAATTATGACAATGAACTATATACACTAGAGTATGAAATAAATAATCTTAGTTAAATCACACTTATTTTTTCATCTATATTATAGACTACTTTCAGAGAAATAGTATGCATCATTGTTTTCCAGTCAACCAATCAATTAGATTATAAAAAACTAGGCATGTTACATTAGATGCCGAATCGCTGGGGTATGAAGATGGAAAACGGATAACTTGATAGACTGAAAAAGTACAGTGACCCTTGTTTCAGAGGTTTTTACTACTAAGATGGTTTAATCCAGCAACCGATAATAGAATTTTTTATTCTGGTAAGTGTAATTACTTTCTCAGCTCAAAAATGATGTTCAGTACATTTATTCGACTTCAGTAAACATAAAATTTCCTTAATAAGTAACTCCACATTGAAAGCCACAATAGTACTTGAAATCCTATCCAATACTAAGTATCCTAGACAAAGGCTGACAAATCAACGATCAAAATAAAACTGTGATGGGGGACTAGCGATTTATAAAACTAAGTCGGTAAATTGTACAAAAAAGGCCGTCTTTTAAATATGTATACAGAAGTTAAAACAACATATATAGCCAAAGGAATTCGAGAACCTTAGCTAATGGTATGCAGATAAATTAACAGATTCAGTTGCTAATTTCTTACATCCTTAGTGATTATTCTCACTCGGTAGAAAGCTTTGTAAAAGTTAAACTTTACAAAATCGATAAACATAGAATTTTCTGAATTAGTTTAAGATTGGCAAGACTGTCCCTAAGAAATATTGAATTTATGATCAGCTCTATTTTAAAATGCCAATTATAAATCTATCAAGGACCAGTCAATCTACATATGCTAACGAAAACTTTTGAAGTGTATTGGACGATCGATTTGTGCATGAAAGCAGAGTTTTTAATTTTTCCCGAATATGGACCCGCTATTCGATTAAAATTTGGCACATGGATTTAAACAAGTTTCGTCTCCTTGACAAAACTGAGAGTTAAGAAACTTTCTTATTCTCCCTCCTCACTTATCTTGAAAGTACTAAGCCTGGTTTCTATGATGTTTTAACCAAACTCTGCAGTTAATGGAAAGTTTCCGATAAGTTTAATTCTGTAGTGACGATTTTTTGAATATTATAATTGTAAATGTACTCCATTAATCTGGTTTAGACAACAGCTATTAAAATTCACATATCCTTTTAATTGTGCATACAGAATTCTTCATGAATGATGGTTGGAATCTAGTTTCATGGAAGTTGGAGCTCATAGGCAAACCATATGTACAATCTAGACAAAACAGATGCTCCTTGTGGGATACAGTCTCGCATCACTCAATGTAGCAGTCAAAGATATTACTTCTGAATTGTTCACCACTAGTCATACTTAACCATTGAATATCAAATGACAAAGTGTTTTTTAAATTAGCAAACACTCTAGAAAAACAAATAAATACCAACAGTATTCGCGCGCCTTTAGATGACAGCAGCTGCTTAACAAAAGTATGTTATTGCCCTCTGTATACATTATATATTCAAACATAGGTAAACAATATGAAAACAGTCAAGCTAATCAAGTAAGCACAATTATATCGTATCATACACAATACACAAACATAAGTGATGAGAAAAGAAGGTAAAACAACCAAATATATAAATTCCAGTATTTTCTTTCACTTTATATCAACAAACTTTAATAAAAGTCGGAGACTGAAAGTTACCCGTCGTATTATTTATTGCTTTAAAACTACATAATCAATAATAAGGCAAGAGGAAAACAATTAACAAAAAAAACTAATTACATGTTAGCTATGCACACAGTTAAAATGAATATGCATAGAATCTAGTGAATAAATTAGAAATAATCAACTGAGAGTCAGAAAACTTTTCCGAAAGAATAAATGTCTCTCTTTTTGAGTGTGCGTAAAGAATTACGGTAGCCCTTTTATTATTATTAATAATAATATCATATTATATTTAATAAAAAAGAAAATACAATCGAATCAAATTAAAATATTAAATTAACAGCATTATTAAAATAACCCATTGTGTCATTGAATAAAAATAAAGAGAATTCAACGTAGAAAAATTTCTTGTGTAACCTCATCTGGTAATAAGAGTGTGGAATCAATTTATGATGCAATCATTTCAATCCTTCTATAGACATATTTCCCATATAACTATAAATACGAGTGTACAACTTATGTAAATGGTTTCGTAGAAATCAAAATTTTCTTCGCTGGATTCTCTTTATCAGCATTATTATTGATAATTTAGCAGAAGAAAAACATTTCCTCTAGATAACTGCTATATTGTGCATACTCATTGAGAGTCGATTGAAGTTCAGATTGTGTCAATCAAAAGAAAACAAGTGATTTTTATTGTTTAATACAATATTTTTACTAACCACTAAAGAAGGAAATCAATCGACTGGGAAACCAAACTAATCAACTAGAAATGGGAAAAAATCTCCATCATACTTTAGTCAGTTAGTGGAATAAATTTTCTCACAAACAAAAAGAAATAATGAAGCGTAATTAATACAATCAAAAGTCAACAATTTTTTTTTGTTATTCTCCTTCTCTCTCTCCTTGCATATTATACTTTAATATGTATCTCTTTCCAAAAGGAATAAAACTGACGTAAAACTACTAAATACACGCAAAATAGCTAGTCGATAACAAAATAAAAGTAAATAAATAAATGTTAATAAATAAAAAACAACTAGTAAATTTTATCACATATAAGTGGAAGAATAATTGTGAGAGCATAATTTTAATTATTTCTTTTTCAAGACATTTAAATAAAGAGAAAATAAATAGTGGAAGTAAGGAAATCACAAAATATATTCAACTATTACATAATAAATATGATTATTACTAACTACTGTACTTTGAAACACGTAGTATTAACAGTTGAGCTACTCTGAAGAATATAATTGGTAATAAAAAAGGTAATATCCACAGGAAATGGAAGTGTTCAGTTTGATTAGATGTTACAAACTGTAAAGATAATTATTAGTAAACTTAAACAAACTGTTAGCTAAACAATTCTTTTTGAACGAGAATATAATCTAAAAGTTTAATATAGGAATTTTCTTCATCATCTTCATCGTTATTATTATTATTATTAGTAGTAGTATCAGTATTATTTGCATGGTCATTACCATTATAACCCCCATGCATGGTATCATTAATTATTCTGCATTCATTTTCTAAACTTATCTCCTTAAATTTATTAATATGAGGTATACGTCCAAACACAGATAACTGTCCCAAGCATTTGCCAGTATAAACTTTACCACTCCAACGACCATGATGATTACTGCCAGATGGTGAATGGAGTTTAGATGGTGATATTGGTGAAGATGGAGTAAGGAAGTGCCATTCTGATCCATTGATTACAACAGCTACAGAATCACATTGAGGAGCGTCTAGACAGAATTTATAATTTCGGTTAATGAATAAATGCTGATGTTTAGGTTCAATTAATCGACACTGAACCCACCAAAATGTTTGACGCGGATAAGCCTGAATTAACTCAGAAGAACGACAGTTACGTGCATCAATTAAAATACGATACACACAGTCTAGATGATCTTTGACAATATCATTTTCATTAAAAGCATAAATAGTCAAGTAGTAAAATGCTTGTACAGGTAGACGAACGTTATAATAGGCATTAGCCTGAGATTTGAATGGCTTTGAATGTGTAATACTACTATGGTGGTTTGGTTTCATTTGAAGCAATGCATAACTATCACAATCTGCCATTTGATGACCTGGTCGATCAAACGATTTTAATTGGTGGCATAGCTACAAAAATAATAGTAAGAACAAATTTAGCTGATATTGGTATAACATGAAATTTTACTGCCTCCATAGAAAATTTACAGAAGCTTCGATTCCACGCTAAAACCCCACAAGTTTTGTTAATTACGACCAGCTTATATTGATTTTAGTATATAGGTAATCCTGAGAACCCTGATACGATATTCATATCGAGAAATAGTCTCACATATGCAAGAGATATATTTTATCAAATCAATAGTTCTAAATTGGAACTTACAGCATCCATGAAAGCATACAAGAAAATTAGGTCATACTACTTAAATGCCGTAACAAGTTAAGATGCTTAAAGAAACTGTACTTTAATCCGAATTATAAATCACGCAAAACATTGCTAACCTCTTTAGTGGAAATTTGTAATATAATAAGCCTCTCGACAACGTTGAATCAAAGATCATAAACATAACTACACTGAATATAATCCGTGTCTTTCACATACCGTCAAATTCATAAATCCGTACACGTCCTTGGAGTTTCAGTAAGTCATGAAGTAGATGGGATCGAGTACATTACTGATCATTTGGCGGTCAACATACTTCATCCAAAATGCAAGCACATATTACTCTACTATTACATCACTGTATGGCTGAAGACTGTGTGACAAGATGCTCTGGATATAATAAACACCTTTGTATCAAAAATGTTTTAATTATGAACTAAAATTGAAACGTTATGATGCAGTGTAGTTTTGTTATTAACAAAAAGGTGAAATTATATGTGACTATATGATTGGCTTCGGTTGTTCTCATTTAAGATTTGGGAATGTTGAAATCTGTGTGGCTTATCGAATACGTAACGAGTAGAGTAATTAAGC
The DNA here is from genome assembly GCF_000699445.3 of Schistosoma haematobium. Classification (NCBI taxonomy): domain Eukaryota; kingdom Metazoa; phylum Platyhelminthes; class Trematoda; order Strigeidida; family Schistosomatidae; genus Schistosoma; species Schistosoma haematobium. The sequence continues at coordinate 24,144,172 of NC_067195.1, read as the reverse complement.
TGATGTTATAAGTAGCACAGCAAGTGACTACATACCATTCTTAACATGAATCCCTATTACTGTATATAAAAGCTGAGAGATACGAACTTTCCTCCTACTGACATTCAACATCAATCTTCAAAATTGGCACTTAAATTAAGTAATCAATTTTCATTTCTAATATTTTTAATTTATACACTAGTTTTCATATCAGTGAAGATGTATTTATTCAAGACTACAATGAGTACGGCACAAGGAGTTTTTTTTTAATTTATTTGAACTTAAACAACTTAATTATTTTATATCAAGTAAGGAAGAAAATTGTCTGATTGACCTAACCTTTAAACCAGGAGCAATGGCAAAAGGAATTTTCAGAGGTCTTGGATCATTGTGTACAATGTATGGTCGACCATCTGACGCATCACCTTCTGGTACCATTAGTACGCCATGCACTTCTGAAGCAGGTGTACGACCAAGAAAGCCAACTTCAGGCAATCGACCAGTCACAACTAGACGAGAATAATTATATTCTGAGCAATGAATCTGTGGAAAAAAAACAAAAAGGTCATAAAAAATAAAGGTGTGATATGGTACCATGATCATTAAGATTTTAAACAAAGAAACTCAAGCCAAGGTTTTGCGAAAATTTTCAAAACTATGTACACAAGAGTAACGTAAACAAAAAACTATATTTACAAAAATCTGAAAAAAGTTGTTAACTTATTATTCATAAAAGATGAAAATATACTGGTTATGACTGAAATAGTTTGCTATATCCTTATTTCACTGCAAACTAGTTTAGTTAGACAGGTAATTATATACAAACAAAAGTTTTGTTAATGGGTAAAATAGCACTCAGATCAACAACACAGGCACTACTAATTTAAGAGAAAAATAGACTTACGTTTATTTCTAAATTCCTTTTATAAGAACGATTCTAGGAAACTATTGTGCAATAAATAAAATCACAAATTAATACCATAATAGACTTCAGATTAACTCATTTTTCAGGTACTTTGATATGAGTCACACTCTAATTGTGGGAGCTAATGATACTAATTGGTTGCCCCAACCAATGTAGTTGGAGCTGGGCTTGAACCTGAGATTTAGTAGCTGAAAGTCAACACTAAGCCACAGCTCCACCATAGTAATCACTTGATATTGGTGATATTAAAATCCAACAAAAACTTATTCATGATTTTCTAATTCTAATTGAAACAATATTTTGCGATTATTAATTACCGAAATTTACTTAACGATAATGTTTTGATATCATTTAGACAATTTATAAGGGTTTCACTGAATAAATTACTTATTTATGACTTACTTACGCCTGTTACTCCCAATGGAGCATAGGCCGCCGACCAGCATTCTCCAACCCACTCTGTCCTGGGCCTTCCCTTCTAGTTCCATCCAATTCTCGTTCATTTTTCGCATGTCTATTTCCATTTCCCGGTGTAATGTGTTCTTTGGTCTTCCTCTTTTCCTTTGGCCTTCAGAACTCCATGTGAGGGCTTGTCTTGTGACGCAGTTGGATGCTTTCCTCAATGTGTGTCCTATCCAATTCCAGCGCTTCCTCCTATTTCTTCCTCCGCTGGGATCTGGTTTGTTCTCTCCCACAGTACGTTGTTGCTAATAGTGTCCGGCCAACGGATCCGAAGTATTTTGCGTAGACAACTGTTAATAAACACCTGTATTTTCTGGATGATGGCTTTCGTAGTTCTCCAGGTTTCTGCCCCATACAGTAGAACTGTCTTGACATTTGTATTGAAAATCCTGACCTTGGTGTTGGTTGACAGTTGCTTTGAGTTCCAGATGCTCCTCAGTTGTAAATATGCTGCTCTTGCTTTGCCGATCCGCGCCTTCACATCTGCATCAGATCCACCCTGTTCATCAATGATGCTGCCCAAATATGTAAAGGTTTTTACATCTTCCAAATCTTCTCCGTCAATTGTGATTGGATTGGTGCATGCTGTGTTGTATCGGAGAATCTTGCTTTTCCCTTTGTGTATATTGAGACCTACTGCTGCTGAGGCTGCTGCCACACTGTTCGTCTTGTCCTGCATTTGTTGTTGCGTTTGGGATAGAAGGGTCAGATCATCTGCGAAGTCCAGATCGTCCAACTGCATCCTAGATGTCCATTGTATCCCGTGCTTCCCTTCAGATGTTGACGTCTTCATGATCCAGTCGATCACCAGGAGAAATAGAAAGGGTGAGAGTAACCAACCTTGCCTAACACCGGTCTTCACTTCGAACGACTTTGTCAATTGTCCTCCATGCACGATTTTGCAGTGTAATCCATCATATGAACTCTGTGTGATATTGACTATCTTCTGAGGCACGCCGTAGTGTCGAAGAAGTTTCCATAGTGTTGTTCTGTCCACACTATCAAATGCCTTTTCGTAGTCAATGAAGTTGATGTAGAGTGATGAATTCCATTCAATTGATTGTTCCACAATGATCCGTAGAGTTGCGATTTGGTCTGTACACGATCTATCCTTACGGAATCCTGCCTGTTGGTCACGAAGTTGTGCGTCTATGCAGTCCTTCATCCTGTTTAACAATACCCTGTTGAAGACTTTTCCCGGTATTGAGAGAAGAGTGATGCCCCTGTAGTTATCACACTTGCTGAGATCGCCTTTCTTTGGTATTTTGATCAGAAGTCCTTCTTTCCAGTCTTTTGGTACTTGTTCCTCATCCCAAATACTTATTTATGAACTATTTACAAATCCGAAGACCTAAAACGGGCTATAATAATATAAAGTCCTACAGACTTTAGATTAGTCAAGTGGCCTGAAAGATTCAAGCGTTAAAAATGAGAAACAGATTAAAAATGGTCAACTGCTAACCTGAAATGAACATGCCAATTCCCTGATGTCTTCACGCCGCCAATCAGGTGAAACATAAACGTTCAAATAATACTTTCCTGGTTGTGATGGAGCAGCTTCAATGCGTACAGTACCTGATGGTCGTAACAGGATTTCGACTAAGCATAACCCTAACAGAATACTATGATCGGCACAGTTTTCTAAGCTGCAGGAAATGCCAACAAATCTCGACATTTTTATTTTTACACTCACCTAATACACAAATAAAAAAGAATCAGACAAGTTTATATTGGAATTATTATCAAGACTAATAAGAAATTCAAATAAAATGACCACAGAATACAAGAGAATTATGTAAGGAATGGGGAGTTGATAAGTCGAGGGTATTTAGAAGAACTGTGTACATAAGAATAAAAACATTACAATGAATATATTATTAATTTACACTAAGACATTGACGATGATTTGTGAACTAATTAAAATAACAAATTATGAGGAGAGTTGGACGTCAGCTATCAGTGGAATCCAGAACGCAGATTTCGTCCTATTTGGGAACTAGTCAGTTGGGTGCGCCCTCGCCTCAGTTTACACTGGGACTCGAACCCAGTACTTTTCGCTTCACACGCCCAACGCACCTGTCCATTCAGCTACTGAGTCCAGACGATCGCTGGCTTGTGCAACGGAGTGGATGTTAATCCATTTGTGTTGATTGTTTGAATGTTCCCGTTACCAATATTTATAAATTTATGCGCTACACTTTGAACTACAACTGTTTTACAACACATTCCATCTATGACAGAAGCCATTACAAGAAACCACTATTGCGAACAACTAGGGAGGGACTTAGAAAGTAATAACTTCCATATACCAAGAGGTGCTGAAGTTTAAGGAGCACCAGCATAGAGGGTGAATCAATCAAGACAGTGAGTACAAATCAAGAAAGCAAAAACAAGGAAACAGCAGTCAAAAAAGCCTGAAAATTGCAAAGAAAGCCAAGATACAGACTGAATATACAGAAGCAAACAAAGGAGTAGAGAAGAGCATTACGGATGACAAGCATAAATATTTAAAAGACCTGACAACTACAGTAGGACAAGCTAAAGGAAAATAACGTATAGAAGAACCATAGAGCAAAAGCAAAAAGGTAACAGGAAAAAGTAGTAGACAAGAGCGACCAGTCAGCAACGAAGACGTGAAACTGTTACGTCCGAAGAAACTACGATATCGCCGAGAACCGGCGAAACGGAACAAAGTCAGCAATACAATAACAGGACAAGTTAAGATGTGCCCCAGTCCTGCTAACTAGAGGGAGAAGACCAGATTCAGCCGGAAAAAGATATTCCACAAGCAGCCAGAAGCACGAACGAACAAGAACACAACTTATGAGTATGTATGCAGTACAAAAATGTCCTTGGAAAACGTCACAAAATAGCGTGGTAAAAGAGGGAACGAGCCAATGACGTTTAAGGTTCATTAAAGTGGAGAATACAAAGGTGAAGGTAAAAGTGGGCGCTTTTAGAGCAAAAATGAGAAATTCGAATTTCCAAGATAAAATTACGAAACTGAGACGTTTACCAAGGTGATTCCTGAGGATCTAGAATCCCCAACAAAAACCAGCTAGTGAGAATCAAAAGCGGCAATACAGCACTTTGAAGAGCTTCGGAATAGACCAGCTAATCTGAACCTACATGATATAAGAACAGCGCACGGAGATCACCTTATAGACGATACCCCACCAACAATAGAAGACCAAACAAGACCATCGCACAAATCAACAATGGAAAAACAGTATGACCAGTTTGAACACTAGCTGAAATAATAAAGTTAGGTATAGAAGCAAATTCAATCATGTTTCATGTTTTCTTCAGAAAGATCTCGGAGAAAGAACAGGTATCAACAGACTGGAAAGAGGGATACTTCATAAAGATACTCTAAAAAGGAGTTCCTAGTACGTGTAAGAACCACAGAAAATCATGTTAATATTAGTGTCAATCGGATGTTTCAATATAGCTAGCTGAACCGAATAGAAAATCTAGTAGATGCCCAACTCAGAGATAAACAATTTACTTTTCGTGAGGATCGATCATGTGGTAAACAAACGGGAACACTGTGGATCATTTCTGAGAAATGAATTGAACAATACAAGTACAAGCATTCATAAACAGCTTCCTAGGCAAGATAATACACATCCATTGTACCGAGACTATCAACATACTCTACCCTGGAGTAGAACAAACCAGCAACCGGTTGGAGAAATTAGGGAAAGACGCTGACGGTAAATTGGTCATGTTTCGTGGAAAACAATCAAACTGTATTACAAGACAAGCTCTAGCTCGGAATCCTCGGGGGGAAAGAAAGAGGAACAGATGTAAGAAAATATAGTGACGTGAATCAAAGGCGACACATTAAGACTATGAATACCACTTGGCAAAGATTGGAAAGGAGAGACAGGGATAAATTTATTGAAGATCCTTGGTCGGCGGCCTATATCTGAAGAGGGGTTGCAGGTTTAAATAAGTAATCACCTCTATAAGCTTGTAAATCTCAAAAGAAAAATTATCGTTTACCACAATTCATAAGACACTGATGTGGATTTATCTACGTTCATTATATAACAATAATTATGCTTTCGTTATTCTTCAATCGACTGTTTTATAAACCACGCACCTGTGGAAAGAAGAGCTGAAGAAAAAAACAGAAACGCCATTCAAGTTATTGTAGCTACAGTTTTAATATATACTGAGACGAACTATTTATATAAAGGAGAGTTCTGGAAAACAAATTACAGACTCAATTCAAAGGTTATTCATTTATACAAAGCGAATGATGTGCATACCACATTGTACTCATAAAAAATAGTGAAATTACCTGTCCATTTTTGGTAACTAAACAATCGGAATAATTCTTTTTCAAAAATAGATTAGCATTGAAAAATGGCGATTTAAGTAGTGGTAAGTGACAGAATCGATCCATACTCAATGGTTTGCGTAATAGCTGCCATACTTTTAAATCAGGTAAATTCTCAAAAACATGTTGTTCTGGATCAGTTAGAAAATAAAATTCATCACATTCAGATGAAGACGAACGACCGTCTGGTAAATCTACAAATATAACCAGTCGCAAAGAGAAAAGGTGAGTTATACGAACTGACCAAGAAATTTGTATACTGTGCTTATAAATCTTTAAGTTTTCGAATGTGGTCAGAACATTTATCCTCCAAACAAATTTAAGAGCTATCAGCTAACGACACCAGGCTAAGTAACTTTTACCAAAAGACACATAGTTATCTGCTTCATGTTATTAGTAAATTCTAGGATTGTCACTAAGACTAAAACATGGTCTCCTCTAAACATATGTGAAGATGTTAATGTTCATTTATGTAAATCTACTTGTTCCACTACTGGTCATTCTAGAGGTTTATTTATCTGCTGCAGACAGCCAGATGCTACTGAGTCGATCAAGCTGAAAACCTTTATTAAATAAAGTGAATGGTGTATGCTTTGTGCACTACCATAAAATATCCGTTATCGCAAAATGGATGGAGCTTTATAATTCTGGAGTTAGGAAATTTCGAACTACATGTTTTAAGAACTTTTAACCTAGGACGAGGGATTTTCCAATATAGCGTAAGGGGTACCTTATTCACTTGGCACTATAAACCTGGCCACGAAACTATTCTCTCAGAATTCAAATAAAAACCGATCAAGAACACAGTATAGACATGGGTAAAGTATATTGAATTACGACAATTATTTAACAAGACAATACACACAAGTATCTATCAGCGTTGACTTGCCAATAAACGTTTTGAAAACACAAAATGTTGAAACTATGTGATTCTATGTTGTAGAAATAAATGGAAAAGACATATTCCACATAATTAAGTCACACTGCTGACACAAATTTATCGAACTACGAAATCTAAACTTAATAATTTTCAAATTTAAAGACCTAATTACTTATTTGTATAGACGAACATTTACATTTACTTAGATACTTTATTTAAGCCCCCATGACACCAGACAGAAAAAGTGAGAGATTGAAACTGTAGATGTAATGCAGGACAAATTTAAAGTGGATATTAGAAAACAGAATAAAAACAATTAGGGGAAAACAAGATTTACTTTCCGATAAATACCGAGCACCCCAATTACAATTTACAAAACGCCAACCATCACAAATGTACACTGCAAGCCAAGTATTACGAAACAGTTGATTATCTTTAATTGGCATGCCTGGACGATATCCAGCACCTTTAGAATAACCAGTTATATATTGACATTGTAATCCAGCATACCTGGATAAAGAAAATTATTAAAACTACCAATATTCTGGTGACACTACGGATGGATGATACTAAACAAAATATAAATTATACATTTATGCACTTGATTACGCATTTCTTCCTGGTAATCTGTTTATATAATAAATGAACTCCAAACAGGATATTTCAATGGAAAGATGAAGTCAAACTCCTGAAGAAACTGACCCATTTCTCGAAAAAAAAAACACCGTATGTTAAAATACAAACATGTATGTATAATTTTAAGATTTGACCCACATCAATCAACGTTACAGTCTGAGACTTTACCACTAAGATATAGTGGTTGGGTGCATTGACCACTTCACTTGTTGATGAGGTTGTGAATTTTCATAGACAGAGCAGACTGAGGATATGTGCTAGATATACCCAACCACTGTATACCTCGGTGTCGAAAGTTTAACACCAGGAATGAGTTGGAAGAAAGCTAGAAACAAGCAGATCAAGATGTGTGATCAGCCAGTCCATAGATTGGTCTGTTGGTCTGATATTTTGTGGTATATCCAACTATCTGACTGTAGTCTGTGCGATAATCCCGATAAATTTTCGAAGACTGAGTGAAATGGCTTAGAATTGATCACAACGGCACAGATGCATTCACGCCTAATCTTCCCCTAGATCTAGAGTTTTAGTATTTCTTCATGCATAGCCTTTCATTCAGTCTTATGGAGCTACATTTTAAAAGATTAATCTTTCGAATCTATATGGTTGTTCGAATTTCCCTATTGACGTTTAGGACCGCAATTAATCAGTCTCTTCGGCATTTAGGCATCCTGTGAAGATTGTCTCTATATTGTCACTAAGACACAAGTGTTTTCAAGAAGAGATGGATGAAAGCTAGCAGTAGTATCCAGGACGCGTGTTTCGTCACCCCACCCTACAAGCTAATGACTAACTGGATTCAATAGCTAAATGGATAACTCAATGGCGTTTGAAATTAACAGTACTGCGTTCGAGTACCGGAGTGAATATCCTGCTTAAAGATTAGTCTGCCTCATCATCATTGTTACTATCATTATCTTAATTCATTTGATACTAATAATGTTAATTTCATCTGATCCTGCTGTTGTGGTATAAGAGCTCTGGTTAATGAATATTTGTCCAACGCTTTACATTGACTGTAAATGACCGGGTGTATAAGTTAAGAGTCACATTGTCCAATTCAATGATGAAATAATCCATACTTTGGATTAATACTTCTATAAAAAACAAATGCGAATATAGACTACCACAATTAAAGTAATGAAGATAAAAAAAAGTGATTCTTTATATGATAAAGAACTGTAAATTATGTATCCAACATATATAAACGCATTCACTCAAAGGATGAGACGCGATAACATAGAAACAAAAAATTAATTGCTGCGAAAGTGGTTTAAAGTTTATCTAAGGCTTGGGTAACAATAGAAAAACCTGTATGTAATCAAAAGTAAAAATAATTAGGAAACATGAGAAATCGCTGAAAAGTCATAGAACTGAAATAGAACCCAACAAGCTAAAACGTATCACTACAAGATGAGCAGGTTGACGAAATACACACAAGATCTGGGTCAAATGGTCCCAGTAGACTGTAAAGTATCGGTCCTAAAGGAAGTTCCTGTTACTTAATCTCATGTAATGGGATTAGCAAGTGCCAGTGATTAAATTGATATGTTTACCACGACTTTCCGCCCGCTGATTGGATGAAATGTTTTCAGCCTTATCCTGGTCTTTGAAGATCTTATAGAGGAATTCCCGGGAGATCCAGACACAAACCAACCGAATTTCCTTCATGAACATCGATGACGTTGTAAATTTTAGCAAGTAGTTGGACAAAATCTCACGTATAACGCTGACAGCTAATACTTTCAATTCTTTCGATATACCTTCATAAAGTTACGAAATTTGCATTTAAGAACTAGATGATTATCAAACGTCGATATAGATTGTAAGCTATTCTAACAATATCGATTCATTTATTTCTTTACTTGGAAAATAAACCCTCCATTATACTAATTAAAGTTTATTCTGAAGTCATGCATATCACAAAAGTACATAAAACAACAAATATCAAATTAGATTAATTAAAAATTACGACAATTTATGGTGAAAAAATCATCATGCTCGTATTTTTCATTAGGGAATATATACAACAGTATATATATGATACTTCCAGAAGTCACAAAACAATCACCAAATAAATACTTAAAGTCTGCATGAATCTCATTAAAAGTGAGTTACGATCGAAAGTATTTTCTCAATGACAGATCTATAAATTTCCTTAACTGAAATGGCAAAACACGTACCGGCATAGTTCATAAAATAATTCATTACGCGATAACTGATTATATTTCATCTGTCTCAACATCCCAATCAATGAATCAGATGGAGCTTCTGGATCATAATCTTCATATCTGGTATCCTTACCAGTAGTCCATCGATAAAGGGAACTAAAATGAAAGTTTTGGAAAATGTTGCATTGTGTGTTCATGATGAGAATAATATTTACGATGAACAATATTTGACAAATATTTCTTCGAAAAACCAGAATATCTAGAGAAATTACGACCAGTTAAAAGCACTTTGTAGTGGATATATTTGTGGTCAAAGGGTCAGACACTACCTTCGTAACCGTCTTCTCGTTTAGAGAAAAGTTCTACTCTTAAACACCGGGAGGCATGGGAATAGCTTCAATATGAAGATTAGCTTATGTATAGAAAGAAAGGGTATTTATAGAATCGCCCGCTCACAACCGTTGTTGCTACCTTGACGTGGTGGTCGAGCTTGCCTATCGTGATGAACTAATCGAGCTATACTGGCTGGAACAATCGTTCCTCAAGGTCCTACCATGCCAAACAGGTCGGTTGAGGAGCGGTAAGACTAAAAGCAGTATACCCAAGGTCTGAAGGCGAAGTCGTACTGCCGACTGTACAGAGGTGTGACGGCAGTAAGGTGTTTCCTTCAGACAACCAGCATAACAGCGATGCTGCCTTCCCACAAAGAGGGATGGGGTTAGAAAACGTTCACCCTAAAAATGCACACATCGCCTTGTCGCACGGATATCCGTCTCCGGCGGTGAGGTCTCAACAAGTACAGAGCTAACAAGAAAATTACCCACAAAAGGTCGTGTGTGACCCGCCTCAAGCAGTTGTCCCCTGGGCACTGCGGTCACGCTTTCATGTCACTAAGATCAACTCCAACCCGATTTCATTTGCAGGTACCTCTAGAAGAACCCTTCCACGGTTTGGGCAACCGGGAAGTGATAACCGTCCTCATACCTCTAACAGCGATCAAGACCGCCGTATTCATAATCAATTTTCCTCCTCCAGTTTCCATAATTACTTCTACCTCAACTATCAACTCTATACTTCATCTTTTGGCTTCCTCCTTAAGTGTCACCATAGCCAACGATTATAGTGCGCAAAACAAATGTTATGAGGGTAATTAATTATCCAGGTTCCATCGTCATTCATCACGTTAATGGATACAGTAACTATTCAAAAGCAGCCATACGGTATGGTTTTAATAATAAGCCCTTGGAACTTCCCCTTCATTTTATCATTTCAGCCTCTAATTGGTGCAATTGCTGCTGGGAATAGTGTTCTTCTTAAGCCGTCAGAATTGACTCCAGCGTGTTCTCAGCTGATTGGTGAGCTTATCCCTAAGTATTTAGATAAAGTAAGTTGTTGGTCAAATTAAAGGAGATTTCCATGGACTGAAGAAAGTAAGAATTTTTCTGCACTTAGTTTCTATTACTTTGACCTGACATTCTAAAATGGAAGTATTAAATTCCTAGAAAATATGAAGGGGGCAAAGTGTGGCACTTCAAACAGATGCAAACTTAGTAAAAAGAACGAATACGAATTTTTCATTATTGGGTACAGATTTGTGCCTAATCCTTCACTGTCCATGATTAACGATTGACTAGTTACCAAGTCCATAAGTATAAGCCATATAGAATTTCACTGCTTATTGTTCAATAAAAATATATGTAGGAACTATTGTATGATGTAGATTTAGATTATTCCAAGTTATGTCTAATCATATCGCAAATTTCTGATTTGTTACCGTTTAGTTTGGGTGACTGAAACTGGTGTAAAGTATATGCTCTCCACTTTTTTAAAGCATCAATTGTAAAACGAGACTGCACCTTTGGAATTTTCGTCCAACGTCCCGTAGACAGAATGCTTTCAGTGGCGAAGTTGAGTAGAAAAATAAAACTGATGACCCCATCTAACATCGTCTTCAGTTTATAATGGTGACATTTCTATGTAACCACTACTTGATATACTTTCCACAACTTAATAAACGTCAACACGTTTTTCAGGAATCAATATAAATATCCTTCAAGTAATATTCTTAGTCTGTAATGCTTTTAACAGCTCTTGTGTGTCCTAGTAATGAAATCACAGTCCCTATATCCACGAAGAAAGCATATCCCTAAAACATTAGTTCGGTTTTGTGAAACTAGTTTAATAGTAGTTAGTATCTTAATAGTCCAGACCGTTGCTGCTACCTTGACGTGGTGAACCATATTGCCATCAGTCATCGTTGTAGAGGCTCGATAGAAGACTCACGCTCGTTCTGGAATACCTGCTTGGACTCTAATAATGCTCTAATACGGGCACGCATTTGTTTGAGCCTCACTGGATGCAGAAAATCCACATTAAGAAGACCCATTAGAATTGAACTGAGTGACGAAAAAGCAGAAAGTAGATTCCAGGAACAACTGAGGTCACACTTAGGTAGTTTTGAAAACGAGGCTGACCCAGATGTTGCTTGGAAAGATATACAAACAGCAGTGACATCTATCAGTGATTTAAACAAAAGGGTTACAAAACACCAATCGATTTCTTCTAAGTCTATTGCACTAATGGATTCTCGTAAACTCATCCCATCAGGATCTGAACACGATGAAGAGCGAAAGCAGATCAGATCTTGGTTAACCAACAGTCTAAGGAACGACCGTCAGCGGTGGTGGGCAACGAAAGCACATAGAGGTGGAAAAGGTGGCGGCTGTAGGTAATACAAAACAGCTCTACAGACTAATAAAAGAAACTAAGATTAATAAGTCAAGTGTAAGTGAGACTATCTCGGAAAAAGACGACACTCTTATCTGCTCCCAGTCCAGACGTTTAGAACGATGGGCGGAACATTTTAAGGAGCAGTTCAGCTGGCCTCCAGCTACTCTACAACTACCCACCATTTCCAGACAGCCTGAATGGAACATTGAAGTAGGTCCCCGACTCTAGTTGAAGTTCAAAAGGCTATAGATAATCTGAAACGAGGAAGAGAAGCTGGTCCAGATGGATTGGCTACAGAGGTCTTTAAGGATGGTGGTCCAATTTTAGCGATTAGGTTGACTAATATTTTAGCTAAAATCTGGGAGTTGGACGTAATCCCATCTTATTGGTCACAATCACTGATTGTCCCAATATATAAAAAGGGGTCAAAATCATCCTGTGATAACCATAGAGGGATTAGTTTGATTAACATAGCATCTAAAATACTAGCTTCAATAATTATCGGACGCCTAACTAAGACTCGTGAACTGCAAACACGAGAAAATCAGGCTGGCTTCAGACCTGGCTGTGGCTGCATCGACCACATGTTCACCATTCGTCAGGTTCTAGAACATAGGCATACTTATCGGCGTCCGACAATTATAGTGTTTCTTGACCTAAAAGCAGCATTTGACTCTGTAGACCGAGAGGTCCTGTGGCAGTGTCTGTCATTAAAAGGTGTACCTCAGAAGTACATAAACCTTGTGAAGGCTCTTTACTCGAACACCAATAGTCAAGTCAGAGCTTATGACGAACTGTCATCTGATTTTGCAGCCTCAAATGGTGTCCGGCAGGGCAGTCCACTTTCTCCATTTTTATTTAACTTCATCATAGACCTACTGATGGAAATAACGCTCTCGTCGATTGAATTTTCAGGCATTGATCTCCTACCGGGAGGTCCACTTATCGACTTAGAATACGCAGATGAAATAGTTGTGTTTGGTGAAGACGCTAATAAAATGCAGAGTCTTTTGGTAGGACTGAGCAACAATGCCAGGATGTTTGGGTTGCGCTTTTCCCCTCTAAATGCACGTTGTTGCTTCAGGACTGGCCTGTGTCAATACCTGAACTAAGGATAGGGGGTGAAGTAGTTGAACGCATCGACAACTTCATTTATCTTTGAAGTCTAATCAACCCTAATGGGTTGGTGTCTGACAAAATCTCTGCATGGAATCGTTTGGCTTTTGTCAACTTACGTCATCTATGAAGAAGACGAGATCTCCATCGGTCAATTAAGAGATGAATATAATTCACGGCTGGGAAACTTGGCCGTTAAGGATACTCGTAAGTTACTAGTATTCGATCACAGTTGTCTTAGAGATATTGCTCACATCTGCTGGGATCATCGGGTAAGTAATGGTGAGGTTACATGCAGGGTATTAAGGAATGATGGTAAATCAGTTGATGAGGTTGTAAATCTTCATAGACTGAGATGGTTGGGCCACGTGTTACGTATGCCTGAACACCGATTACCACCACGCGTAATGCTGACTAGTGTTGGGGATGGTTGAAAGAAAGTTAGGGACGGTCAAACCAAAACGTGACATCAGTGCTTGAAGTCACTAACTTCTAGTCTTAGCCATGTTGGTAGATGCAGACTACTTGGTTGGGGTCCGCGTGACTATCGTAACCAATGATTGGAGACTCTGGGTGACATGGCTCAGAATCGGTCACAATGGCGTAGGTGTATGCACTCTCTGTCTTCCCTTACACTATGAGGTTAAAATTGCTTTATATCTTTCTTTCTACCAACTAATCTTTTCTTCCTGTACTATATCCTTATATGCAATCTTTCTTTTATATATTACCACCACTGAATTAACTACCTCTATGAATTCGTTGTTCATCTTGTTGTGCTAATGAGGTATGGCAACTTGTACCGATGAATATATGTGCCTGGTTCTACGTTGTAGCTGACTGACTGACTGAGAATCAAATTTGATTTCAAGATTTCAGGAACTTATGAAAAACATGCTTAAAGTGACTATAATGTCTATAGCTGTCTAATCAAGATAATGACAACGTAATCCGTCGTTTCGCGGGAACTATTGGTTTCCCAGAGAACGCAGATCGGTTAAGGCTTTCTCCTGATTCTCAAAGATTTTTTCAAGGTATTTTTGAGGGCTGATAAAATATAATAAAATAGTTCGCTTTCGTGTTATAATTAATGTTTAACTAGACCATGATCGGCTCTACTCCTATCATTTATGGGTTTAAACATGTAGATGATATCGACAGTTTGTGAAATTGTTCTCGATCCATGATAATGTGCTACATTTGTTTTCATCATATGCTTTTAGCCGACTATTCACGTTCATCATGAATCGAAGGCATCTCATAAAATATTCTTATACGTAACTCGATGCAGAATTTGCCCCCAAGACTGACAAACTATCAGTGAATATTCCCAACTCAAAGAGAGTGAATCTACATCATAAATGGTATTCAAACTTGGTATAATGAAACTAATAGTTTTGATATTAGAATAAGTTACATTTAGCGCACTTTCTAGAAGGGCTGAATAGTTTGCAAATAGTTGAAATGAAATCATACATAACTACAGAATCAAATCATTTCCCCCAAAATTAACTATTAAATAAAAGTCTGAATCATTTAACATTACAGTAAACAAATCCGCGAAACGATACTTACCGTATAACTTCAACTTCGTTATCTATACCAGTGGTCAGATCAGAAATCAGTTCAGAGAATGTCATATGAACGCGATTAGTAACCTGAAACAATTTTGTAGCGAATGTATTGGTTAAAAAATATACTACAGAAAAGTACACAGAGCAAGACAACTTTAATTACTAAGCTAAACAGCAACCTGTTGGAAACGAAATCGCCATATCAACATCAATCATTGAAGATAAACATCAGATACTTGCGGGAAAACAAAAGCAGAAATAAATGCTGAGACAACAATCTCACTGAAACTGTCGGTTAAACAAATTATCTTTCAATATATATCAGAAATGAAAATGGTACCGTTTTAAATAATCTCATCACACAACATAAGTTAGGAACACGATATAGAATAGTAATATACACAAACTACACATCCAACTATTGAAAAAGTAAAGCATCATACAACAAATAAAATAAATCAATACACGGAGCATCTGTGGAGCGAACAGCAAAACATACATGAGTAATAAATATATCTTAAACAAAAAATGGCAGCAACTTACTTCAATTGCATGCATATCTATAACACGAATTCGATCATCCGGTGGTAAAATTGTTGTTTTAGGCAAAACTGGAGGTACAGGAGGAGGTGGAGGTGGCAGTGAAGGTGGTTTGCTTCGAATACATCCACTAGAAGGCCACTTAATGTAACGAATAGTATTAGGTGAGTATAAGGAAGTACGTTTTCTCTGAAACGGTGATAATTTATTGGGACACCCAAGAGTAGACCGATTATGTGACGCAGGAGCCCAAGAACGATCGTAAGAGGTGATATTCCAAGGCGAAGACAGTACGCTTCCACAACTACCTCGTCTATGTGAATCGACATTCATGTACGGGACGAAATCAAGCGTGTACGACGTCCTTAAGTCAGAAAGTGAAGCTCCAAGGTGAATCAAAGGAGTTGAATTTTTCTGCAAATTCTCCAGTGTCTCCATTTGCTAAAGTGAATCAAAATAAATCGGCATTATATATAGTAAGTCATTAAACTATTCCGAAACTCTACTAACCAATTAGTGAATTGTAATTACTACTACTTTGCCTTACCCTCACAGCTGATCTAATTCTATTGGATATGAACGTACAGTGGTCGCTGGACTAATTATAAGTTGCAGTGAGCCATATTGAATGTTGGATAGTTGGAAATACTAGTACAAAAGGCTCACTTGATTTCTTAAAGTGTTATCAAACTCAAAGATGAAACTGGCGTAGAGATTAATATTTATTAATTTACGTAACAGATGAACGATTCACATTTTATAGATTACTTTCACAGAGATACCAAATTCGTTTGTCCTCAACGCATAAAACGTTATGGAAAAACGCAAAGTTTAATAGCCTGTGGAATATTCATACAAGATTAGCCATTTTAAAAGCGTAATGTTCATGGAGTACTAAAATGATATATGACACGTAGTGATAGCCCACAGATCCAAGAGCCTAATATTTAATATAATTTAAATACCACCGTTCCACCCGAATGCGTCAGGTAATGTCTCAATGAACGTCAATAGTATAGACAACAGTGTAGCACAATTTTATCGACTTCCATCCAACTATATGTGATGTGAAACGTTATTTCTTTCTATATTTTTCAGCACCGATACGTCAAGAATCGGCTGCATATAAGAATTCTCCAGTAATCGGAAAAATTATGGCAAATATTAAAGTTACCAACCTATTCGAAAGATTTCGAGATTTAAACAGTCAGGGAATCTAAACTGTAATGTAACACTTGGTAATTAGTCAATATATTTAGCAAAATTTAGGTCAACAAGTTAAAAATATCTTTCAGTGTGATAGGACAGTTGTACCCAATAAGTTGACTTTAGAAAGAAAAATTATTTTAAAAAAACTAGATAGTTGCAAGAACTTACATTAAGATTGAGAACTTTGTGAAGATTATTTCCACATAAACGTATCAATTCATCAACAACGCGCCTTGATTCGGGTTTACGTAGTATTTTATTCACAAAGTTTTTAACCTCTGCCTCCCTACCATTTTCCAGATAACGAGATATTTTTGCAGCCAACTTTGAGATTTTTCTATGGTCTTTTCTGATATAGTCATATTCTCGTGTATCCTTAATTACATATACAGGAGACTTTTTAGGATCATTTATGTCATCCGGATTACTTACAGATAATAGTGAAGAAGACCCAGATATGTATTGACCAACACGACAAACTTTTGAAGGAACGAGATTGTGGATTTGAGATTCCTTATTTACAGGCTTGAAATTATGTCGAGAATTACTTTTACGCATACTTTTTCTCTCCAAATCCTGCGTTTTTTGATAGGTTCTTGAATGGTCTGATGAAGGTCGTGGTGAGCGCTTATTAATGGTATCCTAAAAATGACGAAGTTATGGTTATGATGATGGTGGGAAATATGAACACTTCAATACACAATTACTAAACATGAGATTTGTACAATCAGATTACTTAATAAATTTTCCTGCGGAAAACAAAACGAAATACATAGATAATTACTAAAAGAATATCATAGTATACATGTATTTTGTATGTTTAAGACGTTACCAAGTTATCGAGATACATTTAAAATTTACTTGAGCTTGAATTCAAACTCTCTTATCTCCATATATATGAATAGCTTAGCAACATGTGGTTTAGCCTAACACTATTACAGGCCTGACTTGAGAAAGCGTATAAGCATCTAGATTAGAGATAAGGTTACGATCTCACCAACTTCGGCTTAGAAGACGTAGTGTGAAAAAAAAACTTAGCAAAAAGTGAAAACTGCTAACATGTTAGTTTTGAGCAAAATTAGCAGGAGCCCAGTGGAACTAGATTTAATCTGGTGCGTAACAAGATGTTTGTACATGCAAGATGAAAACGCCACAACGATATAAAAAAGTAAGGAACAATGCAATCCCATAACCAAGTGCTGATCCAGTCACTAATTATTGAAAGTTGCTGAATGATTGTCAGTTAGGTGTTCAAATTGTCGTGAGCATAGTTTATTTTAAAACTGTCACTTACAGACCATTAAACAAATAAATACTAAGATACTACTGGAAAGATTATACAATTCAGGTAAACAAATGAGACCAATCAACTTAGAAAAAATTCATCTATTAGCTTTGGAGTTTGAAGACAATTTATACTCGTTAAAGTATTTACCTTTAAGTCATGAACTCACATATTTAGACTTCACTTCATCTACTTCAGTTTGAGAAGTCGAGCAGTATTAACAACCCCGAGATAAAAGATTTGGCAAAAAGTAGAATATACAAACCTGTACTTCGTGTGCAGGTCATCTTAATTTGGATTCATATCAATTGAATGGAACTTGCTGAAAATACTTCACTACTCAAAACGAAGATAGTGGTTTTTAACACGGGAATTATTGGTTGAAAACAGCATCTTAACTAATGGGTCTCATTTATTATGAAAAATTATATGCAGAATATATAAAAAAACATTGAAACGGTAATAGAGCTTAAATGTATTGATTAAACAAAGCTACTTTTCAAAGCTTCCATAACTTTTGAATACTGTTAGATCCCAAGAAAAAATGTATTTTGTAAATTAACAACCTTAATTAGATACTAGTGAAATGAACGAAGACTTGGTGGGGAAGACCAATTTATTGTTTAATGCACAGTTACAGAGTTCTTTCGTAAAATGTGAAAACCCATACATCAAATACTTCATTTGCAATTCTTCCATCAATTGTCTCAAACATCATCGTTCCTTAATCGCTGTTACAATTACTTTCTGTTTACATCCCCGTCCTCTTCAATTCGATCTCAACCTTCTACTGCCAGGCATTCCACTTCTGATTGGTGTTACATACTATTTATGTCGACAGACATAAGTAGCATACACCACACTAGTAGTGTAACTATAGTGACTGTCACAAAAAGAACGTTTAGTGAGTACCTTAAAAGTTTGTTGAAACATCGAAATTTAGTATCCAGAACTAAAAACAGACGTCCATATACAATCAATACCGCTCAGAACAGTTATAATCACCAAAACTAATTTTTAGTAGCTTATGATGAACACGTATTTGTTTACATCAACTACAATTTCTAGTTTGTTAATATCACTAGGGTTTACAGAGATTAACGTTGAAATTGTAAAAGATCCTAATCATTAGATTGAACTAATAACACCTACATTAATAAGTCCTTCCCCGACAATTACTCATGAACATACATAAATGAACTAATAAACACTGAGGGATTTAATGATATGCAGTCACTTCAGATAGGAATATTTCCTAAAGGGCACTATACAATGCTTCCAGACTAATTCTGCTTGACTTTTAAAATTCCCAGACGTTTCATTATTTTTTTCACTGATTTTTTGTCACGAATTAAAAAGTGTAAATATAGACAATTTTCCGAAAACTCGAACATGTAGTAAAGAATATGTTCATTCAGATTATTTAACGTTTGTAGAATAAGAATACTGAAAAACAAGACATGAAAAACTGGCTGACATAGTTATAAGAACAGATAATACTGTTGAATGTTGATTAACCAATTTATGCAGAATATTTCCAAAACTTAGAACATTCTAATATTTTATATTCTTAGTATCCAGTATCATGTTTCTATGTACGTGATACCGAACAGACAGCTAAAGTTCATATGAAACAGAAAATGAAATAAACCACCAATGTTGTCATTAGTTATCGCAGTAACAATAATACTTTTTTTTTTTAAAAAACTATGGTTGTATCGTGGAAAGTGTTGTGTTATCTAAAACTAGCGTTCATGATAATGAAAAAAGTTAATCTTTTATGAAAGTTAATATTCATTGAATTACCATACATCACTAAGCTTTATTGGCTTTTCCCTTTTAATTGTTAGAGAGTTTTCATATGGTGAGTTTGCTTAAACGTGGTGAGATAACATTTATTCACAACTGATTTATACTGAAATCGTTTCCGATTTTTTATAACAATTTGTCATTATTTATACTGTTTATCAATTCAACTTACTAAATTCCTATTAGTAGACAGATTATCTGAAGAAGGAAATTCCGATGACAAATCAAATGACTGAGCAGGAAGTAATACATTGGCATACGATGGAGAAAGCGATTGACTAGAAGAGCTTTCAGATATCCCTATTCTGTTTTTACAACTTTTAGAGGATTCAGTATTCAATCTCCCATGACGTTGCTTACAAACATCTCCTGTGACAGTACCTCTAAAATTTGGGTTTTGTGACTTTGGATTATGATTACTATTAGACTGATAAGATATTGAACCACGCGTTGAACAGTCGGATGAGTGATGACTATTAGACAAATGATTGACTGCAAGACCAGGTAGAGTCACATTCAAGCGACCAATGTTACGAGAATGAGCAGTAACCAGAGAAGTGTCACCTGGACAAAAAGATGATAACGCTGAGGATGGCAATGATGATAAACTAGTTCCAAAAGAAATCACATCTTCGTCAGTACATTTTAATGCATGTGCCTGTGCCAAAGCTAATTGTCTGCTTTGATTTGAAACACTAATCATAATACTATTCTGTAAAGAGGTTTTATTCTGGTTTCTATGCGATCTAGATTGTTCTGCGGGGATATTTTTAGGTTCAAGACTCCGCTGAAAGACGTCGCATTCCGCAGTAATTCTTGACACTGGCTTAGTACATTTTTTCGATATGTCTTGCTTTTCTAGTATAGAGTCGACACGCATCTGATTGTAATTGCTTTTCGGTTGATTACTTTGTCCACTTGTTTGATTCCTGTATTTACCACTATTATTATGTCCATATGAATATAAATACATTATATCTTGAGTATCGCTCAAAGAAAGTGATTCAGAACTTTTTCTTTTCTGATCTGTCTTATAGGGCACTGAAGAACACGATGAAGGTTGGTTTGACGGTGTTATATGATTTTGTGTATCATCACAAAAACATTTGTTAAAAATACGTCCGTTTGTGAAGCTGTTTGAGTTATCCATTGTGCAAACTTTTTCACTCATATCAACCCTTGCATTACTTTGATTGGCCCGAGAAACAGATAATGAGTGTGACAACCGATGGTTGGGTGAGACCGAAAAACAGCGACCAATCACAGACTTAGTTGATGGACGAAGCTGTGAGTCATCACAATGTGAATGTGTTGTGGTAAGCTCGAGATTAGCAGGCAAAATAGATGCATATTTTTTTTTGTAAGGAAAATCGTATTTATTTATTCTATCTATAGACACAGAACAATCACTTGTATCATCTCTACGTAAATCATGTGATTGGATAGTCTTAAAATTATAAGTGTTAACCCGGTCTGACTTTCTTGTGTCTTTAGTTGAAGGGTTTGACATAGGTAAACAACTAGTTGTTGAATGATGTAAATTTGGGTTCAATTGATCACATGCACCTTTACCTTTATTAAACCGGTGCCTTGGTTCCGAACTTTTGCTATTAAATCGATGCGAAAAACTTTGGATATCCTCACTCTTTTTACACTGTTCAGATAACCATGTTACATCTTTCAAACTAGTAATATTAATGTTGGACTTCGGACAGTTTAGATTCTCATTGGATGCAAAATATTCATGAGAACAGTCCGAATTTGAGGGACTAGAACTTTCTGCGAACTCGTTTGAGGATAAATGAACGGCTTCTGGAGTTAAAGGACAAAACCCAGCCTCACTGATAAATAAACTGGGCTTTGCTGTAAATTTCCCAGACAATGAAGATTCTATAGACGCATATTTTTCACATGATGTAAGAGGATTTGAATAAATAAAGGATGAATAATTAGGACTTGGAAGTTGATCAGCCGTATCAAGTTGATCGTATTCAACATTAGGATAATAGCTTAGTGAAGGCTGCTTCTGAGTAGTTTTATGGTACATATTTACAGATTCACGAAGTTTATCTGATTCAGTGGCAGAAGAAAGACAATCAATATCAGGGGTACTTACATAAATGGAAGGACCACGGTCAAACCTTGCTGAATTTAAAACAGTGCACCCTAAACTACCCACGGGGCTGGTATAAAAAGAGTGATTATCTGTGCTCACATATGTACACGTAGAGATTCCTGTCTGACAATGCGGACAAGGGTCTTTTGAAGTAGAGATCCCCAAGAACGTCTGGCGCAATTCATATAATCTGCATCTATGTAAAGCAGCTTCACTAGCAGCACTACTAATCTTTTCTCCTGATTCAGGAGGCTGATGAATTTCTGTACTTAAGTTTAAGGAGTCTCGTGATTTTGATGGATATACTGGTGGTAGTAGTGATAGGGGCATCTGAAAGCCAGTTAACCGCATCAGTTCATTTTAATACAGTACCTAAACATGTAAATATACAAATATGTACAGGAATATATTAGAATAACAAAATTACATGCAGCGAATTTAAAAACAACCGATACAGCCATACGGCACAAGTGTCAGATTCTAGGTTGCATATACCTTACTGACTGACTGGCGTAAAGCAATAGATATGAAAGAACAGAAAAGTAGGTTACTTGGGGTTTGTTTACTTGTAAGTGTATTTACGATACCATCATACACTTAAAACTGTTACCAAATACCTTTAAGCAGTTGTCATGCTGATAGCTCAAAATCCAGCTACCAGATTATTTTCGTTCAAACAACTAAGGCTACTACTCATTTACTTCAATTACTGTCAAGTCTTGAGTTTGAACATTCATTTTCTCTAGTTGAAAAAACGTTTAGAACTAAATTTTCGAGTCAGTGAGTCATATACAACGTAGAAGCTGACACATGTGCATAGTTTTAAGCTACCTTGCCACATCAGCACGATGAGATCAAATCGTATCAAAGTAAATTCGAGAGTAGTAGAAGTATTAACAGTATCAGCATCGACAGAAGACTAAGCATAGGAAAAGAAAAATAGTAATAAGATTTCGGGACTCAGGTCCTAAAAACAAGGAGCGAATGTAAATGTAGCATTGCAAACGATTCCTAGAAATGTCATTCAGTCTCTAACCATTAATTGTGGTAAACACTTTGCACCCAGCCCGGTAGCCTACACCTATTAACATGGCCCAGTACAACTAACTTCATAGATTGGTGCTATGTCTTGTTTTGGATGCTCCTAGCTTTCTTCCAACCTACCCCTACACTAGACATCCCCCGTCGAGGTAAGCATATGTAATACACGTCCCAGCCACCTCAGTTGACGGAGACTACAGGATCAATCGATTTGCCATATTTAACCCAGTATCCTAAACCAGGCATTCTTAAAATACACGAGGGGTGCTTTGGAGACATATATGGGCAAATACTAGTAGTCTACGAATATCCTCGATCCTTAGTGGTTGCGCTACACACACATAAAGTTGGACAGAGCGAAATGCAACCCGTCCTTTGGTTGATAAACGGACGTCTAACCTACGGTACGAGTGATGCAAGTTAGCAAAGGCCAATCAACCTTCCTGAGTTCGTGCAAAACCTTCATCTGAAAACAGGCCATCGGGAATAATGGTACAGAACGTGATAGGTTTTGAACAGTGCTCGAAATATTTAAAACCACGTAGACTTAATGAACAGCTGAAAAACTAACCTGACGAATATTACATATATTACCTGATCCTATAAGTTCACTACTTTGCTACTTATGAGAAAACAGTCAAATGAAATATAAAAAGATGTGTTTAAGTCAATGAATTGAGTTCCATATCCATTACTAAATAAACGGAAAGCCGTTTCAACTCAAGCTATATAACACATGAAACCTCGGTGTTGATAAATGCTTTTGGGCAATCTCAAGTAAAACAGCAGCTGTCACAATATATTTCCTAATCTAGTAGTAAACACAGTGCTTACTTTAAACCATCTATTTAAACACATTGGTACAAGAAGGCGCCAAATATATATGCGCCACAGGTCATTCGACTTGCACTAGGTCTGAAATACTTCCCGAGAGCCAAAAACAAAGCAGATAGTTTCCTTCAGGCTTCGCTCCCCGAGCCTTCGACTTACAGGATTAATCCACAAGACAGTGGGGCAACATTAGGAGATGCAGTCCCATGGTAGTCGGTGATTAACACCACTTGTTCTCTTTGGATCCTGGAGCCCATAGGCACCATTGGTTTGGAATCAGGGTTTTTCAATTCCTCTAGGTGGACTCTCCATACCCACCAACCCGATTAAAGCGCCAGACATTCACTTTTCGTCCCCTCAGTTTCGTAAACAACACCCACTTCACGAAAAGGCAGTGAGTAGGACTTCCCTGGCAGTGGTTGTATACGCGTAGCCATGTGAGAACATTTCGAGAGGAAGAGCTGACTCCGCACTCTCGGCCGTACTAGGGCATTTAGGGGCGTAGCCCGACTGATTCGTCACGACAGTCAACCCTGATTACCACAACAAAGTACCAACTATTACTGGGCTAACTATATATACGATCGCTCACTACACTGAAGGGCAGTTACTTTACTTACCAAACCAGAAAGATGTAGGATCTGAACAATAATCTGTTAGCTGAATATCTAGACTATTAAGTCAGAGCTAGATAATTTTGGACACTAATGTGCTTGAACATTATATTGAGTTGAGATGTAAAAATAGTCTTTAGGAGCAGGAAGATATATTTAGTAATGCCAGATTGTTTAATTGCTACTTTCACACCAGTCGTACAGCAAAAAAAGACTCAGTAATATGTCCCATAATTACTGTTTGATTACACTTGCATCAGTTGCACTTATGGGTCGTTGTAGCAAAATTATCTGGTAAGAATAACATGATACGACATAAAATACTTTGAAAGTTTAGTTTGCTAAAGAGACTTCCAGAAATGTTGATATAAATAGTCTTATGATCATGATTAATCACGCAATTATGATACATTATTGTTTGCACAACAGATTTCTTTTTCGGTGCGTGAAACTAGCTGAATAGCAATTTTATAACATGCCCATCAAATTTATGTACATATTGCTTAAGACAATATTACACTGAAAAGGTAGTAGGGACGATTTCAGATCCAACTCTCCATAGTTGTAAACAACTTTAATTCGTACGGTATGTTTAGCAATTCAGGATATCACACTCGCGAATGAAACTACGATAATACCCCTTTACCTTCTAAAACCATATTTTCAAGCTCACATCGGAGCACCCAACATTATCACGTAGCGAATTATACGGGAGATAACACCAGTTAAAGTACCAAGCTTCTGGAGAAGCATATTTAATGTAGTTCAAAGGCTGACAATGCCTAAAAATAAATTGAGTTTTAAAAAGTGAATCCGAAAAAGGAAAGTGCAATGATCGAATAGGCTAGTTTCCTTTATTGTATATTGTGCCATTTTGTCATTATTATAGTCATTTTTACTCCAGTCAAAGTTAGTACGTGGATGTTAATATGTTATTTAGATTGCAACTGAGAGGCGATTTATCCCTAAGATAGCTGTTCTAACATATCCATCGCTTTTACAGCGACAGTTTAATACTAACCGGTTAGTTTTGTCGATAATCCACATATTTTCCATTACTTACACTTAACAGAAGTATCGCTAGTGGTCATAGTATAAATTTGGTCAACAAGCTTCCTCCTTATGCTTGAAGACTGCAAATATGGGTCTTCATCCAACCACTAGTCTGTCCAATGACGAAGATATTCATTAGCCTTTTCCAAACTTCTGTTGGATGTTACCTTCATAACGAATCTATCTACAACTTAGTACAACGTTAACTGCTGAAATAAATATAAAATCTGTTTAGCATCAGAAATGTGCTCAAAGATCCTACTTTAGAACCGAGTATGTATACACTATTCAGTTACGCATTCTTGATAGCATTTAAAAACAGGTACACCCGTTAGCAAGCTGATGCATGATTGATATCAAAGCGATTGTCGAATAAATTCCTTCAAATTTTTCGCAGATGAATACTTGTAAGTGAAGATTAACTGGTATACTAGGACAGATACAAATATAAGAGACAATGAGTTTATAACTTCTCAGTACTTGCTACTACATTTATTAATAACATGGTAACTGTTTTGAGGGGTGGCTTCGCGATCCACAGGCTCGACTTTCCACTTCTAAGTTCCTGGTTTGAAATCGGCTTTACCTACTTCAGTTTGGGCAACCGCGTAGTATCACAAACCCTCACACTGAGTATGGCTCGTACTTGGTGAATGAGCTAAAAAAGGAACTGTCTTGGGTACCATCGTATATAAACCAACCACTCCAGTAAGGAGGCTTGATGAACAAACATATGAACACGTAAAGCCGATGCGGCTGATTAGAATTGGTAATCACAACCAGATCAGTAGATCTGCCAATATTTACAACACCGTTCCCAAGATGCTAATCACCGAAAGACATTTAGAGTATGTTACTATTTTACTATTGATCAATTAATATCCGATACAACTATTAGTGCAAATGAAACGCATATATTTTAGTTCTTCAGCGGCTTTTGATAACAAAAATAAGGCAGGAGTTTTGAAAACATAATAACCAACCAGAAAAATCTCAGTCAGTTGCAAGCAACGTGAGACCTAATACATATTTCCGTCGATTCAAGCTGCCACACCACATCAACAAGAGATGAAACCACCAATGTGAATACTACGGCATTGACGACCGTTGATGCTACCTTGACGTGGTGGTCGAGCTTGCCTATCGTGATGAACTAATCGAGCTATACTGGCTGGAACAATCGTTCCTCAAGGTCCTACCATGCCAAACAGGTCGGTTGAGGAGCGGTAAGACTAAAAGCAGTATACCCAAGGTCTGAAGGCGAAGTCGTACTGCCGACTGTACAGAGGTGTGACGGCAGTAAGGTGTTTCCTTCAGACAACCAGCATAACAGCGATGCTGCCTTCCCACAAAGAGGGATGGGGTTAGAAAACGTTCACCCTAAAAATGCACACATCGCCTTGTCGCACGGATATCCGTCTCCGGCGGTGAGGTCTCAACAAGTACAGAGCTAACAAGAAAATTACCCACAAAAAGGTCGTGTGTGACCCGCCTCAAGCAGTTGTCCCCTGGGCACTGCGGTCACGCTTTCATGTCACTAAGATCAACTCCAACCCGATTTCATTTGCAGGTACCTCTAGAAGAACCCTTCCACGGTTTGGGCAACCGGGAAGTGATAACCGTCCTCATACCTCTAACAGCGATCAAGACCGCCGTATTCATAATCAATTTTCCTCCTCCAGTTTCCATAATTACTTCTACCTCAACTATCAACTCTATACTTCATCTTTTGGCTTCCCCCTTAAGTGTCACCATAGCCAACGATTATAGTGCGCAAAACAAATGTTATGAGGGTAATTAATTATCCAGGTTCCATCGTCATTCATCACGTTAATGGATACAGTAACTATTCAAAAGCAGCCATACGGTATGGTTTTAATAATAAGCCCTTGGAACTTCCCTTCATTTTATCATTTCAGCCTCTAATTGGTGCAATTGCTGCTGGGAATAGTGTTCTTCTTAAGCCGTCAGAATTGACTCCAGCGTGTTCTCAGCTGATTAGTGAGCTTATCCCTAAGTATTTAGATAAAGTAAGTTGTTGGTCAAATTAAAGGAGATTTCCATGGACTGAAGAAAGTAAGAATTTTTCTGCACTTAGTTTCTATTACTTTGACCTGACATTCTAAAATGGAAGTATTAAATTCCTAGAAAATATGAAGGGGGCAAAGTGTGGCACTTCAAACAGATGCAAACTTAGTAAAAAGAACGAATACGAATTTTTCATTATTGGGTACAGATTTGTGCCTAATCCTTCACTGTCCATGATTAACGATTGACTAGTTACCAAGTCCATAAGTATAAGCCATATAGAATTTCACTGCTTATTGTTCAATAAAAATATATGTAGGAACTATTGTATGATGTAGATTTAGATTATTCCAAGTTATGTCTAATCATATCGCAAATTTCTGATTTGTTACCGTTTAGTTTGGGTGACTGAAACTGGTGTAAAGTATATGCTCTCCACTTTTTAAAGCATCAATTGTAAAACGAGACTGCACCTTTGGAATTTTCGTCCAACGTCCCGTAGACAGAATGCTTTCAGTGGCGAAGTTGAGTAGAAAAATAAAACTGATGACCCCATCTAACATCGTCTTCAGTTTATAATGGTGACATTTCTATGTAACCACTACTTGATATACTTTCCACAACTTAATAAACGTCAACACGTTTTTCAGGAATCAATATAAATATCCTTCAAGTAATATTCTTAGTCTGTAATGCTTTTAACAGCTCTTGTGTGTCCTAGTAATGAAATCACAGTCCCTATATCCACGAAGAAAGCATATCCCTAAAACATTAGTTCGGTTTTGTGAAACTAGTTTAATAGTAGTTAGTATCTTAATAGTCCAGACCGTTGCTGCTACCTTGACGTGGTGAACCATATTGCCATCAGTCATCGTTGTAGAGGCTCGATAGAAGACTCACGCTCGTTCTGGAATACCTGCTTGGACTCTAATAATGCTCTAATACGGGCACGCATTTGTTTGAGCCTCACTGGATGCAGAAAATCCACATTAAGAAGACCCATTAGAATTGAACTGAGTGACGAAAAAGCAGAAAGTAGATTCCAGGAACAACTGAGGTCACACTTAGGTAGTTTTGAAAACGAGGCTGACCCAGATGTTGCTTGGAAAGATATACAAACAGCAGTGACATCTATCAGTGATTTAAACCAAAGGGTTACAAAACACCAATCGATTTCTTCTAAGTCTATTGCACTAATGGATTCTCGTAAACTCATCCCATCAGGATCTGAACACGATGAAGAGCGAAAGCAGATCAGATCTTGGTTAACCAACAGTCTAAGGAACGACCGTCAGCGGTGGTGGGCAACGAAAGCACATAGAGGTGGAAAAGGTGGCGGCTGTAGGTAATACAAAACAGCTCTACAGACTAATAAAAGAAACTAAGATTAATAAGTCAAGTGTAAGTGAGACTATCTCGGAAAAAGACGACACTCTTATCTGCTCCCAGTCCAGACGTTTAGAACGATGGGCGGAACATTTTAAGGAGCAGTTCAGCTGGCCTCCAGCTACTCTACAACTACCCACCATTTCCAGACAGCCTGAATGGAACATTGAAGTAGGTCCCCGACTCTAGTTGAAGTTCAAAAGGCTATAGATAATCTGAAACGAGGAAGAGAAGCTGGTCCAGATGGATTGGCTACAGAGGTCTTTAAGGATGGTGGTCCAATTTTAGCGATTAGGTTGACTAATATTTTAGCTAAAATCTGGGAGTTGGACGTAATCCCATCTTATTGGTCACAATCACTGATTGTCCCAATATATAAAAAGGGGTCAAAATCATCCTGTGATAACCATAGAGGGATTAGTTTGATTAACATAGCATCTAAAATACTAGCTTCAATAATTATCGGACGCCTAACTAAGACTCGTGAACTGCAAACACGAGAAAATCAGGCTGGCTTCAGACCTGGCTGTGGCTGCATCGACCACATGTTCACCATTCGTCAGGTTCTAGAACATAGGCATACTTATCGGCGTCCGACAATTATAGTGTTTCTTGACCTAAAAGCAGCATTTGACTCTGTAGACCGAGAGGTCCTGTGGCAGTGTCTGTCATTAAAAGGTGTACCTCAGAAGTACATAAACCTTGTGAAGGCTCTTTACTCGAACACCAATAGTCAAGTCAGAGCTTATGACGAACTGTCATCTGATTTTGCAGCCTCAAATGGTGTCCGGCAGGGCAGTCCACTTTCTCCATTTTTATTTAACTTCATCATAGACCTACTGATGGAAATAACGCTCTCGTCGATTGAATTTTCAGGCATTGATCTCCTACCGGGAGGTCCACTTATCGACTTAGAATACGCAGATGAAATAGTTGTGTTTGGTGAAGACGCTAATAAAATGCAGAGTCTTTTGGTAGGACTGAGCAACAATGCCAGGATGTTTGGGTTGCGCTTTTCCCCCTCTAAATGCACGTTGTTGCTTCAGGACTGGCCTGTGTCAATACCTGAACTAAGGATAGGGGTGAAGTAGTTGAACGCATCGACAACTTCATTTATCTTTGAAGTCTAATCAACCCTAATGGGTTGGTGTCTGACAAAATCTCTGCATGGAATCGTTTGGCTTTTGTCAACTTACGTCATCTATGAAGAAGACGAGATCTCCATCGGTCAATTAAGAGATGAATATAATTCACGGCTGGGAAACTTGGCCGTTAAGGATACTCGTAAGTTACTAGTATTCGATCACAGTTGTCTTAGAGATATTGCTCACATCTGCTGGGATCACCGGGTAAGTAATGGTGAGGTTACATGCAGGGTATTAAGGAATGATGGTAAATCAGTTGATGAGGTTGTAAATCTTCATAGACTGAGATGGTTGGGCCACGTGTTACGTATGCCTGAACACCGATTACCACCACGCGTAATGCTGACTAGTGTTGGGGATGGTTGAAAGAAAGTTAGGGACGGTCAAACCAAAACGTGACATCAGTGCTTGAAGTCACTAACTTCTAGTCTTAGCCATGTTGGTAGATGCAGACTACTTGGTTGGGGTCCGCGTGACTATCGTAACCAATGATTGGAGACTCTGAGTGACATGGCTCAGAATCGGTCACAATGGCGTAGGTGTATGCACTCTCTGTCTTCCCTTACACTATGAGGTTAAGATTGCTTTATATCTTTCTTTCTACCAACTAATCCTTTCTCCCTGTACTATATCCTTATATGCAATCTTTCTTTTATATATTACTACCATTGAAGTAACTACTTTATAAATTCGCTATTCATCTTGTTGTGCTAATGAGGTATGGCAACTTGTACCGATGAATATATGTGCCTGGTTCTACGTTGTAGCTGACTGACACTGAATACTATGGCAATAGAAGTGTTAGTGTCATTAACAGTAATATTCATAAAATTTAGTGGGTTTTATACACTGTCTAGGTATGAACAGAAGCCCATATAGTAATATACTTTCAGACACCTACATAGTGATCAAGGTCTAAACACGAAATAAGTCACATTGACAGACTTATCTCTGTTCCAAGGGACCATATAACCTAGTACGACTTATAGAAGTGAAACAACTAACTTCCGAGAAAATAACGAGCCCATCTTTGATTTTTTTTCTCGACTATATAACTCTCTTGTCAATTCTGAGTGCTTATATAAGCCCAAACACTTTGGTATCTTACAGGATGGACAGAATGGTGAGATAAGAAGCCAAACTAATCAGTACCGCTAGACCGAGTGTGCTAACCAAACAATTGGCAAACCAATGGACAAAAACAAACGATAGTGTCCTACTTCAAACCATCAACCGCAGATAAAATCCTTCATACGATGGAACGGAAACCTGAATTCCCGAAACAAAAATGATTGGAAACGTTCCACGTGACCACCTTATGAAGAAAATATAATCTATCAAACTTCTAGCTTTGGAAGAAACAAAATTTATCAGAGTTCGCCTCGAGTAATCTCCTTGATGGGCCTGCCCGCGAAGTTATGTAGTGCATACGCCACATCGGTGACCCCTCATATGGAGATGCAGAAGCATTCCATCTGCTGTGCAACCACAGTCGATTTTTTCGAAAAATAATTGCTCACCGAATTCTTATCTTCCACCTAAAAACTAGTCACACAGTTTCGTGAAGCCGAGGCAAAATAAGTTTGTAAACAGTAGAGATATCTATCTAGTCAGTTGTTGACAAATTGAACTCGACAGAAATACCTAAAGGAATGAAATCGAATTTTCAGACACAGTCGTGAGACAATATATAATGATGAAGCAATATTGCTATATCTGCCTTATTCAGAATTACGTACGTCAACATTTTCTTTCGAACTAGTTTCTGCCATATCTATACCGACAATTGTTTGTAGAAAAGCGGGGTTTAGACTAAACTTTAATACAAGATAGGTTCGTATCCCCAGCGTCCCATTCTATCGAAATTGATAAAGCTACTCATTCTACTCTTTGTGTGTTCTGACCAGCATAATTCTGAACTAAATACGAATACGTGAATAACAAAGCAGTTTACTACTCAAACTAGTTAGTATGATATGCACCAAGACCAGGCTCGCAAATAATAAAATTCCCTTGAAACCTTACTTATACCACAGTGGTACAACTAGACTGAACGTTTGATAAATTCTTAAACATAGCAACCCTAAAGACATTGAAATAAATGCATTCAGCAAGTCCCCAAAAAAATCTCACTAACATACATAGTAGCGTAGGTTGCTTAAAAACCGTCCCCCCAGATATTCAATATCGTGTCGTTAATGAAAACCCAATTTGTAAATAGTATTTTAGTCAGTATTTAGAGTTCTCATAATTTCGTTTATTTTGTAAAGAAATTTTATTGACCATGATGTGTTGTTTAGGTCGTATTAGATTTTCTTCTGCAGCGTTTCCTATGTTGTATTGATTATTGTCCAATAACTACACATGCAGCTTAAATTGCACATCCTTCTCGCTTCATTCGCTCTCGCGTCAACAATTTTGTAATATACCGGCAAAAAATATACGTAGCTTGTGCCTACCAGTGTCACCATGATTAGTCATACGTCAATATCCTGAACTGAATACCATATTTTTGGAGTCACCTGCCTCTTGTCATAATTTCGGATTTACCTTTAGATATGTAGAACTAGCAACAACTGATTACTTTCTATTCCAGCCTTAGATTCGCTTTTGAAAGGACCGGAAGCTGTATGGTCTGTGTTGTTCACGGTAACAGAGTTCTCTCGATTTATTCGACTTTCTTCAGAACACGACTGTAGGGCCAGTGAAATGTCACTGGGCCCTAGCCAGATCATTTGGAAATCGGGTCGCTGAACGTCGAACAAGTCAATTATCCTTGGTGCTCTGTAAGATTGTCCAGTACTTCGAGGTGTCTAGTCGGAGTCATTTCCAGGAAGCCAACTGCCGACATCGAGTACGATAGTCGTATGCTGGAAGGACTATCCCGCTCTACTCGTCTCGGTTTCACACACATCCTGATTCTAGGGGACTTTATTCACCCCAGAGTCAACTTCGCAGAACACACGTATACTGGAGGCGACAACTCAATTGAAGCTCGGTTCTTCAACCTCATCGATGACTTGTGATTATACGAAAATGTGAGGTCGGCAACTCGTTGGAGAAACAGTCAGACACCGTCGCGCTTAGACTGTGTATTCACAAACGAAGAATTTCTAGTTGACAACCTCTTAATCCTGGCTCCTCTGGGAAAAAGCGATCATGCCGCCATAGCCTTCAGTTTTGTCAGTAAAACTAAGCTAAGATATCCCACCAATAACTTGCGTTGGAATTTTAAACGGTTGAATGTGCCAGCTCTACACGACTATCTACAGCAGGTGGTTTGGGATGTTCACCCTCAACTCGATGTGGACGGTCATTGGGACTTCTTACTGCACACGCTCTTACGTGCTACAAACCATTCAGTTTCTCATACGGTTCCCAAAAGCTGCAAGCCACCTACAATAATCAAGAACCGTACCCTTCGCCTGCTAAGCCACAAAAGGCACTGTTAGGCGGAATACAAACGAACTGACAACGACGGAGCGTACAGGCAATACAAACATATCAGGAATATATGCACGAAGGCTATAAGAGAAGATAGACTTCAGTACCAGACAAAGCTTATGGACAAATTTGCCTCCAATCCTAAAAGCTTATTCCGTTATGCAGCCTCTCTTCGTCAAGCCGAAACTGGAGTTTCCCAACTGGTAGGTCTTAACGGCCCGACCAACAACGATGGCGACGCCGCTAACCTTCTGGCTGAACATTACTCCCAGACATTTCAACCGACCGACATTAACTTTACTGATGACAGTTTCGTTTGCAATTCCATAGGACTTTCCGGAGTGAACCTAAGCGCTGACTTGGTGTTCCGGAAACTTCAGAACTTAAGACTAGACACTTCTCCTGGCCCGGACATGGTCCATTTCGCCATACTGGCAACGCCGCTTAGCGTGATGTTCTCACACTCGCTAAGTCGAGGAAAACTACCGGACTGTAGACACAACTTCAACTCCTTAAGAGTTGTCAAATGCTGGAATTCGCTGCCGGTCGAGCTAATCCAAGCGACTTCCCAGGAGTCCTTTAAGAGGCAACTTGATTTGTTCTTAAGGACTAAGGATAGTTTCACACTATGATTTACTAATTTCTTTTCCTCTTTTATTGTTAACATACCTAGGTTTCTGCCTGGAGGATTTGGTGAACCCCTGCTACTAGACAAGGAAGCCTGTTAAGCGAAAGCTTCTTCTATTCCGTCCACAACCATTTGAACCAATTGAAGTTAAAGGAAAACCAACGCTCATTAATTTATCGACCTTCATTAACTGGCCCATGCGGTGGTTGTCGCAATCACTTCCATGTGTTCACTTTGTCTTCCATTAAACCGTGAGATTTAAATTACATTGTACCTTTCTTTCTGCCAACTAATCCTTTCTTCTTGTACTATACCCTTATATGCAATCATTCTTTTATATATTACTACCATTGAAGTAAACTCCACCTGGAGTCCCTCCGGGGGCTACTGCCGGTCCCAAGCCCGGATAAAGGAGGAGGGTTGGGCATGGGGTTAGCGTCCGCATCCCGTAGAAAACTAACTCGCTAAAAAAACGCTAACCAGAAAAAATTATTCAAACCTTTTAAACTCTGCCCTGGGAGTCAGAAGGTCTTCATTTAGAAGAATTATGACGCCTCATGATGAAAGCCGAATTCCTTCGGAAGTTACGAGGCCAATACCCCTTCTGACAACCAGAGCAACCATTTATTCAGGTACATGGAATGTTCGCTCAATGTGGGACACCGGGAGAGCCTTCGAAATCGCTGCAGAAATGAGAAGATACAACCTAGAGGTACTTGGGATCAGTGAAACACATTGGACACAAGTTGGACAACAACGACTAACTACAGGAGAGCTCCTGTTATACTCCGGCCATGAAGAAAATGCCCCACATACACAAGGAGTTGCATTGATGTTGTCCAAACAAGCGCAAAATGCGCTTATAGGATGGGAATCTCATGGACCAAGGATCATCAAAGCCTCCTTCAGAACAAGGAAAGAGAGCATTTCAATGAACATCATCCAATGCTACGCGCCTACCAACGAATACATTGAAGACGCTCAAGATCAACTCTACGATGGCTGCAGTCAGTCGTCGAGAAGTGCCCAACAAAGGACCTGACCATTCTGATGGGAGATTTCAATGCCAAGTTTGGGACGGACAACACTGGATATGAAGACATCATGGGACGACACGGACTGGGAGAAAGAAACAAAAATGGTGAGAGATTTGCAAACCTACGTGCCTTCAATAAGCTGGTCATGGGCGGCACCATATTCCCACATAAGCGCATTTACAAAACCACATGGACTTCACCGGATCACTCTACACATAACCAAATCGACCATATTTGCATCAACAAAACGTTCAGGAGGACTATAGAGGACGTGAGAACCAAGAGAGGAGCTGATATAGCATCAGATCATCACTTGCTGGTCGCCAAGATGAAATTGAGACTCAAGAAGCACTGGACAATGGGGCGGACAACATCACAAACGTTCAATACGGCCTTTCTTCAGGATACTGACAAACTCAACAAATTCAAGATAGTCCTCAGCAACGAGTTCCAGGCCTTTCATGATCTACTCAATGGAGAAGGAACTACTGTGGAGAGCAACTGGAAGGGGATCAAAGAGGCAATCACTTCAACATGTCATGAGGTCCTGGGCCACAAGAAGCACCACCACAAGGAATGGATCACTGTTGATACACTGGATAAGATTCAAGAAAGGAGGAACAAGAAAGCAGCAATCAATACCAGTCGACCAAGAGCAGAAAAAAGCCAAGGCACAAGCTGAATACACAGAAGTAAACAAACAAGTGAAGAGGAGCATTAGAACCGACAAACGTAAATATGTGGAAGATTTAGCAACGGCGGCGGAAAAGGCTGCAAGAGAAGGGAACATGAGACAATTGTGTGACACGACAAAGAAACTCTCTGGAAATCGCCGTAAACCAGAACGACCAGTGAAAAGCAAGGAAGGCGAGGTAATCACCAACATTGAAGAGCAACAAAACAGGTGGGTAGAACACTTCAAAGAACTCTTGAATCGACCAGCTCCACTGAACCCACCCAACATCGAAGCAGCACCCACGGACCTCCCAATCAATGTTGGCTCACCAACAATTGAAGAAATCAGCATGGCCATCAGACAAATCAAGAGTGGCAAAGCAGCAGGACCAGACAACATTCCAGCAGAGGCACTGAAAGCAGACGTAGCGGCAAGTGCAAGGATACCCCGCATTCTCTTCAATAAGATTTGGGATGAGGAACAAGTAGCAACAGACTGGAAAGAAGGACTCCTGATCAAAATACCAAAGAAAGGCGATCTCAGCAAGTGTGATAACTACAGGGGCATCACTCTTCTCTCAATACCGGGAAAAGTCTTCAACAGGGTATTGTTAAACAGGATGAAGGACTGCATAGACGCACAACTTCGTGACCAACAGGCAGGATTCCGTAAGGATAGATCGTGTACAGACCAAATCGCAACTCTACGGATCATTGTGGAACAATCAATTGAATGGAATTCATCACTCTACATCAACTTCATTGACTACGAAAAGGCATTTGATAGTGTGGACAGAACAACACTATGGAAACTTCTTCGACACTACGGCGTGCCTCAGAAGATAGTCAATATCACACAGAGTTCATATGATGGATTACACTGCAAAATCGTGCATGGAGGACAATTGACAAAGTCGTTCGAAGTGAAGACCGGTGTTAGGCAAGGTTGGTTACTCTCACCCTTTCTATTTCTCCTGGTGATCGACTGGATCATGAAGACGTCAACATCTGAAGGGAAGCACGGGATACAATGGACATCTAGGATGCAGTTGGACGATCTGGACTTCGCAGATGATCTGACCCTTCTATCCCAAACGCAACAACAAATGCAGGACAAGACGAACAGTGTGGCAGCAGCCTCAGCAGCAGTAGGTCTCAATATACACAAAGGGAAAAGCAAGATTCTCCGATACAACACAGCATGCACCAATCCAATCACAATTGACGGAGAAGATTTGGAAGATGTAAAAACCTTTACATATTTGGGCAGCATCATTGATGAACAGGGTGGATCTGATGCAGATGTGAAGGCGCGGATCGGCAAAGCAAGAGCAGCATATTTACAACTGAGGAGCATCTGGAACTCAAAGCAACTGTCAACCAACACCAAGGTCAGGATTTTCAATACAAATGTCAAGACAGTTCTACTGTATGGGGCAGAAACCTGGAGAACTACGAAAGCCATCATCCAGAAAATACAGGTGTTTATTAATAGTTAATATTTGGTCGCTTTATAACACAGTGTTTCCAATTCTGGAAGAGTGCCTCAATTCACAACCAAAAATGCACAAACTCAGTCAAGACAAGTAAAGCAATCAAGAGGAGGAACAAACCAATATGGCTGCCGCCAAGACTAAGTATAAAGTAAAACAACATAAGTGCAGTTCGGGAAGAAACATGGGGAATTAGTGAAGGAGTAATAAAAATAAAAACTATAATAAAATCCAAATATTAACAATTCAAATGTAATCAAAAAACTAACAATGTACCACTTAAGGGATCAATAGGAACAAAGTACAAGTAAATACATGGAGGGATTTTCACACTTACACAAAACATTCAAAACGGATCTTACACTGGCCCCTAAAATATACCGTGTGACACATTTTTCTGGTCAAATTGCTTGCAGTTGACATGTACTCTTTGTTGATATCCAATTAGAAAATCATTTATCCACTTAAATAGGTTACCACTTATCTCACTGTTACTTAACTTAAAAAACACTCTGTTATGTGTGACTTAATCAAAGTCTTACGCGAGATGAATAAAGTTACATTGACAAGTAGCTTTTGGTCTTCAAGAGTACGCTAGGTTTCCGGAATCACCGATAAAGTTTCGAAACTCAAATAACCTGTTCCTTAATCGTGTTGCTCTTAAGAAAAATCAGGTCTTTGTCTAGATAAATAAATCTTTTGCGAATAACTTTTCTAGAATATTAACAGCTTCCTCAGTTCAGCTTACGAAACAGTCGTTTTCAACATTATGTCTCGTACCTGGTATTAAGCCATAACTTCGTAGTCTACTTTCGGTTATCACTAGATTAAAACATACCTAGAGAATGTGTCATAAAATCTGGGATTCTTTTTAGTAACCTTTTCGTGCCTTAAGGTAACCCTCGTGCTATTGATAGAAGAAACCAGAGAAGTAGTGAATAGGTCTTTATTTCGATCTTCGCCCAGTCACAGTGGAGCGTTGGATTATCTGTTCAGACAAACAAAGGCTCTCAATATTCAATATAAGATATTAGGGAATATAACGCTTATACAAAATAAGGAAGTGAATAAATACTTGAACAATACTGTTTTGGCATATGCTTGGTTGTTTGGGGTCAACTCTTAACCAACCAACCTAAGCTGTTACATTAGCTTCCCCCTAGAATCGACTTCCGTAGGAACGTCGGTTCGATTAACCTATCTATCGAGAACACCTTAGTTCTATTTCTCATGCCAAGGGAAAATTATCAACTCGCTCACTGTTTGACTTACAATCAGTGACGACTGACGCTGTCAACGATAGTCCATGGATGTCTCTTCATTTACTAGCTTGTCATCTTATTTTGTAGCATGTGATTTCTTCTACAAATATCGCTGACGGTTTGCTGCGTGCTTTCAAGAGAAAGTGTGAGAATGTGGAACAAGAATATCTGAGGAAGTGCCGCATTTCTCAGGCCGAATGGCATGCGTACAAACTCGAATAAGCCAAAGGGTGTTGTGATAGCTGTCTTGGGAATATCTTCATCAGCCACCGGGATATTGTGATATGCCCTGACTAAGTCAATTTTAGTGAATATGTTCATACCCTGTAAACCGTTTGCGAAATCTTGGATATGCGGTATTGGGTACCTATCTAAAAGGTTTGACGGTTGAGGGCTCTGTAATCCCCGCACGGTCGCCAGTCACCTTCATTCTTCTTTGGGACCATATGCAAAGGGGATGCCCATTGACTATCAGAGGGACGGATAATACCCAGTTGTAGCATATAATCAAACTCGGCCCTAGCGATTTTGAGCTTATCTGGTGCTAGCCTCCTGGGTTTTGCAAAAACCGGTGCACCTTCGGTTTTGATAGTGTGACTTACTTTTAATTTGTCTTTGGAAGGCTGCGGGTTTGGTTTAGTTAAGTTTGGAAATTCCGCGAGTATATCTTGGAATTTCGCTGTTGTTACTGGAGGAGTTTGAATCAAGTTAAGAGAGCTGATGTGACTTTCTTCGCCTTTTGTGTAATACGAAGTTTCTTTTAGTGTTAATCGCCGTTTCTTGGTGTCAACTAGAAATTCGTATCTCTCTAGAAAGTCCTTCCCCAGTATTGCCAGATCTAAGTCGGCTACCGTGAAAACCCAAGGGAATTGCCTCCTGAACCCCAAATCTAGGGTTAAATTTTTCTGCCCAAATGTCGCAATTTTAGTTTTATTTGCAGCTTGAAGTGTAATTGGGGATGTTTCTTGACTCAGCTCAGTATTATTTTGAAGGGTTATTACTAACAGCAGCGCCAGTATCTACCAAGAAATTCAAACCAGAGTTTCTGTCTCTAACATAAAACAAGCGACTGTTTAGGCGCCCCTCCTCAGTCGTCGCGACCTGGGGAGGGGTTACTCGTTTCCCGCTGTCTTAGAATTATGCTTAGGCCAGGCGCATGGTTGCATGCACTTGGTTGAGTTGACACCAAACTTCCAGTGGTACCAACAAAACTGCCCAGATTGTCTGGACATTTGTGACCTGTTTTTTTTACTTGGATCGTGGTCGTTGTGGTGACCTGCTCCTGTTTCTATGACCCATTTGCATTCTGGTGACAGCCTCAGTGAGACTCTTAACACTCGCAATGAGTCCTTCTATTACGGGGTCTTTTGCTGATTCTACTTTTTGTGTGTGATTTATTGTGCCTGATCCAGTTGGAGGACCTCTTTCCATTATTCTATCGGCTATACGCGCTAAATGAGATAATGAGGTTTCAGGATCTTGTGCATCCAAACAGTGTTGGACGTAGCATGGGAGAGCTTGTATCCATCCTTGTTTTAGGACTGCTTCACCCACTGTGTTATCACCCACTAAGACTTGGAGGTGACGTAAAAACTGTGACGGCGACCGATCACCTAGTGTTTCACCTTGAAAAAGTCTTTGAATTCTTTGATTATCTGATAATGATAAAGGGTTCATTATCTCTCGTCTTAAGATGGTGTATGGTTGTGGTGATGGTGGATCTAAAATCAAGTCACGGACTTCTTTGGCGACTGAAGGAGGAAGGATAGAACACAAGTCTCTATAGCGAATCCCTTCAGATTTGATATTGTGTCTCGTGAAATAATGCTCTAGTTGAGCAAACCACAACTCAGGATCACTACGATCAAATTCTGGAAGTCGAGATTTCGTAGTCATAACAGTGTCTATCTCTACTGGTGACAAATCCTCCAGATTATGGGTTTCTATTGAGTCTGACATGAGGTATGTGACAAATATAGCAATAAAGTTAGCACGAAAAATGGTTACTATAACACGAATAACTTAAGATAATACGGAATAAACTAGTTGTATACTCAACTTAGTTTACGGATAATCAGGTCTACTTTTACGATTAAGTAAAAAAAATGTTAATAACAGAAATGAGGTTGAATTTGTGTTCAAAAAGGGCTCACCACTTTCGATATAAGATATTAGGGAATATAACGCTTATACAAAATAAGGAAGTGAATAAATACTTGAACAATACTGTTTTGGCATATGCTTGGTTGTTTGGGGTCAACTCTTAACCAACCAACCTAAGCTAGTACAACCTCATCCGCATGCCGTCGCATAACATAGATTTTTGAACACCCAGTTTGTGTGGCGGACCAAAGACATCAATCACCCTAATAATCGAAATGTCCAGTAGGGATAAAGGGACCAGATTTTATTTGAGAGAGGAGGTCTCTATGGTGTATACAACGTTAAAGAAGTCCTAGAGCACTTGAGCTATGTCGTAGTCACCATCCACTGGTGATAAAATACTATCACCTCCTTGTAGTCTGAGATCCCGGTTTAACAAAACACCAACAACTATTATATGTGACGCCGGTGTCGAGGAGGTAGCGAACATTCGTAGTCGCATCAGTGATGCATAACAGATGGCTATGTTCGTCGGCCACGGTTGCCATGAGCGCGTGCAGGTCGGTTTGGAGATCCGGAAACTTCAGGGTTTTCTTCAATTTCGAGAATTTCTGTGTTGATTATGATTTCAGCACCAACCAGAGAGACCTGTCTCTCGTGATCTAGGGACAGATTGTTTTCGTAAAGTACTCCTCCGAGGAGTTTTGGAGTGCCTACGGTCATGACGAATACTAAGGTGGGGTGTCAGAGTATGATAGTGTTCCGTTACGTCAGTTCGTGCTGTTTGAGGTTTTTCTTTGACTGGGTGCACCTCGGCGTTCAAAGTTCTGGTGATCTACAGAATTCGGTCGAGAGATGCGGCCAGCTCGTCCACAGCGTTGTTTGAAATGAGATGAGCACTACCTTCACCTGTTGTGGAAGCTTAAATAAGAAATGTTGTCTAAACAGGCCCTCGTTGAAGATCTATTGGCCAGTGACCCCTCTCATTCGTAACATGCCTGTTGCTGAGCTATGTCGTAGATCGATGTGATTGAGAAGTTTGTCTAAGCTTTGCAAAAAGGTTAGAACTCCGTGTCTAGGAATATACCTTTTTAGAATTTCCTAAGGTTCCGAAACATCACTAGTAAACATATTAGGTGTGACATACCTGTTGAATTCGCGCGGTAGTGCCCTCACTACTGCAAGGAACTGTGCATGTAGGTCTTTCACGTTGTGCTCGTGGAAGTCAACTTCTGAGTAGCAGGACCATGCCCTGATGCTATCGGTCTAAAATGGTATTAGTTGAAATGAGGGCGGCGAAACAGTCTTTATCTTAAGTAACTTAGGAGTTTGTCAGGTCATAATATAAAGGATAGCAATGAACGAGAAAGGAATATCCAAAAATACTAAAAAGATCACAGTATGTAAAAATTAAAGTAAAAATATGGTATATAAAGTTCCAAAAAGGAACAGACTCACAGTTTACAAATTGGTGTACCAAATCACGTCGGGTTCACCATAAAGTGCCACAAGTGATTGGAGTTTGAAAACGCCTCAACCAGTAACACCTCTTATGACAGAAATGTTCCAACCCAGTCAAATCAAAAGTCAGATGCGAAGAGGTTCGCAGATATATTTGATAGGCTATCTATGTATCGAGATGTGATCAACCTAAATCGGTTAGTGGTCGTAGGAGGTGTGATGCACTGCGTGCCCACTAGTGATTTGGTGCGGATGCGTGACTGAGTGCCTTCAGCTAGGTGAGTTCATTAAGACTAGTGCGGCCAGCGTCAAATGTCGAAGACTTGCAGTTAAAAAGCGTAGATCAGAGGTTTTCTTAGGCTGAACAGTAGACGAAACATATTATCGAAGTATATTATCGTTAATATACCTAGGTTCCAGCCTGGGGGTATTGGTGATTCACCGCCACTAGACACGGAAGCCCGTCAATTGAAATCTTCTTCAATTTCGTCCACAACCATTTGAACCATTTTTGAACCATTTGAAGATACAGATAGCTATATGTCATTCGTCCTTTTCTGAAGTATAGAGGTCTCCTATAGGTACATATACTGTTATTTCAAGCTAGCCTACAAACACGCCACAGACCTCAGGCTCTCAAAATATGAAGGCTGGTGACAAATGTGAAATGACCGCCTTTGGACAGGGTCGCGGGAACGATGAGGTAATTTCAATTGCGAGCTGCGTTCTATTAGGGCACACTATGCGCGTTAGGTCACGGGTTTTCGCGCACATGTAACATATTGTCGTGGATTTTATGTGTCGTTATTTATCAGCTATTAACAGCCTTTTTTCCATCATACGTGACTTCTCGTAATCTTTGTGACTGGAAGATAGTTTTTATTTCAATTTATAAGCAGTTTGACGTATTTCGTGCTCACTACCTAAGTAAATATGTAGTTGGCGTAATATGGTTATTTTTAACAATACAAAGTCAAACAAGTCAAATCACCATTTTTCTAGTCAAAAATAGATTACAGATTGAGTTTTCACGAAAATAAGCCGTGAAAAGCATTATATATGGTTCACCTCCTTGATTATGGTGATGGCACACATAGATGTACGTAGTCGTTTATAAAATGTAATCAGAAAGAAGCAAGCGTTAAACTAACTATGAATATTATATAAATTGTTTGTATTTAGCTATAAAAGGTTATTTGGACTATAGGTAGCATTGTTTTGTACTGAAGTGACAT
The DNA here is from genome assembly GCF_000699445.3 of Schistosoma haematobium. Taxonomy (NCBI): domain Eukaryota; kingdom Metazoa; phylum Platyhelminthes; class Trematoda; order Strigeidida; family Schistosomatidae; genus Schistosoma; species Schistosoma haematobium. The sequence continues at coordinate 24,100,956 of NC_067195.1, read as the reverse complement.
ATTATTGTGTAACGTATCAGAGAAAAATTATGTGAGTAACAATTGACGTTGATAGTCTTTTCTACCGGCTTTCTCAACGTATACAGGAACAGTGTATAACACCAAATTAAATAGGCACAAAATCTTCATAAGTGAAACGATGGGTGTCTCTTCTGAGCATGGTGACAAAAGCATGTCGTACTTAATACTGAATTATGATGTGTCTGTTATAGGGTTGACGAATAATTTTCTGTAAACGAAATGCACAACCGCAGACGAAAATGTGAACAAAGTTACGATGCATATTGTCGAGTAATATCTAAATGGTGCTTACCAATTTCTCTTGCTAATAGCAGATGTATAGACGAAATACTACAAGGGTCAGACACTGAATAAATTCCCAGTGCTTGTTACGATACAGATTTGAATAAAAAAACAACTATTAGTGAGTTAATTCATGAATTCCTACTGCATTACAGACTGACTCGTCCGAAGTAATTCATGCAGACAACGTGACGAAAAGTGAATGAGCAATGGAAGCAGAATCACAAGTTCCTTGTATTCATATCTCCTTTATGCCACATTAATTAAATACATTTTCTTCATAAGCCAGACTACGCTTGTATGTTGTGACGAAACTAACTTCAGCAATTTGTAAATAACACTGATATGTGTGTTGTAAAGATTACCTATTAATTTTTATTAAAGGAAATAGAAATCTCTAATGATTAGCGCTGTCTGCAAATAAGAGACTTATAGGTACATTCTGTAACCTGCTATTTGATGAACTTATTGAATGTGATACTGATAACTAAGTCTAATTCTTTATTTCACGGCTGATTCATTGTTTTTCAGAATTGTATGAATCCATTAAAGTCGTCAAAGCTTTGTGATGATGTTTACGCCGGTCTACAACTTATGGAATTTGTGATTATGGAAGACCATGTTAAAAACCGGTTTACAAGTTCACGTTAACTGTGTTCCGTATTGCCTAGTAACATTTTTATTCAACTAATGAATTAGTGAAATACAAATATAGCAACTACACTCAGTGTCTTACTTTATAAACCGTGTCCGTATTTATTAATAGTCGATATGACGCTAGAACAAATATAGATAGAGAATAATATGAACTCCTTATAATCCACGGAATAAACAAGTAATAAGATGGATTATGTAATAATTCATTTCACTTTTAAAATTTAGTTACCCATTTATTCCAGCACCCTGTCACTTACATCCGCTCACTTAATCCTCTGTAATTATGTGAACTCTTCAAATTGTAATCAATTATTACGTAACCCAAGTTTTCAGTTCTTAAATCCACGGATCATTTATAAGCTATAAGATTTTCACACCACTTATCTGTCTGTGAACTCCAGTCCACTATTACACCACCCATTCTTAATGTGTTATTGACTGTGAAAACAAATGACCCTTGACCTTAAACTGCACATATATATATAGTCATTATTTATAACCTATGTCATTTCAATTATTCATATTCAGGTATGTCAACTGTTCCCCACATCACTGTTAAATCCTAATGCATATTTAGTTATAATGAATGCATACCACTGTTAATCAACATTTCTCCTGGTTTCATTTTAATTCATAAGCGGAACTAATCACATGAAATTAAAATCTACTTAGCTACTGATACGATTTTGATGATAAACGTAATCCGATGAAGGTTAATATGATATGTGGGTGCCTAATCTGCAAGACTGTACGTGGATGTAGGGTTTCTTAATCGTTCTTAATTATTACAGACAGTTGAACATGAACATCATTGCTATTCATTCCCATGAAAGTAGGAATAAGATGAAAATTAGAATTATGAAAGTTTATTGAATAATCATTGCTGCTAAAGCAGAAAATCAAGTTTACAAGTTGGTATTAAGAATTCTTAAGTAATAATTGTCCACTTTCTTCTCAACTTCCGTTGAGAAACGTTCACCATACTTCTCAATGATGCGATGCTTGTGGATTCTTTGGCTTCGTTGAATACTTATATACACTTCACTCGGTCGTGGTAATGCAGTTAATGTATAATTTTGGAAGTTCTGGGTATTATGTAACTTCCATCTGCTACAATACCTAAAAAGTTGATGAGCTATCCAGTTAGTATTTCATAATTGATATAGCTTACTTGTAAGATTTCGTCTTTTAACGTAGGCAAGTAGCATGTGACGGCAGGGATATCGACACATCATAAACGTACTACAATTGCATTGACAACTGCTTACATCCACTTCATAATGTTGTCCGCTTTCATACCTTTGACATCGGCAGCAGTTACTTGCTTACCAGTTCTCTCCTTAATACTTTTGATAACTTCATGTGCTGACTCACAGTGAAGTATTACGGGCTTCAAGTTCTATTTTTCTTCTGACGATAATCTCCTTGTCCATGGATCACATACCATCCATGAACTACTACATGGATGATTGTTGAGCATGTTGTAGGATTTGATGACATATCCTTGCTCCTCTAGTCTTACACGGAATTTAGATTGACAATTACGGAATTTAGACCTTAAACATAAGATATTAGTTAAAGATCTTACGATTTTTGCTTCACTTTCAAACCTTCCGATTTCCGTTTATGACCAAACGTACAATTAAACGTTACAAACAGGTATTTGAACCTGACATCCTTCAGCAATCTGCTTTCTGTGTGGATGTAACGAGTATAAGTAGTCTGAGAAGCGATGAAATTATAATTCCATACTTTTTGGAACTCTTTTAAGGCGCTTTCAAAATTATCCCACAACACGAAACGCTTGTTCAGTATCATACTTCGAAAGGCATCGGTTAGGTCGACTGAAATGTCACTTGAGCATGAAGCACTAAAAACAGACATGACTAATTATTAAAAAGTTATTCCTTGCAACAATAATAACCCAAGGAAATACTACAAATACTTAGGATTTACCTGTGACTTGACATTTCGTTGAGCTTTACTACAGTTGTTGGGATCAAAGATCAAATTACAGAGCAACAACTGAGCCAAAGTGTACACTACAAAACAGAGAACGCTAAATTAATGGTTTTGGTATTTATTTCGTGCTTTTTTATGTAGCATAAGATGACTTATATATGAAAAAACTTGATACTCATGCAATCCAACCAACCCACGGCAATTGAAATACGGAATGACCGCCTCTAGTCAAGCCGTTCAAGGTCGTTGAAACGAAAGGGCGGGCACATTTCAAAAGGACCTAACGTTTAAACCGTGCCTTCTATTAGCTCCATCAACCATCTAGACCGGGCTGGAGTCAACCAACTCAGACGTCTTAAGATTATCAGGCTTAGTTATTTTTGTTATCTCATCAGATGTCGAAAGATATTGAAAAAGTTTGTTGTACACTTGTTATCTTTTAACTATATAGATCGTGTCTGTTTTACGCAAAGGAATCACTGAAGGCGTTTTAAACACCTTAGAATCACGTAAATGTGCCATCCGAAATATTCTAAAGTTGTTCCTGGAAAACGAGGAAGACATTGTCAAAGCACTAGAGAAAGATCTTCGCAGGGTAAAAGACTTTGATATAGTATCATTAAATAGTGTCGAACTGAATCTATTTTAACGGATATAGACCCTTCAGTAGGTGAAGCGAAAACAATACTCTCTAATATGGATTCATGGTTGAAAGAGGAGTCGGTAATGTATCGAATGTTATGAGGGTAATTAATTATCCAGGTTCCATCGTCATTCATCACGTTAATGGATACAGTAACTATTCAAAAGCAGCCATACGGTGTGGTTTTAATAATAAGCCCTTGGAACTTCCCCTTCATTTTATCATTTCAGCCTCTAATTGGTGCAATTGCTGCTGGGAATAGTGTTCTTCTTAAGCCGTCAGAATTGACTCCAGCGTGTTCTCAGCTGATTGGTGAGCTTATCCCTAAGTATTTAGATAAAGTAAGTTGTTGGTCAAATTAAAGGAGATTTCCATGGACTGAAGAAAGTAAGAATTTTTCTGCACTTAGTTTCTATTACTTTGACCTGACATTCTAAAATGGAAGTATTAAATTCCTAGAAAATATGAAGGGGGCAAAGTGTGGCACTTCAAACAGATGCAAACTTAGTAAAAAGAACGAATACGAATTTTTCATTATTGGGTACAGATTTGTGCCTAATCCTTCACTGTCCATGATTAACGATTGACTAGTTACCAAGTCCATAAGTATAAGCCATATAGAATTTCACTGCTTATTGTTCAATAAAAATATATGTAGGAACTATTGTATGATGTAGATTTAGATTATTCCAAGTTATGTCTAATCATATCGCAAATTTCTGATTTGTTACCGTTTAGTTTGGGTGACTGAAACTGGTGTAAAGTATATGCTCTCCACTTTTTAAAGCATCAATTGTAAAACGAGACTGCACCTTTGGAATTTTCGTCCAACGTCCCGTAGACAGAATGCTTTCAGTGGCGAAGTTGAGTAGAAAAATAAAACTGATGACCCCATCTAACATCGTCTTCAGTTTATAATGGTGACATTTCTATGTAACCACTACTTGATATACTTTCCACAACTTAATAAACGTCAACACGTTTTTCAGGAATCAATATAAATATCCTTCAAGTAATATTCTTAGTCTGTAATGCTTTTAACAGCTCTTGTGTGTCCTAGTAATGAAATCACAGTCCCTATATCCACGAAGAAAGCATATCCCTAAAACATTAGTTCGGTTTTGTGAAACTAGTTTAATAGTAGTTAGTATCTTAATAGTCCAGACCGTTGCTGCTACCTTGACGTGGTGAACCATATTGCCATCAGTCATCGTTGTAGAGGCTTGATAGAAGACTCACGCTCGTTCTGGAATACCTGCTTGGACTCTAATAATGCTCTAATACGGGCACGCATTTGTTTGAGCCTCACTGGATGCAGAAAATCCACATTAAGAAGACCCATTAGAATTGAACTGAGTGACGAAAAAGCAGAAAGTAGATTCCAGGAACAACTGAGGTCACACTTAGGTAGTTTTGAAAACGAGGCTGACCCAGATGTTGCTTGGAAAGATATACAAACAGCAGTGACATCTATCAGTGATTTAAACCAAAGGGTTACAAAACACCAATCGATTTCTTCTAAGTCTATTGCACTAATGGATTCTCGTAAACTCATCCCATCAGGATCTGAACACGATGAAGAGCGAAAGCAGATCAGATCTTGGTTAACCAACAGTCTAAGGAACGACCGTCAGCGGTGGTGGGCAACGAAAGCACATAGAGGTGGAAAAGGTGGCGGCTGTAGGTAATACAAAACAGCTCTACAGACTAATAAAAGAAACTAAGATTAATAAGTCAAGTGTAAGTGAGACTATCTCGGAAAAAGACGACACTCTTATCTGCTCCCAGTCCAGACGTTTAGAACGATGGGCGGAACATTTTAAGGAGCAGTTCAGCTGGCCTCCAGCTACTCTACAACTACCCACCATTTCCAGACAGCCTGAATGGAACATTGAAGTAGGTCCCCCGACTCTAGTTGAAGTTCAAAAGGCTATAGATAATCTGAAACGAGGAAGAGAAGCTGGTCCAGATGGATTGGCTACAGAGGTCTTTAAGGATGGTGGTCCAATTTTAGCGATTAGGTTGACTAATATTTTAGCTAAAATCTGGGAGTTGGACGTAATCCCATCTTATTGGTCACAATCACTGATTGTCCCAATATATAAAAAGGGGTCAAAATCATCCTGTGATAACCATAGAGGGATTAGTTTGATTAACATAGCATCTAAAATACTAGCTTCAATAATTATCGGACGCCTAACTAAGACTCGTGAACTGCAAACACGAGAAAATCAGGCTGGCTTCAGACCTGGCTGTGGCTGCATCGACCACATGTTCACCATTCGTCAGGTTCTAGAACATAGGCATACTTATCGGCGTCCGACAATTATAGTGTTTCTTGACCTAAAAGCAGCATTTGACTCTGTAGACCGAGAGGTCCTGTGGCAGTGTCTGTCATTAAAAGGTGTACCTCAGAAGTACATAAACCTTGTGAAGGCTCTTTACTCGAACACCAATAGTCAAGTCAGAGCTTATGACGAACTGTCATCTGATTTTGCAGCCTCAAATGGTGTCCGGCAGGGCAGTCCACTTTCTCCATTTTTATTTAACTTCATCATAGACCTACTGATGGAAATAACGCTCTCGTCGATTGAATTTTCAGGCATTGATCTCCTACCGGGAGGTCCACTTATCGACTTAGAATACGCAGATGAAATAGTTGTGTTTGGTGAAGACGCTAATAAAATGCAGAGTCTTTTGGTAGGACTGAGCAACAATGCCAGGATGTTTGGGTTGCGCTTTTCCCCCTCTAAATGCACGTTGTTGCTTCAGGACTGGCCTGTGTCAATACCTGAACTAAGGATAGGGGTGAAGTAGTTGAACGCATCGACAACTTCATTTATCTTTGAAGTCTAATCAACCCTAATGGGTTGGTGTCTGACAAAATCTCTGCATGGAATCGTTTGGCTTTTGTCAACTTACGTCATCTATGAAGAAGACGAGATCTCCATCGGTCAATTAAGAGATGAATATAATTCACGGCTGGGAAACTTGGCCGTTAAGGATACTCGTAAGTTACTAGTATTCGATCACAGTTGTCTTAGAGATATTGCTCACATCTGCTGGGATCACCGGGTAAGTAATGGTGAGGTTACATGCAGGGTATTAAGGAATGATGGTAAATCAGTTGATGAGGTTGTAAATCTTCATAGACTGAGATGGTTGGGCCACGTGTTACGTATGCCTGAACACCGATTACCACCACGCGTAATGCTGACTAGTGTTGGGGATGGTTGAAAGAAAGTTAGGGACGGTCAAACCAAAACGTGACATCAGTGCTTGAAGTCACTAACTTCTAGTCTTAGCCATGTTGGTAGATGCAGACTACTTGGTTGGGGTCCGCGTGACTATCGTAACCAATGATTGGAGACTCTGAGTGACATGGCTCAGAATCGGTCACAATGGCGTAGGTGTATGCACTCTCTGTCTTCCCTTACACTATGAGGTTAAGATTGCTTTATATCTTTCTTTCTACCAACTAATCCTTTCTCCCTGTACTATATCCTTATATGCAATCTTTCTTTTATATATTACTACCATTGAAGTAACTACTTTATAAATTCGCTATTCATCTTGTTGTGCTAATGAGGTATGGCAACTTGTACCGATGAATATATGTGCCTGGTTCTACGTTGTAGCTTACTGACTGACCGAGTATCTTAGTGGTAACTGATGACAACAGAAATTCTCAGATTTCCATATTTCTCGAAATGCCTTTTGCGAAACGTGTACAATATAAACTGCTTTTGAGAATATTAAAACTGGCGATTCTCTACCAATAGTTTGATTAATCGATTGACTAAAATGTCATTTTAGAAAAGGGCAACTCGTTTAAATAATATGAATTCGTGCGTTTGCATGTTAACTGTTGTTTTTATCGCAAGGTTTCATTGTCATGTGGTAGATTTGTTGTCGCTCTTCTTACTCGAACTCATCTATCGGAACCTACTGGTACGTTTCGAGAAACGTATAAACCCCATAGCCTATAAACTGGAAGTCTATAAACATTGGTATAAGAAGGTGCCAAATATATATGCGCCACAGGTCATTCGACTTGCACTAGGTCTGAAATACTTCCCGAGAGCCAAAAACAAAGCAGATAGTTTCCTTCAGGCTTCGCTCCCCGAGCCTTCGACTTACAGGATTAATCCACAAGACAGTGGGGCAACATTAGGAGATGCAGTCCCATGGTAGTCGGTGATTAACACCACTTGTTCTCTTTGGATCCTGGAGCCCATAGGCACCATTGGTTTGGAATCAGGGTTTTTCAATTCCCCTAGGTGGACTCTCCATACCCACCAACCCGATTAAAGCGCCAGCCATTCACTTTTCGTCCTCTCAGTTTCGTAAACAACACCCACTTCACGAAAAGGCAGTGAGTAGGACTTCCCTGGCAGTGGTTGTATACGCGTAGCCATGTGAGAACATTTCGAGAGGAAGAGCTGACTCCGCACTCTCGGCCGTACTAAGGCATTTGGGGGCCTCAAATAAGATGGAAGCTAGTCATAGTAATCTGTTAGTTTTATTTATTAACGTTGGATCGCTTTCTGACTATAAGTTACGCACTAATATCAATGTAGTAGTCAGAGTGTCTTGAAATAATATGTAGAAATCACAAAAAATGCTTAAAAATAGCTATAGTTATGACATATTTTTCTGAGATGTATCTGAGTAAAACCAATTTCGCTACTGCCTATTGTCCATATTTGCTAAAAAAAAAAGACGTTTTTTTAAAGCACATATGTCAAGTCATTTGTGGAGATGGTAGTGTATCTAAGATACTTCTGGAAACTCAGCGTTTTGACCTCATATTTTACACGGGTGGTACAACCATTGGTCGCGAAGTTTACGTTGCCGCTGCGAAAAAACTTACTCCTGTTGTTTTGGAACTTGGAGGGAAATGGTAAGATATCATACTTCTGTGTGATATATTTTTATGTATTTTCGCAACGAATTTCTCTGTTGACATCAAACTATTCGGTTATAAAGTGCACTTTACTATCACTATGCATATGAAGTGTTGTTTATGGCTGTTTCAATTCATTTCACGTGATTAGGTAGTAACCCGATAGTTTTTCTGCGCTGTTTTAGGCCACTTTGTGTAACACCTAGTTATTACTTGCTTTCAATACAGATTCTAGAACAATGGGGGACTATAAATGATGATTGGTGATATTACCCGGTTGTTGAAACCAAAGGAGTTAAAGTAGTGACTCAGTGTTTAAAAACTTTTTAAACCGGTAAACTGTCTCCCAGTTTACTATCGTAAACCTCAATCACCCTTAAGAAAGAATCAATAGGTGCTTTAAACCAACAGTTTGTTTTAGTCTTATGTGAAATGTAATCCATTAGAAAGCAGTGAGAAATGAAATAAGTATTACTTAATGCAGCGGCTTTCCTACGAGGCATACGGACAAGTAGGAAGAAAAAGTCTTAATTTAAGGATCCTTTATGTACACATTAACTAAGAGTTACAATTATATCCAGTTAACACAATCAGTCCAGTGTGAGTTCTGATCATCAACTAGGTGCTACCCAACAAAGCACTCAGTTGCTTCGACCCTGCAGCTTCAACCTTCGTGCCAAAAACTCCCTTCAAAAACCATCACACTTAGCAATCTCACTGATAAAGTTTCAAGTATCTTAAGCTCATCGATTCTCAGATGGAAATAATCTACCTTCATAAGTACGCAAATCTTGTTGGGAAACTAGTCACAACATTTCTAGGAAGTACCTACATGCCTCCACTGCATTCGTGTAGATTTAAGTTGATAATTGCAATTTGGTTGTGATGTCATCTACAGTTAAACCGTGAAGAAATTCTAAATGCACACCAAGAAGGGAATTTTAAGACAAAAGACATAAGTATTTATAAGTGGTTACTTTAGTTTGGTCAAATCGTCATTGTGATTGACCTCATTTTAGTGCGTACAGTGGTGGAAAAATTATAACTTCGACGAAACTATCTCTTTAACACTGGTGGTATCTACTATTATTGCACTGGTGACAGTATCACACTTATGAATAATACTAAGATGTGAACTTAACTTTCTAAGGAATTGCTGAAACTAGAGGGTTGAGAATCGATTTTGTGAATTTTTTATTCATATACGCTTTTTAGATAATGCGTAACAAAGCTGGTCATGTACTGTTGATAGAAGTTTAGTTTCAACTTACTGTTCAGACCACTAATAATGTTTAGGATAGTATTAATGGCAACGGTTTTATTTTTTGGGACCGTCAAATTAGTGATTAATTTAGACCATTTTCATTGGGAGTAGCCGGAAATGAACACCGCCCTTATTTTTAAGAGCACTTGAGGATCTCTTGTTCACCGACTTATTGGTTAATTACTAACACAGATAATAATAGTAATATGATAAAATCCAGTAGATCTCAGCATCTGGTCCAGTGTTGTATTATTTAAAGTGTATGGTACAGTCTTAATTTATTAAGGAATGAACGACCTACAAAATTTTGTCCAACTGTTTAAAGGATCTAGTGGTTTTTTAAGGTAGTAAATCTGTTCTTCTGGGTAGTAGTCTTGTCTCTGATATTAAATCATCCGGTAGCTTAAGTTTATAATTCGGTCCAGTTATCAGCCATCATCGGACCACTTTGTACGATCGCATATTGCCTATCGATCAGCATTCTTTCCTTCCATTTTAATAGTTGAAAATTCGTTCTTGAAATGAATAATATAATACTCTATAACATAGAGTTGATGTATTTAAACACTTCTGATGAGTTTAAAGTTCCATGATCTGTAACTTCTACATTCTACCCAGTGATGTAGATATAGAGTAGCCTAAAATAATATGTAATAGTTGTTATATCGCTGCCTAACTCATTCGACTATTCATTCTAAGCGTTTGGAACTTTTTCTCATATTATCTGTATAAACTAGGTAGTATTGTTCTATGTTAACGACTAGATCCATAATGGGTTATTTTATAGTTTATTTGAACATTTTACGCCCTAAATTTCTATTACCAAGCTAGTATCATATTTCTCCTACCAAGTTGTCCTAAAAACTTCTCTTTTTACTATTAGTCCTGTGTATATTGATTCGGATGTCAGTTTGGATGTAGCTGTCAAGCGTATTATTTACAGCAAACTTCTGAATTGTGGACAAATATGTATTGCTGCGGATTACTTATTGTGTCACGAAAAAATACTAGTTAGTTGGTGTATTGTATTAAAATTATATGATTATTTGATTTGGCGTTGAAATATTATTTTAAGTGAGCACTTAGAAAAATGATAATTCGTGGTTATGAGAACTTGTTAGTCCCTAAACAAAACTTCCATTCTCCTTCCAATTTTGTATGATGCTGCAAAATCCAGTTTTTAGCTAGATTTACATTTTACTTAGAATGTTTGCCACCATTTCGAACGAAGATGTACACAAATGTGGACTGTGTAAAATATAAGCGATATAATTCAGACTAAACATTTGGTGGATTCCCGGCTTCTTGTTGAAACAATAGGTAAACGTTTATGGGGAAAGACAACCAAATAACTGGAAAACAAGATTGATGTGGTAAAAGAACAACATGAAATCTCAGTAGGAACAGTGTGTGGTCACAATGGCTTAGGTGAAATATACTGAAAAGGGAATATGATTTGGGTTGCTTCGTAAGCTAAGATGCTGATAGTAATCCTCAGCAACAAACAATTATATACTCTGTTGTTGTTTTGAAGGAAATAAACTGAAAAGAAAAGATTAACTTAGTAGATATACTGGATTTGAAATATTTTTTTGTCACTAGCATAATGGTAATTAAAGATTATGTACTAAGGGTTACGCGAGACAGAATATAACACAAATCGGACATTTTCTTCAAACAGTAATTCGTTTACATTTATTATTTGACGTTCCAGATTTGTAAGTTTATTATGTTAGTTGTTAGCTGCTTATTTACTCCAAAAATCAATTGTGATTTGATATGTCGTTAAACTTTAAAGTCCCCATTGTCAGTGTTAGTTTTAGGACCAGCACGTTGTAATTCCAACCGTTTATTAACATCACCATAGATGAACCTACGTTCTAATATTCTTGGTTACATTCGTACTGCGAAATCTAATGCACCTCTTGATAATAGCCTATTTGGTCAGCAAAGCATCTCACTTTGTGTGGTGATGAACCATTAGATATTTTATCACTGATACACAGCTAACAAATCAATTTATAGCTTTTCAAAGAGATGATTGGATGCCATCGATAGTATTAATTATCTACTAGGTATCATGCATCATATTTCTTACTTTAAACAAATATAATGGGTGATTTTTTCTCCATGATTGTTTACCTTTTCAGTCCTGCTCATATTCAGGGCATTATATTGTTAGGTGTTGTGTTTCTGTACAACATTTACTTATTTATCGTAACTAAGTTGATGAATTATATCTTAATCATTCATATTTTTACGCTGTTGATCGCTTCCAATTACTTATGTGATTGGGTAGTTTCCAGAATGTTCAGTTTTAAAATGTTTCTGATGTAGCTTATCATAGTTTTCTAACTCGAGAACAAACTGAACAATAAATATCTTTGTATTGTATCAAATTGTTCGAGTTCAGTTTGTCTGGTTATTCTTATATTTGTTTGAGACGGATTGCTAGCTAGTCTCAGCATACAGTACCAGTTCCAGTTAAACCGAAACGAGATCGAAGTCATATTTTCATGTGAATCATTGTTTTTTTTTTGACTGATGAAGGTTATAATGAACTGTTAGTCAAGTAATTGGTTTGGTCTTTCTAATTTTTCCTTTAGCCTGTTCTGAAAGAGAGAATTGAAGAAACCATAAAACAGTTTTTAGGCGATAATCCTCAAAAATGTCCTGATTTTGCACGCATCGTCAATGTCAGGCATTTTCAGTAAGTATCAGGAATATCCGTGTTAAAGTTAAATACCCAGTTAATTGTACGATAACTAGTTAGTGTTTAGTGAGTTTTTCAGATTCCTTTATTTTTTTTATACTCTTTAACCAATATGTAACGACAATCTAAGTCTCACAGACACCTTGTATTTAACAGCAGTGTCAGCCAGTCACTCACAACGCAAAATCTGGTACGTATGCACATAGGTTCAAGTTGCCATACTCTATTAACACAGATGAGATTATCAGGTCAAATCCCAGAATAGTAGATATAGTAACAGTATAAGTGGTAACAGAAAAGATTATGCATCAAAGATACGATTCAAGAGAATATAAACTATTGGGATAAAAACAAAAAGAGTTATTAGGAATTTAGAAGCTCAGAATTTTGGGAAGATAAAATAAATACACCTGCGCCATGGCAAACGATTTTGAGCCATGTCATTCGAAGTTTCCAACGACTGGTTACGATTATCACGCGTATCCCAACCAGGTAGTCTACACCTGTTAGCATAGCTCAGTCCACTTGTCAATGACTTCATGAACTGGTGCCATGTTTTGGTTTGGCCGTCCCTAGCTTTCTTTCAGTCTACCGCCACATCAAACAACATCGCCCGTCGAAGTAGGAGGTGGTTGGGGATACGTAATTCATCTCCCACTCACCTTAGTCGATGAAGATTCGCCGCCTCTTCAGTCGACTTGCTATCCTTACCCAGTACCCTATTCCTAACCCCGGGACTAATCGGTGATCCCAAAATACACGAGCAGTACTTCGAAGACGCCTGCGACCAAATACTAGTAACCTACAAATGTCTGTTCTTATTGGTCATGTTTCACATTCATAAAGTAGGACGGGATGTACTGTTGCACGGTAAGCTCATTGGTTGGTAGGTGGATATCTCGTCTACGCCACAAGTAACGCAAGTTGGCAAAAGCCAGTCGGGCTCTCTGAATTTTTGCTGAGGTTTTACCAGATACAGCAATGACCTTGGCATAACATAGCAACTTTAAAGCTGTTCGAGTGTTGATTATTTCGAACTCTTTTCAAATACTAACATTTTGTCTACTATCAGTTTACATGTTCAAGTTATAATACTTACATTGGTAGGACCTAATAGAAGGCTCTTGTTTACATCTTGTAGCATATTTCACAAAAGTTGTGACGATATATACGACTTTTTGAATGGAAAAGGACTAGTTTTATATTCATTTTTAAGCCGCTCATTGTTACCATCGTCCTGTGTTTTTAATAAAAACGAGTGTAATTCATTGATGTGACTGTCAAGTGTAGTAGTGTTTTATTTTGGAAGTGGTGATAATTATCATCCTTCTGTTTGTGAATAGAAGTTTAGAAAAAAACTTTGTCCTATTTTACATCTAATTTACCGTCGCTTATATGAAATTATTGGAACTTCTTTAAAAAGGTGACGTAATGTTTAAATGGTTGAATTTAGTGATAAACTTTCGTTAAATAAATCTCACTTTTATTCGATATTTTTTGCAGTTAATGTGTGGAACTTATAATTCTACTCTGGGAAACAGGGAAAACTAAGTTTTTATTCATTTCACTGTTTATCTTATCAGTTTACGAATACTTTAAGGAAAGATACCAAACTACGCATTCAGGTGTTTCCCTTTAGTCACAAAACAAGTGTTTCGTCAAGTTTACAACTTGTGTTAAGGTAAAAGAAGCTGGAAGTCACACTGTCGTTTTGCTTATATAAGGATTTACCAGTAATATACAGCAGTTCATGTTATTTTTTGACTGATATTCAAGTATACAGGATGTGATATGAACTAGATGGTAGTAATAATCATGATATTAATCATAATAATAACTCAGTTAATGTTATTATCATTGCATATTAATCATACTCTAAAATTACTAGCTTGTAAAACAACCATTTTAATTTCGTTCGTCAGGCGTCTTACAGATCTACTGAAACAAACCAAAGGCAAAGTTATGGTCGGTGGCATGTCAGATGTGAATGACAAATATTTTGCCCCAACTGTTGTATTTGATGTTGATGAAGAGGATATATTAATGCAAGATGAGGTTAGATTTATCATTTTTTTAATAACTCCACTTTCCTAGCGAGTATTATTGTAGATATTTTCTTCTAATTAAGTCAAGAATTCTACCGGATTAAAGATGTAGAACCCTTAAATAACTAGTTGGATTTTTTGAGATGCGAAAGTAGCTAACATAAACCATGTGTACATTATTTAGCATGCATTGCATTTTATATGTCCATCAATTATTGAGAATGATTTCTTATGTGTTTCTAGTAAAAATCATAAGTCGGACAGTTTGGACAGCAATCAATCGACAGAATAACCCTAACATGATTAAATAGATTCCTGCATAATTTACCTTCTTAGTAGTGGACAAAAATTTTCATCTTGTGTATAATAGTACACCAAGCAACATTTGTTCAAACATATTCAACAATAAAACATTTCCAGCCATAATAGCATTTTGTAAACAATTTCTGTTTTTTTATCTGGAATTTGGAATTATATGGAATTCTCTTTGTTTCAACTGGTAGATTTACAGGAAGTAATGGCTGGCAACAGCCATAAGTGTTATTTAGAGATATTCTTTCTTATATCTGTTTAGCTTTGTCATATAGGTATTGACTTCTCGTAGGGCAATATTATTCTCGGAATACTCTGATGACAGTGCCTTTTTTGTTTATTTCTGTAAAATATCTTAAAGGGACATTTAGTTGAAGCCTAGAAATGTTCTGAATTCCTTTTTTGTGTCAAATGTTCCAGAGCTAGTCTATATAGTCTCTTATTTTAATAATAATGGATTAAGCAAAAATGGATAGTGGCTAGCAGTGGGATCCAGGACGCGCGTTTCGTCCTATTTGGGACTCTTCAATTGGGTGTACCTGCATCTCAGAGTTGACGAGTCTCAACTAGGACGAAATGTGCCTCCTGAATTCCACTGCTAGCCACTATCCATCTTTGCTTATAAAAGCTTGTGACTTAAGGCAATATCGAGGTAGTCCGCCCAGGATTCACATATGCCAACAAGAGACTGATCGATTGCAGTCCTAAATAACAATGGGAAGATACAAGTAAACAACACCAAGTGAATTTAATAGTGGGCTAAGTGAATGAGTTTTATCAACCTCAACGAAGTTGTGTCCACTTTTTTACGTGATGTTTCTGTGCTGTTGAAAAATAGCTCAATATGTCTTTTTAGTAGCAACGTTAATGAAGTTTCTTCATTAATACAGAAAGCCTGTTAACCTCGTACAATTTACGTTACTGATAAGATATTAGAATGCTCATCAAGACCTAAGTATAAAACACGAAAATATTATTTTCCCATATGAATCTTAAATACGATTTTGAATATGTACAGTTCCAACCTTTGGTGTCTGAAAATCCTTCTTAGATATTTGAACAAGTATTATTAAGTTGATGCTAAAAATTTCCGTGTAAAGGAATTAAATTTGTTAACGAATTTGTAATGAAGATTGGACTGAAAATGTTATTAATTTTCGATATAATGTCATAAATTTTATTGTAATTCAAAAAGTTTTTGATAGAAGTATTGTACGGAATTTCGACTTGAGCTTTTTCCTGACCACAATGAATTCATTCACCCAAGAAATCTTGGTTCTTGTTGACCAATATTTGCTGGTTATTTTAATTCTCACGCCAAGTGTTCCATCAGAAACTGAAAATATATGAAGGTTAATGTTATTTTACATTATTATATATTCAGCTAAAATTTGATTCGTAGGTTTTCTTTTCCTTGTCTATCAGATCTTTGGGCCAATACTTCCTGTGTTGTCTGTAAAATCGCCTTCTGAAGCGATTCGGATAATT
Source organism: Schistosoma haematobium (assembly GCF_000699445.3). Lineage (NCBI taxonomy): Eukaryota > Metazoa > Platyhelminthes > Trematoda > Strigeidida > Schistosomatidae > Schistosoma > Schistosoma haematobium. The sequence continues at coordinate 24,084,663 of NC_067195.1, read as the reverse complement.
AATTCCAAGTAATTATAATGTATTGCTGCATATCATTGTTTCATTTTTGACCGATAAACAGTCTAGAATGATTTATTTTGAGATCATTTTATATACATGCATAGTTTTGATACTGATACCTGACTTGACAACTTTCTGATATATATATATATATATATATATATATATATATATATATATATATATATATATATATAAATTTCTCGCCTCTGATTGATTGACCTCGTATACACGCTCTTATTTTGAATATTTCGACCCCTAATAATCTCTTTAATTTCTTACCGATAAACCGTAATTTAAAATCTGATTATTTTTATAGCTTCTATTCATTTATAGTCTAAGAGAGTAGTGCATTCTGTTCTGAGATTTCGTAACTCAGAATAAGTGGCAGTTATCCAGGTTGATTAGTGAGTGTCGATATGCGTGGTTTGACTTCCTACAGAAAGCCACAAAAATTTATCGCTGACAGAATCTTAAATTGATAACCATTCAATTATAAAGACGATTATATTCTAGAGAAACTACTGAAAAATAACTCAACACCTAAGCTTTTTAACACCAGTCTACTCTTAATTATGTTTTATTGATTTGATTGGTATTCAGGGCGGATCAATTTCGTAATTTTATTAATTGAATTGAAATTTTCGTATATAATTGTGAGCTATATTCACCCTTAAGCCAAAGCCTTTACTCAATACTGGCTCAATAGACCTTCGTATATTGGTGTAAATAGTTAACGTCACACCACAATCAAAGTCTCGTTCATGAGTCCATTCTTGTATCCAGTTATCTAAAAATTCCAACAAATGTGAATTAACGACAGTAATTTTTGTAAATAATAAATTGTATGCTTAGTCATTGTCTTTTATCAGAGGTGTTCTGTTCTCTTAGCTGGATGGTTTAATTGTTAAGCTTTCATTATCTTTATAGAAAACGTCGTCAACACATACTTCATTTAGTCATTATTAATCATTCCCACCGGTTTGAATCTTACGTATAATTCTTTTGTTTCCTTATTTAAGAGAAAAACCTTTAGCCATTTACGTGTTTACTCGAAACAAATCAGTATTCGATGATTTCAAAATGGCTACATCTAGTGGTGCGATTATGATGAATGATTGTACTGTACATACTCTTAGTAAGTCAATAACTAATTTGTTACCAAACATTAAAGGTTTTGTAGCCTAATAACCCTTATTAATTTGTGTTAGTTCATTTGCACTGTAATCTCAGATTGTGAAATATAAAACATTAATTCCTGATATTTTATTGAACGAAAATTTACGTTTGTAGCTTTTACGCAGATAAAGTTATTTTTTCTACATAACTTATTTCCTCAGTAGATAGCAAAAAAGTTCATTTGTAGCGCGTAACTAAGTCGAGTGTAACACTTGCTTATATGCATTGTTTGTTCGTAAATTTAAAAGTTTAGGTAAGTTAACATGACATGTTAATAAGTTTCTAAGATTTTTTAAGAACGTTGTCTATTGTATTAATTTATCACAGATTATCAATTCCCTCAAGAATTTAGATATGTCTTGATGATCGTTACCGGCTAACACGAAACCTAAGTTTAGGACTTCTTGTTAATTCCTTCTATCTAAGATTGTCAGTTATTTCAGTTGACTGTGTAATTTTAGGGAACTATCATTAGCCTGTAACCCTCCTAGGATTATTACTAGTCCTAAGCCCTGCTAAAGAAATAATTTTAACCACTTAATCTCTGCCTTTGGAGTTGGAGGATCTTCATTCAGAAGAATTATGACGCCTCATGGTGAAAGCCGAGACTCCTCGGAAGTCACGAGGTTGATGCCCCTCTTAACAAACAGAGCAACAATTAATTTGGGTACATGGAATGTGCTAACAATGTGGGAGACCGAGAGGACTAATCAAATGGCTACGGAAATGAGGAGATACAAATTTGCAGTGCTCAGAATCAGTAAAGGCTATTGAATCCAAGCTGAACAAATAAGTCTGGGTACGGGAAAGATGCCTTTATGCCCTGGTCATGAAGAAAGAAATGCTTCGTACACACAGGGAGTTGCACTGATGCTGTCCTAAGAAGCATGGAAGCTATTTACATGATAGGAGTCTCTTGAATCCAGGATAATGAGGCATTCTTCAAAACAAAGAATGAGGGCATGGCAATTAATTGTTGTTCAGTGCTATGTACCCACCAATGAAAGCAACGAGAACCAATTAGGTCAGTGTTAAGAGAGGCTGCAGTTGATCGTAGAAAAGTAACCAGGAAAAAACCTGACCATCCTGACGAGAGACCTAAACATTGAGTTCGGAATGGACAACACCAGGTATGAAGATATCATGTGACGACATGGACTGGGAGAAAGGGACAAAAATTGTTTGATTTGCAAGTTCATGTACCTTCAACAAAATGGTTATAGGTGGTACGATATCCCCCCACAAACACATGCACAAGTCTACATAAGTCTCACCAAATCACACTACAGAAAACCAAATCGATCATATTTGCATCACTAAAAAATTCAGGTCAGTGGAAGACGTCAGAACAAAGAGAGGAGTTATTGTGAATCGCGAGGTGGCTACTCCAAATTCTACCGATTGACCAGCTTCAGATATCCCAGTACGACCCCAATACTGTTACCCAATCTCCAATATATCAGAACACGAACCGTAGATGAAAAATTGTTCATGGGGTCAGGAGCAGAATAATGATTTACAAACAAATGCATATTTATACAGTTAGGATTACTATAAATATTGATCAGTAGGGAAACGACCAATAGCTTCATATCACCACCTCGTTATGGTCAAGATGAAACTCAAGCTAAAGAAGCACTGGGCGACTAAAAAACAGCATTACAAAGGTTTAATACAGCCTTTCTTTAAGATACTGACAAACTCAGTGAATTCAAGGTGGCCCTTGGCAACAGGTCTCAAGCCTTACAAGGTCTACTTAAAAAAAGAGGAAACTACCATGAAGAGCAGCTGAAAAGGGATTAAGGAAGCTGTAACTTGAACATGACTGGAAGTGCTGGGCCACAATAAGCCTGATCATTAGGAATGGATCTCTATTGATGCCATGAACGAGATTCGAGAAAGGAAGAACAAAAAGACAGCAATGAACAACAGCTGAACAAGAGCAGAGAAAGCCAAGCACAAACCGAATACACAGAGGCAAACAAGCGGGTGAAGAAGAGTATTGGAGTTGATAGACAAAACTACGTGGAAGACCCTACAATGACAGCGGAAAAGCTGAAGAAGAAGGAAATGCCGGACAACTATATGATACAACGAAGAAACTGAAGGGGAAATATAATAAACCAGAGCTACCAGTGAAGAATAAGGGAGGCAAGCCAATCATTGAGATTCAAGGACAGAGGAACATTTGGGCAGAGCACTTTGAAGAACTGAATTGACCAACCCCACTGAACTTACCGGATATCGTAGCAGCATACACAGATCTTCCTATAGATGTCATCCCACCAACAATCGAGGTCAACATGGGCATCGGACAAATCAAGAGTGGGAAAGCAGCAGGACCATGCAACATAGCAGTTCAAGCACTGAAATCAGATATAGAGATAACTGTGAAGCTGCTCCACATTCTTTTCAGAAAGATGTAGGTGGAAGAACAATTGCCAACAGACTAGGAAGGAGGATACCTCATTAGGATACCAGAGAAAGATCTGAGCATGTGTGATAACTACAGAAGCATTACACTACTATAGATATCAGGAAAAGTTTTCAACAGTGTTGCTGAACCGGATGAAAGATTCAGTAGATGCTCAACTTCGAGTTCAACAGGTTGGATTCCATGAGTATCAGTCGTGCGCAGACCAAATCGTCTTACTACGGATCATCGTTGAACAATTAATTGAGTGGAACTCGTCACTATACGTGAACTTACTTGACAATGTGGATAGGAGAACCTTCTTCGGAAATCAACAGACCACATCATGAGGCAAGCCCTATCTTGGGATCCTAAAGTGAAAAGGAATGCATTGCGTCAGGGATTGAAAGCAGACATCAAAGGAATAAATAGCAATTGGAAAGGATTGCTCAGGACAGAGTTGAATGAAGAATCGTGGTGGGCGACCTGTGCTCCTACACGCGAATGATATCAGGCATGTGCAAAAGCAATCATTAGCTTATATTTTGTTTCATAAGATACCTATTTTGATTAAAAATATATCATTAGTTAGTATTTATTTGACTAATTTTCTCTTTTAGTACCAAATATTCCTTTCGGTGGTATTGGTCACTCTGGAATAGGGAACTATCATGGTCGTTATTCGATTGAAACCTTTTCCCATCGTCGCCCAGTTATTCTCAAGTCAGAAGTCGAATACATAAATAATAAGTAGGTTGTACCGTTTATTTTTATAGAAATATTACTTTTGTTCTCATAAGTTACACCAAGGTTTGAAGTAATTTTGTCATAAGATATCACTCGATGTAAATATTGTGGGTGATATTAATTTTATGTGAACTGTAATCGAAATGGTTAAATTAATCTCAGCAATCAACAAGCATATTGAAATCAATCCAATTTACCAACCAATCAGGAAAATCATGCACAAATATAGGAACAAAAATCAAACTAATGGGAGACAACCAAAACAGAGAAGTAAACAATGACAAATTTAAGGTCAATAAGAACCAATCAACATCGAGGTGCACAGAACAAACTGTGAAACACATATGGAGAAGTGCGAACACTTCACTTCTAATTGAGGTTTGTGCTGATGATGTCGTTCAGGAGAACGATGAAAGCTCTACGACCAAACCATCCAGCTCAGAAAACAAAACAACACCAAGAACAGAAGCCTTCGCATGGCCTCTGAGTTGCAGTTACGTATTTAATTTCATATTGTATTTAGAAAAACGCCGGTAACAAGAGTCTGCTTCGGTCTGAGCGCCCGGGCAGTATTCTAGCCCTCACATAAATCGAATAACGAAGTGTGGCGCATGTATATTTGGTGCTTCCCTGTATCAATGTTTATGTATTTAAATAAAAATCAGGAACAATGCTTTCGGTCACATTTACTAAAGTAGAAAGCCTATCACAGTGATCAAATCGTTGTAAGGTAGGTATGACCCACACTAATCGTAAGGGCTAATTATACTATATTTGCCTAAATCGGAGTGGGTGGACCCGGGACTTTGACTAAACGTTGAACGCCTTAGGCCCTAAGCCACCGTTCTACTGTAAGGACAACTGAGTGTGAACCTGTTATCTGATTATTGGGAGTTGATAAATAAATGTCACTCTGATGGTTTATAAAGAGTTTAAACCTCTGTAAATGATGGGTACTTGAATAGTACTGTCATGTTTCAACTACTTTGAATATCTATATTAATATAATTACAATCCTTAATATAAACGGAAAGATACAAACACTTACAAATCAAGTATACAATTGTTTTTCAGAATCCGTTATTATCCGTATACTGAAAGTGGTCTGAGTTGGTTGCGTTGGAGTCTGAAGAAATCAGATAGAAATGGCTGCCAAATATTATAAAGAATCCATATTACTTTTCTGTTACCTTTTACATTGACCTTTATTTATAAAATTTTTCACTCATTTTCTGATTTTGTTTTTTCCAAAAAAGAAAATCACACTGACCTTAATATTTATAAATATCTGTTATGGAATGCTATTATATTATATCGAAGTACTTTTTGCAAACAGTTTTGTTGTGTTTTAATTAATGTGTGTACGCTGAACTAAACGTGTTTGCCAATATTACAAGTGAAGTGAATATTTGTTTTCCAGTCATCAGAGATTATCGTATCTGTTTTCAACAGTTAAATAATATCGATTAACTATCATTGGAGTTTCTGCATATTGAGATTACGGAATGGATACAATGTCTATTAGTCTATGGTTTGAATCAGAGCTGTAAGTTACAAGACTTTAAGTTGGTCACTCAGTCAGTCATCGTCAACGTGGAGCATACGTGTCAGCCCAACATACCGCCACACTAACACGAGATAATGTTTGCACTATAATTAGCAAACCAGTTGAAGTAATGTAGTAGCAATCATAGTAAGGAAGACTGAACATCCAGAATGTGGTTCGAAAATACAGATTGGAAAGGAGTGTACGAAGGAATTTTGGAATTCAAGATCCAGAGAAAGGTGAGTGGATGCATCTACGTCAATGTGAGCGATTCTGACCCATATCACCAAAAGTCACCAACCACTAATCACGGTTATCTCGCTAGCCTCAACTAAGTAGTGCACATATACCGACATGGCTCACACCCACGGCCGGTGAGTTCATGGACCAATACTATGTATTGGTTTAACCGACCCTAGCTTTCTTTCAACCTACCACATCAGATAATATCACGCGTCGAGGTAGTCGGAGGATGCCCATACTTAATACATGTCCTAACCATCTCAGTAGATATATTCCTCATCTCGTCAGTCAGTTTGTCATCCTTACCACGTACTCTTCGTCTAACCTCGATGGTTCTATAATATACAAATATTAATTCAAAAAGATTTATGACTGAATAATAGCAATTTAAGAATATCCTCTATCTTTAGAGGTCACCTTTCACAGCCGTAAAACAGAACTGTACGAACTTCTGAGCAGTATGCTCGACCTTAAGTTGACAGACGAACATCTCGTCTATGCCATGAGTAATGAGATTAGCCGATATGTCGTCAGACACCAACGCTCCAGAGCTGATAAAACTTCCGAAATAAGTGAGGTGATCAACACACTCAGCTACTTCACTTCCTATTATTAGTTTATGTATTGACTTAAACCAGTTTTGAAGTAAGATTTCGAATTTAAGGGGAAATAGTCATATCCCAAATCTTTTTGTTTTGTTATGCGGGGTGAACAGCAGATTACGTTTTGTCTGTATCTTCATTAAATAGAACTGTCCTATCTGTGTATTCTACGTAAGTGAATCTCTTGATGTATTGGCTCCTGAAAAGTCAAATAGCTTCATCTCCAAGAAACATCTATGACAGCGTTAAATATAAATGGGGATAGCGGATGACTCTAATGAACACCACTTACTGTTGTCAATTCCGATGACAGGTATTCATAAACTCCAAGTCAACCAGTAGTGTTCACGCAGATGGCCTGTACAAGATCGATGCACTTTTTTAGTACGCATTTCAATGACAAAAACTGCCATAAATCCTGCCAATCAACTGACCCAAACTCTACCTTAGGGTCAAGAAATAGAACTATGTATGGTAGTTGATAGGAATGTTTATACTCCAGTACTTGATGAGGAGTGAATACTTGGTCTACGCATCCACGTCAAGGTCTGAGACCTGTCTGGTTGTATTCATTACAATTCGTAGTCCAGCGTCTGATGGTTACTGACACTAATATTTTGGACACTACATTGATCAAATTGATTCCTCTATGGTTGTGAATTTTTGTCCCTCCTTATAAACTGTAACGATCAGCTATCATAACTAGTCAAACGGCATTGCGTCAAGCTCCCAGTCTTTAGCTAGTTTTTTCGGTTAATCTAGGTTCTTTAACTGGGCCATCATACCTAAAGATGTCTGGGACCAATCCATTAGGGCTCGCTTCTGTCTTTTCTCTTAGGTCAGTTATTTCTTTTTGAATTTCATAGTCTGACGGTTTATACTGAAATCCCATTCAGGTTGTTCGGTAACAGTCAGATACTAGAGACTAGTTAAATTATTCTTTAAATGTTCTACCCATAGTTCCGATCTCCTAAACTGAGTGTGGATCATTGCTCCATCCTTTTCTGAAATAAGTATCTATACAAAGGTTGGACTTAGTAGTTTCAAATAAATTGAGCATTGGATATAGTTAATAATAAAAATATATTTGTTATATCCCAATGAGTTGAAAAAAGTTTGTTACCTTTTTCTTTAATAAGTCTAAAAAGTCTGTTATTATCCTTCCGCTCTACCTTTTCCATCTCATTTACTGTCATTACCTACCACCATTCACAATCACTACGTACACCTTTCGGTCTGCTTTTAAGATACCTTCGTTCCTCGTCGTGTTCCGATTATGATTAGATGAGATTTTAGTGATCTATCCATCCAATAGATGCTACCCAAACTAACTGACGTTTTCGCAAAGGTTTTGGTTGTAGCCACTGGTAGACCACTGTTGTTTCCATAGATGTTTGGATATCTTACCAACTTACATCGGAGTGAATATTACTTTGCTGATTGACTTACTGCTTCTTTAGTTGTTCTTGAAACATACTCTTAATTTTCCATCGTTAAATTTAATCTTTAAAGGCTTTTCTGCTTCCACTAGGATGCAGATAAACACGTGTTCACTTCAGAACATTACCAGTCTAAACATGTGCTCCAGAATGAGCAGAGGTCTTTTATCGGGCCTCTACAACTATGGCTGATAGCGATAATGTTTATTTGTATAGATCTTTGTGTCGATTTCGGGAGTTGCCATGTCAGAAGTTTCTCCTTATATTTGAAGTTGATGCCTGATAATAATAAACATTTGCCTAAGCATGGTTGCAGCAGACAGCCGTTGTTATCTGTTCTCTAGGATTGGACATTGTAAGACCTACCTAAGTATGTCTCACTTTTGTTTAGACTATGCAGTCAAGCACTAGAATTTCAAACAAACAGTAGTGTTCAATCTTTTGGCTTTTCGACGGACAGTAAAAGCACTTTTTTAAAATTCATCTCTTCCAAATTATAGTCAGTTTGAACGTAGGCAGAGACGTTAAAGAGCCATTGGAGTGTCCTTGTCTTTCCACGTTCCTAATGTCTTGTTAATTCTGACGGCTTGCAAATAACTGTCTATTACAATTCAGTCTAGGAAAACCTGTTCTAATGTAGTAACCAGAAGTTAGTGTCAGAACCTCAGATTCACGCAAGTTGAATCACATGGATTATTTATAATGATTGCACTGGGATCCTAAACTTATATTTCAAAAACAGAATATCTCGAGACTTTAGAGTTCTAGCTAAGGTAGTTCGTTGTTCGATATGACATAAGGTTCAAACATTGGGAGCCTACTTTCAAGAGGTCAGAAGTAACATTTCGTGAACTTAAAACCTTAGCATTGGTGGTGTATGTGAATGATCGAGTAACTGGAGAAGTGTTGATAATGGGAATAGAATGAATATTAGGAAGCAACAGAGGGATTCGATTGTAAACACGATCACTAATGTGGTTAAAGGCATCGGAGTGATTGTTACTTTTTGGTTCCCAACAAAGGCTAAATACAGGAGAGATGCTGCTATACTCCGGTCACGAAAAGGAAAATGCTCCGCATACTCAGGGAGTTGCTCTAATGCTGTTCAAGGTAGCACGAAATACACTTGTAGGATGGGAATCTCACGGATTCAGAATCATCAAAGCATCATTCCAGACAAAGAAGGAGGGGATCTCAATGAATGTTATGCACTCACCAATGATAGCAACGACGAAAATAAAGATCAATTCTATGAGAGGCTGCAATCAATCATAGTGAAGTGCCCAAGAAAGGACCTCACCACTGATGGGAGGTCTAAACACCAAAGTCGGAATAGACAACACCGGATATGAAGATATCATGAGACGACATGGACTGCAAATCTATGTGCATTCAAGATATTGGTCATAGGCGGCACAATATTCGCACACAAACGTATACACTAAGTTACATGGATCTCAACGGTCCACACCACAGAGAACAAGATCGATCATAATTGTGTCGGCAAAAAATTCCGAAGGACAATGGAAGATGTGAGAACCAGGAGAGGAGCTGAAATAGCTTCAGATCACCACCTGGTGGTGGCCAAGATTAAACTGAAGCTAAAGAAAAATTGGACAACTGGGGGAACAGCATTACAAAGGTTCAATACAGCCTTCCTTCGAGATACTGACAAACTCAACAACAGGTTCCATGCCTTACAGGATCTACTGAAGGAAGAAGAAACTACTATGGAGGACAAGTGGAAAGGTATCAAAGAAGCATTAACTTCAACGTGTCAGGAGGTTCTGGGCCGCAACAAGCATCATCATAAGGAATGGATCTCTATGGAAACCTTGGACAAGGTTCGAGAAAGGAATCACAAGAAGACAGCAATTAACAACAGCCGAACACGATCAGAGGAAGTCAAGACACAAGCTGAGTACACAGGAGCAAACAAGCAAGTTAAGAGGAGTATTAGAGCCGACAAGAAGAAATACGTGGAAGAACTAGCAACGACGGCAGAAAAAGCTTCAAGCGAAGGAAATATGATACAGCGAAGAAACTAGCAGGAAGATATAGTAAACCAGAGAGAGCGATCAAGGACAAAGAAGGCAAGACAATCATTGATACTCAAGGAGAGAGAAACAGATGGGTAGAATACATCGAGGAACTGTTAATTAGGCAAGCCCCATTGAATCTGTCGGACATCGAAGCAGAATCCACAGACTTCTCTATAGATCTCACTCCACCAACGACGGAAGAAATCAGGATGGTCATCAGACAAATCAAGAGAGGGCAAGCAGCAGGACCTGACAGTACGGCACCTGAAGCACTGAAGTCACGCGTAGGAGAAACTGCAAACATGCTCCACGTTCTATTCAGGAAGTGTCGGATGAAGGATAAGGGCCACTGACAGACTGGAAAGAGGAACATCTCATCAAGACACGAAAGAAAGGAGATCTGAGCAAATGTGACAACTACAGAGGCACCACACTACTGCCAGTACCCGGAAAAGTTTTTAACACAGTGTTACTAAACCGGATGAAAGACTCAGTGGACGCCCAACTTCGGGATCAACAGACTGGATTCCGTAAGGATCGGTCGTGCAAAGACCAAATTGCGACGATACGGATCATCGTCGAACAATCAGTTCAGTGGAACTCGTCACTATAAATCAACTTCATTGACTATGAGGAGGTTCTTAGCAGTATAGATGAGAGGTCCTTATGGAGACTTCATCGACATTATTGTATACCAGAGGAGATTGTCAACATCATCCAGAATTCATACGACGGACTAAACTGCAAAGTCGTGAATGGAGAACAGCTGACAGATGCATTCCAAGTAAGAACCGTAGTCAGACAAGGCTGTCTACTCTCTCCCTTCCTCTTTTTTCTGCTGGTCGATTAGATTATGAAGACCTCAACATCTGAGGGAAAGCACAGAATACAGTAGACAGCTCAAAACCAATTAGACGATTTGGACTTCGCACGTGGCTTATTCCTCCTATCCTATTTAGTGGCCCGTGTATCTGACTCCCTCTTAGATTGTATGGATGTTTGTTATCGCCTTTTCTCTTATATCATCGTCGACTTAAATCGCGTCATCCAATAACGGAATTAAATAAGTCGAATAACGAGAATTGACTTGAGAATACATATCTTTCGTACATGAAGCGAATGAAACATAGCAAAGCAAAAATGACACGTATGGAAGATGGCTGGGAAGCCAACTCCATTTCAAGCCGGGCATTACTCAATATTTATAGGCAGACAAAATAAACTACAGACATGTGATGAGTCATGGGACATGAAGTGTACACACATATACGCTCATATGAAAACAGTCAAGGCTAATAAGCGAATAATTAACAAGGTCAAAACATGACTCAAGTAGAATGAATAGAATGGAATGTCCGGAAACTAGAATAAGATATATTATGGGCTAAAACTAATGACTAACACTACACTCATACACAAGAACAAATGCAGATGAAGACAAATAGTGTAGCAGCAGCCTCTGCCTCAGTAGGCCTCAACATACACAAAGGAAAAAGCAAGATACTTAAATGCAACACTGAGAACACCAACCAAATCACACTTGATGGCGAAACTCTGGAAGATGTGGAAACACATACTGGGCAGCATCATCGATGAACGAGAAGGATTCGATGCATAAATAAAGGTAGGGATTGGCAAATCAGAGGCAGCATTCCTACAGTTGAATAACATATGTAACCCAAAACAACTGTCAACCAATATGAAAGTCAGAATCTTCAATACGAACGTCAAGACGGTTCTGCTGTACGGAGTTGAAACTGCAACCATCATCAAAAAGCTGCAAGCATTTATAAATAGTTGTCTACGCAAGATACTCAACATCCATTGGCCGGATACCATGGGAGAGAACAAACCAACTTCCAGCTGAAGAGGAAATTAGAAAAATACGATGGGAATGGATAGGACATACATTAGGTAAATCATCAAATTGCATCACGAGGCAAGCCCTGACTTGGAATCCTGAAGGGAGGCGGAAAAGAGGAAGGCCAAAGAACACATTTCGTCGAGAAATAAAAGCAGATATGGAAAGGATGAATAACAACTGGAAGGAGCTGGAAAGGATTGCCCAGGACAGAGTTGGATGGAGAGTGCTGGTGGGCGACCTATGCTCCCCCACGAGGAGTAAAAGGTGTAGGTAATTTCTAGGGTCAGTCTTATCCAACTCCTTATTTTATGAGAGGGCAGGATCACCGCAGATGTTGATTGTGTTAGGGAGGCATCAAGATGCCGTTGTAGGGCCAGTGAAATGTCACTGAGCCCTAGCCAAATCATCCGGCAGTTGGAACACTGAATGTCGAACAGATCATCGCTCCCTGCCAAGGTCAAGTACAACCAACGCGCATCAGTTAGTCGTATACCATGGACTGGCCCATGCGGCAGTGGTCTCACTTTCGCTTGTATCTACTTTAACTAATATATTTCTGTAATAACGTCCACTGTGTTGTACAGTCTTCAAAGCATCTATGGTACCTTGGTACGTCAATGGGGTAGTCCACGTAAGGTGCTGACTATGAGGTGTGACTTCGACATTAGCTAGTTTGTCACATAATTCACGTCTAACTCGAGTAGGCCTCCAATCATTTCGACATAGATCATCTACGTTGATGATTTACACTGTCGTACTTGGATCTTAGGTCGCCATTTTCATGTTTTTCCAACCGACCTCCCTGTCATGGTGGAGCATAAAAGAGCAGATTTTCCAGCTTATATAATTTGACTGAGTCATCACGATTGATAAACCCGATTATCACGTCAAATTAGCAACTACGGTTGTGATAAAAGTTAGATACAAAAATCTGGAAATTTATTTCATAGACCTTTGAACAGATTAACTTTTTACTGTAAGTTGAGGATGTTAATGTAAAAGAAAATATTTAAACCATTTAATATTAGCATAATTGTTGAACTAAAAATATATTCACTCATACTATCAGTTGATATACTATTGTGTTCAGTAAATATGTGAACTAAGCCATCAAATTTCCAGTGAAACATGAGAAAACAGATTTTATCAAACTAATCAAACGTTTCATTAGGAATTGTAAAGACTGCAAACTCAGGACCATCGTCAACCTTCTATATTGATAAAATATCGAGTATATGCATACTTCAGTGTCTTCAAATTATAATTAACTAACAAGAAGATGGTTAGTGAACTGGATTTCGGGAAATCGTGCATGCGTATAGTCCTAGCATAGTATATTGGGTTCAAAATCTTCAAGAGGCGATCAATTGGAGTTTGATTTTTGTGGACTTTTGTGTGTGTTTTGAACGATGAAGTCGGTGGTCGTACGTGTATATTTTAGAAAGGATAAGAATGATGTATCGTAGGTTTCATATGGCGTTCACAGCTTTTTACATTTATCAGACAAATCACCTTCATCAATGTTACTTTCTTAATGATAATTTGTACTTTGAAATAAATAACTGTAACTGTTTCACCGTTTCTTATCTTCTGTTGATGAACTGAGTGAAGCTAACTATAGTTATTTCTTTTTACACAAATGTTTAATTTTATAAAATCCTTCCACTTTCAAAGAAATATGTTCTTAATATTTTTTCAGTTAGTTTAATATAACTGTTTATTATAGTTCAAGCCCATACTAAAATTTAATGCAACATAAAATTATTATTATCAGCTTTATTCAATATTATATTTTTGGTACTATATAGATTTCTCAGCGTAAAGTATTTCAACAAGTTTCCGTTTCTTTCTTCTTGGTCGGTCCTGGCGATAAATATTGAGTGATCGCCAGTTAGATGTTAGCAGTTCACTAAATGAACATCTGAATATTGTGCATTCTTTCCGTTGTATATTGCCAGCAACCACATTGTCTCTTATTGAGTTTTTTGTAACTTTGACAACGAAAGGTTGTACACTTTTCCGAAACGCAGCAGAATAGGTTATGCGATTAATAAACATAGTGATATATTAAAACAAACAAAAATAGATAACTTGTTGAAATATCTAGATGGCAGGAACAGGTAGCCCAGATGATCAAGCAGGCCGCCCTTGCCAAATCTCACATCTTTCTTCGTCAAGACTTATTTATTCAAGTTACTATTACGATAGACAGTGAAAGTTATATGAGCATTGGATATTGATTATTGTCTGGTAAGTATTGCTAACTATTCAGTCATACTACTTATAGAATATATTAGTGTGGTTTTTTTTACTGAAATTTTATATTTGTAAACCATATTTTTTCCCCCATATAACTAACGTGGATGCGCAAGTCCGAGTTCAAATGAATTATTTCATTGGTAACCTGAAAAAGCCATCGACCTCCAAGTATTTCTGTTTCAAACGACTATCTTTTTACTTTAATTATCTTGTATTTCCGAAGGCATGTTATTTACTTAAAACAACTAGTTTGCTTACGAGTTTCTATCAAAAATACCAAATATGATAATGATAATTGGTTTCGAACAAAAATTCCCTCTGTTTTCCTAATTGATGTTGGTATCTTAATATAAACCGTTGCTTTTTAATGTATTATGCAAACACTCCCACCGGTTATCTATTTCGCATTCAGCTATTTTGACTGAATCTGTTGGGCTACATTGTTTTCAGTGATATTTTAGTTAGGTGTATACGATTATTTACTTGAATTCGATAAAATTCTTCAGTAACGTTAGTCTCATCTAAATTTTAACTTTCCTTAAAGGACCATATAAACCTATACCAGTTTGTTTACTACCATTGGAGAAATACTTTGATTGTCGGAGTTGTCTTATATCATAAAATAGGGAATAGAGGAAATAGAGAGTAACCTATCCCCTTCTATTAATAACGTTAGCTAAACATTCGAATAATCGTACTTTATGTATCCTAGCTTCTTTCTATTTTGATCATTTTGAATTTTATGAATTCAAGCAAAAACAATCTTTTGTGAGTAGTTTTACCCAGTCTCTCTAAGTGTCGAACTGTAAGCCTTAGCACTGGGTTCAAAATGGAACAGAATAATTTAATGAAATCATAAGATCTTTACGACTTTATTGGAAATATGTCAGATATTACTCATCTTAATTTAGGCTCTTCTGTTTCGTTACTATCAAAAAAGATTCCGATCGGAATTATTATATGGGGGGATACCTGTTTTTTATATTTATCAACATTAGTCAATTTCTGTATATTACATATTCTTATATATTGTTTCTCCTTACGTGGGATATTGGAAACTCTTAGTGGGGATAGCCGTGTGTCTCTAAACTATATAGTGAATGGAGTTGTTAGTAAACACTTTTAACTTTGAGAAATACTAGGAAGTGTCATTTTACAAAATAGAAACAATCCTCTTTATTCCCAACATTATACTGTTTGCTGTCTGGCAAAATAAGATAAAAATCCATTCGAATCTATCCACGTAGAGAAAGTACGAAAATCCTACATTGCCTTGTTCAGCAAAAATACTATGGAACGAAAAAATTCTAGGAAAACAACTGACTAACAAATTCCTAAGTCTAGAAATTTAATGTAAAGAGCATAAAATAAAAGTCACTTCGTGGTTAAAATTACCTCTCTAGCGTTGGCACAACCTAGAGCGGTTGTGGTGGTATGCATTTTGTATTTGAATAGCATGAGGTGATACTCACACACTAATTCTTCGATGGTAGGTTCCAAGGGTTGATGACTCGATGTGAAAACCTCTATACCACGGGTATTTTATTCATTCATTGCTTTCGAACTCGCCTGTTATTTCCTCTGAGTTATCCTGATCTAGTAGGGAGGAATAGAGGGTATGTCGAGTTCAAAATCATTTTCAAGTATTTCATATATCAAAATCAGATCATCTCTTGGTCTAAGGTAAAATAGGTTGGATGGGTTTAACTTCATAAATCACCCTATTTGTTGTAAACTACGGAATTCCACAAGTATACAGGTACCTGTCCTCTACATTTTTGGATATCCCTGACAATTAGCAAGCAGTTGGTTCAGAGTGTGCGAACGTTTTATGTTATTATTCATAGGAGATTGATGATGCGAAACCCTAAAGAAGGATACTTCCCGAACTTCTAGTATGAGGCTGCCTAGTTAATATGGTCGGAAATAGCACACACCTTTAAACAGTACAAAATCCCTCCGTAATCAACTTATAGGATAAAATCATGTTATAAGGAGCATACAGTAGATAGCGTCATAATAAATGATTCCATGAGTGGTTTTTATTACAGTGTAGTTGCTTAACGTGACTATCTGGTTGAAAAGTATATCCATTATAAATTCAGTTCTTCCCTAACAGATTAGATAATGAGCGTTTTCAGGAATATGTATAAGCAGTTAGTATGATCCCATCGACTTGGACTCATTAAAAATTGCCATCTTACTCTGTAACGAAGTATCATTGCCACTTGGTCAAAGTTTATCAAGCACTTCCTACTGAGGGAAACAACATTTTTGTGATTACCGAAGTGTTTTTGTATTGTCCTAATTTGTTGTTTAATTACCTTATTTCCAACTTCGTTACAGCTATTTACTTCGAATACTGTTAGTCAGGGAGTTTAGTTACTTAAATAATTTATAAGTAGTGTAATCATTCCTCAATAAATAGTTCATTGTTTTCACCGCAACCCGGTTTTGTGAAAATTCAGTCACTAAAGTCGTTGGTTTAAATAATACTGAAAGCTTTGCAATTTACAAGTCAGATTTGTTATTGAATACCGAAAAACTACATAAAACGATAATTCCACAATACTTATTGCTAAATAACTTATATACGATGAGGAGAAATTATATATGGAATCGGTATCATGCTTTCATTGTCTCTCCATAAAAACGACTAATTTCCATTTTTTTAATGGAAACTAGGTGAATAAAAATTGGCTGGAAATAAGTTTCTGAGTGTAAGAAGGTTAAATTTTCTGAGTACTGTGAAATTCAACAGGTTACTGAAGGTTCTTAATATCCCATCCTTTTGTGTACTAACCTGTACGTCTAACTGTTTCAGTTATTCAGAGTAATAAAATAAAAAAAGGAAATAATGAAACAACTTTTTATTGTATTAAACCTGCTGACGTAATTAAACTTGTCAGGTTTTTCCATACTGTCTTCTACAAAACTGAGAACAAAAATTTAGCAAAACGTAATAGGAGACACAAATGATCGATTTTATATAAATTGATAGTAATCAGAAATTTTAAAGCTTATTTATATCAGTGATTGGAACGGTTTTTGAGATTAGTTCTGCTTGAGGACCACCGTATTTATGAGTCTGTAACAAAGTTGTTTTGTTCTTGTTAAGAGCACATTCATCAGTGCACAACTTATCGTTTTAGTATAGATCAATCAACCACAAATCTCCCAACGCTTGAATGTATCATTCGATTATCTAACAGTTGTCTAGTTTTTTTTCTGAATTCATGTAGTTGAAGATGTGATATCGTTTCAAGTTGAGCATTATCATTAAATTTATTGACTTTCCTTGAAATATTCTTTCTATGTGAAATAACTCTGAACAGATATGGTCGTCAGTAACTTAAAAAAAATTGATTACAACCGCATATCATTAAAATTTTTAAAAAAATATTTCAGCTATAATACAAACTATATTAAATGAAATAAGAGAAATAGTTTTGTTTACTGACTACACCTTAATTTTCCTGTGAACTGTACAGTGAATAAATCTGGGTTTTTATCTACCAAATAAATGTAATTTCCATTTAATCTTAAGTGTGATTTAGTCGTTAGCTATTAAAACTGAAATTCATGTCTATCAGCACTACAGTAATGAATTATACTTTTAAATATTTATATTACAATATTACGGGAGGTAAAATGATTCGGGCAGATTTTTAAACGTGCCCTAGTATTAAATTACGGAAAGCAAAAAATTACTATATCTGGGACCTATTTTTAGCTAACACGGATTATTGAAAATTGAATAAAGCTGAGTATAGTTTAAGTATTTTTGTCTTACTGGTCATATTGCGCAGGCCGTTTGACGAGATTAAACAGGTTTATTTTCTATGGAGAATCAATCAGTGGGGAATTTATCCAAATTTACAAAGTGAAACCAACTAGAGAACTGTTGAAACCACTGTACAATTACTTTCATCAGGTATGAATCTTATTAACAGTATTTACCACGTTTAGCTCGGAGGTTCTTAGTATGACATTCATTATTGTCTGTCTTGAATTCTTATTTAGCTAAAGCATTGTTTAAATATCGATAGAAGTAATTTTTCAAGAAAATATCTAAAACTTTTACAAGAAGCCTTTTATTGTATTAAGGTTAACATATTTTTAGCGTTGCAAATATTTACAAACTGCTGCAGTTAAAAAAGATTAAAGTTATTTTTTTTCCCATTAGAAGTAGATGGCATATACTATACTGTCAATCCTTAAGGCTATTCAATACGTCTAAATTTTATTGTAATTGATGGAAAATGAATATCATGTATTGTTATCAGATTCATGTGTTACATAACTCAGGATCACAACCAGAGATGTTACCACGGACATATTAGCTTACCGTTAACTTCCTATAGTAATAAAATGTCTACATTAAATGAATTTTTTAGTAAATTAATTAATAGATATTTAATAATATAGGTATGCTAAATTCGGTAACTGATATATAAGATCACTTATTATTGTTAAAGGTATTAAGCAAAATGGATTTCAACATATTTTGAATTGCAAACGAGCTATTAGTC
Organism: Schistosoma haematobium; assembly: GCF_000699445.3. Classification (NCBI taxonomy): domain Eukaryota; kingdom Metazoa; phylum Platyhelminthes; class Trematoda; order Strigeidida; family Schistosomatidae; genus Schistosoma; species Schistosoma haematobium. The sequence continues at coordinate 24,065,797 of NC_067195.1, read as the reverse complement.
AAAGAGATTACTATGAGGTGTAATTCTAAAGCGATTAATCAGTTATGAGACATAATTTTAACAACAGTCCGCATCCATTATGCGTTCTATCTTGAGAGAAATAAGTTAGAATGTCATGGGTCTTGAATATTTCACCAGTTTAAGTGTTTATATCGAAGGGATGAAATCGTGTGTCTGTAATATGCTTTGTATGAACTTCCAGTGCTTCCAGATTTTCAATGGTATTCTCACTTAGATCCGTTCATGATTTTATTGTAATTCAACAATTTCCACAGCCTCATATTTGACAAATTACATATCTGTTGAACAATTTGATAAGTATACGGATTTAGTACCTTAGTGGTTAATGTTTTGGTGTTTAAAAGAATATGTATTTTGCTGAAGTCTCAGTAAGTAAATTAACACTGGGATCAGCTTCTTGTCAGTAAAAATTATTGACTATTGAACTCATTGAATGCTTCTTTATTTAAAGTATAAAATCAAATGATGAAAATATTTCAATTTTTTTTGTAACTATTGCTTCTCTATAATGACTAAACGTTAAATTATTCGTACACTAGTTTTTATTGTAAATTAGGAATAATCTAATGAATTTTTAAAATTGTAGATATACTAGGCATCTATATTTTGCAACCTGAAAATCTCCAATAGTGGATGATTTTGCTTTTGTTAAGGATAAAGCATACGATTCTTAGGATTTTTGATTGAATGTAATGATGTGATACAGTTTTAGTGAAATGCATTTTTGAGTGTAATACAACCTATTTGTTTTATCATAGGTGATACCTCAAAATTCTTCGGTGGTAGCTTAATATCGCGAAATCTAACAAAAAACTGTGTGGTTGTGAGATGGTGGAGAAGATTTGTAGCTCAGGTGGATGATTTTGGTAGAGTTTTGTTCTCTGAGCTGGATGGTTTAGTCGTGGAGCTTTCATCATTCTTCTAAACATCATCAACACAAACTTCAGATAGACTGTATTTTTTTCTTGAGATTGCTATGAATAGTTTGGTGAAATTAATAATTAATTCACAAAACCCAAATTATTAACTCTGAATAAACATTGACAAATGGATATAAGAAAACAGATGAGCAAAGTAATATGCCCATATGTAAAAAAATCTTAATACAAACAAGCACAACTAAATCTTAGTAAAAAAGTTAACTGACTGCAGGTTGTGATCAACATAGTTCAATCACAAGCTTGGAAAAACTAAAACTCAACTATCTATCTTGATTACAATCAGTCACATTATGTTTTTTTTTTAATTTTTAATCAGAGTGTTATATTCCCATCTGATTTCTTGATTTTCTAACTAAAATATCCTACTTTTGTATTAGAAATAATTAAGAAACATGGTGATATGTTTTTACGACGGTAATTTCATCAGGGTTTTTTTCAATTTTATTAGACGTACGTTTTCATTTAACATTCATTATCTTAAATAAGAAAATGAAGAAACCTGAAATTTTCATATGTGAAACTGTTGTAAAATCAACTGTATCATTAAAAAATAGGTAGATCTACATACTTTACATGTTTTCAATCATTAAAATTAAATGTCAGTTTACTTATTGTAAACTCTTTTCATTTCTTGTTATCCATGCATTGATTTCAATTGGTTGATTCCTCATTATCAATTACTTTTTTGGATGCCTTATTGTGGTCAAGTGAATTTATCAGGTATTGGCCCAAAAAAGAATCTAAAACGTGTTCATTTATACTGAAGACTGATCAACTGAATGAATCTGGTATTCACTAGATTGATTATGCTTTAGAATAACTAAGAAATTCTTATATTTGATGAAATAGAACTATCTAATCTATTATTAACTGAAACCAAAGACGTAAATAATAAGCTGACTATTGTACAACATGACATTCAATATGGTGATTATCACATCATTTGGAAATATGTTGCTAAAAAATTCTGTTTGAGGAGACTTTTTTTTATTAAGTATTAGACTTTCATTTCAATGATGAACTATGATGTATTGGTTTACGTTGTATAATATTTAAATTTAGATACTAAAAGATCTTGATCTGTTTCTCGTGTAATTGTCGTTTTCGAGTTATTATTAATGAATGTTTTCTCGATTTCCGGATATAAACACAGATTTAACGTTGTTTTTTTTTTAAATTCTGTTTAATGGAGAATAGTGAAACAAGATAAGGCAATTTTCGATGAATATTGATTTCTTTCATATTAATAATATTGATGTAGCGGTGTATATTGGTTTCTGAATGAAGTGGTTATGTCTGAAGTGACTAAGCAGTGAATTTTAACAACGCATTAGAAGACATTCTATGGAGGAATTCAGATTTACAATGAAGATCGATTGAAAATTTTCATTCTTATTTTGTAACTCTTCAAAATTATCAGCGAGAAAATTTTACAAACTCTGGGTAATTGTTATTTCTACGTTAATAGTTCATAATATTGACCTTGGTAATCAGCTATAACATAAACTGAATATTTAACCTGTTACTGATTGGAATATTTGTAAGTAAGGGGTATAGGAATAAACACACCATATTCTGTGTCACATCTACGGTAAGATGTAAATAGAGCTATTTGATCGTTGACTTACAGACAATACTTAGAATACACTAACAGTAAATAAGAACTTTCGTCTAAATTTGAACGAATAATTTCACAATATTTGGGCGCCGAGTTAATGTGAGTCATTAAAGAGGAAGAATGTATATGTAAAATCTCAGCAAAAGAATTTGAAGTAAATCTGGTCCAGGCTTTTTCAAGGAAAATATAATCAAACAACAAAATTATCGAATACACTAACTGTACACTCAAGAAATTTGATGACAAATAATTGTGTTTTCTATATTTCAATAACTGGCTGTTTCATAAAATTCAACTCATCTATATATCTTCACTTTTACGTTATTGCATATAATTATATATAAGACATATTTTTCTAGTTGAATTCATGAGTCAATTAAACCTAGCCCAGCATGGAAAACCTGGAAGCCCTGGACGGTCGTTTCGTTCTATTGTGGAACGCCTCAGCAGTGAGCATCCACGGTCCCACCTCGCGAGATCCGGACCCAGAACCCATTGGTCTCACGCGCTAGCGCTTAACCTCTAGACTCCAAGGCCGGCACTCAACGTGTTAATGTCTAACTTCTGTAGTAAAAGAAGGTTTTATTTATGACATTGTCTACTTGGTAAAATGATTATTTAATAATCACAATCAAGGGTAATAATGTAGACCCCTTAATATTAAACACAAAAGAATGAAATAATAAATCTTGGCGTACCGCCATTTAAATAAATACACACAACCACAGAAGCAGGCAACTGAGTTTTATGCATGTTCAAGAAATTTTATATAACCTGGTTACTGACATGCAAGAAGTAAATAATTATTTTATATAAAATATCTATCAACCATTCATTAATTTATAAAAATTCTCTGTCACTTATTTCAGATAATAAACAACATGATGTTAACTCAAAGTATAGAATAATTGAAGCAAACATTTTATTGTATATATTGCAACAAAAATAACCGACATTAATGTCATAATTATAATTACCACCTTGTTAATTATAATAGTTTAATCTTAATTCTATAAATTAAGTAGACATATAAACGATAAACAATCTAGTTTTGCTAATCCAATCATTCATATACATATCCATTGTAATTTCTATATGATAATCTTCATACACTGAGGTTAAGTCAAGTCTTTTGTTGTTTTTCTTAAAGTCTGCTACTGATATTTGATTTAAATAACCCAGCATGAAATATGTATCCATAGCTAATTACTACCTTGAAATGGTTGGTCTAATTATTTTAGTCTAGTTAGCCATCACAAACACATTGATATTCAGTAGTCTAAAATAACTGTAAATCAAACTGTGATCAATCTAACGACAATGTTTCGATCTTTCATCAATTAAGTATTTTAATGAAATAGATTAAATGATTACATAATTTATGAACAGGAATCAAACTGTATATTGAAATTTAATGCATATAAATATAGGAATGGATACTGGTATCGTCTTCCCCTGAAGCAATGAAAATTCAGCAATATTCAATTTGTTAATCAAAGTCACTTATTAACATTTCAATGTTTGTCTAACTTAGGTGGATTTACGATCTCAGTAACACTCAACAGTCATTATAAACCTCTTATATTGATTATTATCAAATCATCAATACGAACGTTGTATTTACTTATCGTATATTCAGATCAGTTTATTGATACTAAATTTTTATGAAAGGTAGACTAAGTTAAAGTCATCATATTCTTCTTTTGCTGAATCTATTCACATAGCATTAAATTAGTTGATATACGATGCAATCAAACATTTGTTGAGAATAGATATGTTGCCTGTTTTCCAACGTATTTTGTTTATCCTTGCGTTATGTTAGAATAGTGTTATATAAAGTCTTTAAAATCGGAGAGGGGTTTTGTGGATATTGTAGCAATTCAATTGACCCATGTCTTTAAAATCGTTTTTGAGCTCATCACAAATTATCAAAATATATGAGACCGAAAAAAAATGTAAAATTTATTTTCTATTAGACTTTAGTGGATATCTAATAATGCGATTCACTTTCAGTCGTTTATATAATCTATGTATACACAATTGAATAACATATATCAAGTAAAGTTCAACATAATCTTATTCTAAGAATATTGCATAGATTTAAATGGCGACATAAAATGTGTAGTATATTCTCAAATTACCATTAAAATTAGAATTCTAGTCAAAATTTATGAAGAGTTCATTTGTCCGATGCATAGATAGTTAAGGGAAATGTCTACTTTCGATTAAAAAAATAAAGAAATCATTCAATTTTTTGGTGAATAAAATGAGTTATTTCATTTATATATATTCACTGCATACTAGAATGTTAGTACAAGTTACTTACCATTTTATAAATCTAAAATGGATGCGCGCTGTTAAGGCGTTTCATACTAAGACGAAACAGCCATCCAGTGCTTCCAGGTTTTCATAGTGGTCTATTTTTAACTGAATCACGAATTCAACTATTGAATTATTAAAATATTTACTTACATTTCTACAACTCAATAATGTGAAATTCCTATGATGATCTATATTAGATTTTAGTGAATCATATCAGTCATTAATATATCTATAATGACAATTAATGTTTATTTGTAAAGTAATTACATTACAGATCTTTTATTTTGGAAACATCTGACGTACTAAACAATTGGTTGTCTACTTGAATTGAAGTCATCTGAAAAAAATCAGTTAAAAATTATAAAATTCTTTAGTCGTAGTTTACGTATTGCAATAGTGAGGTTAATAAAAGTGAAATTTCCCAAAGTAATGGAAATATTTTCAGATTGACACAATGCTTTACAGCCATACCATATAAGCTCTTTAACGACTGATTTTTGATATACGTAGGTAGGTGTTACTCTGAACTGATCAGATTGCAACTGTTGTCACATTTATAAATATGCGTGATGAGTGTATTCGGAGACGGAATATTTTCGGGCAACTATTTTTAATGATATACATTCACAGCAAAAGTCCATTGGTATTCCCTGCGGAAGCTACCCAACCGTTGAACAACTGAGTCCATTGCCGTTTTGAAGACATGAGTTATCGAATGATCAAAATTAAAGATCAAGTTACACAATTTGTCCTGAAGTGAATAAGCTGAAGATTGAAAACAACAAAGGTTATGAGGAATTGTTTTACGTAAGGAATATTTAATTTTCAGTTGACAGACATTAACAGACCTAATTATTTCCGTCTAACCATTTTTGGATAATACGAAAAAACCATTTCAATACTAATCTTACGACGTGTTCCCAATATGCTTTTCAGAGTAGACGAGAATAAACGTCTTCATCTCCGTTTATCAGGTTATAGAAGTTTGACTGTTTTTAGGACCATTCAGATAGTTGTCCAACCGTTGAATCTCAATATTATTCATTCCTATGTGTTCGTGCCCAAATACACTGGTACTTTGATAAACATAATACATTGCAATTCATTTTACGATTTTCCGATTGCATTTTTGGTGTGTCTCTCATATTCATCAATCATGAGTGATTATGACATACAACAACCAAGTTTATTTCTAAACAGTGAATTAATTACCCGTTAGACCGATCGGTCATAATTTGAATAGATAATATATAAGTGCTTAAGATGACCATAGATATTGCAGATGAGGAAAAAATAAAGTATTGAGATTGTGCCATGGATGTAGGTTGATAAAGAGGAACAGCTTTTCAGAGTTGTTTGACATTCAGTGTTTAGACAACATAAGGACTATGTTCAAAAACCCAAAAACATGAAGACTTTTATTAATGCTGCAATGTCGTCTATGGAAATTCAACGTTTTATTATAAGACTAAGGCATTTATCGTTAGAACAGTTTTGTGTGAAAATTGCAATTTACACTCACGATAATGTATAAGTTATTTCAGTTGAATTTCAAGACTGATTTTCAGGTTTTTTTAAGATTCAGTCCCAAGCATGAAAATGCCATTTTCATCCAACAGATAGTACTTTGATAGATCAGGTCATAAGCGAATTCATCTACCTTCTAGTGTCTAATCTAAAACAATCTATTGAATTGTTATTTAAATTTGATAGTTTAAACTAATTCTATTTATTTCTCATTTACTTTTTTATCAGTAGTCGAATAATATGGACACTTAATGCACGCAACTGCTTATCGTAATCAGAGAACATTATTGTTTATAAATTATTTAGAAGGAACATATAAAAAAAAGAACAGATAAATAACTGAGAAATTAAAATGAAACTATGACCTAGTTGTTCATTGAAATGGTTATTTATTTCTTCAGGTCTAAGTGTTATTATCTCACTTGTATTCATATATATATATATATATATATATATATATATATATAATAATTCGAATAGTAGACTGAAATATTTTCCTGCTGGCATTTCTTTCTTTGTGTGAATAATTTCATCCTTTACATGTGCATAAATGTAAATAAGTAAAACTGTATAAAGTTAGTTGTTTAACTGTATATGTTTCTGATTTCAAGCAGCAACAACAACAACAAAAAACAGAAACGAAATTCAGAAAGGCAACGAAAAATATACTCGAGAAAAAAATTGAGAAGGAAATTTAAAAAAAAAAATATTACTACTAATAATGATAATATTTGTAATAATAAAGAGTTTTAATTTTTAAATTGGGCGTTAACACATAAAGAGTTAATATTCATTGCATAAATAAACATTTTCAATTAAAAAGACAACAAATGATTGAGTGACTAAATAATCACCATCTTACCCTTCATTAATAACAAAAAATAAATAAATAAACCGTTGAAGTAAAAAGTAAATAGATACATATGTGCATGGAAAAAAAGGGGTAATCATCAGAAAATAGTTACATGTTTAATACAAAGAAAAATTGAATTAAAAACATAAAAGAATAGAGTGATTCATTTGGGATTTATTAAAAGCTATCTTTTTTTAAAAAAAAGAAACTAGTAAACATTTAGACAGTTTGTTTATGATTTTGAACTCTTTGTTCAATCGACTGATTTGTTTCATGTTCATCAATTGTTTATGTAGTCTACAGTAACGATGAATGGTGAAATTCTATCATATGGTTCTATGTCAGAATGTATATTAGAGATTCAATATGAGAATAAATCTCTGGAAGATGTTTAAACCTAGTCATGGAATGAAAAATAATTCATCTTAAATGTTTTGCGTTCAGTCAGTTTACCATATTGTTCATGTTCAACGCTGCTAATCACTATTCGTTCTTGAACCAAATTATTCAAGGAAGCTGGTTTATTTTCTGATAAAGAAAAGGGTTACTTTAATTAGATAGTTTTAACCGATCATCTTTAGTAACAATGATGTGTGGGACTAAAGAGATTCTGGATAAATCAAAACTAATTTGTTACAGAAGTTTTTTTCTAAATTGATCAATCTTTCAAAAACTAGAGAACGGAATACATGTTGTTAAGTGATACTTCTTCGAGAGTTAGAGCTGTCCATGTTTGATGAACTGTTAAGTAGTGAAAAAACTTACTTGTTTGATAAAGTTGCACCTACATGCATAAAAATGATCTCATCAGTTATTCTAAGAAATAAATATGACATTAGATAGTAAGACGATGTGTTATATCTTTTATTCGATAAACAAGATAACAGTTTGTAACTAATTAGTGATTAACATTCTACAACAAATTCAATAATATTAAAATATACCGGAAGGTATGTTTTTTTAGAAAACTTTTAGTATGCCGGGAAATGAATTATTTCAACGTTAGAAATATTATACAGTTACTATATCATAGCATCGGGCAATATTTTTAATGAAATGGCGTTTGCTCTTTGAGCTGTACATATAAACTGACGAGAACTCACCACCACAAAGCCAAAGGGTTATGATAAACAGGAAAGACAGACGAAGAATGAACAATAACAGATAGCGAATGGCTATCATCGAGCGTTTATGACGTCATAAAAATGAATGTCGACAAATTTGAAAAGAAAATAATTTTATCAGGTTATTGTTCGAAGGTGATCAAATTACAAAGAAAGTCAATCACTAACTGAGGGCAGCTATAAAAAGTGGATTTGTACAGGATAACTGGTTACAATATACACAATATGACCCTCAACAATGCAAATAAATGTTAATAATTATTTACCCCATATTACTTCCATGTACATGTACTCGACAAAATATGGATACTGAAAGACAGAAAAGCATCCATCTTTACACATTGTTGGGCTTATTCATAAGAACTAAATTCTTCATCAATCGACAGTTTCATTTTTTAGGCTTCATTTTTATTTCAAAAAGCTTGTTCTTTACTGATAAGCGATTCAATTCGAAAATTTTCAATTATTTAAAACTGACATTAGAAAGCAACGAAATACAGTGAATTCGTCGTGTCCTACAAAAATTATTCTTCTTAATTTATATAAATTTATGAAAGGAACTTAATACATGAACGGTGAATATTAATTTTTACATGTTTACTAAAAATAGACGTAACTTTTCTGATTTTTTTAGATTCCAATTCTTAGCGTAAACTTCACCGTACTGAACTATTTGGGTATCATATCAAAAAAACAAATGATAGTAAAACAATTGAAAGAATGAGATTGTACAACTTTAATATTTCTAAAGATCATTTAAATAAATTTTATAAGTCTTCCGCTCAAATAGTTAGAGCATTGGACTAAAATATGAGCATATTATTAGATATTAGACAAAATGATTAACATTCTTAACCTTCTTACAAAAGAATAGAAATTATCTGTATTGTTTAAACTGTTTACTCCATTCTATTTTCCAGGATAATTTGGTTTCTATCAGTCTGTAAAAATTCAACTTCGTATTAGTTAAAAGACATCTAACGGAATGGATTACACATATCATCCATTAGTTTGCAGTTTGATCGAGCTTAATACTGAAATGTGCTATAAACAGTAGTAGATGTCTATTTACCAGACCATACAGTAGGATAAATTTGCCAGCAATCAATAATTTCAACTAGTTATTATTGGAAACTAAATTGAATTTTCAAATGTGAACTATCCTATTCCAACTAGGTCGTCTGAAAGGGATCTCATTCTTAATAGCATTTTTAGCCTTTGTGCAAGATTGTACATAGGTAATTTCAAAGATTTAAAAACTATAATAAAACAGATTGCTAGTTCAATATGGTTTTGAATGATTCTTTAAATATCTTCGATTCGTAGTGAAAAATACCGTTCATATAATCATGAAATAATCTTCGTAAAGACTACTTGTTCAAATCATAATGACAATTGTCAAATGAATCTTTACATATCCTGTTCAATAACAGTATCAACAATAACCTCATTGGCGAAATATAACAAGATATTTCCTTAATATAAAATGTTAAGCTTAATTATTGTATCCCATAAACAATATAACATCCAATAATTACTTGTGCTTCAGTATCCATACATATAAACAATAAATTGTATGTGGATTATTTACTCACTTATTTTCTTATGGTTTCGTTTGTTTTTCTTAAAAACATATCACTGTCCCTATCTTTCTTCATCTCTCTCCCTCTCACTTTCAGTTTCCGGTAGAGTTTTATCCCCATCATAAACGTTTTTAAAACAAACAACAACACAAAAATACGGAATAGATAAATGAAATAATGGAGTAGCATAGGCTTAAGAAATGAATAAGATTTGAGCAAAGAAATTTAACTAGATAATAAAAAAAAACAAAAGAAATTATGACAAATCTTGTATATTTTTAAAGTTTTACTTATACCATACTATTAGTCAATAACTATACACTTAAATAGACTTGTATACGCAGAAAAACTTAGTCATCGGAAATCAAAATATTACCAATTTTTAAATTATAGATACATAGTTGTAAGGACATTGATGTGTTTGGAGGATTTCTGTCAGGTATTTCAGTTTCAGCTAGTTATTGATTTTTAGATAAACTTAAACAGTATAGTAAGGAAGTAATGAGATATAAATTTTTCCCAAAGGAAATGTAAAATATTTTGTGGGTATAAGAGTACGCCTATTGATGAGAATTATTAAAAAAAATTGGAGAATCTATCTTGCATAGTTTTGTTTATTGATCTTCTGATAGTGGTTAGTTGTGAAGTTCAGAATGATTGTCTTGAATTCATCGCCGTCCAATAACCTAGTACTGAAAATCCAATGCGACTAGAAATTATTACCTATCTTTAGGAACATCAGTAATTTATCTACAAGATTAGGGTATCATGATGTTAACCACTTAATTTCAGGCTTCTTGTTGCATTACTTGAAGGTCTCGAACTACATCTCATGCGTGGTTATTACTACTTCGTGGCTTCAAATTTACGAAGATATTTACTAAATAACTTTATTGATGTATAAACATTTTAAAATCTGTATAAAAACATTTTGTTGTGTTTTTGGATAAGAATTAAATATTGAGATAACAATAAAAGTTTTCAATATTATCTCATTACTTGATTAATACAGCAAAATTTTCATGGATACAGAATTCTATTAACTTGAAAATTATGCTAATTTTTCCGACATAGTATGTTAATATTAGTTATATTGCAATGCGTATATACGGTGATCTACTAATGTAAAGGAATTATAACTAATTTGAACTGATAGGACCATGAGTTTATACACTTGGCATCATTTTCAACAATACTTTCATGTACAGAGAAACACTAGGCAACTCATTTTACAAGAAAGAAAAAATTAATAACACTTTGTTTAATGTTTTCTTAATCAGTATATTCATTACATACAATTCTTTTTCGCTTTTCCTATAAAACTTAGCGACTAATAAACATATTTACTGCTGTTTGTAGGCTTAATAACTACTACATATCATTTCAAAATGTGTTTGAAAAAAAATATCTCTATGAATTTGAGGCAGTATAACAATTTATATTGCATACATTACATTTGCCCAAATAGATCACTAAGTAGTTGTTTGTACAACTTAGGGATATCATATCTAAATATTATGTGGGTGATTTAATTCCTAGTATTGTAAGGAGTTTAATCCTCCTTGTGATTGAGCACACAATTTAATAATGATCGCCAACTAGCACAAAGCTCGACCTAAAGATTTCAACTGTTAACCTTAAACTCCTCAGTTTATTATCAGAACTGGAGATGTATGTATCGTTAATTTCTAAAAACTGCATATTTATAGCTTATTTAGTTGGTCAAAAATTTAAAAAAAATATATATTTTAACTCAAAATATCGATGGTTCTAGGACTGATTTTAAGTAATTAGTTAACATTGCTTCGAAGTTTTAAGTGTAGTCACATCATCCGATCCATAAGCAGGACTATAAAATTATTATATGGGTGGCCACTAGATTCACTTCATTTTTGATTCAAGTTTTATTTACGCGAAATGTTTGAATATTACCATTATTGTATTAGTTAGTTATGACGTGTCATTCAGTTCTTATATAATATATTTGTGATTAATTTCGAGGTAAGTTTTGAACGTTCCAGTGAGAATTTAGAAATATTTAAAAGGATATAAGTATAATTTGTGAAATCGGATTATTGTTGTATTATATCACTAATCTATCTAATCTATAAATTCAGGCTATGTCAACTGATTCAGTAATCACAATGTAAAACACTAAAATCCTGAGAACGTTATTGGTTCGAACAACTAAATGGAGTCAACTGAGGATAAAACGGTTTTCCATTACCTTCCAGTTTATCATAGATCATTATTTAAAGTTAATTCATGACAGTATTTACCTCAGAAATTTTTTCACTACCATTTATACCGGAAGGGGTTTTGTGGAGATTGTAGTAATTTCAGTAATTGAGGTCATAAGTCAATTGAAGCTAGACCAACATGGAAAATCTGGGAGCACTGGATGATCGCTTCCTCCCATTGTGGGACTCCTCAGCAGTGCGCATCCACGACCTTGCCTCGCGAGATTCGAACCCGGGACCTATCAGTCTCGCACGCGAAGATTTAACCACGAGACCACAGAGCCTGCATCCAGTTTCGTGGATTAGTTGAAGTTAGACATTACCAGCAATGGATGCCAGCTCAGCAGACTAGTGGTTAAGTGTTTACGTGCGAGACTGATAGGTCCTGGGTTCGAATCTCACGAGGTAAGGTCATGGATGCGCACTCTTGAGGAGTCCCACAATGGGACGAAACGGCCGTCCAGTGCTCCCAGGCTTCCTATGTTGATCTAGCTTCAATTGACTCATGATCTCAACTACTGAAATTACTATTTATACAACAATTACCTTACAACTCTGTGTACCTTGAATACAGATCACATTTTATCTCGAATTTTTCTATTGAATCTTTTAAACACTATTTTCAAACCTTATAAACCATTAAATAAATTAGAATTTCCCATTGAAACATACATTTTTAAGACAAAAAGATAATTTGTTAATAAACTAATGACATCAAATTGTACATAAATAATATATGGGTAAAATATGCAAATGTACAATCTTTATATTTAGACAATATGATATGATATATATATATGCATAAGTATTTTTAGGTATATTATGCAAATTACATATATCCTATATCATGTTCAATGGAATCTATTAATAGAAATTCCTTTCGGTCATGATTAATATTGTTTTTATTTTCCTCAGTCATTTGACTATTAAATAATTCTGTGTATATTATTACGATGAATATGAACATTCATATTTACTTAGATATAAAATATAATGTAAGAATTATATGTGTTATATAGATTAGGAATGCTTGAAATAATAATAATATTAAAACTTGGTCCATGTAACCTTTATCATACGTACAATATTTATTACATAATCATTAGTCATTCACTTTCATTTTTAGTTATTACAGTATGTTACCTATGTTATCCACAATTTTACACACTAACATTATGTATGTTTAAAGGTGTAGCATAGTATTTGATGATATGAATGAAAACGTTATATTATATAGCGCTCATTTTATTAAATCTTCTACTCATTAACATCATAATCACCATCGTCATCTTTATTCTTATCTGAAATTTTGTATACAAATGCAAATTATTTGCCCTATTTTTAAACTGTTAATTAAAACAATAATTCTGTAATAAATTATTTCTGGCAAACAATTGATAAATACAAGAGTTATACTCGAAATGTTATGATATACAGACAAGGGAATATACTTAAACAATTGGAAAAATATCTAAAATATGAAGATAAACATGTTACTATGATTTAGAAATAACCAATAAAATACAATTTTAATGTAAACAAATATTAGGATGAATAGACTCTTAGTGTTTGTTCGCCATGTATTGAAATGTAAAGATAAGAATAAAACGTCAGTCAGTAGTTTCTGAGTTTTAAAAGTTGGAGTTCATAGTAAATCTAAAGATATCAGTAAAGAATGGTCAGAAAAGTGATGATAATCACAACAACAATAATAATCTCATTTTATTTTGTTTGGATCGTGCCATTGATGTTTAGGACGGCAATTGATGAATCTCTTATTAGCATATGTGCATCATGTGCGGACTGCCTTAATATTTCCTTAGTAATACTCTATTTACTTAACATTATGTTTATAAAAACACCTAAAATATGTATCAAAATTTATACAAAATTGAATACAATTTTTATGAGACAAGAAATCTATACAATACAGAATGAGTATTAGATTCAGGAGAATAGGATCTTGGTTGGGTCATCCCTAATAACCAGTTCGTTGCATACTGTATGTGCTAGATACAGTATGATGAAGGCTTTTTTCACTTTTGTTTGCGTTCACAGATTCGAATGTATCTGTGTCCTGTCCTGAAGGAAGATATACGAGAAAGACAACGTGAATATAATTGATGGTTTTTATCTGCTTAAATAACGCTTGCCGGTCTGTAAGGTTTCAAGTATTCACCAATAACCATATTTATGATGATATCAGAAGATTTACGTACACTTTAATATTTACCTTCAGCACTCTCAACAACACTTTATTATCTCTCAAAAATCCCGGATAAGAATAATGGAGAACAGTATAAAACATAGGATAATATATAAGAATTTGTAAGTCGTATAAGTGGCAAGTAATATAAAGAAACATGTGGCCTCTGTATAACAAGTCAGATGAAATATTTTTTCCAATATTAAACAAAACATGGGAAGAGAAAGAGATATCATAAGAAAATTATACATCAAGAAACGTGAAATTTGACATGTCATAGTACAGAGTGTCCATTAGTTCAAGTCATATTATTGCAGTAGTATTTAAGTGTTTCTCACTTATTGAGCAAAAACTAAAAGTTTGGTATACAGACGGAGCCAAGTTTAGACAATTGAAAATAGACCATCGTTCGGTGAGCTTCAAAGTAATTAGAAAAGTGAAAAATTAATATACATACATAAACAGGGTGCGTATACTTAACAAGTGTTTCTTTGTACAAGATAGCAAATCATGTAATACGATTTCTAGTATATTTCAAATTCAATTCCATTTATTCATTGTATACTACAGAGACAATCTATTTCAATGAATGAATCACATGAATTTCGGAACAAAATTCACTCTTGTGAAACTGTTCCTACTTTTATCTGAAAAGGGTTTTTATGGATATTATAGTAATTTAATAGTTGATTTCATGAGTCATTTAAAGCTAGACCACCATGGAAAATCTGAAAACACTCGATAGCCGTTTCATTACAGTATGGAACTCCTCAGCAGTGCCCATCCATGAAACTGCTCGCGAGATTCCAACCCATAACCTTCGATTTCCCACACGAGCACTTAACCTCTAAACCAATGAACCGGCATCCAACGGTGTTAATGTCTAAATTTATTTAAATAATGAATATTGTCTATAAACAAACAAACAAACAAAAAAATGAATTTGAGTTTTATTGTACAATGTCAATGTAAATCTAATCATTCATCTTTTCACATTTTTTGTCGCTTATAAACATGATCTGATCTTGTTCAATCTTTTTGTCTTTTTTTTTTAAACTGAATTAAAAAATGTCATTCGAATTGGATTCTATTAGTAATCATGTATACATATTCTATTTCTTATTGTTACATATACAAAATTGATTATAGTTTAATTTTTGCATAGATGTTTATTCCAGTTAAATTGAGTTAATTTTCTTATCTGAAAACTATAGTTGATTTTAATAAACTTTTTTCTTCGTTTTACGGAAGAAAAAAAAACGAGAAAAAAACACCATATCAGTTTTCTATTTATTAGTTGTTCTTTCTTTTTTGGAAAACAAAAAAGAAAAAAATTATGAAAAAAAGAACTTTTTTTAATCATACACAAATGAAGTTTAGAAACAAAATAATTTACAGATAAATTTTATATGAAAACAATGAATAGATATATGAATAAATTAACATAGAATTTAATCATAGAAATTATAAAGAAATTTCAATGTATGTATAAGTTGTATATACTATAATATCGTGATAGGGGTTGTGGAGATTATTAAATTTTTGATTGAGATCATAAGCCAATTGATGTTAGACCACCGTTGGAAACCTAGACGGCAGTTTCGTTCTATTATGGGACTTCTCTCTGGCAGTGCGCATCCACGATCCCGCCTCGTGGGATTCGAACCCAGGGTGTTCAGTCTCGCGCGCGAACTCTTAACCTACTGGATCACTGAGCTGTCCAGTGCTTCCAGGTTTCCAAAGGTGGTCTAACATCAGTTGGTTCATGATCTCAATCAATATACTATAATAGTTAGAAAATTGTATAGTTTCATTGTGGATTGAAGGAAATGCAATTCGTTCAACCTCTCATCCTTCCTTGGACCTAATTCCCTTTATTAGCATGGTTCGGGTTTTTTTCTTCACTTTTATTTGATTATTATTGATTTTTTTAAATTGTTGTCTTTTTCAATTTTAAACAGTAATCAGTTATTATTATTGATTAACAATTTTTGGTGATTATTATTCAGTTTTTATTATTATGACCATTCTGTTTGTTATTTTTCTTCATATCCGTCAACTGGACAATTATCTGACCTTTATATACTTTTCTTAACCCTTGATTATTACGTAACCTCATCAATTTATGATGCAATCTTTTCTATCCATCTATAGACAATATATTTTCCATATAACTATAAATACGAATGTACTGTTTAAGTAAATAATTTCGTCGAAAACAACATTTTCTTCTAGGATTTCTCTTTTCGAAAGCTCCAATATTTAATTCATCATAATATATAATATAAAAGTTAAAGAAACTAACTAATTTCAATTATGAACTCTTATCATTACTGTTGATATAAACAAATAACTTCAAACTTAGTGATGTAACAATGAAATGAATATTAAATACATTTTTATAGGCTTATAAATTCAGTTAATTTGTTCACATTTTTAAAATAAGTAAATATTTTAAATTCAGTAAAGTGAATGAACATAAAGGAAGATTTTATCAAATGACTCGAAAAACTTATCATTATGAAATAACAACATTCAGATTCACTTGATGTTGTTTCACTTGTATCTTCCCATTGTTGTTTAGGACTGCAATTGATCAGTCTCTTATTGGCATATGTGCATCCTGTTAGGATTGCCTCGATATAGCCTTAAGTCACAAGCTTTTTAAGCAAAGATGGATCATTTAGCTTTGTAATCATATTTAATTGACTTGATCAATATAATTTAATTAGTAATATTATAAAATAAATGGATTATTCTCCAGAAATTGACATTATCTTGGATATAGTTATTGACTGTTATATTGTTTGTAAACAAAATCTCCTTTTATTAAACTTATCATAATTAAACGTATTAAAAACAATAAACTATCTTTTTGGTGATTGATTTGAACACTACTGATTAAATGCTTACAGCTGATAAGCTGAAGTAAGCGTACTTACTTCAGGAGATATCTATAAGTTACTTTATTCTTGCATTGAAGTAATATTCAAGTGATATTTGTTTCTAAGTTAGAAATTCTCTTTAAATATTAATACAAAATCTCTGATCTTATTCTACTGTTATGTATAATAAATTTTCCTGTAGAATAAAAATTGTTTCAGAACAATAATGAACATGTTATAAAAGGAAAAAAAGCCTATTTAAAAATAATTTTAATTACTCTTTAAAAGAATTCATGAACATTGGGTGTGGTTCAAGCATCAAAAGGATAAAACAACAGTGGATTCACTTCAGCGAAATATTATTGCATAAGTTATTTACACTTAAGATAAGAGTGACTTTTTTATGCATCTCCACCTAAAGCCGATTATAACGGACAATTTTCTTTATCTGAATAATGTTGGTTTAGTGAAGATAAAATTTTTAAAAATTTAGAAACTAATTTTTGTACGTAAGTTTATGTGCTTAATTTTGCTCACCTCGAAGTTACCCAGATACATATATTCAAATTGATTGACTTCAAGATGGAAGGAAAATGATGGCTTTTTTTTTGGAAATTTTCTGAATTCTTAGATTTACAAATTACATGATTACATGGAGGTTCTAAAGAATTAGATGTAAGCTATAATGAACAGCCAGAACAAATACAGTCGTCTTGTTTTCTATGGTTTTCACTTTTTATTCACGTAATGTCAGTCAGTAGTAAACGATTACTTCCCACTATCAGTTGTTAAGAGAGCAGGATTACTGGTGTTTCTTCTGGATTAATAAATATCCATATCAAATAATCTTCTTTAACGCTTGCACAAAGAAAAGATTAAATTCACAAGTTAATACCTTTAATTGGTGAAGATATAGATCTTCACAAACTATCTAACTTAATAATAAATATTTATTCATAAGTGACTGGTTTCCTGGACAATGTCCAACATTCTAATGGAGAGCTATAACCTTTGGAATTCAACTATGGAAATGAGACATATAATACAGATGGTGTTTTGGAATGGCCATAGTACGACAAAAGTTCGTTGCCGTTGAAAATCTAAGCAGTGATTCACTGATCTAAACATATAGACTTTATTGTGAGATCTGAAAATCTAGAGTTAGATCTCTAACCGCTTCGTGAGTACTCATTTTTAAGGAGTATTAAATGGAAACTCAGCAGCTGATTTGGTTTCTTATTGAGACCACGGACTGATCCGAGTTAGACAACCATTAAAAGTCTGGAAGCACTGGGCAGTTATTTGATCTTATTATGATATTCCTCAGTAGTATTCATTTACGACCCTGTATCCACGGGTCGAACCCAGGACTTCCATTTTTAGCGTGAACTCCAAAATATTGAACCTGTACCCGATGGCGTACATATCTAACTTCAAATAATTCTAACTTAGATCATTCTGCGATCTCAATAAAATTCAACAATCTCCACAACCCCTATACTAATAATCACCGTGTGCTCACTAATGGCTAGGTACGAGGGGAAATCTAATAATGATTATCATAGCTCTTTAACCGATTCACTTTTTTTATTGATTTATCATTTAATGACGAAAACAAACTTCAAATTTAACGATTTCCACAAAGTTGCTCACATTATATCCAACAACAGCGTTGATATACAGTCAAAAATTAACTTGATTATGCTTTTATATTTTTTGTAACAGAAATTTGCCGACTTCTGTAAAATCAGTTATTTTTTAAAGAGAGAATCCTGAGATGATAAAGTACGCAGATATAGATTGCCCTGAAAAAACTTTGTGTGTTTACTTTTTAATAATAAATATATATCTCAAGAACACTTTTTTACTGCAACTGAAAGGTAAAAACGCAGTTGAGTGAAATACTACTCTGTTAATTTCAAAACAATCTAGCTAAAAGTAAATATGTTTCTATTAACGAAAGCTGTTAGTTGATTAGTAATTAATAAAGTAATAGTGTGTGACTGCGCTAGCTGAAGCCTGTTTAAGATTTTACACAATTATTTGTTAAGCTAAATAACTAGACGTTTTATCACAAAATACTGATTTCTATCTGGCAAAGATTACTGATCAAGGACTCTGAGACAGACGTGTTATATTAATCACCACCCTATACCATTGTTTACATGGAACTTTTCAAGTTTCTGTGCATCATCTGAATTCAGTTTTATATCTATCGTTTTCGAATTTATATCTTTTCGAAAAACGCTATCATTTTGTTGGTTAAAGATGCCGTCGATTTTGAGTGGTAGCAATACAAAACATAATCTTGTTCCCCTATTCTAGTTTCCTATATCATTTCCAACTAAACTTGATTGATTACGGTATATAAAAACATTATTAATAATATTACCAATGTGAATTTGGGCTGTTCAAAGCCTATATGAGGTATTGAGATATAACAAATTCATGATGTTCTCCAAATCTTGTTTTTCCTGTTTTAATTTAGTTTATCAAAGGATCAAGGTATGTGAAATTTTCGAAATGATCTTCCGGATTCCTACGTGTTAATCTTCGAAAAAATTATTTATCAATATGGGGGATTTCGGAGATTGCTGAGTACTGTTGGTATCACGATTGATCCAAGTTGAATAACCGTTGAAAACCAGGAAGCACTGAACAAGTGTCTCGTCGCACACTGGGACTCCCCAGGAATATGCACTGACGACGCCAGTAGGAATAGAACTCTGGACAATCACTTCATTTTGCATATCGTTCTCATCGTAGATTAAACTTGAGTATCCAGACCATTGGATTTAAGAGTCAGTGATCTGGCAATTTATGTTCACTTCTAGACTAGGTGGGTCTGTGTTTGATCCCATGTTGTTGAGTATGTGTATCACTGAGAACATTAAAACTGGAATTGATGGTCTGTTGATTTGAATTTAAACTCTTCAAATAGCTGATTCATATTTCTACTGATCAATGTACACATTTTCGTGCTTATATTGTACTGAAATTGTTGTGGAATATTAAATAAAGTTACTTTGTGTAAACATTACATATATTTTTCTTTTATTCTACAATTTTCGATAAACTCATATTGGATGTTGGTTATTCTATCAGTCGCTGAAAACAGAAACCACTCATTTAATACCTATGAACCTTTTTACCAACGAATAAACATATTTCATTGACTTATTCTAAGTCATATAAAAGTATTTTCATGAATTTCATTAATTATAACAACCACCTTCTGACAAAATATGATCTTGCTTCTTTGTTCTGAACCATAACCTTAAATTAACTTCGTCATCAAGCTTCTATCTGAGCATTATATACAACTACAAAAACCTTCATTCTTTTAAGTAGACTGATTCAGTTAGTTGCTACAATAAACAGCTGCTACTTATTTTACAAAATATCTAACTAAACATTTTCCCTATTTGTTTATTTTTAGAGAAAATGGAACGTAAAATGTTTGGAAATAACTAAAACTGAATTACTTAAAATAAATATATTCTTCCATAAACTGGTTAAACATTTAATAAAAATGAGACAGTTGAGTCATTCAAATATAAATAAATAATGAACAATATTGATGAGTTTAGTCCTTTAATAGTGAGTAGTAGAAACAAATGAAGAGAGAGAGAAAGAGGGAGCTTGGCAAAAACGGACAAAAAGCCAGTCTAATTGATTAACTATGATCAACAGTTGTTGAACTATATTGATGAGTTTCAATTAGGAAATGATGAGTATTTAACCAACAAATTTAAATGATAAATTATCAAAAGCTAAGGAGAATTTCTATTTTTCATGCCATGGTTGTATAATTCAAGTCCCATAAACAGTTATTAGTTTTCCAAATGGGGTTAATTTCACTAAACTGTTTTATTGGATAGTGATAATTTGATGATACTCAATAAATATAAACCTAATTGTTTCTATGTTGGAATTAAAACAGCTTTATTGTTTCGTATGATTATCCAATGTTTACTAAAACCGTAAGAAAGTAATGTAACATTAAGTATGTTAAATTTACATTACCTTAGATACATTTGCTGCCAATAACAAAAGATACTGTTTAAGATTTCAATGAATTCAAAATTATTGTCTAATTGTTATTCATTACCGATAACCTACAGAGTTTAACTGGTTTTATCATTTTGTATTAAATCTGTTTGAAACCAATTAAATGCCTGAAGTAGATGTTCTAATAACTAACATTTGGTCTTTCAATTAATGTCTTTATTGTCCCATGTTATAATTTTTAAAAAAATATTATTCAAGGAACCCTATTCTCATTAACTGAAATGATTATGTCAAAACTGTATACAGTTGCGAGGAAATTTCCTTCATGGATACGTATCATTAAACTGACCATTGAAAACTATGGGACACAGAACAATGATATCGTTCTAGCCTAGGACTGGTTTTCATTGTACATGTTTGCATACGACTAATTATGATAGAATAATTTGGACACTTTCATCCAGATATTCAAGCAGAACGATAACTATTTTAATCACTCATGTTCAATGTAAGCTGGTCGTTACACTGTAAATTACATTATTTGTCTAACTGTTCAGCTATCTATTTGTTTGGGAGTAGCTTTTGCTAAAATCACATTGAAATGAGTACCAACTTAGATCTATAAAATATTGGATAAACCTTTCTTTTAGTAGAACCTTTAACACTATTATTAACTAATTAGATGATATCTTCACAAGGATTTCTTAGATAATTCTGATGACATTGGTGATAAACGATTATTTATGATAAGTACTTATTAATGTTGTTCTCTAATTACTTACTACTGGGATAATAAATCACTCTTTCGCATTCGTCAGTCCTTGACCTGTTATTGTTTCATCAAGAAAATGATATCTAAGCTATTGTTATGAAATAATATAAATCCAGCCGTTCCTTAGATTCCCTTCAACTTAATACGACCTGTTATCAATAGCACTCATTATTAAAATCAAGTTTACATAATTTGTATCATAATATCAGTCTTTATTAGTGAGGATTAGTGAAAAGGCAATGATGATGGGTCATTTTATAAATAAAAGTATATTGACCTTTCAATTTTGACGTGCGTGGGTAAGCATAGAGATGAAAATATTGGCCCTAGCCGGTTTCGGCCTTCAACATTTGCTTTGTAAATTGCTAAACATGATTAGATATATAATGAAACATGAATATGACCTCTTTTTAATGCCTCAGAGGGTGAGTTATTTGATATAAGAAAACTAGTATATTAGTACTATACTGCTACAGTTCTGGGTTTTTGTTTTATTCAGATTTACAAAAAGAGAAAATGTATGATGTATTCATTTGGACTAACTTTAAAATTTACTTAATTCAGTGAATCTATATAACTTTATTGTTGATAGTATAAATTAGAAGATCAAGTATGATTCTAAATTAAAAAGCTACATCTCTTGAATACTTCTATATTTCGAAAACCTGAGTAATTTGAAAACCGATTTCAAAGCTGATTGTTTTAATCCTGAGGTTGTCTGTAAACTATGATTTGAAATAAATATCTTCATTTATGACATTTACACCATAATCTCCCAATCCAGATGAATATATTATTTATTCTCTTCATAACTCCATGAGATAAACAGTTAGACTTATTTCAACTGGCCAGACTGACTTCATTATACGGTCTATTTATTTCCATTGAAACATTTAAAAAGTAGAATGTCTGAGAATCACACTACGTCTATAATGATCTAACAATCTAGCTTTCTCTAACTTTATCAAAGCTTCGAATGACGTCACTTTATTTGTAAATAAACTCTCTCCTTATGTTATAAGTCAATAAACGATTTAATTCAATCAAAACTATACAATAAACATTAATTATGCAGTTGTTGAAATAAAAAATTTGTTCACTCAGTTTAATTTCCATATATTATGACAGACCACATGTAAATGGTCCTTAATAAATCATGTGATTTCCTCTAACTCTGTTAACCTACCAAGTAAACACAGTAAGGCCACAGAAAAAACAAAACCTCTTTATTTTCTTTTGGTTCTCTGTTTGTCTCCACACAACAATAACACATAATTAATAAACAAAATTACCAAATAAAATCAACCGGTTTACAATTTTAAGTCATACTACTCATAAAAAAAACGTGATGACTCATAGAAATTTTCCAAGTTTTCCTCTTGCTTTTTCAACCCACTGTTGTTTTCTTCCCTATTCTTACTGTCCAATATAATGCCATATATAGTACAATAGAACGAGAACCCATTTTTAAGTAGAGTAGCGAGGGATAGAGAGGAGTGGACGAAAATAATGCTCTTTAATGTTACTTTTTAATCTTAATGAAAAGGCAGTAAGATTCTAGTGGTGACCCATTTTCTACTCATGTTGAATTTTTGTTTTTTTTATTAAAAAATATATTCTATTATGTATCTATTTGTTTATTTATTATGATTTTTCATTAAGTCTATCATCAATATGGTGCGTGTATGTTTTTGAAAATAATTTGGGTAAAAAGAGAATTTGGGCGTGTCATTCATGTATGAATCGTCTATGCTGCTGCCCATCTAATTCATTTATTCTTTTATTCACTCATTTATTCATGTATTCATTAACCAGTTATTTAACTATTTCTAATAGTTATGCACTAGTTATCTATATGCTTACACTTTGAATACGTATATTAGAAAATTCTCCTCGTTGAATTTCATTTGTATTTGGAGGCTAATGCAAGTTTACATAAATATAAATTCCATGTAAACATAATTCTGTTGAAATGTTTTCTAGTAGACAAATATGTTTTGATAAAATTTATTTAACCTCATATTCCATTTGAGCACATAAGTTTTCTAAAGGGAAACATTCAAAATTAAAATTATTAAAAACAAAAACCTTATCTATAAATCATGGTGTTTTCGTATATACATGCATATAACATAAGCTTTAGCCACAAAACTTTTGCCAGACTCAAAACTGTTAATAGCGGGGAGAAGTGTACGGCTTCATATAAATAAATAGATAACGTTGGTAATATCAGCGTTTGGATCCGGTGACTTTAAAAAAATGTCATGTTCGCTGTGAGGTTAGAAGGTCGTGACTTCATACCAGTAAAATATCAATAGCGTGCACCTTCGAGGTAAACTAAGCTATTGCAATACAAATGTTCAGTGATATTTAGTTCGCAATAGTTCTGTAGTTAATCCCAGACTGTGGTGAAAACGTTTTAAAGTTTAATAAATCTACACAAACCACCTCTTTTTATATATATGCTCAACTATTTTCTTACCAGTCAAACAATCACGTTTATCCAGTCTATTAAAAAGTTTGGAAAAAAATAAGGTAACATGAGACAGAGTTGATAATCCCGTGAATGTTTTAATTATCTATAAATCAGTTTTCATTAAATATTGGTATTAACTACACTCGTATGAGTAACATAAATCAGCGGTCAAGTATAATGGAAATAACTAGGCCACCTACTCAGTATATTATCTAATAAATTCGCATTCTATTGTTTAAAGAAAACTAGACAAAACTGAATGGAATACAATATTCATCAAGCAAAATGTATGAGTTGCTTCACTTAATTTTGTGTTCATCAAGTCTATCGAATAAAAATAGTAAGGTAATAAACATTTTAACTTCTCATACTTATTAGCAGCAATCTTAAATGACAATGAGTTTACATGAATTAAAATAAATTCTCTGCTTGGTGATCGTCGATTTTCTCAACTAGAACTTTAATAACCAATGATAGATGGTGGTTAGCAGTGGAATCGAGGACGCATGTTTCGTCCTATTTGAGGTTCGTCAGCTGGATGTACTTGCATCTCCGCTTGTAATACTTGTAACCTAAGGCAATATCGAAGCATGGAGTAAATCTTATTTGCTTACGCCAGTTACTCCCAATGGAGCATAGACCGCCGATCAGCAATCTCCAACACACTCTGTTCTGGATCTTCCTTTCTAGTTCTATCCAATTCTTCATTCTTCTCATATCTGTCTCCATTTCTCGACGTAATGTGTTCTTTGGTCTTCCTCTTCTCCTTAGCCCTTCAGGATACCAAGTGAGCACTTACCTTGTGATGCAGTTGGTTGCTTTTCTCAATGTGTATCCTATCCACTTCCCGTGCTTCTTCCTGATTTCTTCCCACTCTGATATCTGGTTTGTTCTCTCCCACAATGGAGTAAATCTAACAAAATATAAGTGTTAAAATATAGTATAAATGAAAATAGTTTTTCTTATAGACTAACATCAACTGAATAATCGTTGTTAGCCATATAGTATTAAACAGACTCTTAATCTTGAATTGTATGAAATCTCAACAACTACTTATGGAAAATACGTATGAAATATTAATAATGCTTGTAAAACCACCTTGATAAAACTGGCCATCTTTCAGCAGCTACACCATTATCTACCTTTTTACGCATAATAAACTTACAATAATCTTTTGATTATCTTGATAAATACACTGTGATGAAAAATTAGGATTGCTTTGAGCTTTATCAACACTACAGTGGATGATTTCAGTGTCTAATAAAAACTTCTAACAAAAAACTATCGTGGATTGGTTGAATTTATACATTAAAACCGTTGGATACCGGCTCAGTGGTCTAATGGCTAAGCGCTCGCGTGCGTGACTGATAGGTCCTGGGTTCGAATCTCACGAGGCGTGGCCGTGGATGCGCACTGCTGAGGAGTCCCATATTTTGACGAAACGGCCGTCCAGTGCTTCCAGGTTTTCCATGATGGTCTAGCTTCAATTGACTCATGATTTCAACTATTGAAATGACTAAAATCTCCACAAAACTCCTTCTGATAAAAAACTTATAAATTTTTCCGAACTACTGACTTTTACAGTGAGATCGATATTAGTATGTAAGTTTTTAAGCTTTTTGTTTCAAAGAATAAGTGATTTTTCCATGATTACTTATATCATTTATGTGTTCATGTCTGTATGACAAGAACACTTAGATATGCATGCCAAAATACCATTCAAGTGTAATTTAAAGGTCTATAAAATTATGTCTTTAATAGTTTATTAGTGTCGTCAAAATGATGACCTGTTCACTTAAGCACAATGAATTATATAAACCACTTGTATAAAAAAAATTATACATTTCTGGGTTGTTTTTCTCATCAAAAATATATTAAATAATTACAGAATAACTTTTGACAGGCTACTTTTACTGTACAAGAGGAAAATGATTAAACATTCCTTTATCAAGTTTAATTATACTTGTCCGTATACGCATACACACAGTTACTATATTCACTGTTGATTAGATTGTATTTGTTTTGAAGAAATAAGCTCATATACAATTCAACATATATAAATATATACATTTACTCATACTGAGGACTGCTAGTGTATGTTTATATATAATTACATACAGAATATAATGTTATGTTATCCTGGTTAAAATATGTGGAAAAAACGAATCAGTGGATGGCTTATTGAAGTTTGAATTTAATATTAGAAAGTGAATAATAATGTAATTGGTTTTGGAAGTGTATGCAAAATTTTGTTGTCAAAATAGTCAAACATTTAATAAAGATGTATTCATCAGAAGATTGTGTAGTATACAGATTATTTAACTGAGTAAGCACATAGAAATCATTATTGGTTAAATCTCATGGGTGATTGATGAAATTATAGTCAAACAACAACTAGCTGGTTATACCATTTTAATTCTGGGTGTCAGTCGTCACTCATTAGAATAAATGCCATGAATTTACTTGTTTCACCAAAATATTTCAGCTAAACAACTTTTAGAATGCCATTCTCACCTCTATTAAGGGTAATAGTCTTAATGTTTCATACACATAGTTCCCTTTATTATCTTAAAGAGAGCAAGAACGAAGATTGGTGCAGAATAATATGAGTTCATTTTATTTCGTTAAGTTCTCATCAACTGCTTACAACCTATAGTATTTAAAATCAACGCTATTGCAGATATTGACATACTTATGCATAAGAGGGTGATTAAAGATGAATATATGTATCATGATGTAGCGAAGATCTTAATAGAGTTAATGTCATAAAAAATTTGCAGAACATGTTCTTTAACACAACAGAAGGCCGATAGGTATCCCTTTCATGTTGCCACCAACCGTGTATACAAATTTATATGTATCTGCCAAAGTAGTTTCATTAGTAGAACAGAAAGAAGGGCATACGTCAGATTCAAAGAGCATGTTCCGGAAAGTTTAAGGTCATATGGATTAAAAGCATTCATCAGTGCCATCTCAAGACATTTCCTTGACACAGGACATGGAGTCGATACACTGAAGTCCTTCAATGTGATTAACAAACAATCAAACTCTTATCTTTAAAAATTTGCGGAAGCTATAGCAATCAAACGTCTAAAACCAGTTCTATGTACCCAAAAAGAGGCAGTAATAAATCCTTCTGTACCCTTATAATATTACACCCCTTTTATTTATTACATCACTCATTATTTCAACTCCTTCTAAAGTTTAGTCAAATCATTGTCATTTTGTTTCAATTCATAACTGACTGATTTCAGTTCATATCTTTATTACCATTAATCTATTTTCAGTTGCTTCATTACATGATCATCAAATGTTTATTAACTCCATGAGTTATAATCACTATTTCAATGTTCTGGAACTTTCCCTCCAAACTTTATTTATTCGAAACAAAATTTTTTATGATCTTATTAATTCTGTTGAAATCTTCGCTACATCGAGATACACATATTCATCTTTAATCGGCCTCGTATGTATAAGTATGTCAGTATTTGTAATAACTAATTTTAAAAATAGTATAGGTTGTAAGCAGTTGATGAGAACCTAACGAAATAAAATGAATTTTCAGATGTTTTTGATTAAGAATTCATTCACAAATAACCACATCTTATTATACTATACTTTGATTTGCAGAAATGATTGATACTGATACTTATTTATACATTCTATATCACATTCCCTTGTGTATTCTTAATCATACAGCTGAAAAGAGGATTATGCTTTCTGTGAATATTTCTTACTGTTTCTTGTTGTTTGATTATATGGTTTTCCGAAGTCTTTTAACCTTACATAGGTTTCACCATAAAATGACATCAGCTGGAAAACCTTTGAGAACTAGGAGGATACCTACAGTTCTTTTGTTACAATATCAGGTTCATCACCAGTATATTCTGACTTGACCCCATACATAGGCATATGAGTCTCTCAGGCCTCGTAAACACGACGATACCCTAAGACTATTAAACAGTCATTTCATTTGCATCTTCAAATCTATCCAAGACTTGATCTAGCTTGGTCTTCATCTTATATCATCGATGAATTAGTATCTCATTCCCAGCTTGGTTGAATCCAGTGGATATGTCTTGCTAGTGTTCAGTTTTGCTCTGGAAACAAGGGCTTTCCTGAACCTATTATATCATAATAACATACTGTTACAGTCACAGTTTTTACTGATTAGTTTCCCGTGTATTGCCTGACTATCTGTTAGACTAAGATTTGTACACACCAACTGACCAATTATCGGTATCCTCTTTCATTTCTTATTTTTAATCCTGAACGAATAATAACGGTAGCTGAATGAGTGCATATACGTAATTAGATGTACAAGGTATATACAGTAGATATTATCACAAGTATCAAAAGAGCAGAGTAGTGCTATAATTGTTCTTAGTTTATTTACTTATGAAAAATGAATTAATTTCATTTCAAGGCAAACTATAGTTGTTTATTACGCCTAAAATTAATAATGTAATACGTTCCAATTACAAAAGTTGAATAAGACCAATAGTGAAACAAGATTAAGAAATCTCTCTAATTCCAATTTAAATTAAAATCCAGATCGATCAGACGATTGATTTTGAAATGGTTGATAACCTATTTTGCATATTATTCCACAATAAACACATATCTTGTACGTTATTGTAAATCAGTAGTTTGTCACATGATTAGGTTTTCTTCTAATATTAAGTAGTAAAACAACAGTATTCACTTAAAAACGCCGTGTATGTTTCTTTCTAGTTTCACAGTAGTCATAAAACCATAACAGTGAATAAGAACAAAACACATTAAAAAGTCCATCTAACTTTGGCGTTTCAGTTGACGGTTTCCGTAACAAAGTGGTTATAAGTTGATCGAAATTCAACAGTTAAACTGAGTAGTGAACTGCGATTTGTTTTTCCAAATAAGTAGATATAATTCTAAAATCTGATGTGGTTGTCAATAAATATGTCTAATGGATAATCTTGATTTGATAAGCTGAAGAACAACCTACGGTCATTTATATTGCAAGTGAAATATAATCATTTCTATCAATATTTTGTATTTAATAGTACTATTGTTCAATATAAAACGAAACAGTTTTCTGACCACTTGTTTTCTCATATTTGTTCAGTGTGAGAATTTGCATCAATACGACTTGGGTTTTGTGAATAATTATCATTCAGACAGATCATCACTGTCAGTTCAAGAAACTGACCGCATGATCCCCAGACAAATAATCTTTCCATCCGTCAAAATGATATCGAGTAGCATGAAAAATTGTGTAACTAATGTAAAGTTACAGTTGACCTTATCAAATCAAATGAAAGGTCATTGGTTAGAGTCCTCCTCAAAGCAATACTATTATTTCAAATTTAGTCATCAGTGCTATATCAAAAATGAGATTACATCTAGCTGGCTCCTACGTGAGGACAAACAATACGTGTAAATAGAGTAACCGTATAAATTAGACTTGGTCAATAGTTTTAGATATAAGGAGACTTCAGCTAAACCTGATGGGAAAATTTTATTTAGAACAGAAACTATTGTATTACCATTTAGTTTGTCTGATTACTACTTTTCCTTGTACATTACTCACGACAAAAATATTGTTATTGGACTCCAGTTTCATGAACCAATATTTTTATCAGTAAGAAACTGTAACACTTGATGAGTTACTTTTAAATACAAATTATAAGTAGCACTACTGAATGATGTGAGATGGAACTTCCGAAGAAATTTCACAGTTTTTCTCACAAGAATCGCACAACTATAAATTTCATTGAAATTGAAACCAGAATTCTAAACGTCCCGTAATCAGTATATGAAACTTATTGGTTGGGTTGGAATTCGGCGACTGATCTTTTCAATTTCAGTCAATTGGTGATAAATTGTGACCCATTATAAATCCCGACCTTATAATACTTAAGTTCGCATGATACTTTAGTTATATTGAATTCACGGGTTAGCTCAATGATTCTTCTGAGTTTAATCCAAAGCAACGATTGTATCACTGTTCATCACCAAATAGTTAAAGAATAAAATAAGAAATGTTACTATGGTTGTTAAATATTGTTAGTGGCAAAATTTATACCATCTGAAAATATGGCCGGCAAAAATTCATTTCCGCTAAACTGTAAAATTCAACAAACTCCATATACCTCTATACTAATGAGTATCAAGTGACTAGTCTTCAGAGGTAATTCTTGGATTTTGGGCAAAAAGCCATGACCAGTGGAGTTCAACCATTTCTGGTGTGATGTAGTTACTCCCCATTGAAATCGGAGGACAATTACACAATACCATGAATTGATTTTAATTAGACAATGAAAATCGCTGGACGCCAGTTCGGTGGTTTAAAGGTTAATCGCTCGTCAATAGACCTGAGTGTTCCAAGTTCGCTCCCCAGTGCAGTCGTGAGTCAACACTTCTCAGGAGTCCCATACTAAAGTAAAACAGCTGTCCAGGGCTTCCTGGTTATTAATGGTTGTCTAACTGAGGTAAACTAATGATGTAAACTTTAAAACCCAACAGTCTTCATAAACCCCATATACTACAATCAATTCAGGGTTTATTGTTTTATGTTCTAAAACCAGGTAATTAAAAACCACCCAGCAATGACATCAAAAAACCCTATAATGAAATATTCTCGGTTAAATATATAATTCTTACTAACAAATACATCCTAAGTTCATTGTAAACCATAAATGTTAGTTTTTTTTGCAACTATTTATACTAGTTAAACCCATATTAGATGACAAATATAGAATCACTAGGTAAAGGGGATCTAAATTATTTAATTCACCTTGAGAAGAAAATGATGTTCGTACATATTTATGTGCATGTCTGACAATTAGAACATAGATCACCAAGGTAACTGTCACTTTTCTTCTTTCAATAGAGTAAATTATCCTCTTCCACAAACATATTTTATATATGATCTGTTTATATTTCTTGAAATCAAAATTTCTCATTTTAAAAAATGAAATTATAAAATAACACTAAATCAAGTAATCACTTAACATTAAAAGTAAACAGCTGAATGTTTATGTCCATGTTTGTTGTTCTATTCAAAATACCATTTTCTTCCATTAATAACGTTATGATTGTTATTTGTAATTAGATAATTTTCTTACAGGGAAACTCTATCAACTTCACAGTTTGCTAGTGAAATCATCTGTGAAGAAAATTAGGTATATATGATGAATTATTCTTTAGTGTTAAGAGGTTGTCATTCTAAACTAGAAAAAATATATAAAAACAGAGTTTCATATAGTTATATGGTAAACAGAGGCACTGAAATGTCTCCAAATATTTCTGTTTTGATGGCAAACAGTAATGACTCATTGTTCTGTTTGCTTCACAGAAGGTAGGTTTTTATTAGTAAAAACAACTGTCTCTCTATGAACATGATATAGACAAGAAAGTTTCGTTCATCTGAAATCGTCGAACATAACCTCACTTAGAATCATATCTAAGATCTTCAGGTTCCGCAGTAAGTACTTTATCTTCATATCACTGAAACGAAGTTCGGTGGTGCGCGCTTTTTATCTTTAGCTGATTCTTAATACAGTACAATGATTGTTTAGTACAGCCGATGAGTAACTAACACACTTCCAACACAGTATGTACTAATATCTGCCTTCACAACCCCATTATTATGCCTACCTTTTTACATTATGAATTCTGTGTCTAAAATAAATATATTAAAAAGTTTTTACTTTACAAATGTCAAAACAGTTCTACTGTATGGGGCAGAAACTTGAAGAACTACGAAAGCAATCATCCAGAAGACACAAGTGTTTATTAACAGTTGTCTACGCAAAATACTTCGGATCCGTTGACCGGACACTGTCAGCAACAACCTACTGTGGGAGAGAACAAACCAGATATCAGAGTGGGAAGAAATCAGGAAGAAGCACGGGAAGTGGATAGGATACACATTGAGAAAAGCAACCAACTGCATCACAAGGTAAGTGCTCACTTGATATCCTGAAGGGCTAAGGAGAAGAGGAAGACCAAAGAACACATTACGTCGAGAAATGGAGACAGATATGAGAAGAATGAAGAATTGGATAGAACTAGAAAGGAAGATCCAGAACAGAGTGTGTTGGAGATTGCTGATCGGCGGTCTATGCTCCATTGGAAGTAACAGGAGTAAGTTAGTCAGTAAACATAACAATCAGATCGCTAATAATAGATGTCTTCCCAAAACAAAAGTTTCGATTTATATCTACCAGTGAATAGAAGGATGAATATAAACTAAAAACTAATCATATTAGTTTGAAATTTAACTTTATTTATAAAAACCCGATTTGGACAACCGATTATCAGTAATGGGTTCCACATTAAAGCACAAACTATCTTATATCCTCTTAAATTATCACGAAATCCCTACAAAAATATCTCTCATTTCATTTTGTCGCATTTCCAACGACAATAAAAAATCACTTGTTTCTACTAATACATTTAATATCAATATTGCACTAAATATCGCCTAGACATTGTTTATCCTTTGTTAGTATCAAATTATTGCTTTCTGATCACCAAATAAACTGCAGATCTATATCAAGAGAGAACACTCATGTATTACCTGCCTCACCAGTGGAATAACTAGCTGAAATCAACTGTTATCATTCGAGTATGAACTTAGATTTTATCCGTAATCACTTTACTAAAAACATAAAAATGCTGAATTATTTTATATGTTTAAGTTCAGATGATGATTTGTATATTCTAGATTATTAGAATCATTAAGAAAATAACGAATGTTTATCGCTTTGTCCACCTATTAATTAATGTTTTTATATACTCTTCGTTTAAATAATTAATATTGCCATCGTTAAGATCTCATATCTGACATTTAGCATTAAATTTTCAACAAAAACATCAAATGTTATGATGGAATAAACCATATTTTACTAAAGCAACTTCTGTCGAAGGGGAATGGGATATCTATATAAATAAGCTGTTGCGAAAACTGGTGAGAATAAACTCTACTCTCGCTTGCAATCATGACCTTGCACCTGGCAACCAACAAAAACGAAATGGGAATTATTATTTTCACTATCGTAATCTCTGATGGAGGATTTGTTTCGTTTTCTGTCTTTTTTTACTGACATGAATGAAAAATTTAAAGTTTTCCACAATGAAAATACCACTTTATCATGCTAAGGAAGTGTCAAGTGTAACACACTCAGTCATGATGGAATAAAAATTATAATAGCAAAAGTCATACCTCCTATCAATTTTATAATGAAAATTATTTCAAAATATCTACAATTGAGTGACTAAATAAAAGAAAATATAATCGTAATTACTGACTACGATAGATTAAGATAATTTTAAAATGTGAATTTTATCTCCAGCCCGCGAAAACTCACTGAACTGATATGCAATAGATTCATACAAAAATTAATTAAGGATACAAATAACATCAGAACAACTGTTAAATTTTCGATAAAAATAATTACTTTAAATTAGTTGTATACAGAAATGAAGTATACATCAATTTGATCAACAGAGTGAAATATATTTTGAATACTTTAAAAAACCTGATAAGTGTTTGGTTCGTCTTTAATGTATAAAGAATATTTTATTATAACCCTCATGAATGACGTTCGTTCAAATAGATTAACTGCATTTTGTCAGTTGTGCTTTTTAACCAGAAATAAAACGTTCTATCTTCTTGATATTTTAGTGTATATATGTTAAAAATTCAGCGAAGTTCGCTTCAATTATTTCAGCTATACACAAACAGTGTGACTGATTATGTTATTCTTCTATTAGTAAATGAATCAAATAATTTTTTATCGTATTACAGATATATGGCCGAAAAAACAACTCAAATACTGACAAATGTTCATGTGAAATCTAATGAGGTTTCAGTTTACAGAGAAAGTTTCTTAGCTTCATAGGTTTATGAAAATTTCTATTAGGGGAATATTGTTGTAGAGTTATTAATATTATTATATATACTTAATTCAACCTTGATTGTTTAACTAGTTTGAATTGCTAAAGCTTAACCACTCTACACCATCAATATATTATGATTTACAAATAGTTTGAGATTTCGATTTTCGCAGAGAAAACACTCAACAGATTATCAAAGTGGGTCATTACAGATCTTTTAATCAAGTTTCTACAGCAGTGAATTCTCGACACTCAGAAGTTTACAGTAATTTCTAACCAATGAAATTTATGGAACAAGTAGTTCCGAAAAAGAAGTCTTTTTAATTACAGCATATTACATACTAAAATCGGTCTTGAATTGAATCTATATCGCATTGTAGAAGTCTTTGTTGTTTTTAGTATAAAATCAGAATTGTATTTATAAAATTAATGTGTTAGATTCCCTACGTGAATGTTATCTAATACTCGTTATTACGATTTTTGATTAGCATGTCTTACCTTAAATAATAAGAAAAAATATCTCGCAAGAACATGAGTTAATAAATTATCTAGTGAAAAACGTTAAATCTCTAGTAATTTTATAACTAATAACAGAATTATATCACAGATAGTCACTTTGTTATTCGCATATACCAGAATGAGTAATTAAATGTAAGCACTCAAATTACATTATAAGTTCAGTCTGTTACTGAGATTCAACATAGTATGAAATATATATCTCAGGTAAAGGATTTATTCTATATTCATCTTACTTAAATGAGTCGTAAGCCTGATATTGCTGTTTTCGGAAAATCTATTCTTTGTGTACTACCACCTTTTGAGAGCATAACTAATAGATGATCAAGATGCATGCAAATTTATACAGCTGTATACACAAGGCTAAATAAAAATGTTAGACAGTACGCATGAATTACTTAACTCTTTTTACGTTCGACAAACAATTAGCGGAATATGAGTGATTGTGGCAAATAATACTTCAGAATCAATATCTGTACATGTATATACTTGTCTGACTATTGCTTTGTGGTATTATCATTAGCACGCTTTTCCTACAATAAAATACTATATACTTAAGAACTTATAATAATCTGGGTTATCCACATACTGAACCACTAAGAACTTGTGCTTTATCCAACCACACAGAGTGATCTTGCGTAGAATTATTGACTCAACACATGATTGGTCAGTATGCCGATCTTTAAATTGATCTCTAAGTTATAAACCACATTACGATGGAAATAGGCTTGCTGTCATTTGGATAACCCTCAGTCAATTAACGTTATCTTAGTATTTATTCAGAATTATGAGGTAAATATCACGTGGTTAACTGGTAACATATCTGTTCATATTTTCTATCTTAATTTGAAATTTTCTCAAAAGCCCAATAAGACCAATGTTTTTAATCAGCTGTATCTTTCTCCTTTTTTACTAAGCTATTTCGTAGAAAATATAAGTTTTTGAAAAATAATGTATTGGTCCTTGAGGTTTTGTTCATAGTTGTACAAACAGGTATCTTTATAGAAAATACTTTAAGACAAGGAGTTTTAAAGAATGGACACACATATACCCTAAGATAGCTTGAATGGTTGTTCTATTCTTGGATTCTCTGCATCCCCCCCTTTCTACAGTCAATCATATCTTGGCTTTATTAAACTTCATGGGCGTTGACTAGTAAGCTAAACATTGCAAATATGACCTTAATGACGTATATGAGCAAGCACACAAAATGAGGCCGCGTGACTAAATTATTTCATAGGATACCCTTATAGAAAATTCCATTTTACGAATACCAGCGACAAAAAATATTTATTTCATATTCCTTTACCTGCCCTGTAATGAAAAGTTTTTCTGATCATATACTTCGTTGTTGTGTACCTGGTTCTAATAAGGAAGTAATATAAAATTAACTAAAATTGATATTTATCACATGTCTTGGTTGTAAAACTCTCACGACTAATGGGAAATAAGATTATTACATAACTTAAGTTATTTTAAATAAATCCCTTACAATTGTTTTTCCTCGCATAATTTTTACAAATAGTCGTATCACAAATTTTCGTAAAATAAGGATTCGTTCAGTAAACTGATATCAGATATCTATCTTGTTAAAAACAGTTGACTGTTTGTATACGGATATGAAAGACTGACTACTTCAAGATTCCTTTGTTCGTTAAACGATAAAGTCTTTACAGCTATTGCTTTGTAAAGAACAAGCATTAGTTGAAAGTCAATTTGCATAGCACTAAGCATAATCAAATATATACATATTGCAATATATTTTGACCAAAATTCTTAGTACTCTGAATTCGCATTGCTTAATGAACACCATAGATAAGCCTTATTCCATTGGGACAATCTCTTTAAAGATTTTCTTCTTATACGATGAAGTTGACCACAAAACCTTGACTTTAGTACGCTTTTCCAATGAAACATGTCATTTCGACTAATTTCTTCATCTATACTGGAAACTTACTGAGTCGTTTTTATGCATAACAGCATAAAAATAACCTCCTGTTAGTGAAAAACAGGTGATGAGATGTTTTCAGAATTGTACAACTTCTTGCCATTTCCATCTTAATCTTCATTGTTTCAACCATGGCCAATTAGTTTGCTTTGAATTTTTTGAAATAGATCTCAGTATAATGTTTTGGCCTAAGGTTTACTTCTTGACAGAATAATTTCTAAATATTTTTGTTGAACAGCCTATTTTGAAGTTCATTATAAATTAAGTAATAGTAAACCCCTGTCTATGGAACTTCGTTAAAATGAAGCCTTTTTAAAACGGTGAAAGTATAACGTATGGAATGTAATCAATCACAAATTGCTTCTTAAGAACATGACCACTTTTCCGTATACATAATGCTCATTTGCAAATTGTGCCATTTTTAAAACGATTCCAGTTTTAATATATCTTAGTGTATCTTAATAATGGCTAATAAATAATAAGATTACAGAGCCAATGTTTCCTGATGTTTTATCAGTCGGAACATTTCTAATGCCATAAAATATCTGGCAGAAACCTTAAAGAACGTCAGCAACTTTTTATCAAATATTAGAATCAAATTACTGATTTCGGTATTCGGCAATCCTAGCATTGATTGTTTCCCAATAGTACTTAAAGAGAGTGAATCTTCTGTTCAAAATTTTTTCGCAAGTTTGTTAGTCACTAGAGAGAAATATTCACTGAGTACATTAATTAGAATTGATGTGCATACAGATTTTTATAAACTCACACTAAATAAGTCCGCAAGCTGTGATATTAGAAAGGAATACAGGGATAATCACCAAATATTGTAACCGTAGTCTGGACAGATATTAGTCGGAATAATTAGATGAAATGTACGTAACACCATAACACAGTAGAATTTGATTTCGAAATATGAAACAATTAATATTTATTATTAATATACTAATTATGCATAAACAAAGCATATATATAACACTCGTATAATAAAAACATTAATTAGAGATAAACTGAAATCAAAATGATATGTGTTGCAATTTTTATAAGGCAAAAATATGTAGTAAAAAAGGAATGATAAACGGAAGATATGTTTATGTATGGGTAGTATAGTTTCTTTTGTTTTATGATAGCTTTCAGTCTCTAATGAAGTGCTTCTTAGGTCTCACAGAAAAACAGTAAATCATTTATCACTGATAAAGCTAATATTTTTTTATTATTTTGCTGATTTCGTATTCATTCACATTTAATATCTCTGTTTAACTAAGATGTTTATATGATATGAAGAGTGGAAGTCAGAACAAAGCTCATATTTGAGGTATGAAAAGTCATGAAAATTCATGTAATGGACAATTTCAACACATTACAGAATATATATCATATATTTTGATATGTTTAAAAACTATCAGTATTTTATAAGCAATCACTGAAATCTTTACTAGTTTATTGTAAAATGTAAATAGCAAAAAGTCCCATTCACTTAACACGTTGATGAAACATAACAGTGGTACATGTATCAGATATTTTTCTTGTAGAGGTATACTGACTGTAAACGAATTTGACATTTTTGTGAATGGTAAGGTTTTACAAGAGGAAGACAATAAATTCCTAACTATATTAAACAAAAATCAACTGCCATAATAATAAATAAAAAACAAAACAAATTATAAGCAATAAAGTTACACGGACATATATACTATAGATGAATAAAAAAAGTTACATTTGTAGGCTAAAATTATAACAACATAGTTTTAACAGAAGCACCGTTCCCTATGAGAGTTTAAATCCATAGAAGTTTATCATACAATAGTTTTAATGATATTTTTCACATCCAGGTTAAAAATTAACGTTGTTCATTAAGTAAGCAGTAACAATAAATATACTAAATTGGAATAGAGTAAAAAGCATTCGAAAAAACTGAATTTATAAGAACTAGTTGAGTAATATGAATATACAAGAGAACAGTCAACTGTTGAAAGAACAGTACATATACTTACATAATTTTTTTATGTAACTTTTCCAAGTTATTTGTTTACATTTTATGGAAGAATGTGACAAACTCAGTCTTTTCTTCAATATTTAATCTCCCATTCATTCATTACACATTCTATCTACATTTTCGGTAAAATTTTCTTCAAACATATGAACGGATGATTCAGATAAAAACATCGTTAAACCTTTGGACGCACTAAATGTTTGCGTGTTGTTTAACCAATACGAATCATTTGTAATAAATTCTTGCATTGTATCATTTTCAGCTGCCAAATTTTCAGGCCATTGAGGTTGTTTCTGCTGATGGGCTTTATTGCATAGCAGACTGTCAGGTATATTACTGCGATTATCAGTAGTATTGCTAATCAGAGAATTATTCCATTCTTGTGATGGCAAATCAGAGGGATCAAGAAAATTGTCATTATTAAAGCTAGCTGTTAAATTAAAGTCAATATCCAATGGAATATGTTCATTATTTTCAACTAATTCATTTAATGAATCGAAATCTAGATCAACGGAGTCCAAACCAAGGTCTTCTAAGATGGAATTATTACTGTTGTTATTATCATCAGTTGAAGAGCGATTACTTGATGGATCAGTCGTTTGTTTAGAAATATTTATAAATAGATCCTGTTCATTTTTTTCTGCCTTAAATAAAAAGGAGGATGTGGTCAGGGAACATGAAGGTGGTAAAGTTGATGAAGTTGGTGATGATAAAGATATAGGTGACGAACGTAGTGTTGAATTTGAATGAATGCCTGATTCAAAACTTTCATTGCTAAATAAATTGAAAGACTCATCATTATGTTTATTGTCACTAAATAAACAGTCCAGATCACTATGATTGTCATCTGACAAGAATACTGACGCCCAAATAGGCAACTTTGATTTATCAGTCGTTGATGGTGTATTCATTATATTATTATCAGTTGTTTTAGATAAGAAGTAGGTTTTCTCAATAGAATCATTCATAACAAATTCCGATTCTACTGTTGACTGTGATGTTCTTAGACCATCACTATTATTATTATTATTATTATCATTATCATCATCACTATTATTATTATTATGTGGTGAACACTGATTTTCATAGGTATTATATGATGAAGAATGAAAGTTATCTGTTGAGCTACAATACAAATTAATATTATTCGAATGACAACGAAAGACTGGAACAGAAGAATTCGATAAAGATTCAGATAAAATGACAGTTTCTTCGTTATTGGTGGTAATGAAGTTAGAATTGTATTGGCACTGCGAATCGTTTACTGGTTGACAATATGTATTGTAATTGGGTAAACAATAATCCTTGTATAAATCACAAGACGATAAAGTATTACTCTTAACTAGTTCTGTCTTTCTCAACTCTGTATTTATGTAATCAGATGTCGTGTCTGCTAGACGGTTTTCAACTTTGTTTAGCGGTGGCCAATTATTATGGGAAGTTATGCTGTCATTTATGCAATTAATATCATCATTATCACTGTCTATAAAATTTAATAATGGACTTAGTCCATTTTTTTGTAAGTGATCACTACGATCCCATTGTGCCACTTTATCCTTATCATATTTTCTTTCCTTTCGTCTATTAGTAGTTTCTAATGTATTCCTATCGTTCCACTCATTTTCTTGTTTGCTATTTTCCAAGTCATTCATTGTGATTGGATGTGGACGAGGGAGTGACCAACGGGAATACCTTTGCCGTGGCTAACGAACAAAATTGATGTCAAAAAGAGGAGTTTTGTATCAACGAAAACCTGACACGTTTACATAAACAAACAAATATTTAAGAAATCATGAAACAAATATCAATGAAAAATATGTTTTAACAGTATATGATATTAACTATTACTTCATAATTTAGTTGCTTTTATATAAAAATCCTGTTTATAGGGGTTTACATCTTCCGTTTATTGCTGCTAAAGGTTGTAATTGGTCATTCTATGTTGGCATGTGTTCATATTGAGTGTATTATCTCAGTACCACCATTTAATCATGTTTTTTGGTTACCTGAAAATGTAAACTCTTACATATGAATTTCATACTTATTGTACAAGCTAGTATCTACGGGAGCTCAGGAACTGACTGGATGATACGTCGGCGTTTGAAGCAAAAGGTTGTGGTTTCGAATCCCACTGTGAATATCAACACTAAGATCCAGGTGCACTCAGTTGAAGAGTCCCACATGGGACGAAACACATATCCTGGACTCTGCTACCAGGCACTAGTGACATTTGTTAAGGGAATTACGTAGTCTCTGTTGTCGAGTTAACGAAATCAACAACACTATTTGAAGAAAAGTCTTATATCTCTAGTCGCTTGCAGTTATCTTCACCAATAGCAGTATACTTGAATGAGATATTATTTTTTGCCAAAGTATACTCAAAATCAAAAACTAGGTGATTTAACTATTTTGACAACATGGATTTTCCCGTTTTTAAATTTAAGGTAGTTCTAGATTTACAAAAATACTCAAGTATGACTATTGGTGCGGCTTACAGCAACTGTCGTCATCAAGTTTCCAAATATAGATTGAGAAATAAAAAAGTAGAATAATGGTAACACTCACGACAATTTTATGGTTTATAAACTGCCGACCAATATAAGATTGCTTTCGGGAATAAGCAAAAAGGAGAATGCAGATAAATTACAATAAAAAGGTAACTATTTTCATCCCATATGGAGAATAACGTCTCAGCCCCTATGCTTTATATATCAGTCAATATGCTCGAGATATAATCTCACTTTACGTTTCGTCTTATTTGGTACCCGTCAGCTGGATGTACCTGCATCTCAGAGTTGATGTTCAATCTGGAACTCGAACCCAGTACCGTTCACTTCAAACGCCATCGCGTTGTCCACTTAGCTACTGAGCCCTGATAGCCACGTGTGAATTAAGGCAATATCAGGGCAATACTCACAGGATGCACATATGCCAATAAGAGACTGACCAATTACAGTCCTAAACATCAATGGGTAGATTCAAGTAAACAATGACAAGTGAATTTAGAATCTCACCTTGTTAATCATACGTCCTACTTTTAAATAAGGAATCAAAGTATAACAAACTTATGAACAGCTTATGATGTACATATGAATTCCATGATTATATGTTAAGCTTTCGAATCAAGTGGTTACTAGGGATTTGGCTTCACAACACTAACTTGTTTAGCTTCTAACTCAAAAATTTAGCGCTTTGAAAACTTTATGAAGTGATGAAATAAGTAACACTATCTTCTAGTTCTAGAAAGTGAACTCACTATCAGGTTGTTCTAAAAATATCTACTTAACTCTTGGGTTGAATTACATTGTCAGTTTCGGACCTTTTTTATTGAAAAGTGACCGTTTCTCGAGATTATGTCTAAACACGCACTAGTGCTTTTGGTTATAATGAATCTTTCAGAACAGCAGATTTCGACAGAAATAACCTAGGTTTATTTTTATATTCACTGACAAGAATCAGCATTTGATAATAGTGTTAATGTTTTAATAAAAATGTGACTTTTTTGGGTTACGTGACTACATTAGTAAAGTGCTTGGTTAAAGTCTTTCAGATTTCTGCGTAATCTAGAATGAGATCACTGTCTACGCAGTTATCAATTCTAAATTCTTTGGTCATACTGCTTACTTCATATAGTCAATATCTGTCTGTTTACTATGTATGGCCTACCATACAAGCAATTCATTTATAAAGGAATAAATTGCGGACGAGTCGTATGAATAAAATGGACTTTATTCGGAATCAGATACAAAAACCGGAAAAATGTATGATATTTTACTATGGTTTTATTTTAGCCAGAATATTTTTCTTTTAAACAGGAAGAAATAACCGCCATAAGTTTACAACTTAATGGGAATAAATCAAATTATAAAAGATTCTCGAATAATAAATATATATATCCTCGAATAACCTTGAAATTGTCATATATTTGGTAGGAGTAACCAATTAGTTTTTCACAGCATACATCTATGATTGACTCTGTGATACAAACATTTAGGTAGATGGGCTCGATATTCTCCCCTCTGTTTATTCAGAAGGGAACAAAAATTACGAAAGGTTAGGTTGGGTGACTTTTTTATGCGTTCTTTTATTCATATAACCTTAAAAGTTTAGTGTGTCTGTTCAACTAACTAACACTACTGAGGTAAGAAATGAATTGGTTAATGTTTTTTTTCGAACTGTGTCATGGCTAGGTACGAATTATCGGTTAACTTTAGTAAATGCTCGAAATTCAATTGGTTAGTGAATTCTAACAAGAAAGACTAAAAAAACCACGCTTCATGAAACTGCTTAATTTTTTTATTTGAATTTCTATCATGCAAGGGGACATAATCCATCAACTAACAAATTTAATAAACTGTAATAAAAGAATAAGAAGTTCGTTGGGGAATAATTGCTAATATGCATAATGGTAATATCTGTCGTTGAATAAGAGCTTCGAAAGGTGTTAGATGTGCAGTGAAACTGATTTTTAACGAATATTTCATAATGTATTCTAGACAGTAAAACAAAACACTAAAATAATTAAGGAATAACACCGAAAACAGTCGGCCTAAACTAAGGGATGTTAGCTGGCTGTGAAGCATTATATCCTGTAGAGCAATATAGAGATTATAAGGATTTGTGTAATCATTTATGTAGTTATTTTCTTCAATGAGTCATAAAGAAACATCGAATAAATTGTTATTATATAATAATTGAAACTGACAAGAGTAAATTAATTTCTTATTACCACTGTCTTTTAGTATAACTAAGGAAAATTTGAATAAAACTTGAAGTTTCCATGTGTACAGTAAGACGTGGAATTTTTACATATACAGCAAGTACTTACCGGTAGCACTCGAGTAGGGAGTGCTTTCATTTCGTTTGATCCACACTGTTTGATAGTTTGTCTCGATTTTGATCTTTTAAAGCGTTCAGTAATAGAACTACGATTGTTGATTCGAGACTTATCCAGGCTAGCTTTGGATCGTGGTTTACAAGATGAATGATAATCTGACTGCTGATCCAACAAGTCAATATTATTATTGCGTAGTAGGGACTGACGTTTATAACTAAATGGATTCAGATTAGAATTATTATTCACTCGGGTTTTTCTGGCACATTCTGAGTGAAGATTTGGCGTGGTATGATTTGGATCATATACATTTAATTTGGGATGTATATTGAGTGATTTATTTATTGTATTTGTTGTTGAATGGGGATTTTCAGCCAAAGACTGAGAAATCTCATTGTCAGAAAAACCATCATCTGACTCAAATATAGCATTTTGTGCAATACTTTCTTGTAAGTGATTTTTAAACAGAGGACTTTTACGTCGATGACATGGTATTGCTTGTGTTAAATATGACTGTGATATATTAGCAGATAAAGAAAGAGGTGGTAAAGTTGATGAGTTGTTCAATTCAGAATGTATACTACGGTTCATAAAAAATGTATGAACTCCGTTTGGATATGTTGTATGTCCTGGTGTTATTGGAATCCTAGCAGACTGTAAATTCGCAGGTGAGCCAACAGAAGCGAATGACAATGGAGATGATGACAAGGAAGAGTTAGAAGATGGTGACAAAGCTGCAATTTGATGAGTTTTAGCTGGGTCATTTGAAGATTCAGAAATACAAATGTTTGCATTGAATGGTGAATTTGTAGTAGCATGATTGCCAATCGAAACAGACGGTGGAGATAGCATTAAATTTCTTGGCAATAGTGCTTGCTGACACTGATTTTGCTGTTGCATTTTACGTTGTTGTAGTAACATGGACCTTGGGATTGGAGGTGGAGGTCCTGGAGGAGGTGCAACCCGTCGACATTTGGCTAAATTAGCTTCAAGCCAATCAATATGTCTTGGATTCACTCTCCAAAAACCACCCTTCCCTCTTTCACCCTTATCACGAGGAACCTTCTCAAAACATTTGTTGAGTGAAAGGTTGTGACGCACAGAGTTCTTTGAAAGTTAAAATAAATA
This sequence comes from Schistosoma haematobium, assembly GCF_000699445.3. Classification (NCBI taxonomy): domain Eukaryota; kingdom Metazoa; phylum Platyhelminthes; class Trematoda; order Strigeidida; family Schistosomatidae; genus Schistosoma; species Schistosoma haematobium. Next base: position 24,020,914 of record NC_067195.1, on the reverse strand, counting down.
TATGCGGTGTTTTTAATTAATATTCGTATCAAATTATAGCCATTAAATTCAATGGAAACGTATTCACTTTTATTTCATAAATATATTCTGAACTCTGACATTATTTTGATAGATGTTGTTAATCTTTTCCGTACTCTTTGCTGTAGCAATAACTACTGGACTAGTAAAGATTTCCTGTTACATTCACCTCATAATTTTTTATTTTTATTTTATCAGCAATCAAAACTATTTGGATGAAAACATTCTGACTAGTTTTCTGTATTGCTGGGAGACGTTATTCATTCATTCAAACTAGTTAGGTATGGAGTTTTATGAGATAGAGAACATATTACATATAGTCAGTCAGTCAGTAACAACGTAGAACTTCGTACGTGCGTACATCAGTTGCCATACCACATTAGCACACAGATGCAATTGTCTATTCAAATCCCGTAGTGGTAGAGGTAGTAAGAGTATAAGCAGTAATCGGAATGATTAGGGTTTGAAGATGCTCCAAGAATATTACTCACCGACCACAAAAGTTTGACTCATTAAATGGATAAAGGGAATTTTGTTACAAAGACAAAAGGACTGAAGACTGATAACAGTATAGGTAAGTCCCTACAAACTAGTGTACAAAACGCATTAGAACTAAATGTCTTAAATGCTTGGTACATGTTAATGTTGATATCCTTATAAATTTTCATTAAACATCGTCAAAGTGGCCGATACCATAAACTTTTCTGGTATCGCTTCAATTCTGAATAAAACAGGTAAACACACAGCCTTCTTTAATAATGAAAGTTCACAACAATGAATGAATTGAGTGTATATTATATTACGCACTAGATGCTCAGAAATTTAAGTAACGTTTAAAATCATCATCTGATCTACCTGATCTGGAAGTCTAAAGTGTTGTTTGTTTGAAATCATATCCAATAAGTAATTATGTACCAGTGCCACCAGATCACTGTTTCTTATATTAAAATAAGTAAGAAGGAAATAGTTTTGTGCCACACCCTACTTCAAAAACTAACGAGTTGAAGCCCATCGATCTCATTCTTACAATTCATTAATTAGTTTAAGTTAAAAGGGGATATTCTCTTACCAACTGATTACATCGAAATTATAGTCTTCTAACTTGTTAACCCGCATTATAGTCAGTGTCATAAAAGTATTTCAACCTGAAAAATGTTATAATTATCATCAAACTTATTAAGAGCAGAATGTAACCCATAGTCGGTTTATTAAATGTATGTGTGCAATATAATCCAAATAAATCTTGAAAGCCCTTATCACAGTTAGAATGTAAACTTCATTTTAAAATTATTTTGATGAAGCAAAAAATCTGTACCAAAAATAGGTGCGAAAACCAGAATCCTAACAGATCGATAAATACTGTCAAGTAATTAACTACTTCGAGAAAAATGCGGGTTTTTATACGAGATACCATATTTATGTAAAACAATAATGTTAATAATTGTTCAGTATTTATTTTATTTCGTCCGACAGATATGTAATCAACACTTTATTGATAGACTGTATACTGCTTTAGAATAAATAGACGGACCAGATTTTGTCTGGATTAGTCAAACTTATCGATTTTTGATTATTTGTAATTGTCTCTCTGTATTTTTCACTGACGATGAAATTTCATCACTCCCTTGAATTCTAGAGAATTAGTTATTTCTTTCTTGGAAATATGTCACCAAGTGATGAAGGATTATGCGTCGTAGATCAATAAAAAAGTCTTAATCTTAAACCTTTTGGGTTTTTTTGGAGTTCCAACTGAACGCCAATTCAGTGTAAGGTTCCGTTATGCATAGAAATATTAAGATGGCTACATTTATTGAGATAACAAAATTATATAAAAAGGGCATGGAGGGCTTTCATTTTTTTGGGCGAATCAATTTGCTTAAAATCTTGCCAACTACTCATAATTTGAAGTGAAATGTTAGGTTATTTTATGAGTGACAGTACGGCATGCACTGCCATATAATAACCACTGTTATTTACTTATTTTAAATCTTAGTAAATAATATTAGCCTACCAAATTTTACACTAATCCCTAAATGTTGTTCGAAAGTCTCAAGTACATATATTCTGTCATGTAGTTCCGGTTTTTCTTGAATATCAAACGTAACCATTGTAAGCAACCTCTTGATTTACTAATATTTCTCAGTTATATGATAAAACTATAACATTGTAAACACTAAATGTTTTATCACAAATTATCTATTTGTGTAGTGTTGCAATCCGTAAAATCAGAAGTTTTAAAAATAAGCTCAAGGTGATAGTTATTATGGTCATTTGTTTCAATTATTAGTTGCTACCTGTCTGGAAAATATTTTAAGTTTGAAAACAACCGAAATTTGCTGTTACAACAAAACATTTCACGCATAGCTAATTGCCATCACTTCTAAAACTCTTCAAAGTATGTGTAATTAATGCATAACCTTTTGAAAATTACAGGGTAACCAATGTATCCACACGAAATTTCATTTTAAACCAAGAGAAACAGTGTAAGAGATAATAACACAGAGAATTCGTAATTGAAATTAATTCCTAAATAATTTAACTGAATATAAAAAATAACAATAATACACCAAAAAATAGAGATACACAAAGAATTAACACTAGTTGTTGCTCTAGGAACAAATAAATTTGGCTAAATCCAATCTATTAAAGTGACCCAGACAACAGACCAAATGTGATTGTTTAGAATTCAAAAAAAGCTCAGCAGGAATTACATGACAGAGAAGTAGAATTTTTATATGAATAATTTAATTTTCCATATGAGTTGAAGCTTTGAAGTTTTAACTAGATTTCATTATTTTTTAATTCGATAACAGATGCATCAGTTAGACAAAGCTAAGTATTAATTATCTACATTCATTGCAATGGTGAAAATAGTATCGAGCAAAACTGATAACCAAAAGTTACCAGTGAGCTATATTACTAAATGATTTCTACAAAATTATTAAATATTCCACAATGTCAAAATGAAACATCTTTTATGATAAGATTATTACCGGTTTAAATAATAATAGTCTAGATATATGAGGATACTTATGGAATTTTCTTTTTTTTGAAATCCCACATACAGTACGAACATACATAAATGGTGCTGTACAAGAAAGTCTGAAAAGTTTTGACCGAATTTTCAAAATGTAATTGATATAAATAAGGAATAAGTAGGGACTAAATTACACCTGTAGTGATCAAAGAACTCAAGCGGGGGAGACCAGTCTATTTTTCAATGCAAAATTACAGAACATCTTTGTAAAACATGAAAACCTATACACTAAATACATCGTTTGCACATCTTCCATCACTTACAAACTTCATCGTTCCTTCATTACTGTTGTTATTAGAATTACTCTCTATTTACATTTCTGCTCACTTCAATTGAATCTTTTCAATCTTCTACTGGTGTGCATTTCACTTCCGACTGATGCAACGTACTACTTATATCTGTCAACATAAGTAGCAAACGCCACACACCTACATCTAATTCTGGTCTCCATCAGATTGCAAGCTGTGTCCGCTTGAAACTGTCCGGAAGACAAGTATTTGAAAAAAGGACATAATAATACTTGAGAACTAACGTCATACATTCATCTCAAAATCACTAGGTATAAATCATAACACAGATTGTCAAGCAATGATCTTTGCATTTTATGGAAATATCTAATAATTGTGTAAAACCACTTCGACTAAATTCACGGAATCATCAAACAATGTCTAAAATGACCTATTTTATATTCTAACATAATTTTTTGATACTAGCTAACATATAACTATCGGAATACGGTAACTATTATCTTAAGGAGATATCAAATTTACAAGATCAAATATCCATATGTATACATATATGTATGCTTTTTCATTTATTGAGTAAATGCAGTATGAAACTAGATAAATAATAACCCTTACTAAATGAACACTATATCCTTAAACTCAACAAACCTAAAAAGCATAACTTACCATGTAAAATTTGAATTGTGATCGATTTCAGTGTTAAGAAAGTGTGACACTTTTTGAAGGTATGATTTTTTCAGTCATTTTATGTATAAATTATTATAAAATAACTGTAATTTGTATCTGTTAGGAACTAATAAGAACAAAGAAACATAAGTGAAATAGTTCAGTCTACTTTTTATCATAGAACACGTGTGGAACAAGATAGAGTTTGTGACCGTTGATACTGAGATCCAATAGTCAATTATATGTATACAGTCATCAGGCTAAATAATATCATATAAAAGTATGTGGTAATAAAGCTATCTACCTGAACGGTGGAATAATCATAATTTAGTTTCCAATCATAATGAAAGCAGAAAATCTGTCTACAAATTGCTCACAAGCATAGAATAGCCAGTTATAAATTATGACGTTTTCTGGATGCTTTTGGTAATTAAATGAAATAAGATACAAATTTCTTGTTTAGTACCACGAAAACAAAGATACACTTATAAATAAAAAAGATCTGAATTATCAGTATGGAGATTTGTGGAGATTCTAGTATTTTCATAGTTGAATTCACGAGTCGACCACCAGCGAAAACACTACGATCTCCACAAATCCTCAAGCTGATAATATTCATGTGCTCACTAGTGACTAGCTTTGAGATGAATCATCTGGAGTTCTAGTGAGAAGCCGTAACCAGTGGAGTTCAATCCGTGTTGGGTGTAAGACATTTATCCACCTCAGATAACGGATGATGGGTTGCTCAAGACCACGAATCTATTGAAGTTAGACGTTGACGCCGTTAGATACCGGCTTGTTGGTCGGGAAGTTAAGCGTTTGAGCGTGAGACCGAAAGTCCTGGGTTCGAGTCCCACGTTCTGGATCGTGGATGCACACTGCCAAGAAGTCTCGTACTAGAACGAAATGGCTGTTCAGTGCTTCCAGGTTTTCAGTGGTGGTCTAGCTTAGATCGACTCGAAAATTTGACCGAGAAAATCTGGACAGAGTTTGACTAATATGTTGATAATATTTAAATATTTATTAGGAAGCAGGGGCTTTTTAATCCTTGTATAGCCAATTACTCCTTAGCTATGACATTACTATAGATAAAATCTGAAACTTTATGCATTCTCAAGGGTTAAGTTGACCTTTCAACCACCAAGATGTACTCAATTAGCTGGCATTTCAATGCTTTCTAAAATAAAGATTACTTAATAATGATAACAATAATCCACTTGATGAAACGTAGAAAGGTAAGTGAATGGAGTATAAGTTTCCAGATTACAATTCTAGCTCAGTTCGATTTGTTTTCAGAGTATAATATTATTGCGTTAAAACTACTAAATAAGATCTACGAATTTTAAAAAGGAATCATTAAAAATTGTGATAAATAACTGTCTAAATTTTGTGATTGATCGATTCATATATCGATGCACATTTTAGCACGCAAAAATAAATTGTTAGCTGTGAATTTAAATGTTTATATCTTCAGTAACCAATATTTGTTAGAAAAACAACGCAGCCACAAAACCCTGTCGTAATTTGCATGAATTAAGTATTCCACCACTCTTGAGAAGTATATTATTAACAAACATAAAGTAAAAGTTTGAGACAGAAACCTATTAAAATGTGAAACTTTTTAACATAATGGTGTTCTTAAGGGTGGAATTAAACAAGTACCAGAAGGCGATAAATGCTTCAAAATAAAAACACTGTTCTTAAACGACTATAAATTATTGGTCACATTTTCCCACTATTATTTAAACAAACCAACACTCATGAGAACAGTGCTAATCTACTCCAATATTCACTTATCACTACCATCAGTGACAGCATTAGATTTTCTGTTCGTGATCTCCTGATACACGTTAATCAAATTTTACGATTTGAGATCGTGAATGTTAAACATTGATACACATATCAAAGATCTTTAAGGGTTTTTTAAAAAGAAATCGCTCAATTTTTTAGTTAGCTGATAAAATTTGTTATATGTGATGTATAACTTGAAGTATAATGAAGATAAGTTGAAGCTCACCGTTCTTCTGTTAATACTAGCAGAAAATCTATATAAGATATGTAGGAAACTTAGCTTTGAAACCCATATGAATTCCTTGACACTAATATTTAGATGATTAAAATTCTGTCAGATATCATCTAAATAGAAATAAAGTGCAAACTTTAGATTCTCTTTCTGTGCATTCGGTTGATCGTTGAGCTGAACATACCAAAGTAGGATGCAAATTAAAAAGGGCTTAATAGAAAAAAGCACAAGAAATTTCTCATTAATGAACCACAATGATTTGCTTTTTGAAGCCAAGTCCATAGTCTTTGAAAGGTTGATTTATTACCTGAGTTACGTTCAAGATACAACATCAATAGCCCTGAAAATTTGTTCCTTCTAGAGGTCAATAGTCACATTTAAAACGGAAAAAATACTTACAAACGTTTGTTCTGTGTTTTTTTCGAGTCATCTGTAACATTTGGACAATAAAAATGCACCGGTTAATCAGATCAATAAGCGACATCAAAGGGATGGGAGAAGAAATTTAGTCTCATGATACTCAAAAATACAGAAATTGTTGTATAGAAAATTTAGTTGACTAATTACTCCAGTTGCCTTAAAAATAAGAACGAAAAGACTTAAGATTAACAGATTAGGTTCTGGTTTTACTAGTTCTTATGAGATTGCTAACATTATCATTTTAATAACACTAAACCATTCACTTCTAAGTGATATGGTCGTTTATTTTATCTGTCTTGCCCCTTTAACCAAAATATTTGGGCATTGAAGCAAATAGTCCGATCCACATATTACCACAGAAGTACTTTTTACTGTGTATACATTTTAAACCTTTAGTAAGGTAATAGAAAACCTGAAAAGTAGTTTAATGAAAAATCATCATGCCATCGAATATTTTTTATGTCAAGGAAAGTTTGTCGAGGAAAATCTTGAACTGCGAAATACGTTATTGATTAAGAAAGGGCTTATATAAATTTTTGGATGGGTCATTTAGTTAACTTTGGGAGATGTCGAAATCAGAACGTAAGGGTAACAGAAAAATTGACTTATTATGGGATACTCAGTAGCCTTTTACCTTTTGCTTACGAAATACACCTAAACCAACTATCGTTATTTTTTCAGGAACCCTGGAAATGATTTTGACAACTCACGTCCATTTTCGAAAATTAGGTAAACAGATCGTCAATATCAAAAACCTTCAAACATGTGTAAAGTTTTCACCTACCTTTCGTTTCCTAGGGCTTTTTTCCTAAATCATGTTTTTACAACAACCACTTATTATTCCGGAGGATAATTATAATTTTTGATTGTTTACCTAACAAAAAGTAAGTATATGGATGTTTTTTTATAGCTTGTTTGGTATTTTTCATCAAAGTCATTAAAGTATTGTTGTATCGTTTTATACTGGATTTTCACAGCACTTTAAGTTTCTTACCCCTCTCCCTACATTCATTACACTTTGAAATAAGCATGGGTATATATGAACATACGTCATTTTCAGAACTGGGCCAGAAAAAAATTAAGAATAAATTTCGTGTGCTTCACCAAAGCATGAGGTTTATATATTCTGGTAAGAAAGATTTTGAAAACAACGAAGCTCTATAAGTTAGCCAAAATTTAGTCCTAAATCTTTAAATGCAAGTGGATTGTTACAAATTTGAATGTTCAGCAGTTCTAACAAAAAGTACCCATGCATGTCCATTCTGGCCTACCTTTAACGGCTGGAATGATTCAAATAAACGTTTTTCAAAATTTAATACGACTTTCTGTCACGTGAATTGAGTATTCAAACTACATTACTATATACAACGTTGACGTCTTGCCTCTAATTTGGAGTAGAAGCATTAAAATAACAAATTGCAAAGGTAAACGTTCCACAAAGGTGTAAATAGGGATGAACTTTTCGCTGATGTGATTGCTAAAAAGAATTATAGATCAGTTCATGTCTGCGTACTTTCACACATCCCCTTTTCCATGTTGTAAAGAAACGTAAATAAAATGTTACTAAAGCTATTTTCAAAGAACCCTCTACATTCCAGGTGATACTGATATCCTCAACAAGTTTGCTCAGTTTTTGCTGGTTTACCACTAAAAAAATAATAACCAACTCATACATAAGTAAAAATAAATAGTTCGCGTCCAACCTAAGTTAGACTTTCAGTTATTGAAGCCTAAATGTTTAAAATACAACTCAGTAAGATTTAGTTACTGGAGGACAGTGTACTATTAATAGACGCAACACACTATCCATGAGATTATTAAAGCACTTAAAACAGTTATTTTCGATATTTTTGTATAAGCGTTCATTTATCAGTCAAATATACTTTTATACTACCCGTGACACTTTAAATTGGATCCCAATTAGAATACGAAACAAATACAACAAGAGAAATATTCTGTCCAAAAATTATTAGTTTCAAATCTTTTACTGAAGCATCATATCATTCGTATTTAATTCTATTTTTTATAATGAATCAGAAGACAGAACCTCATGAGACAACCTAAGTGAACAGTTGACTGCACATGTAATTTCCTTAACAGTGTAAAATAAAATAATTCCGACTAGTTTTTTAATGTACCATAATCAATGAGGTTCTATAAATTAATCCTACCCAAAAATCTATCAAATCAGAACCTTCATTTTGACTTTATGTATAAAATGACGAACTCGCTAGTTACTGTTGTTCTTAATTGTTTAGTAGAATGAAATTTGTATGAAAACAAATCATGAAGAGTAACCATACTCCACAATAATAATAAATACTCTATATCAAAAAAGCCAAATTGCAGGTACTGGTAATAATTACAGCATTTTGGGTTAGAATATGTATATGCAGTCCGAAATACTCCTTACCTGCCAGCTAGAATCTGTGTGGCGATAATATGCAAAGTTATTCATTATCCAACCATATATATCTGATAATGTGACTTTTGGTTTACCAAGTTCGCGCATTGCCAAGCAAATAAGTGTGGCATAAGAAAAAGGCGGCTTGCCAGTCCATTTCGTCCGATATTCTAGTCGTACTTGAGGATCTAACAAGCTACCTGTGATGGGTTGATTTCCGCTGCAGGAATATCTATTGTAATTATCTGTTAAACATAGAATTTGACTTTCATAAAAAACATACCATAGAGAGATAAACACACGTTAAATTCTTTTCCCTCAAAATGAGCAGTGGCTTCCGGATTCATTGAAACTGGATTAGCATCCTGACAAAGAAACTCAAATGAGAAAAAATTCTTACATATAACCAAGTTAAACTAGTTAAAGAGTCATCTGTTTGGTCAGAATTCGACAGTTTCTGCATCCAGTTTTTTCTCAGTTTTTCGGCTAATAACTTGAGGTTTTTACCATACAAGTCAAATGACTGAGGATGAATGTTTAATGACATGAATAACAATTCGTTGAGAAATGACAGACGTGAGAAAAGTATATCTGAGTCACAAAAAACAGAATCTCCGAAAAGTCTTCGACTAGTTGGAATATAAGTGTGATGACGCGTTCCAGGTCCTTGCTGGCTATAACGTTTATAAAGGTGGCGCGAAAGGTTAGAAAGCCTTCATATAAGGCGCTATTTCGAAGTTGCATCGACTATACTCTTAGTGATTTGAAATATTAAAACAAATGAATGAAATACTTACTCATAAAAATATGTTGCCGGACGAATTCACAAAATAAGTTAAGAAAAATGTCAATCATAGAACTCGTAACTTAAATCGTAGGATAAAGTTATCTTTCACGAATTTGTGTATAGAATGGACAAGTTAATATCACGTAACGGAACGATATTTCGGTATTTCAGTTGGAATTTACTCGAATGTAGAGTTTAGCAGACTATGACAGGAAAACGAGAAATCGGAAAACGTGTGAAATATTACATTCGCGACAGTCTAAATCACTTTTACAGTCTACACCATTCTTCTCAAGAAATGTTCTTTGTAATGTTAGTTCAGCCGGAGTGTACCGACTATTAACGTTTACTTGTCTTTTTAGGCGCTCAGTTTACCGTCTTTTATTGGCCCATTTAGGTTGGATCCTCTCTCGCTGCTTGTCTTTCGAGTTCCGTCGTGTAGATAACTTGGAACAATCAGCAGTTGTTCGCAAGAAACATATAATTATGTTTATTTGTACCGATTTTACTTGTGTTAATTAAATTGACTTCAGTTGTGCTTTTTTTGATTGCGAATTATAGTACATGTTCAGAACTAAAATATATATTGCCTTTTGAACAGTCTGGACGTGAGTTACGATGTTTCGATATTACCAAGATGTTTTCGGCTACACATTAACAACCAGGAGCGTGTCATATTTTTGAGACGAATATATGTTTTTAGTATAGCATTAATTCGGTTGAAGGTCCATTCAGTAAGTTAAGTCTTTTAAGCATAGCTTTAACCACTCTCCTGATTGTTTTTTGGTTGTGTCTACGCTACCTACTCAAAAGAAAAAAGCTCAACATCTACATTTCATATGGAATGAGATTTAAAGTAGCAAAGGAGACATAAACTTGATAGATCAGCGATTTATCGTTGTCTGATCGTTTGAAAATTAAAGAGACAGAAAATGATGGAACCAAATTGTCTGTTTATTGATTTCCTGAAAAGCATGGTGACGAATTTCCTCTAAACATAAAATGAAGCCAGTATAACTGTCTTTGGGTCGATTATACTATTGTCTGAAGGTCGTTTGACGCAGGTGGACATACGCATCTTGATGCACAACATTAATTCTTTCCAAATGCGTGGTTATTTTGGTCCTGAACAATATAATAATAAGGTATTCTAGAATAACAATGTTATGTGAGGCATGCCAATTTACAGGTAAGGAAGCACTAAGCTTCGAAACGTCTGAAGTAGTGAGACTGACAGGACTCACAAATGTGAACAAGGAAGAGCAGCAGTGATCACTTGAAATAAAATCCCCTTGAATACTATTGATAACATATATCATGAAAAGTAAATGTGTGGAATAGTTGGCTGCCCAATCAAATGCATGCGTAAAACCAGGATTTAGCGTCATGACCACTTGATCTCACATTCATCCGTCAAGAGGGTGACGTTGAGAAATTGAATATACTCCAGCGCTGTGCAGGGGTACCCATACCTTATCAGTTCTTGGTTCAAATATTGCAGAATATAACGTTTGGTAAGCGAGTGAAAAAGAAATTATGCACACTGTTTATACTAGAAAGTTACGAGAATCCTTATTAGGAAAGGGTTTAAGGGGTATCCTCAAAATATTTCTAGTGAATCATTAAACTATCTGTACTCTTTTGAATTTACACTAACCAAAATCTCTCCCCTATTTTCCAATGATAGGATTTTTACTCTTCCTCTGAAGGAAAACAATCTAGCCGGTACTTATGTCTCTTGAAACTGACGAGACAAATAATTATTTCGGAAATCCAGACAGAACTGCGATTTAGATGTCATTAAGCTCAGAAGAAAGTGTAGAGTAAAGTATGTTATGATACTCAATGAATCCCTACAAGGTTTATTCTCTAATATCGACCGAGGTGGATGTGACAAACAGGTATTTTATGTAGACGATGCTATACCATAGGAAGTAAGAAAAGTTAGAACCGTGGTGGACTAAAAGGAAAATTACCACAGTGATAGAAAGTGAACGAAGAGGAATTCATATTGCTTTATTATTATATGTTTCTTTCGAACAACTGCTGATTGTTCCAAGTTATCTACACGACGGAACTCGAAAGACAAGCAGCGAGAGAGGATCCAACCTAAATGGGCCAATAAAAGACGGTAAACTGAGCGCCTAAAAAGACAAGTAAACGTTAATAGTCGGTACACTCCGGCTGAACTAACATTACAAAGAACATTTCTTGAGAAGAATGGTGTAGACTGTAAAAGTGATTTAGACTGTCGCGAATGTAATATTTCACACGTTTTCCGATTTCTCGTTTTCCTGTCATAACCAATTCGTGAAAGATAAATTTATCCCACGATTTATGAATCTAATGATTGATTTAGACTTCAAGTGAACTACTTCACCAGGGTTGTTATAAGTATGTTGGTCTTGGTTTTGGACCGTCAGTAACTTCAGAAATGCTTCAGGTGTTGTTTGTATGTCTATGTTCAATTTCTATTAATAGAAAAACTTTGTACCTACCTCTCAACTCACACCTGAAACGGAAAACAGGGAGAAGAATCGCACGGAAATACCAGTTTTTCAACACTTAATGCCAGGCTCATTCGCATTCACAACACATTCTGTACATCACTTCCATGGATCCCAAAGCATTCATAAATATGAAGATGCCTTTCTGAAAGGGAAGGGTGCTAATTACATTCCCTAGTTCTTCCACTAGTTATTAGTGTCAAAGTGCCAACCAAGCAATAGCATAATGTACACACCTGAAATTCAAATGTTGGAAACTCATGCTCTCCAAAACACATATAAGTACAAATGCAAGCACACTATACATACACCCGAAATACGTGGATCTAATTAACTCCTGACTCTCGGATAATATACTTAAGTATATATGCTACGCTCTGTGTTTTCTGCCACAAGATATATTGGACCTCTACCGACCTGTTCTTCCCCCCAGATTTTCTTAGGGAAAGAATGGTATTGTTGCTGCTAACTTCCTATCTGTCCTGCGGTTTGTTCGGTTGTATCTGCGATGTATTCGACAAGTTTCTGCTTAACAGTTCCAATGCTCTTCCCAACTTGTTTTTTACCATAGCATATTCAGCATGTGACTTTGCTTTTTATACTTTTGCCCAGGTTTCTGTTGTCCGTCATCTTGTTTTTACTTTTCGCAATTTCTAAGGGACTTCATAGAGATCCATCCTTTATTCTTGTGCTTCTTTAAGCAAGACGGCTTCGACATTTTGGGTTTTTCGCATCTTTAATTGCCTTCCAGTTTTGCCTTGGAATTTTTTCTTCCTCTCCTAGTAAATCCTGTTGGTATTGAAGTTTGCTTCCAAGAGCTCTATTGAGGTTACTGAGCTTGTTAACACTAGATTATCAAAGTAGGTGATCTCTGTGGATGATTGTGGCATACTGGAGTTGAACGGGAATGATGTAATTTCTAGCTTATTTTGAAGCTGCACCTTTGGGTTAATACCTAAGTTAGATTACCCTTTCGTAATGTTTACGTTCCGAGACCACCTTGAGGACTGCGTAAGACAAACATATTGCTGAAGAAATGTACTAGTAAGACAAAAGAAATATAGTAAAACTACTACTGTATGGACTAGTTCATATCACTCAAGTGATCAACCCTTTTTATTCAAGACGTCCGATAGATTTTCCAATGACCAGTGACCCATAGTTTAACTCAGAAATGAGTAAGTCTGATGAGTAATTCGGCTGACTCAGTGACGTTCTGATGGCCCTACAACACGTGGAAGGAAGGCTGTGCTAAACTTTTGTAGTACTACTTGCCCACCTGACTGTTGTTTCTTTGGCTTCATTTTTATCCTGGACACTAGATAGCGATCTGGAGTTACATCAGTTCCTCGCTTAGCGATTACTTCTCTCATAGACTTTCTAAATATTTCGTCCACTTATGTGTGATTGGGTTGCTATTAGCTTCACTCGTCCCAAGAAGTGATAGGTTGCGTTTTCTTACTCCACCGTCTATCTGAAGGACCATTTTCGTCCGTCATATTTCTCGAATACTTCATGTTCGTGTGTGACTTGTAATATTTATTGTCAGAGGTGATTTCATCCTCATGAGCTTCGAATAATTTTGGCTCTCACTATGTGGTGTGATAACTCTTCTATATGAACTTGAACTTTTAGGGTAGAGTTCAAATGAATACAAGAATTTTTCCTGACTAGAATTTTTCCACTGAGGTAGGAAGAGACATACCTCCAATTGATTCTATAACAGGAATTACTCCAAACTAAACAGACAAAAAAATACTCGTTACTAACGGCTCCGATGTACTCAGATGACTTGACAACGTGGAGTTAATCCACAGCCCAACCGGCCAACATGGGGCGGTGAAGAAGTCAGGTTACGGGTTCTCGCTCATATGCTACATGTTACTTATCGGCAACTGACGGTATTTTTTCCGTCACACACCAATTTTCGTAATATTTGTGCTTGTTACACAGCTTTGATTTCAGTTAATAAATAGTTTGACGCAGTTGTTTCTCACTACCTGGATGAATGTTTGGTCAGCCTAACGTGATTGTTTATAACAATACAGACTGAAGTTAGTGAAATTCATCATTAATCCATTCAAAGATAGACCGTGGTCAGTTTTTCTAGGCAAAAGACCTTCGATATAGGCTCTTCCAATCACTGTGAAGCAGAATTCACCAAGTGTTGGTTTGTTCACCCACTAATTGGGAACATGAGCTGGGCTGACCGTCATGAGACAGGTTAGTTTTACCTTAATAATGAGTACATCAATGAAGTACAGTCTGTCCGTTGCTACGGTAATCCTGTTTAGTATGAGAGGAACCGCAGGTTCAGATAATTGGTATATCTACCTGGTCGAAAGGTCAATAGCGCGAAGCTACCATCTGAGGGATCAAGACCGAACACCTCTAAGTCTGAATGCCGTCCATATTTGCAAAGGTGCACATATCCGGAAAGCTCAGAGAAAATATGAAATGCAGTTAGCACAATCTGCAATCAAGCAGCCTAAGAGACTATTCTCGTACATAAATTAAAGAACAAGGATTAAGGATTGGATTCTCAACCCAATAAAGTAAGAGAGTGAATATGAAATGATAAAGGATATTGGGGTGATGTGAGTCATGACCTTAAGATCATGGCCCACTGCCTGGAGGTTGCAGCTACGGGGTTTGGAATCATATGAGCTATAAGATGAACATTCACCAAGTTAGATACTACAATGTTCACTACAGTATACACAACCTTAATGAGAACTAAGCTTGAAAACTGCGTTCGAGCTACAAGCCCCTGTTTAAAATGTGACTTGGATAACCTGGTAAAAATATAGAGGTCAGCTACCCATGCAATTCCAGAACTCAGATGTTTACCATAATAAGATCTCTTTACCCTGTCCTATCGCAGATTGGGAGGTGATCTGATTTTGATGTGTAGAATACTAAGAAATAACTTTGGATCTAAAATATCTTCCCTTTTTCCTCTCACTAAATCGCGACATCTGAGAGGACACAGCAGGCGAGTAGAAAAACCAAGAACAAACTAAATACCAGTGGCATACAGGCTTTTAACACCGAGTCATCAATTCTTGGAATCTGTTACCCGGAGAAGTAGTGCCGCACCTTCAATTGACTCATTCAATTGAAGACTAGACAATCACAGAAGCATGCTAGAAAAGGAATATTATAGGTCTTAGGCCTTCTGTACTTACTGCATAAATCGAACCCGAAAAATGGGCTCTAAGACCTTCCACATTTGATTCACTTTTCTAATGACGATGGTGATGAAGATGGCATTTGTTTATAGAATGTAAGTTGGAGCAACTCTGCGTTAAACACTTTTGAACATTATATAAGTTGCTTGTATACAACTATAGACAACACAGTCTATTATAAGTACCTGAAGTTTGTGCTGATGATGTCGTTCAGAAGAACGATGAAAGCTCCACGACCATTCAGCTCAGAGAACAAAACTTCATCAAAACCAACACTTTTAACTGAACTGACATATCATAAAACAAAGAAAGCTAAATTAGTGTTTTGGGATTTTACTGCGGCAAAAGACTACCTAATTATGAGAGCACTTAATATTCGTGCAACCCAACGGACACCCAACAAACCCACAGCAATTAAAATGGCCGCAACAGACTAACCTATTCAAGGTCGTCGTAACGAAACGGAGGGCGACTTTGAGTGAACCTGAGTTTTGCCGTCCCGGTTAGCATAGATGATTCAATCGTGCGACAGAATCCATGGCTTGATCAACCTCATTGGTTCGTTTATAGTCTCGCCAACAAAACCTTCAGGCCATTCTTCATGTATCTCGAGTTCAACAGTTCCCACTGTCCCAATTTTAGGGAAATGGAACCAAAACCCCTAAATTTCCCCAGAATCTCATTACATTTTGGGGAAATCGGCTTACATTTATTAATAAAACCACAAACCTTTTCACGATTTTGGAGAAATTTTGCGTTTTTCTCCAAAATTTCCCCTGAGTTTGGGGGTTTTCTCCTAAATTTCCCCTCATTTTTGCGCTTTTTCCCTAAATTTCCCCTTAATTTTGCGTTTTCCCTCCTTATTAGATACAGTATCAACAAAGTCTACACTCTTTGAATGTCTGTCAATCTATGGGATGATTCTGATTCAGAGGACAACCTGCCAGCTGAATGGGAACAAACTAGTCAGGGTAATTTCATTACGTACTACAAGTAAGTTGATTTACTTGGCGGATTCACCAAATATTTTGAAATAATTATTTCGAAGTCTTAAGACTTCCCGAAAGGCAATTGATTTGTGTCTTATAAAATGATATAGTAGTACTGTTATTACGATAAATGATTGGTATGTAAGGGGTTATTCACTATTCTACGATAAGAGCTAAAATGCTTACCATCGGAGTTAATCAAATTCAACTTTGTTATAAAATCTAAGTGTTGTTTCTCGTGTAGTGTATTTATGTAAAAACTTGCAGGGTCACTAAACTATCACTGGACAGCAATCAAACTAAATGTATCCCTCTCTACGTTAGAAAGTTGGTCACCGGCCTCTGAATTATTTTTACGAATCTTGTCTGTAAGCTAAATAAGTTTTAAAACTAAGCGAAAATATGAAGCGTAAAATGGTCGTTTCCTGTGGTTCTCTTAAATCTATCTACAATGAGTATGTTAACAAGAATACACTATTGGAAACAACTAATCGAGGTTAGGTTTACTTACTGAGGTTCATTATCGAAAGTTAAGCCATACACCAAGTATCAATACCTTACATATTTCATCATATTTAAAAAAAGCCAATGTAAACATTTAATCTAATTTGTTTATTTTGTGCAGCCGCTTGACTGGACTTTCGCAAAGGCCTCATCCAATTTCAGGCCATATTAAGCAATTACCACATGTGTTGCCCAAAGGTTGGTCTTCCTGCTCCGACAAATCTGGGAGAACAATTTATTTAAAGTAGGAATCTTTGCAGATGTTTTTTGAAGAGTAACCAACTTTTATTTGTAGCCAGACCAATTTTTCTTTATTTAGTAACTCGGATTTAAGTTTTATAAAACTAGTTGACCTAATTAATATATATGGGAAGAGTTGCATCCAGTATGATATAAAATGGTAGCTCCTTAGTTTCTTATACCTCTAAAGATGTGAACTGGAATAAGAACGAGCTTTATTGGTCTCGGTTGAATGTGTTAATTGTATATACCATTTTCTGTCTTTCGGTTTTCAAAATTTGTCCAGTTCTGTCTCTATTAGTTTTTATCTCATACTAACGCCTGAAACAAAATAATCGGCCGACAGTTTCTTTGTATGTAGGCATCTCTGATTGCAATGCTCTTATTTTTTTGACTAGCAGTTCTTTATAAAGCTGATTAAATAATCATTAGTCTTGGATACTAAGCGAAAGTAATTGTTTTCCGATCTCTATAGGTATTGGACAATACACCGAGAATAAAGCAAGGAAATGCAATAAATTTATTATAGTCTTCAAACATTGTCGTTTTTGTTTTTAGATGGGGATTTGTAGCTCATGAGGATGATTTTGGGTTACTATGCTTTCTTGTTCTATGTGGTTAAGTCGTGAAGTTCTAATCGTCTTTCTAGACAATGTAATCAGTACTGCTTCAGATGGAAGCGAGCCACTGAGATTTCTCCACAAGTGACTAACAACGTGTTTCGTTAAAATAGACTTTTCTCAACACTTGTCTCCACCTTTATTTTGATTGTCTTTTCAGTTAACATAATTCTTGACCTAGTGTCTGTTCATTATTTTTCCCATTTGATTGATAAACTGAATTCACTCCAACATATCTGTTGATTGGTAATTGGATTATGTCCTATGCTACGGAAGATTCTGTGGTCGTGATTTAACCGACCAGGATTCCAGAGCAGAGATACTTTGTGGCGTTCGACAGCTAGTTGCTGTTTATGGAGATGAAGATGAAAAAGCGGACCTCAGCCTAATCCTCTACTTCCCTTGTTTAGATACCTGTTGGCTACGTCGAATTAGTCAGGCAGTAAATATGTCTGGCTGGTCTAATTCTCCCTATGGACACATATCATTTTTGGCTTGTTTGATCTTTTTCAAACCATATATATATATATATATATATATATATATATATATATATATATATATATATATATATATATACTAATAATCGATAAGCTCACATAATCTAAGCATGAATTTCTTTTCACAAACTAAGTCATTACAATTAACGTACTATCCTTTTTGTCAACTCTTTTTTTTTTCTTTGAAAAAGTTTAGAAACTGGCTGTTCAACTTATTCCGATCCTCGACTTGCTGCTGCTCTTTTGACCCACTCTACAAAATCAATTAGAAGTACTCAATTTAAATTTGACAAATTTTCAAGTGTAAATGATGTAAGTTGGTTCTGTGAACAAGGTATGTAAACTCAGAGTGTAGACTCAGTCATAGTCATAAGGTAGAGCATGACATAAATTTGCGTTGGCTCAAGTTGCCATTTTACAATACCATAACGAGACAAGATTAAGATCATGAATAGAAAGGAGTCTAAACAATTGTATTAATAATAATTATAAGGACTAAACATTACAAATGTTATTCTAGAATGCTGAATGAAGAGCTATGGATGAAGAAATACTGGAACTCAAGATGTAGGGGAAGAATAAGAGTAAATGCATCTGCGCCACTGTGATCGATTCTGATTCATTCCACCTAGAAAACTTTAACCACGTAGTCTGTATTTACCAACATGGTTTAGAGCAACTGTGAAATCATAGGCTGACATCTCGTTTTAGGTTTGACGGTCCCTAGCTTTCATCTAACCTACACTTATACCAGCAAACATCTCATTTTGAAGTGGTCCATCATCACTCATACATAATACCTGTCAGTCAATGAAGAGTTACTATGCTGTCAACCGATTTGTCATTACCTAAAACCCTATGCCAAACCTCAGCATCACTTACTCGGTCGTTCCACTGTATGTGAACATTGCTTCAAAGAAAGCCATAATCAAAGACTTACGGCTTACACATATCTCAATTAGATCGTCTTCAGGCTTTACTCTAATATACATGAATATTTATACGAAAATTTTAAACCAATCAAGGCTTATTCAAGACTTATTCTATTTCATTGTGATTATTGACCCATATTGCCTTGATTGGTTTAAAATTTTCGTATAAATATTCATGTATATTAGAGTAAAGCCTGATGACGATCTAATTGAAAACAATTGTTCGCTTGTATGTGTTGTTCTAATTTTCACAATGGGAATCTTTAATGTTACACATATCTCTCATAAATAATGTTTCACATCTATATAGTAATACAAAGCGAAATGCTGCTCAATCTACGCTTTTCTTAACTTGGAGACAAGTACTTTATTTATTTGAACACAAACACTGGTACAAGGGGCATCAAGTACATATGCGCCACACAGTGAGGCCAGTAGTAGTTATTATGATTTTTATGAGGGCTGTGATACTTCCCAGGTGTCCAAACCGAAACAAATGGTTTTCTTAAGGAAACACACTTGGAGCCTTTGATCTGGAGGTCTAATACAAAAGGCAGCGGGGCAACGTCAGGAGATGCAGTCCCATGGTAGCCGGTGACCAACGATATGTTCATACGCCATTTGTTTCCTCAGGATCACGGAGCCCATATACGCCATCGGTTTGGAATCAGGGTTTTCCAACTCTCCTAGGTGGACTCTCCGTGTCCACCAACCCGGTTAAAGCACCAGACATTCGCTTTTCATCTTCTCAATTTCGTAAACAACACTCCCGTCACGAGGACGCAGTGAGCAGGACTTCCCTGGTAGTGGCTGTATACGTGTGGTTACGTGAAAGTATTTCGAGGAGTAGCAGACTTTCCCCACTCTCGGTCGTACCAGTGCGTCTGGGAGCATTTTACCTACGTCACAAGTAACACATATTAACATGGGCTTTCTGAATCCGTGCTGAGGTTTCGTCAGATACCAACCCTCTTGGGCTGATGAGACTCCCAAGGTAAGTGAAGTGGTCAACACACCTAACTACTTCACTGCCTTTGTTAGTTTGGGCGTTGATGTAGACCAGTCTTAAGGCAACATCGTAAACTTGCTTGCTTTGTTGTTCGAGGTGATCAGATGAATCTGAATTTGACCAGCATTTTTACGAAACAGAACCACCAGGTGTTTATTCCAAGTCGATAAACGAATCTCATCGTAGACCAAGTGAAAGGTTCGGTGAAGAAAGTGTTACTTGCGGGAGCACGTGTATGACAAAACTAAACGAGAATCGAGACAGTCGACATCCCCAACGGATACCACTTGATATTATCAATTCTGATAACAATTCGCCACAAGCTCCGACCATACCAATGGTGTTTGAATAGAGAGTCTTTGGTGCTCCTTTTAGTGCCAAGCATTGTCACCAAACCGCTCGGTCAGCGGAGTTGTGTGGTGTCTTAAGGTCAAGGATTACCACTAGAGAAGTGTAGTGCCAGTTGCCATGTCAACATAGCTTATCCTAGCTTCATTCACCTTCTCCACCGCGCATCAATCCATTTCATTTCTCTCCCTCCTCTTCGCTTCGTCTGATTGTGTACGAAATAACCGTATTCAAACCTCATTCTCGTATTTGACTCATTTAATTGCTTTATTCACTGACGCGATTTAAGTCTATGATTATATACGAGGGTCGGCGACATGTATATTTCAATTGCAATCATTCATACGATCATAACAGGATCCGATTGGTGTCAGATTAAGGGCCACTAAAAATTCTTAGTGGACTCAAACAGGACTGGATAAAGCGGTTTTCATTATTTAGGACAGCATTATTTTCGACTAAGTTTGTTGTGTCATGAAACAATGATGTTGGTTTGATAACCCCAGCTGAGTGTATATGGAAGAAGTTGAATGGA
Source organism: Schistosoma haematobium (assembly GCF_000699445.3). NCBI lineage: Eukaryota > Metazoa > Platyhelminthes > Trematoda > Strigeidida > Schistosomatidae > Schistosoma > Schistosoma haematobium. The sequence goes on along the minus strand of NC_067195.1, from coordinate 23,999,939 downwards.
GTGAGGAAACGTTTAGTGTGGTTGGTATTATTTAGATATTTCTTCACTAACCAGTTGGTACACTTCTCATTAACAGATGTCGTCCTAAAACTTGTCGACTAATGGAATCGAATGCTGTTTCAAGTTTATGTAGTATGACTATGATTGGACGTCGGTAAGTATGTCTATGGTCGATACATTCACATTCAGGTTTGGAGCCGGCCTAGTTTTCTCAGGTTTGCTATTCCATAGCAGCAGCCTTTAACGAATATAGAGGCTTGTATCTAATTTCTCTATCAATCTAGCCGCTAAAATTTAACCACGACCTAGAAAGATCTACAGGGTTAATCTATAAAGTCCCACTTCTCCCCCCTCGTCTTAGATTAGCTGTAGCTTTTTCAAATTCAGTTATAAAGGGACTTATCTCAAACTCTCATTCTGGTTGTTTTGGAGTAGTAGGCAGCTGTAGTATAGTTGAATTGCTTTTTTGAAATGCCTCGCCATTCGTTTGAACTGAAAGTCGTGGTCTTCTCTTTTTCAAAGGTAGTTTCACTTGCACTTAACTTCTCAATACGTGTTTCTTTAGTAAGTCTGGAAAGTTGCCTAGTATTACCTGACACTACAGCCGTTTACATCTCTTCTGCTTAACTTTCCCACCACTACTCACGGTCATTGGGTAAACCCTTTTATGTTTACGTTTGAGTTTTGGTTGCTCTTCATTGTTCTTCAGGTCTGAAGGGATGGGTTTCCGAGTATTTATCTACTCAGTAGATGCAAATAAAACCCACTGGTCTTTCTTAACCTTTTGATTTGAATTGGTGGCGGATATCACTGCTTTTTTATAGCTGTTTACATATCATGACAAACTTCAGGATGAAGTTCAACTACTTGCTTTATTAATCCCTCTAAGAATTGGTACGTAAGGGATCTTCCTGTTATGAATTTTGTGTCCAGTAAAATGCGTAGAACATAGTCTGAGTCGAATCATATGCTCGAGAAGGGGTAACGGTCTTCCATCGAGCTTCTGGCAATGTCTGGTGACGATTTGGTCTAATTATGATCATGTTTGTATTGATGTTAGGGGTTGCTAAGTTAAATGGTGTCCTTTTCAGTGCTTAAAGTTTGTACGTTATAGGAATAACATGTTCGAAATTCATTGGGAAATACGGTCGCCGTTGTTTGACTTAGCCTATCACTTGAGTGTTAAAATAACCTGCTACGAGCGCCTGAAAGTCAGAACGCTTTCTGTAAACCTTATCTTTTGCTCTTCCCGAGATAAAGATTGATAAAGCAAACAAAAGAAATACTAGTTAATAAAGAAGAGGACTGGTTCTATGATAGATGATCTAGATTTATGTTTGAGTGTAAGTGGGGTTGTCACTTCCCGGTCCCCCACATAGTGGAAGGCTACTTCTTCGTGAGGTACTTGAAAAGGAAACTGAATTAGGGGTGGTCTTGACGACCTAGGAGCTTGGTTGCAATACCCAAGGGAGAACTGTTCAAAATGTACGGCGCGAAAACATCGAATTTTTGGGCATCAACTCCGTCTCCGTACTCTATCGAAATTTTTAAATAAACTGTCTCATTAATAGTCTAGTAGAATGACTGACTCTTCATTTATTTTTTCTTAGAATGACCTGACCGATCAAAAGTAACGTTTCCCCCCTGAGGTATCAGGACCGAAGAGAGATACCAAAGATCTTGTCCATATTTTTGACACTACCTACATATATTAAATAAGAACCAGTATTGTTGTAGTTAACTACGTAGTTCTAACTAAAAGTGACGAGTTATTGTAATGTTGGTTGGATTAATATAAGAATGAATATGATTTCAAGTCGACCAAACTAAACCAAGATACTAGACTGCAAACGCATAGTTCGGTCTATACCGCTTTGAAGAAGTGAAAAGCAATTATTAAAAATTATTGATAACTATCTAGAATTGATGGAATGGTGATTTGGCGTTCAACTAAGCGACTTTTGACCACGTTGTTGTCTGTCCTAGTCCTGCTGTAGCTACTTCAGTGTGGATACCCGGATGCTATCAATAGCAATCGCACAGAAATTGGTTCGAATTCAAGTACATAGACCTTTACTTGGCAAATTGGTTTCATGTGTTAATAAATTCACACTACAGTGACGTAATACTTGGTGTGAAATTGTACGAGAAAATAATAATTCTCACTCTATAACTTATACTTTAGGATTCGTTATCCAAATATAATAACAGTGAGTTTAGTATGAATATTTTTAAAAAATATTAATCGTTTTGTTTTCATGATAATTTGAGAATATTTTCTTCTGTTGTTGTAGATTTTATTAAATAAAGATCTCCGTGGGTTTTACGTTGTTGTAACAAATTCAGGCTGTGGTCTTGGTTTATCAATCGCAGTTCATCTCGTCCAGTATGGAGCTACTGTTATATGCGCTTGTACTAAATGTCCAGAAAATGCTATTGCTGTATTTGACAAAACAAAGGCATATTATGAAGGCAGTATCACTGTAGACTTAACTTTGAAGTCAGTTAATAAAGAATCAGGTCAACTGTATTGGATACCGTATAATCCTTTGGAATTACATAGCATCGTACAATCCGTTCGTGTGAGTTGTCAAATGGTCATTTATTCGATGAAAAATCTTCAGTCTTTCAAATATTCCGTATAGAGAAGGTCTAAGATGATAGACTTGTGTAGATAACAAAATGGTGAAGTAGTTATGACCATTTACGACACTAGCTACCAATGAAATTTCCTATCTTCGAGCTACAGGGGTGGCTTGTTTATAGAATACAGACACACTAAAATGAAACCTTTAGATGTAACATTTCTATACAGATTTTCTGGATATCCTTTACATCAATATTTTGATACTTTCTCATAATATTCATCTTTTAAATTCTGAAGTTAAGTTAAATTATTAGTTGTTTTTATGAAGATTTTTTACAATTTAAAAGTAACTTTTATGAATAATCGACATCAGTTAATAAAGAAATAAAAGTCATTGATCACTAAAAAGCCAGTTTGTTCTTTTGTCTGAATTCACGAGTCATTTCCTGAAGTTCTATGTAGAATTCATGAGCTATACGGTTAACTAAATTGAATTTAAAGTGGTAATTCATATTGTGTTGCAAACTAACCGACATGAAAACTATTCATTCAAAACTCATAGGGTCACATGTTCTTCGTAAGATCTAATGGTGTTGAATTCGAACATATATGGACTCATGGTGGCACACCACTCAGACAAAACAGCAGTTCATTTTTTACAGCAAATATTTGTTCATGGTAAAAATTACTCTCAGACTAAACTATATTTCACTTTTTTCAGTGAGATATTTTTCTTTAAACTGTAGATATTACAGTCATTGAACTGGCCTGTTCATGCGTGTATCATAACTGATGATTTGCTTCCTCCTTTCGCTGGATGGAATTTCTTTCAATCTTTTACAAGGTAACTGTTATTGTTGTTGTTAGTCTAAGTTTTATTGTGGTCCATATACTAGGTTTTCCGAACCATAGGATTTTCAATGTAAAACTATGTATCCGTAGCTCATATTAACGATATAATTTCAGCAAACATTTATAACACTATCATTTCCTCGTAGTTCACTGATGCACATTTCGGCAGTTTTTTCATGTTCTATATTATCGCTGAATAACTGACTGAAATATACTTAAACGTAATACAGAATCTGTACAGTAAAGATTAGCAGTAGCATTCATTTTTGTAGTTCGAAGAGACTGGTGTATATTATAATGGGTTAGTAGTCAGTTCTTTAAATTGCAGTAGTCTTGGTAATACACTTAATTAATTGCTAAAAATGTATTTTCATCGCTGATCTATGCTATACTAAAAGCTTTTTGCAGAAGAGATTTCAAATAAAATCTATTATTACAAAAAAATTTCATAAATACTTTACTGTATAGCCTGCCCCCAAATGCCCTGGTACGACCGAGAGTGGGGGAAGTCCGCTACTCCTCGAAATACTTTCACGTAACCACACGTATACAGCCACTACCAGGGAAGTCCTGCTCACTGCATCCTCGTGACGGGAGTGTTGTTTACGAAATTGAGAAGATGAAAAGCGAATGTCTGGTGCTTTAACCGGGTTGGTGGACACGGAGAGTCCACCTAGGAGAGTTGGAAAACCCTGATTCCAAACCGATGGCGTATATGGGCTCCGTGATCCTGAGGAAACAAATGGCGTATGAACATATCGTTGGTCACCGGCTACCATGGGACTGCATCTCCTGACGTTGCCCCGCTGCCTTTTGTATTAGACCTCCAGATCAAAGGCTCCAAGTGTGTTTCCTTAAGAAAACCATTTGTTTCGGTTTGGACACCTGGGAAGTATCACAGCCCTCATAAAAATCATAATAACTACTACTGGCCTCACTGTGTGGCGCATATGTACTTGATGCCCCTTGTACCAGTGTTTATGTGTCCAAATAAATAAATAAAAACTGTATAGCCTGGTAAGTAGTTATCGTTTCCTTTATTTTTTGAATAATCATTAGTTATTATGTCTAGTGAAGAAGGTTTATTTAGGTGGTTTTCATTTTAATCACACGGTTTTTAAAATAAACTTGCCTAATTCCTACTTCATTTTGTATTTACTTTGATTGTAGGATAGTGTCTTGTTTGCGTGAAATGATTCCGTCTAAAGTTTCATCCTGGTTTCAATCTATTTTTAAGTTTGTAACAAACTATGAAATACAAGTATTCAATTGGTTTGGGAAAAAGATAATTCCTGCATGGATTCCTGCTTATTCATGTGAGTGTTCTTCTAAACGTTTTCCGTATTTAACTTCTGACGGATTTGAAGTATCAATGCAATGCAATTATTTAGCTCCTGCCTTGTTTTTGGAACGATTGTTAAAAGCAAGATTTGATTCTTTACCTTCTCTTTCAACTACTTCGTCAGACAAAACATTTGACAGCTCAACTTTGCGTGTGGTGATAGTTTCATCAGAGATTCACAAGTAAGCTTCACTGTGAAATAGTTTATAGATGTTTAATAACAAATAACGCTCGAGTTATTGGTGAAAAGTTACAATAGAATAAGCTAACAATTGTTTACAGTAGCCTAGTTTTATATTTATATATCAGTGATCGTCCGTTACTGAACAGAAACCATGAAGACAATTACGAAATGCCACATTCATCAATAAAAGTTAAATCTTTTTGTATTTGTGGCTTACGTTATTTACATGATACCTGAGGTAGCATTCTTAGGTCTGGTCCTTCGAATTGGCAATAGTCTTTATTTCTTCACTCACGCAACAGCTCGTTTGTAATGAAAAATCTATCTTGTCTTAAAGAATTCAGATGGCCGACTGGTCTAACTTTTAATGCCGCTAACTAATATGGAGTCTAAAACCTTGTGTGCTATTCAAAATGTCCAACTTCAACAACCGTACATCGATGCAGATTGGACAACTGGTACGTTTGGCTATGTCTTGGGAAAGCCCTGAGATTGGTGTTCACTTTATGTTAGAGACCCGTACTCAGGACTCTAGCGAAGTACTTCAAATTTACTTCCCATCTGTCTATGCAAAAAGCTTATTTCACGTACGTTTATCCGGGGACCCTACGGCATCTCCATTTAGTGTGGCTGGTGTTGACGCTACATTAAGCTTCAGAAAAATGACGGAACTTATCCATCGGATCCCTGCTAAAATTCACTTTTGTACTGTTGGATTAACAAATTTTACCAAAAGGAGAAGAAACTTGTGTGAAAAACGATGTCTTTCCACAATTTTCGCCTACGCCTCGACTGATTGCATCCAGGAAGCAGTCAAGAATAATTTGTACTACCAGTTGAATGGTCTCAAGAAAGTATGTTCTGCAGATAAGGTAGTACTAGCAGGGTATCTGAATCCACAGATCGGGCGTCTGAGCACAGATAGAAGTCTCTTGAGTGGCCAATGGAAACACGTTGGTTTCACGTCAGATAACAGTTACTGTCTTCTAAAGCTTTGTGCAGACTAATAAATTTCTGGTCAACACCAACTTTCTGTACAGTCGTCGCCGACTTACTAGTTGGCGTCCTCCGTCTGCTTCTTAAGCCTAGATTAAGACCGATTACATCGCGGCCAGCTACCGCTGACATTATTTTTCACAAGACTGTGGTTTATTGTTGGAAAAACTATCTAGACTCTAATTATGTTTTGATTTATGCCTAGTTAGGTTTTTGTGGCCCTCGAACTTCCCATCCTAAACGGGTTGATGTAAGCGAATCATCTGTGGCCTCTGCTGCAACCAAAGGTCAAACTGAGCCTAGAATCAAGGCAAGCCGCTAGTCCATCAAAAAATATACATGAGCATTGGCTTCGCTTACATAACACCATGGAAATGGCGGGTTACATTTCTTATGACTTTTCTAAACGTCTTGTTTATAAGCACTGCGTTTACACAGGCTCGTTGGTTTACTCCGGCTAACTGTGCGTTCGACGATAAACGTAGATTCTTACTTAAGGAAATTGTGCAAAGTTTGTGAGAAACTTGGTGAGTGGATCGTGCTGACGGGTTAAAAGCAGCAGCTGGAACTGGTAACTATTGAAAGCACCATGAACTCGTACGAACCGCTGGCAGCAGGTAGTCTTGTGCGAGTGAAACAATATGTAAAGTTGATGGAACACCGATCAGTAACATACCGCAATGTCTTAGATGGTGAACGGAGTTCTCCAAAAAACAATATTGCTGGCATTGCATTTAGTGATAGCCAGGACGGTCCGTGCCAATGTGGGTCATGTTTGGTTCCATTGTGGTGTCAGTTTGGCTGTAAAATGTTGGGTTTTCAACGCTTTAGTAACAGCGATTTTGCTCCAGTTGTGTGAAACCTGGTCTCTATTCGATCATTATTGTCTTGAAGGATCACTTGCATCCACTGGCAACACTATGTTAGTGATGTTAAGATTCAGCAGTGACTAATTCAGTCACTGTCACCAACTTGAAACACTGGCCATGGTTACTTGTAGATTTTTTAGGATCGTCATCCCAACAGTTCCCACTTCGTGCAATTATTTCCAGGTGAGAAAAGAGGTTAGATGGTTAGATCATGACATGGAACTGTGATATGAAAGTTGTACAAGACTGGCACCTTTCATTTTAACACATCTCCTCCGTTGTGGTCCTAGAGATAGTGCAACTCCGGTTTTAAACGTTATCAGATATAATTCAGAATGCGAATCAATGGTGGCGATTCTGCTTTGGATTCCTTTTACATTCTTTATAAAAGTAAGAAAAACTACCTTACTTAAATGAATTCTTTCTAGTTGTTTTTTTGTCTGAACTGTTTTCCATGTCATACTACTACGGTCCACTTTTTATTTTTGATTATACTCAGCCTCCTTCCTCTTCTATTTCTTTAAAATTTCATTTCCTTATTTGTGTAGCATATACTTATTATGGTGCGCATTTGCATCAGTATTTATATGTTCTAAATAAATAATTGGAGTTTCTATTAGAAACTACTGTACGTAAATATATTTATTTTATGAACTAATATAATTTAATTTGCACGCTTATAATACTTCTGAGAACTGGCCTACATGTTGTGATAATTAGTTTCTTAGGCTTAACTAAGTGACCAGACACATGTGTCGTAACCGGGCTCGTATGATCGGGCCTTCTATCATGAAATTAGTTGTATTATTATTTAAGCTAGATCGGTTGTATAGGTCGGATGACCTTTCATTGACTAATGACTCAGTAACCTTCTTTTGAACAATAACTCAATGACAGTAAGATAACTACCGAGATCAGTACTTAACTCCTATTGTTCCAGGGTGCAGCTTCCCCCGCTCTTCTGTCCGATAAACAGAATGGAACGAAAGTACGACAGACAGATAAACTTGTTGTACAGTTTAGTTTGTAACTCAAAATTCGTGCGACTATACATACTAGTTGCTTGAATGCATAGCAGCATAAAAAGGAAAATACAATGTACGCAGGGCTACACCATAAGTGAAATAGATCTAATTAATAATTCTGTAGTAAACTCACAGTAACCTAAGGAAGGCACAACACAGTACAGTGGATTATGAACCCAACAAAAACGTAAAAGCATGAGAATATAAGAAAACAATGATTCAAGTGTCTAATACTTATCTGATAGAAAATATGCACTAATTCTCCATGTGTGTGTTCCCCTAAGACAACCATTTGTTTCGGTTTGGGCACCCGGGAAGTATTTCAGCCTTTATACAAATCGAATGATTTATGTGGTGCATATCTTTTTGGTGCTTCCTTGTACCAATGTTTGTGTTTAAATTTAAAAATAATTAGAACATAGGATGACATTAGGTCATAAATTGTTCCTAAATATCGAAAAGGAGATTATATGATGAAGTTAATGGATAATGAAGGAATAGTAAAATGAAAATAGTTTTTAGATGAAGGCTTGTTGTTCTTGTGACGAACATTAACAAAAAGCAATTGATTTCCGTAATAAAATTTGATCAATTAATCTGAAAAAGAGAAGTAATAGCAATTGATTATTGAGCACAGAAAATAAAAATAAGGTTGTGATTCACGGTACAATGAAAGCAAAAGTGGTGTTTAACTTTAAACTGGAGAAGTATGAACGTTTTTAGTTTGTATTCCCTTCGAGACACTTCTTTTGATTATGACTGACTTTGAAAAGTGTATCTGGTTGGGTAACGTGAATAGAGTTCACGAGGTGTTCTGTATATTATCTATTGATTGAACTTGAGTAGTGCTAGAAGGTGCGCTTCGAAAGATCTCGCTAGTATCTGATTATGTGTCTTAAGAGCACCTGTCGTGTACTTTGGGACCACTGAGTGAAGATTGGCAAGGTTAGGTATGCAGTACTAGGTAAATACGGGAAATCGATTGGTTTTGTAGTGAATCTTCACCAGCTGAGGTGGTTAGGACTTGTGTTATATATGCCCAACCACCTCCTACCTTGATAGGTATGTTGTCTGGTGTAGGAATAGGTTGCAAGAAAGCTAGGGGCGGCCATATCAAAACAGTACTGGTCTATTAGGTCAGCGACAAATGTGATGAACCGTGTTGGCAAGTGTTAACTACCTGCTTGGGGTCTACGTGATCATTGCTACTAGTGACTAGGTACTCTAAATAATATGACTCAAAAATTAATTCTATTTGCAATGGTTCGTCTTATTCCGTTGTTGATATTTGTGACTGGAATTCGATCATTTTTAGTCATCCTATGCGGATTGCCTTGATATAGCCATTACGACGCACGTTATTAAAGAATAGATGGAATGTGAATAGCGGTGGAATCCAGGACGCTTGTTTTGCCCTATTTGGGACTCATCAGTTTGGTGTACCCGGATCCCAGGTTTGATATTATATCCGTTGCATAAGTGACTGTCTGGACTCGGTAGCTTAGTGGATAACGCAATGGCGTTTGAAGCAAGCGGTACTAGATTCAAGTTTCGGAGTGAACATCAAATATGGGTTGCACGTACACTTAACTGACGAGTCCCAAATCAGACAGGATAAGCGTCCTGGATTCCGCTGCTAATCACATCCCGTATATTCTATGGCTCAAAATCGTTTGCATTCTTTCTTTAGATCCTGAGTTTATAAATTCACCATAATTCTATATTTCAATTATTTGTATTTTATTTCGGGTCGTATCTCCGGTGCATAATGTTTTCTATTACTACTAATACTGTTACTACCTCTACTACTCTGTGATTTGCCCTAACAGCTTCATACTACAGTACTAATGGTTTATGGCAACGCCGACCGATGTACCTGTATACGAGGTTGTATGTTGGGTTTGACTGACTGACTATTACCATTCTTTCGATTTTCCAAAGCATCAAGGTCACCCATAATCCCAAAAAATACCTACCCTTGTACATAATTTCGCGTTCGGAGTGCAGGTTCTCCTATGCTTCCCGATTTCTATTTTGGTATCAAGATTAAGAGACTTCTAGGGACTAGGGAGTCGGCGTCTAAACGTCCAGATACAATGTTTATCAGCCATTGCACATTTAATTATGTCTTAGTATCCATAACCTTGTTTGCCAGTCTGAACTCTATCATTTGACGTTTAATATTTTATTCAAATGAATTTATTTTTTAGAGAGAGTAATTTACAACACTGTATTAAGAAACTGAATATAACAAAGATGTTTCAGACAACCCCAACATTATTGCATGACAGTATGAGACAATATGCGAATTCCAAATTATGTATGTTATTATTTATTCGTGAATATCACCATCTTCTTCGTCGCTTTAGTGAAACAAGCACAACTTCATCCACTATACCTACAATATTTACTTGTACTGGATGTGATCCATTTAGTGTGTATTGCAGCAAACAGTTTTTAATGAATCTTTATCACTGGTCTATCAAAAATCCATTTCTTTTAGTACTACAAATAGTATACCTTTTATCAAGACCATTTGGTATGTCTTTGGTAAGTTGGAAACTTTTCATCTTCTAATTACTGTTTACTATTTAAGTAGTTAGCAGGAATAAATGCACATGTTAATTCACATGATTAATTAATATTATAAATTCTGTTCATGTTCATAGTTTAACATTTCCATTAATCTGTTTAAGTTGAATGACTGCAGTTTATGATACATCAAACGCATCGTCCATACATATGAGTGTTACGTACAAAATAATTCAGCTAGTAAAATTACCTACAACCCAGATTAAATCCTTGTACTTTACCCCATGTACGTACAGTTGAATTTTTTGTTAGCCCTCATTATAGACGATATGTGCAAAAATAAACACTTGGACTTCAAGGGACAGAAAATAATTATGTAGTTTTACGGACCCTAATTTGGGTTTCTTTGTCTATTTTAAAATGTCAAAATATTGAATTGGAAATCCCTGTAGCAGATATCAACTTGATTCTGTGATAAAAAAATTGACAAACAGTGAAAATCACCGAAGGGTTATTTCTAGGGGATAAAATATCTATGGGATAATTCTGCGAGCCCAACCTTCCAATTTGATATCTGAACAAATGTGTTTTTCAAATCGAGTAGGGACACTACATACATAACAAGCCAATGTCATGTTATAGATGAGACCTCTAAGTCAGGATAGAAAATTTACTACACACTCAACTATCAATGTACAATCTGATTCTTGATGTCCGAGCAACAAAAATAATTAAATAGGAAAAAACTGCTCAAGAAGCTTCGATTTCCGTATGTTTGTGTTTGAGAACCAAAGCGTTTCTCCAAAATGTCCAGAAGGGCCCTGAAAACTCTGGAAAATTTTTTATCCCATCAACGCTGGGTAGGAGTTTCTCAGAATAATCTAAAGTGGAAATTCACGTGTCACACTTCTTATCGGATGATTACCTATTCTGCTACTATGTTCAATGTAGTTCCGGAAGCTCAGGGCCATCTGAAATACCCTCAATTTTCTATATAAACAAGTTAACCTTGAAGTAAAACTTTTTTCACACTGCACGCCGTTTCTCTCGTGTTCACGTTGCTTATATTTAACCTGGGGTTTATAAGGAGAGCTTAGGAAACCGATTTAAGCGTTTGGTCGGAAATGTTAGTTTGAATAAGCAACACCGCTAGTGTGTATTTATGTATATACATAATCATTTAGCATAAATGAGGGCATAGACTTTGGCAAATAAATGGCTTACCTATTGTATATCATCGATGCTATAAATCGACTGACCATAACATTGACATGTGTATTTCCCTACATCTTATCCAGTTTTTTCGTTCTGCCACCATTTATTGTAATAATTGTATAGCATAAACAAAAAGCCCTGTAAAACCAGGAGTGCAAAAAAATATAACTAAAAAATATTTTGTTCTTTCGTCTTATCTTTGCGTATACTTTCGTTAGGATCAAGTGATTGCTAATCCTGTACTTTGTACTGTTCACAGAGTTGCAACTTTGCAACAATCGATAACTGCTCATTCTAAACTGATCCCATATTTTGATAAATGTCAACCTTCCACTACTTTATTAGATGATCTACCACTTTTTGAATTGGATTTTTTATCTAAAACTATATTTACCGATACCATGAGTATTTTTTGTAAATATGAATAATAAGAATGTAAATACGTAAAATCAAGACGACAACTTTTTTCTCTTTCATGTTCACGTTCTTCAATGTACCTTAACAACTTACGTTTGAAAGTCATTTGATTTTTGTTGTCGAATTCATCTTTCATTCCTTAAATTAAAACATGCATTGGTTAGTTTATCGTATGTATTGATCTTGAATTTATTCAAAGTTTTTAAAAACAACCTTTATTACTATAAACAGTGAGTGTTTGGGATAGTGATAAACTCAAGATACTACCGATTTATGGTGTATATGCACAAAAATGCCTAGAAAAATTGATGTTATGCAAAATGACAAGTAATTTGACCAATCAAACAAATGTTCATTTAATGTAACCAACGGGTATAAGTCATCGCGAAGTTGGTTTTAATCACCAGTAGTAGCATTTGACTCAATATTCAAAAGATATCAACCTAACCACAAGAAATTTGTTCCAAGTTCCCGTAAAATGACACAAAACGCCTCCCCAGTTCGCCTTAGCACTGGTTTTACAGCCGTTATCGTCTACCAATTAAAAATTGCATTCTAGTTCTACAAGTCAGCGCTTTCTACTTTTGAAGGGTTAAGGTCGTTTTCTTATATAGTGCTCTCTCATATCCAGTATCCTCATTCAATTATCCGTAAATTTGCGGTTATAGTTTACTGTTAAAATGGTGATTTCAAATTTGTCAGAGTTACAAAATCTAATTTACATTTGGCAAACTAAAACCGTCATTTTACTGGTGCATCGTTAGTGCTCAGTAACAACGTACCTAGCAGAATACTAATATTGCGTTGCGGCTATCACCCTAGTATTTATTCATGCTTGAAATCAGACGATATTAATACTACAGTGATAGAATTGAACGATTTTACGGAGTCCTAATTATTTCGAAGATTATTTTCGCAAAGGATATAAGTCCCTAGACTTTTGGAAAGCATCGAACACTGGACAGTCGTTCTTTGGTACTGCTCGACAAGTCACTCTTACTTTATGTGTATTCAAACCGATGACATTCGAATGTAGTGGAAACAGTGTTAGCATTAAATCGCCCATGATCGATGTCGACTTCTTAAATGTCTACAGCTAAATTTATTAAGTTAACTGGTATATTTCTCGACCACATAGGTACGATATTTTGATCGAAACGAAATAGTGAGTAAGCAAAACAAACCATTTTGTTGGTTTTCCTAAAATCAACCATTTATTCCAAATATTTAGCAGAAACCTTAGCTTCCCTATCGGTTGAATTTCTTAGTGACTAACTTAGCTGTTTTGTTTTCTATGATATTCCAGGAGTTACTGTTCTTTTTTTATTACTTTCATACTCCATCCAGTATTTTTTGAGTGAATAGAAAATCAAATATTAGGTTGTACTATTCTCAATTTTATAGATGAGGGATTTTGTTGAAGGATCTTTTCTTAGCCGTATGTTCGGACTAAAGTGACGTAAACGAGATTGTTGCGTACATATATAGTTGGTACCTCTTGGTTTAGAGTCCCCTAACTTGTATCTACTAACCATAAAAACCTTCACTAAATTCTTAAATTTCAGTGAGTCACTAATTTTATTTGAAGTTATGGTCTCAGGAATCGCATTTTCTGCGTATTTTATACTATCTTGGTCTATAGATTCAGATCCTAGAATCAAGATATTTAGTCTACAGACGGCTTCTGATTGTTATGAAATATTGTTGTCCTTGATAATTGCGTTGTACGTTATTGTGCGCTTTATTCTGATTACTAAGCAATATCTTCGTGGTTTTATTTCATACTCAAATAATATCCCATTCGTGACTGGTAAAGCATATTTGAACAGATCTAGAGATTGCTGGTGCGTACATTAGGTTCACTACAATAACAGCTACTATTTATCACAGTTGGTGTCACGATGGAGGACACTAATTCAAGAGGGAAAGTATTTTAGGATTAAATGGAACTAATTTTGGTTCCGAAAACGTACAACTTGCCATAAATACCTACGCTCAAGTGTTCGAAATCTCCATAACGGTACATTCGAATAAAACCAATAATCGAGGTGCGTGTTATTTGTTAAAAAGCCAAATTTAATAATGGCCTTGCAGAGCTTGTCACAGTATTAAAAGTAGGCTTTCAACTTGTTCGATCAGTTCATATCGAAATAAATCGTTTTAGAAAAACAAATGGCACAAATATACTCAATTTTACTGAATCAACGAGGAAGTTCTCAGTATCACGCTCTGTTTTCTCTATTAAAGAAGTGGCCATTAATTAGTTAAACTGGGTTACCGTATAATACTACAATCGTGTAACGTTAATGCCGGCTAAATTCCGTACTTATATTTGGGAAATGTTGTTTCGAAATTATTACAGCTCTAAGAACCCAGTATTTCAGTCACAATAGATGGTTGTGGTCAGATAAACGAATTTGTTACCGTTAAGATAATTTTGATCAGGAGTTAAAAATACTTCTACAGGTAACTGACCGAACAAATAAATGTAGATAATCTAAAAACGCCTTCCCAGCATTTTGTAGCTGAAAATGTAACCGACTTATTGTGTTGCAATCTACAACTACTAAACACATCTCTTTACAGTGTGATTCAACCTGAAATTCTGCTTTTGTTAATCTCGACGAAATCTTACATATCCTATCGGTTGTTCGGTCAGTGATTCTTGTCAATTAGGAACCAAACAAATATGACTTACAAGCTACCTAACACTTGTGATCGTGGAATTAGTAACACTTTTTCATTCGTTATCATTTTGCAATAATCTCGTGATTATCGTTAGCCAGCTTATTGTGTACCCGATCTTCACAGAACAAAAGTGATTCACCTTACCAGTTGAGTATGTCTAAATACCTCGTTATTAGTGAATCGCGTACATAAGGACTAATAAGATCTTGAGCATAAATATAGCTGACAGATTATAGACTACTCTTCCGTACAGTTTTTATCATTTACAGTTACTATCCGACTGTTTTCTATACTGTTTACTGATCATAAAGCCAGCACAACTTTTGATGCCATGTAGAATTTCGATGCTTTCTTGTTTATTTTGACCGGTCTAGTTGTAACAAGAGTGATCCTGCTATATGAGTGAGATCCATCTCAAAATCTGGGATTCAGAATTCGAGTTGAATCATAGATAGCAGCAGTATGTTAATGGTTTATACAACGCAAACTGAGCAGTGTAGGTCATTAGACCCTGCGTTTAGATAACTGACTAGCCACTCGGGGTAAAAGACCAAAAAACGTAAGAGCAAAAGCGATTTGCCTGAAGAGTTGAGAAAATGGCTATTTATTACGCTTGGAAACCGTCGCATATGGTGTAAGTTGTTTCTCTAGTAAACAAATGATGGCACTGCAAGTATACAGACAATTGGTGTCCTTATATGTGGTACAGGTCTTGCATGGGGAAACCAAAGTATTTTATTGCTACCAGAGACATAAATCTCTACCAATTGCTGCCAGCAAACGTCACAATGTAGCTGGAGAGTCTGTGGGGATATAAACACAAAACAATAAAACGTCGGTCTGAACCTTCGGGAAACTATTGTGTAGATTTACTTTCGAATACATGGTTCACGGATGCCTGTGAAATCCGACGTTCCAGTTAAAAATGTTCACCACCAGTCTTTATTCGATCTTACTTCACGTACAGGGAAGGCAAGATGGATTAGTAACTTTAGGAAAACTGATATATACATACTATGGCAGAAAAAAATTACAGCTTCTAAAATCAAGTTTTAGTTCACATCTTTTCAATAATTAACTTGCATGGTTAGTTGGGTAATATTGATGCTAACTGAGATTTCTGCGAATTTGATAGGTAATCTGGAAAAACGACCTGAAATTCAACTATCATATCGCCAAGGCGACTAGGTTCCTTCAAAAAGGGAAGACCTTGATGTGGAATACGTCTGGTTGTCCCAGGTTTGATAATTTCAGTGAGTTGGATGTTTATTTGTCCTTCATCGATTGTTGGTATTGAGATAGTACCCCCACAAAGAGCTTGTTTTAGGCTAATTTTAGCCACATAACGTACATCGCTACCTTCACGCTTGAAATGTTTGTGTGTTCGATCTTTAACAACGAAAACAACGTCGGCAGGAACATTGCCTTTAATACTCTCATCACCCTCCCGAGGGAACGTGATTTTTGTACCAGCTTTCCAACCTTTTTTAACTTCGATTTCAACCGTCTTTTCTTCCTGACGAGTGGTTTGTCTGTCTGGATTCAAACGAGCTCTCGTAATACGAATTTTCTTAGTCGTTCCATGAAGAACGTCTTGAAGCGAAACTGACAAGTCATGATAGATTGGAGGATCCTGTTGAGGTTTTCGACCACCTGTCGTGCTGACATTTCTAGTTTCAAAGAAACCCTAATGAAAAGACGTACGTAAAAAATGAAGCAATAGAATTTACAAGTCACTTAAAAATGTATGAGGACTTATAGATACGAGAAAGATGTTACCACTCCACGAGTCAAGGTTTTTCGGTCTGAGATCCAACCACTGGGTCGCGACTGTACGAGACTGTCAGGTTATTTGGTGAACAACTACCTGCACCGTGTCAACCACACCAAACATTCCCTCAGTTCACTCAACTTCGATACACACGCAGCTTAGGTTATCTAACCAACATCATTGTTTCATGACACAATTCACCATACTACATTCTAGTATTTCAGCAAAAATCCAAGTTGGAAATAGAATGCTGTCCCAAATAATGACAATCACTTTATCTAGTTCTGTTTGAGTCCACTAAGGATTCTCTCTAGCGGTAATCCTTGACCTTAAGACACCACACAACTCCGCTGACCGAGCGGTTTGGTGACAATGCTTGGCACTAAAAGGAGCACCAAAGACTCTCTATTCAAACACCATTGGTATGGTCGGAGCTTGTGGCGAATTGTCATCAGAATTGATAATATCAAGTGGTATCCGTTGGGGATGTCGACTGTCTCGATTCTCGTTTAGTTTTGTCATACACGTGCTCCCGCAAGTAACACTTTCTTCACCGAACCTTTCACTTGGTCTACGATGAGATTCGTTTATCGACTTGGAATAAACACCTGGTGGTTCTGTTTTGTAAAAATGCTGGTCAAATTCAGATTCATCTGATCACCTCGAACAACAAAGCAAGCAAGTTTACGATGTTGCCTTAAGACTGGTCTACATCAACGCCCAAACTAACAAAGGCAGTGAAGTAGTTAGGTGTGTTGAATACTTCGCTGACTTTAGAAGCTCGAGTGGTACTCGCGACCAGTGGCTGGAAACTTTTGGTGATCTGATTTAAGATCTGTGGTGTCTTAGATACATTTAGTCTTTGTCTTCCAGTCGATTTGAAAGTCTAATATGCCTTAAAACATACGTTTGCACTCCATATTTTAAAACCCCATTCTGAATATTTAGTTGTCATTATTATTGCTACAACGTTTTGACTTTTGTCAATCAACCTGCGTTAGTTTATGCATCCGGGCAGTATCACAGCCCTCACACAAATCAAATGAGATTTATGTGGAGCATATGTATCTGGTGCCTCCTTGTACCACCATCTATGTGTTCAAATAAATGAATAAAATAATAATTTTTGTCAATCAAGCTGGTAATCTCATTTTACTGTGCTAACATGGTTAGGCAACATAGGCCGACGCACATTTTCGCCAGATTATGCTGGTGACGCCTTAGTAGAGAATTGTTGTCGGCTTGAAAACAAGGAACAAAGCTTAGTAGTCACCCACTAAACCACTAGAGATTACTTATCGTTAGTTTATAACAAACGTGACAAGTCACTATCACTACTTTGGACAGTATGTCCAAAGATAAATCTCAGATCGATCGTTTCGAATAGTGCATACGAAGAGAGCGTCCATTATAACACTTTTGAGCTTATTTTGTCCCAAAGCATGTTTTGATTGTAATGAGGTTGTTGGTCGCATAAGTAATAACATATGAGCTTCAAATCATCGACCATAACGATAAAAACGCTTACCAAAAAGTATACCGTCAATGTGATTAGCATTGGTTAGAAATTTCATAGATTCCAGGTCTTATTTTTATATGCCAGATAATCTTGTGGATTCTTTAGTCACTTGTGCATAATCAACAGATCTTTAAATGCAATCATTCAACACAAAACTAGGGCAAATCCTGACAAATCACAATGTCAATGATTATACAAACAATTCCTTATCGTGCTAAATATCCTACATTGGTAGCATATAGATTAAACACCTCGATGGTTCATAAAAAACCGCAAGCCTTATGTATGAACGCTTTGAAACAAACAAATTGAAACTCAAATAATAGAACAAAATTAAATCCAATGTGACTGGATGGATCGTTCAGTTTTCCCAACTTTACTTAGCTGTCCAGTGAACAATGCAGACTGTTAATTATTCCCTAACTTAAATATTATACTACGGATTATGGCAACAAAATCTAGTCTTGTAACTTCGTTAATGGACAGCGAGCACAGTCTAAAGTTACTTAAAGGGTGTCTACTTTTCGTAGACAAAAGCTCGAACTGGCCTGAAAAGTATGTATTTCTATCTGTAACCCTGAGATGCTTGTTTCATTATCAATCTGAGAAATGAAAGGTTATAAAAATCATGGACTCAACATAAGTTTATACAATATAAACTAACGAAAATAAACGACAATATGTAGCTGAATGTAAGTGCAACTTACTCCAAAAGGTGTGCTACCAAAGAAATCATCGACGTTCATAGGCTCTCCTACGGTACTACGCCTACCTCCTGATGTGAAAAACCCCGAGAAAGGGTCATCCGTGCCGAAGAACATCCTAAATGTTTCTCGTGGGTCACCATGGAAAGTATAAGTGTAGCCTTGTCCACCTTCGCTCGAAGTGGGTCCACCCTTAAGTCCCTCCTCACCATATTTGTCATATATTTCCTTCTTCTTAGGATCGGATAAAACCTAATACGAGAAACTCATTGGGAAAAAAACACTTACGTCGTACGCTTCCGCAATCTCTTTGAACTTCTCCTCTGCGTTTGGAGACTTGTTCTTATCCGGATGATATTTAAGCGCTTGCTTTCTATAAGCTTTCTTTATTTCATCGTCATTTGCACCTTTAGATATACCAAGAATCTTGTAATAGTCCTTCCCCATCGTTGATGATTAGCGAAGTTTCTAAATTCCCAGTGACCTACGTAAAAGTAAGTATAAACAATTCGACCTCCGAACACTGAATGACAGATTAATTTATTTCCTTTGAGTCACTTATCCATAAATATCGATGAGCTTTCAATGAAGTCCACTAATCTCTTTTAATCTCTGTCTACTCAGAAGTTTATTTACTTGCATAGTTATGATTGACGCCCAACAAATCCTATCGTATACTCCGTTTATTTGGAGCAAAACTAATGACAACTTTTGTTCAGGAAACATTTTTGGCTCATTTCGTCTTTGTAGAACAGTGGTATTAAACTACATCCTTACATGAAGGAATACAAATATTCCCTTATTTAAAATATCATCAGGCGCAGCTAATTTGAGCGGTAAGTAAACCGCAAAAATAAATAGTTCTGTAAGTCGTTGACATCGGTGATGACCTCACCAGTTTTACTAGATGCAATGTCGCTGAGGGTACCTGGCCATGTATACGTACCAGATTGACATTGGTTACGCAGTTCCATTCATCCCTCGCAACAACAAGTCTCGTCAGATCAAACACTGATCGCCACAATGACTACCTACCAAATATATTTTCAAGCTCCTTCATTTCTGCCACTTTGTTTGATTGAGTTTGGAATCCTTCGGTTATAAGGGCGTTTTGGAGACAAGTGTTTTCAATCCTTGAATATCAGTGACATCTTCAAACGCTTAATGCTCCAGTGGAAAATTTCCTAACTTTGCATTTCTATGGGAAAATTAGCTGGTGTTAGCGACTCGGTCGTTTTTCTCCTACTTTTAGCCAGTGTTGTTCCGAATTATCATCTCAAGACTGAATGACTGAACAACAACCCAGTTCCAAATTATCCGGTATCTGAATTTGATAACCAGAGGCGTTAACATGGGCGTTGTGAATTTACATATTTTGAGTATAATCCCATTTGTCTCAGGACAGTAGAGTTCCTGAAACCAGATGCTTTTGTATTTTCAGCCATACATATGATTACCGGTACTCAAGAACATAAGATTAGACTGAAAAGGGATGAACTGAAGACAAGAATCAGCAAATGAATAAGGCGGAGAGGAAATTAAATGAAAATATGAAAGCTAATAAATAACTGAAGATAATGTGAGCCAAAACACGGTAGAGTAGGTTAATACTGTGAAACTAGGATTTACTGCAAGACTTGGTGGGAATAAAAACTTCATGATCCGAATGTGTGTATATATGTTCAACTGCAGTTACATGAAAAAACGATGGTCAATATTTAAATATTTAGTAGCCCAATATCCTTCTTAAACTTCCAGTTGGGAGATGTGTGGTTGTAGAATTGTGGACTGGTTCAATATTAGCACATTTATCCTTGCTACTATAATAATTGACCGAATCACAAGACTGCAGACTTGTCATAATGCAACTACCTGATCCATACGATCTTACATAGTAGTTCCATTATTCTTTACATTGACACTCCCGATCGTAACCATCAGAAATATGATATCCTGAACTTCTAGAAAACATATTTAGGTCGAAGATAGAGCAATGTATTTGATGCAAAAAGGCAAGAGGTTATATAGAGTGACCATGCTTACATAGCTCAGTCATGTCACTTCGATTAATTATCCCCACGTACATTATTACTGAACTTCTGTCTGAGATAAATTTTACATTTGAATTCTCACAGTTATCTTATATCCAGCTTTGAGGATCGTGTGGTTAGAGCCGTTAACACCACAGGGTCAAATGGACTGGGAGAGCACCTGGGCATTGGGGACTTGTGGTGTGAAAGGGTGAGATCATCTAAACGTTAGTTATTTGAGGATTACTAGATGTAGGCCCTCTGATGGGCGTCATACAAAATTACTTTATTGGGGTGACCTGGATGATACTGTATTTATCGCGTATATTGGAATGATTTTATCTGCTGTTGTCTTTATTCTACTAGAGTTTTAGTTGTTCGCTGACGTCGATCTTCATAAGGTTTGTCCATTGATCCTGTTACTCACCTTATTTCACATTTCTGAACGTGTTTCAAGAGATTCGTATGTACTCAAGGAAAACGGGAAAAACTCTGTGGGTTTTATATGCGCTTTTATGCATGCATAAATGTGCGTAGACAAAAATTCCGTTTATACATTTTTTGTTCTAAATCTGTTCTTTTCGCAGTAGCAATATGGACCTCCTTGTGGAGAATGTAATACGATGTAGTTAACTAAGTGAGACAGCCAAATTAGAACTACTGAACGAGTAGTGACATAAGCGTATGTTTATTTAATAATTTCAGCAAGTTCATTCACTGATAAAACAGTACTGTCAAAATGTCAATTACAACTGTCCACACAACAGTAATAAAAATAAAAGTCTTCATATGGTTGTTGGATATTCTCGCTGACTCTGGATTTCAATCGAAAACTGCAGTTCCCACACGACACAACCGTAAACGAGGTCACAATATGGTATGGCAGAAATGTTTACACCAGTGAACAAAGCAAATGGTCCAACAGCCCATCTCCTTTGGTAGTCCCTCTTCTCAACCTAAATATAACTGTTTCCTTGAGCCTCTTCCTTCACATACATGACCGGAAATAAAACTATTCAAGTATTTTGTACATTTTATACATAAATTTATCTTCACTTTGTGTCGGTGCCATCATCAACTTGTAGTGTCCTGATTTATCCGAGATTACAAGAACCTGACTGGTCAATCCAGAGGTTACACAAACCAGTCATTCTGAATTCCAAAAATTATAAGTTTCATGGTACCTAATATATCTGTCTGCTTTAACAACGGTCGTTAAGGACTTCTTTTGGTAATACCCAACTCTTCGCTTATACTGAAGAGTTAGATTGCTCCGATAAGCAATCGGTTTATCGGCCCCACTGGATATTTCTACGTGGAGAGCATTTTTTCCGCATTCACGGTGTAGATCGCCAACGTAGATGATCTAAGACTGCGGAAAATTTTTAGTTCAAACTCACCGTAAATTTCTAGCATTCGTATCCTCTGTTTGGCCATGGAACTCAACAATTGGGAATTAGGCAGGCAGTGGTAAAAAGAAGTAAAACATTCTAGTGGATAGTGGTTAAGCAGAATGATGGATTTATAGTCGACAGTCAACCTTGTCTCGCTTATACCAGTGGATAAGTTACAAACAGATGTGCGTTCGTGTTGCCTTGTGGCTATACTCACGAGTGGTTTATATTTTAACAGACATATTACACAGGAGCATTTACATGCTGGTAATGCTTGTTAAAGAACCACGATAGCCGATTATAAACGTAGTTGATTAGTTAGATCTATCGATTGGACTAATTATTTAGGTTTAAATGCTAATCAACATTGACATGAAGCAACGAAAGTTCACAGTAATAGATTGACATAGGCGATGATAAAAATGAAAAAGAATAAGTATAGAATGCAATAATAAAGATCATAGTGATAGGTTGCGATACTCGAAGTCTTGCTCACCAGTGTAGATCACCAACGTAGACGATCTATGTCGAAAATGATTGCAGGCCTACTCGAGTTAGACGTGAATGGTGTGACAAACTAGCTAACATCGAAGTCACACCTCATGGTCAGCACCTTACGTGGACTACCCCATTGACGTATCAAGGTACCATAGATGCTTTGAAGACTGTACAACACAGTGGACGTTATTACAGAAATATATTAGTTAGGGTAGATACAAGCGAAAGTAAGACCACTGCCGCATGGGCCTGTCCATGGCATATGATTAACTAATGCGCGTTGCTTGTACATGACCTTGGCAGGGAGCGATGATCTGTTCGACATTCAGTGATCCAACTGCCGGATGATTTGGCTAGGGCTCGGTGACATTTCACTGGCCCTACAATACTCCCCACCAGATTCAACGGCCGTTTGAATCGGTACCAAACATGTTGTGAGCAGTTGCGCGCCGGAGAGTGCCAAACGAATATTATAAATCCTCCAGGTATTGCTTATCTGTAAAAGAAATGGAAAGGAGGCGGCAGAAACTGGTCGGGAAACAGTGAGTCATAATATGTTAGTAGGACGTTGCTTAAACATAAATTGATTAACCATAGAAATAATGAAAAGAACAAAACGTTTTATTGTTCTATCAATTCGCGCTGAAATATATAGCCTTGACAAGTAATTCAGTTCCTCCGATGACGAACGTTAAGTCTGCCGCAAGAGTAGTGATGCTAAAGCGATAGTAGGATAAATGTATTATCAATCGATGTCCATGTTTGTACAGTCATTAATTTAGATTTGTAAGTCGGACAGTGTCGTTGACAGCTATTAATTAGTGTTCAATTCTAGTTATATCTATATCTAACAGACTAACCGTAAATACAGAAGTATAACCGTGAAGAGTGGTCGTGATTTCGTTGTGCGAATCTATTGACCAACTTGTAGTCAGAGTTTGAAAAGTCGATGACTGCTGTTACAGTCAGTAAGGTTCGAAGGCTACAAATCGACAACAAACGTGGCACGATGCAGTCTCTAAAAGATGATTAACGGTGAGTTCTGCGTGTTTGTTCGGTAAGTGAACATAAAAATATCGAAAAGAACATAAGAAACCAAGAGTGTCACTCTGGACTCATGTCAATGATACCCGTGAAAAACGCTGTCAGTGTTGGGATAGAGGCGACAATATCGTTTTCAGTTTGCAGGAGATTTGCTCGACTGCATAAACTGATGATTCGCGCGAATGATATTGTCGTCAGACCACTTACTGAACTGGACAAGTTTTAAATCGTCGAGTAGTTGAACGGCCGATTGATGTACCGAAATCCTCTGTTAGATAACAGCCACGAGGAAACAATACTTCATAAAATAAAGTACGACGCCGAAGTAGAATAACTACAATAGTTCGGATGTGTTACAATGTCAAGTCTAAATAACATCGTTCTTACGTATACTGACAGTTGCGCTGAACGTTCGTTTAGGTATTATTAGCGTAACAGTTGGATGTATGAATAAAAACATATACGAAAACTATGGTTGGGTTCGTGGAGAATTTTCGAGGACGTTTAGATATTTTCCATATTTTCATAATCGAATGATTTCAAACCCAGCCAAACCAAGAATCAGGGACAAAGGAGTTTGTCAGTAAAAAGATCACCGGTATGAAGTGTATCATTGGTTGCTATGAGGTAGAGAACCATTGGGCATGATGCAACAATATACTCAAGGACATCGTTTGACAGCCGACTCTGAATAAATATCATAAAGGCTGTTCAATTAATGAACAGTTGTGATGTTCTGTTTAGACTTCAGTGCAGTGCATCTAAGGCATGTTTAAGATAGTCAAGTGAATGGATTCTGTTAGAGCTGAACAGGATCAGTAGTTTCAATATGACTACTTGAACGAACCGAATCCTGATTAAATCTGCAGTTTCAAACAAGTTATCAACAATCTAGAACTGTGTGACTATGAAAGGAAAATTATGTCTACTTAGTTTTCAACATATTGCCATTTGTTCTCTGTTTTATTCGAATTAAGGATAGTGATAGTTATGTATTCTGCTTGTCAGATAGTGCACTTAACATGAGAATTCGCCAGCCACGAGAAGCATGCTGATACTGGATAGACAGAAAGACAGTAGACACTTGTGGATATGTTACTCTCAGGGTTTATTCTCATGTGGTATATAATCAGTTATCTCAATAATTTTGACCCTTCAAAACTTTGATCCACATTCCATTTTCCGTTCTATTATGTAGCATGCGCAGCAATAGCGCTTCCACCAGTACTTACAATATAACTACAAGGACGATTAGAAGAGGTGAAGGTCTAAATTCAGTGGTTAATAGTAGTTCAAAAATTTCCGTTCCTAGCAATAGGGTTCTAAGAAAGCTCAAAATGACACCAGTTAAATAACTTCATAGTAATATGTACTAGATGGATCACTAAACTCAGACACCAAAACTGAATCTCAAACCAAATAATTTGAACCACACTCTTTCCCGGGTTTCCTTTTCTGATAAGACTAATTAACACAAAAGGAGAAAATGGCGTACTAACTTGCAGTTTGTCCTGATTACTGGGTAGAAACAACACAAAAACAACCATTGTACAGCATGTTAGTTAGCGTTACAGATTTTGATCACAAGTTCTGCGGTAGCCGGGTTCGCTTCCGCCATGATGCCTTAGTACTCAAGCAGCACCATGGTTATGGTAAGCCACACCCGTTCGTGGTTCTGGTACGTTATCTGACAGTGTAGAAAAAATACACTAACGAATCTACAGAAGGAGAAACCCTAGACTCCACTGGAAGCAATCGTAACAACCCCCAAATGTGTATCGAGATCGTCGAACACAGGCTCAAATAAACACGCGACTATGGGTGCAACAACTCATAGACCAATGAAATTATCGTATGTTGCTAATACCTTTAAATCTGTTTACAATGAGGAGCAGAAAGTGGGCAGTGAGAAGGGAAGTGGGGAAAACAAAGCTCTCAAAACTCTAAAAATTGAAGACGAGGAACCTCCCTCACTATATTTAGTGTCCCGATGTCGGAGAGCAATTTATTAGAAAGTTTGTCAGCCATTTACAATGGCTGACATACAATGTTGGGGAAGGACTTTACTTTAGTCAGGCTTTGCCGCTTGTATAAGGGCCAAAACGTAGCAAAGGACAAGCTCTCTTAACTGGGGGCAACTTTGGATTTAGCACACGCTACAGAGGTTATCTCAGAGAACACTGTGTGAAGAACCCTCTCAGATCCAAGTTGGATACAAAAACAGCTGTAAATTCACCAGATAACCAATAACTAACCAACAAAGTAATTCACGGAGTTCTTGAGCTGGTAAATTATATTCGAACCGGATCTCACTAACGCAGTATACAATTCAGACATCGGCTATCACGTGGCGTAGGCCTTCGCACCATTACGACGATTAGTGCGTCAGGGCAACCTCGTCCGTCGTATTCCATGATCATTAAATCTTCGCGTCCGAAGGCTGTAAACTTCAGAAGTCGAGAGAACTTAACGGCGGTCATTCAGGCCTAGCGTATTTATAGTATTCTAATTATAGTATGAATTAGGAATTCCAGGATTAACGCAATTGAATTAAGAAGACACAGGCACCAACGAATGTATTATATTTAGAATTCGAAATCAAACATTCAACCAGTACAAAGGTATCATTAGTCCATTCAAACACCACATCCGCCACAGCTTAAATAGAAGTATAAGTGTTTGTAATCGGTTGTACGTCTTCTTGTTAAGTTCATCCTGAGTCTGTCCGACATTGTATAAGATAAAAGCTTTGTAGTATCTAGAAAGTGCTCATTAGTATTGGAATTAACAAACGAAATCGGAACAGACTCACCTAGAATTGTATACAATCAGCATATCGGTTTTGTACTGAAATCATTAATATCTAGAATATGAACCATAGATTTTTCAACCCTATCCTCCCCCACGAAATAATGTTGGATCTTTATATCCCCAAGTTATGAATAATGTGGCTTCATTTAAAACATATTTCTCACATTGTTTAGAGTAAACATTAGAACTGTTTTTGTGATAAGGGTAAACAGCAGTTGATATGAAATCATCCGAAATGTAATCAAACTCGAGGTCACTTAGTACTCGTGCTTCGCATTGAGCAGGCTTTTCACAAGGATCAAATGCATTATGAGGATAGGTAATATATGATATGACATCAGGATTTGATTCCTCTGAAATATTCTCATGAAATTCATTAGGACTGTCATTGCAGAGCGTAGGATCGTTAGAAAAATCAGCATCTATCCAAACCACATCAGGTTTCCGATCATGATTAGGTTCATTTAACATATTTTCCTCAATATTGCAAGTAATTTCATTAGAAATATGTGAATCATTAGGAAAAGTCATACCTGGTACAATAGCATGAGAATTCTGATAAATCGGTTGATTAGGAACTGTTGTCTCACAAGAATTCTGGATTTCATCTAACTCTGAACTGCCATATGACTCTGCACTGTTTTTTGAAATCGTTGATAAAGATAAATGATCATTAGAAACATCCGAATTATTGAAATTTAAATTACAAGATTTAGTACAGCTTGAAGCAAAATGGACATTAGCTTTGCATACTGACTGAATGTGTCCTACCTTACCACATTTAAAACATTTAGCATTACGAAATACACATGAATTGCGAGCATGAAACTTTCCACATGATAAACATTTACCAAACTTCATCTCACCTTTGTGATTTGCTTTGTAATTCGTCGTTGAAACACCTTTCATATTTACACGAGAATAGGAATCACTGTTAAATGAACGCAAGTTTGATTGACCCTGAGATTGTAGTTCATCACGACGACTAAGCAAAGTATTAGAAATCTTCATCGACTGGATATCAAGTTCATTGACTGCTTCGTAGTTAATACACGCAGTTCTAGCATCTTGAAAGGAACAGTTTGGCATTTTTAACAGCTCTCTTTCCAAACTCGGTATGTTAATTCCTGCAATTAATCGATCTCTCAGTTGCACATGAAGTTGATCACCGAAATTACACTTGGCAGCTTGTTTCTGTAATTCAAGGATGAATTCCCGAGCCTTTTGGTCATTTTGACGAATCATCTTATGAAACTTCGCCCTTTCACAGCATTCAAAACTGGTGCATTTTACATGACTTAATAATAGCACTTTAAGAGTTGCATAAGGGAGTGAGATAGGTTTTTCTGGATATGCTAAAGTTTTTAATAAGCTGTACGCTTCTCTCCTAATGAATATGAGGAAGTGTGCCACAATATTAACATCCTCATCATCTTCTTTGGTCATGCTCCAAATTTCGAACCTTTCCAAATAATCCTCAATAGCTTCAGGAGTTGAATGAATATCCAACTTTTCCATTGCAGGTTCCATCACGACGCCAATATAGTATTCTAATTATAGTATGAATTAGGAATTCCAGGATTAACGCAATTGAATTAAGAAGACACAGGCACCAACGAATGTATTATATTTAGAATTCGAAATCAAACATTCAACCAGTACAAAGGTATCATTAGACCATTCAAACACCACAATATTCCTGATAAGACCCCTCCAATCGCATCAGATGTCGTGGCGGCCGACCTTGGTTGGTAATGCAACAGCAGAGTAGCCCCATGGAGCATATCTTTGGGTCAGTAGATTTTATTCAGCAACTCACGGTACAGAACGCAAAGACCACTGTCCCTCTAGTGAAACGCGATATACAGACAAAAATCTCACACACTTTAAATAACAGTCTGCTTAAGACCCAGAAGACAGACGCTGCGGTAGTGGAGCATCATATGATGAGATAAATTATCAAGTGACCTTATAGCAACGTAAGAAGACTAAGGAGTAAATTAGGATCAATCCGAATTGTATGCTTTCAGTCAGATATGTGTTGTGAACGGGGAAATAAGAAGCCCAGACAACTACGAAAGCTATTTTCTTGGGACGTTATTTCATTTCATTCAAACCTTGTAAAACACTTATATTTATTTTTGTCCCTATTTTATTCTACATAACATGAGCTTTCGTTCTATGCAACATTCACTGCCATACCTTTTTTGTTCCGAAAATATTGTAATTTAAACATAATATTTTGCATCTTATTTTCTACCCTAATTCCCAGTTTCGGGCATAATTGTATTTTTCCAAATTATCGTACGTTGTGGTCAGGATATTCACTTATTTATTCATGTACATTTTTTCACTAATCCGAATTCAGAGAATTCAGTGTCCTAACTGTCTTGTCTTCTCTCACTTGCGTGCTTGCCAACTAATCAGGTTTTAGAATAGTTCTCTCTCTACCCCATCTCGAACTCACGCGTACTAAACTCAAGGTTAACCCGCTCAGCCTATCGCGCCAAGGTCATAATCTAGACTAGACAGATCAAGCTCAAGTCATGACGAAGTATCGACGGGGTAAAAGCGATTCAAGGTCATAACAATATGACTATCAAATTCTTAGCTGAAATGTGGCTTTCGTCATATCAGACACGAAGTGGAAAGGAGAAATACATTAACAGACACATTAAGTTTTAACAACACACAGTACCGAATTAGCTGAGGTGACAGAACCTTGCTGCCTCAATGAGAGCAGGACGGATTACATGATTGGAGGAATATACTGACTCCCAAAGGTTCTAACACCGCAAAAGGTGAGACAATACTGGGTATATTAAAGCTGTCACACCTGGTATCTGACCAAATAATACTAACCAAAGATTTCCATACTCCATGCCCGAAACTTAGAAAACAGGATACACCTCTACAGGGTGGTCTCATAAGCAGCTTACCACAGCCATTAAAAGTTCAGGAATGACTGAACATGTGGGTGGCGCCATGACATGAGGCAGAGATGGAAAATCCCCACGAGCATATTATCAGAACACCAACATCACTTTCCTCAATGCAACCCCCGAAAAATTGAATATCAAAAAGAAAATACTCAATTACGACCTCGATTGTTTCCACTTAAAGTTACCCTCCTTTTAAATGCCTTCTCAGCTGAAGTGACCACAACCCCATTAGTGGGCAGCTTCAAGAAGAGACTTGACAAACACTTACTTACCCTTAAATTACCATCACCCTATTGAACCACTTTTACCTGTGTCTTCCAATTTTTTACCTATTAGCAACTAATAGACTTATTTATCATTCTTGAAACAGTCTTCTCTTAGAACTGAAATAATCACTTTATTACTTTCACATTGTAGTCAAGCAACCTCTAACCTGGTGACGTGATGACTATTGGTACTCAGAAACTTCACTATTCTGAGAAAATCGTACTCGACCACACCACGGGATATTCAGATACACAAATAACTATCGAACTGACTAGAATTAGTGCAATCGAGTAACAAAACCGCCACCTATTTAAACCTCATCAAATATCTGGAGCCGTACCGAAACGACGAGAAGCAAGAGCCAAGAACTCAATCGGTTTATGCTAGCCCGTGGCGAAGACACTGAAGATACAATCTACTATTACTCTAGCTAATCCCTTAAGAAAATCATACAAAATCTCCAATGGAGATAGAAAAGTTGCGAATTTTCAGAAACCTGCAAAGATGGTTCAAGAAGTTTCTTGTTGGTCACTGATAAAAAAGTCGAAAGTTTAAAATAATATTTAGTTACGTCAGAGATGAATAATTTTGCTATGACCTTCAGGTCACTGAGAAGCAATATTTAGAAATTTGGCTCATGCTGAGTTTCGGTCTTTTCGTTTCCCACTGTTCAGAAAATTCTGAGGTATTTAAAAGTTAGCAAGTGGATCGAAATATTTTGAAAAGTTTACTCCATGTATATGTGAGGAGGAATTAGTACTTAGTAGCATTTTCATCAAGTAAAATTACGAATATTCATTAATGCTTTCAGTGTAAATTTTTCGGGGAAAGTTAACAATGTTGTTTAGCTGTCACTCATATGTAACTGTTGTTGAAAACTGTTCATGCAAAAAATGTTGATAAATTTTCCTCAAATAAACCACTATTTTGACTTGTCGAGTGCTCCAATAATATGGTTGCTCTGAGGTACTTAAGTCGAATTTCCTAAGTATATGGGTGGTAGTGAACTAGTCCATTAAGTTTTGCGAAAAGCTGGCTATTTAATGGGTTAATATTTGGGGAAGGTAAATAATTTAACGTTAACGCTGAAGAGGAGTATATAGTTTGATATTAATTTCGCGTAGTATACAAATTGCATTTATTTCTCAGGTTTCTATTTGCTTTGGTTTAAATACGTTTAAGCAATTGCTAAAGGATTACTTAGCCAAAAACAGATTTGATTCCGATCTTGCTTTTCATTGGGAGGAGTTCTGGCTCCTTCGAATGCTCATACATACATTTAATTGTCATTATTCTATTTTCTCTCGCGTTCTTCCTATGTTAGCCATCCTACTAAGGCTCACTAAAATCATATTACACTTGAAAAGTTTTTTAGTTACGTTTCTGCAGCTTGTCTCAGTAATCCGATCTCACTCAACTACCTTCAAACATTTTGACTTCTAAATACCTATCTAATTCGCTATCAGACTGTGTAGTTAAACTACTCATTAAGCTCCATTGAGTGTCTTGACTGTTCTACAACGTCAAGGTGCGACTGTTGACTTATAGTAACTTGTCAGAAAAACATTAGATCACACCAAAGATGACCTAAATTGGCATAAACATCTCTGGAATTCGGTATACGTAAATTGATCTCATCACCCAAGTCACCACCGGCACTTAGCCACTCGTATGCACACATTTCTCACCTGCTTCAAAATGGTCATTATTAAGAGAGTACAATCGTTTAATCGGTCCTACTTAACCCTGCTGCTTGAATAAAGCAATGGAGAGAGGTAGATGTATGCTCTCACTCTCCCTGAAGTATTTGTATATAGGATTTTCGAGATGTTAATAAACTTCTCAGGGACACCTCTTGAATAGACGATTCTGAGGTACATGTCTGTCCAACAGAATAAAGGCGGTCCTGATGTCAAGAAATGCAACGGTTGTTGGCCTGGAATAAGTATGGTGAGGCCCTAATATTCGGTGAGGGTGAAAATATGATCAATACATATACGTTCAGAACGAGAACCAACCTGCTCTTCGCGAGTCAACCTTTCCTAAGCGAAGTGTGGCGGAAGCCATAAATTTGGACGCAGTCTGAAGTAGAATTATCCCTCGATAGTTAATACATGGGTGACGCAAACTTTTCTAAAGATAGAGACAGCTATTGGCTCATTCCAGGGTGTCGGATCACTTTAATTCTTAAACCTTTGCAAACAACTCAGCCAGTTTAATATCCAGAAGGTCACCATCATTCTTTATTTATTTATGTGAACACAAATATTGGTACATATGCGCCACACAAGCCACTTAATTTGTGTGTGGGCCTTAGTACTGCCTAGGTGCCCAGACCGAGACAGGTGGTTTTACTAGGGGGCCACACCCAGAACCCTCGACCTAAAGGTATGATCCACAAAGCAGTGGAGCAACGTCAGATGCAGTCCCATGGTAGCCGGTGACCAGCAATTGGTTCGTACTCCATTTGTTCCCTCAGGATCCTGTAGCCTATGTTCACTATCGGTTTGAAATCAGGGTTTTTTTTAACTCCCTTAGGTGGATCCTCCATATTCATCAAACCGGTCAAAGCGCCGGACATTCGCTTTTCATCCTCTCAGTTTCGTATACAACACTCCCGTGAGTACGATTTCTCTGGCAGTGGTTGTATGCACGTGACCATGTGAGGGCATTTCGAGAGGGAGAGCAAACTCTCCCCACTGTTGGCCGTACCAGGGCATTAGGAGGCTCCGCCATCCTCAATATTACCCTTATTTTGTGAGGTGTTTTTGGTCCCTTATTATGATTGTATTTGTGTTTAAATAAATAAATATGTTAGCAGTAGATGAACATAAATCGGTAAGTAGTCTAGTCTTGTGTAAAATAGCTTGAGCTTACTTATCTTTTGGCCACGATTTTCAAAAGGTTGTTTGAAGGCACAAGTAGCTTTGGAAGTTATTAGTCCAATTTTTTTTTCGCATGAACGTATCCTTTTCTCATTTAATCAGGTTACAAATACACTTATTTGATGTCTACATCTTATCGTTACACTTCTCTGTCAAATTTATACAGGTCAGAGATCTGAATGCAGTCGAACTTCAAGATGTTTTAAACACTAATATTTCTTCAACGTTTTATCACACTATCGAAACAAGCTATTGGAAAGCTGCACGACTTTCCAGGGGATGGATTTCAATATTTAGTTCATTTTTTGCATTTAATGATCCATTTGCAAAAAATGCACATCAATTTCTAATTCAATCTAATACAGGATGCAACATCCTTTTCTGCTCCGGCCAAATACGCTCATCAAGCGATATAACTCTTGCAAAACACTTTGACTCTGAGAATATTAGTATTGGTCAGGTTCTACTAGATGCATTTTCTAAGGAAAAGAACGTAAATGCTGTTGTTAATTTAATCAATTCTTTGATTGGTTCTTTTGTACTTATATTTGTTAGCGTAAGTTATAATCAATACTTACCACTTAAAAACGTTTAGGTTGAATCACACAGGGTTTATTTCACTCGAGATCCATTCGGTCGTCATTCTCTTGTTGCCAGAAAGTTTTCAGGACTACCTAGTGAATTATTTTGTATCGATTCAGTTTCAAGTATTGTTATTCCAAGCCAGTCTTCTTTTCCGGAAATTAGTTTGGATTCCCTTGTAAGCTAATTTATTTATGTAACTGCTCAACAGTGGACTTTGCTACTTTAATGTTCTGTTTTCACTATTATCATATCTTCAATGTTTGTATTCATTTTTGAGTTTATTATTTTCCGTCCAATTTCCTAAAATAATAGATACTTTAAGTCTAAATCTCCAAATGTTCATCCAGCTTATTAACTGAAAGCGTAGTAGAAAACCTCACATATTTTTGTTTAAAAGTTCCCTAAGTTGCCTTAGAGCATTTAAATGAATGTGTGGAAAAAGTGATGACATAATTGTAAACGAAGCCAGCTTAGAAATGTTACAAACTGGCAGGTAGAATCGATGTTCTCACATCCTAATCAGTCCGGATTCATTTTTTATGAACTTCGCAAGACGATCTTCTTTTTTTGGATCGCCATAAGCTGAATAAATAGGCTTGCTTCTGATTTAGTTGATCAGCAATTACATATATTAGTCAACAGCTTTATTTCATTGTCCTTCAATGGATGAAATCTGCATTTAAGTATCTATGTGTATTCAGATACCAGATTGTTTTCTACCCTTTCTTTTTTGTCATGTGGTTATTTTTTTATTTTGCGATAAAATGATAACTAATTCATACTTTTCAATCAGTTGAAATAATTTTTATTTAGGAAAAAGATGCAAAGGATTGGTTTGAAATACCTGCTTGTGGAATATTTGTATCGAAAATCGTCTGTGACAATGGGAATGTTTTTCTCTCAGATATTAATCTATATCCTTGGTCTGAACAACATTTACTTCTGTGCCCTTCAAATATCCCATTTAAAGTTAATAGAGTTTTGAATGTAAATCAAACTCATTGTAATAGCCTTTCTACAAATATGTGTATACCCACAACTTTAAAAGAAGTACAACAAAAGTTTTTGGATTTATTATCTGCTGTTATACACGATTCAGTTAACTTTGACTTGCTATATGATACAAATTACTCTTTCAATGTATCTGATGTATTAGACGATAATCGGTCAGGTTCTTTATTCGGTTTACTGTTTAGTGGCGGTCTAGACTCATCTGTTATCGCAGCATTACTTGACAGGTCTGTCAGTTACACATCACTTTTTCATGTGGTATGTTTTTTCTCCCTAAATGGGAATTCATTTTCAAATTTGAAAAATTGCTAGTATTTGTTGCCACGACAATCCTTATAGTTTACATAAAGTGAAATAATTAAGAACTATTAGTGTAAAAAATTAAATAACGAAACAGCTACATCATATAAGAACCTGAAACTGTTAGTGTTACTCCACTCAATCATTTCTAATTCAATTGGCGCAGCAGGATATTGTTTACATTTTCGCTCACAAATCCGTCGACATTGAGTGAATTTCACAAGGTTTTAGGTTGTAAACATATTAAGCAAACTTATATTCAACCTCTTCAACTATCGAATTAAAGGCTTGAACCCTGCTTTACTGAATTCGGATTCGTTAACTGGATAGTATCACTATTCCTCATATAATAGTGTGACCCAGAGCTAATTATAGAAACTTATACTTGGTTATTAAATCTGTAGATAATTTGTGTGTGCAAAGTCATTGTGATTCATAAATTTTGAGAGTAAACGAGATGCCACTGATTAATAAAGATATTACTGGGTTGTATAAGTATTATCCCAAGTTTTGTTGTTAATTTTTCATTTTAATGAAAGTGATATGAAGACAAACCAGCGTAACGAATTTTTCTTTTGACGATCTCATCTACTGAAGCCTTACGATAATATTTTTGGCGATCTAATAAATATATTAATCTATTGGAAAATAGATTATCTTATTTTGTGCGAAACTTGACCTACCACAAAAATGGTTCAAAGGTCAAAGTACAAGAGTAGAATTTAAAAAAATTACGGGTCAGGAAGAAATGTGTGATGGTTGTTCACTTGACAAGTGTGAGAAAGAAATAAAGTGCGTGGTGATAATAGCGGCTGAATAGTGGTTACAAAAATTTGCGAGAACTATGAGAACTAACTAATTTGTAAAACGAAACAAGAGAAAAAGATGGAATAGATGCTAGGGGTGTAGTAAAATAAGAGATTACACTTGATTGTTTTGGACAGAGATTTTGTAAAGCCTCTAGGTTGGGCACATTTTTAGTTCGTACTCCCTTAGAGCTTATTCACTTGACTATGTAAATAATTTTGAAATGTAATTCTAGTGGGACGTGATCAGAATTTGTTAAGTGATGAGAGATATAGTCATACAGTTTCAGGAAATGATGTCGTCAGGAAGAAGTTTCCTTCACTGAATTATCTTTATCTCAGATTTTTAATTTTACTACTGATTTACTTGTTTAATGATGCTGAGTTCTTACAAAACGTAACATCCTAAAATCATCTTAATTTACTAGTATTTGGACTCTTGATTGTTTTGGAAATGTAGCCTTCTCAACGTATCATTAGTGTAACGAAATCTTAATTAAATATACTAATACTAGCAGGCTATGCTGTGGTGTTAATTCTAACGCAAACAGTTGAAAATACACTTTATCTTACTATGAAGTAAGATACGGTAACTTGAACCTATATACACATGTCTTAAGCTCTACGTTGTATATTACTGACTAACTGAAGATACAGACTTCGAATTCTGGAAATGCTTGTGGTTATATTCCCGATATGCTCCTTCTGAATTTAAACTGTAAATCGTGTACAGGCTACCTATAGCTACCCATTTAGACTATTAGTTCTCTTCTTTCATTTCTTTACTGCACTGATACAGATATTGAGTAAACTCAGATCTTTGATAATGGAAAGACACACCATTTACTCGTCAATTAATTTCAGTGATCATTTTGCAAAGCCTTACGTTCGATGAAATCAGACTAACTTTCACAAACACGTAAGTGTTTTATCTGTACCACGGGCTTATTAATTTGTGCTATCGAATTTAGCAACTTGTTGTTAGTCATTGTAGATAATTGTTTGGGCATCTGAAACTTTTTATGATTAATTATTTGGTTATCATGTTTCAGCGTATTAGGTTATTTTCTGCAAACAAGTGTACTCTGCATGTTGTTATTCCCCTGTAGATTTGTTCCTGATGACCAGTCCATCGATCTGATTAATGTCGCTTTCCAAAGGAGATGTACTGGTGTTTCTGTTAACAATAGGTCAGTTAATTTTCATGATGCATTCTTTCCAGTTTCATCTTCCCGACTTTGTTCAATTAGTTAGAGATGGTTTGCATCGCCAATCCATATCGCTTCATCAAAGGTTAATAAATCAATTTTGCGTAATCTTCAAGCAGTATGCTTTTACACTTAACTTGGTATCAGGCTGACATTTTGCCTTAAGCTAGTTAATATATATAAACTCTGCTTTGGTGTGCTGTTGTGTCGAGATGGTCTTCTGGCAATCGAAAGGAGATAATATCATTGTCACAATGTGCCGATGAATATGCTGTGGCATTACATTGCTAAGATATTTTTAAGAATAGTCAGCATCTCCGTTATTAATTCCTTGTGGCTATGTAAGTGAAGAATGTGAGAGCTGTACAACCCCTTTTATGTGTCTCTGTGAAGTCCCATATTTTAGAATCAAGTTATGAGAATCATTTGTATCCTTCAATTTTGATCCTGATGGTTTAATTCTGATATTCTGGAAAGGATTTTACAAGAACTGCATCTTAGTAATGTTAGTCTGTTGTCAAGAGGAAGACCGTTGACGTTGTGTGTGTGTGTGTGTGTATTAAACCTCTTTACAGTGAAATAATTTATGCACTGGCCAAATCGAAACTAGTCATTTGGTGATCCATATATTATAACGACTTTTCACCATCGAAGTGTGATGAATGTCTGCTAGACCAGGAGGCTTCTGTTCTATCATTTGCTTTTATTG
The DNA here is from genome assembly GCF_000699445.3 of Schistosoma haematobium. Taxonomy (NCBI): domain Eukaryota; kingdom Metazoa; phylum Platyhelminthes; class Trematoda; order Strigeidida; family Schistosomatidae; genus Schistosoma; species Schistosoma haematobium. The sequence goes on along the minus strand of NC_067195.1, from coordinate 23,962,748 downwards.
ATGAATCTTCGCTAATAGCCCAGATGTTTGTTTATCTGGGCAGTTGTGTGGTTCGTGATTGTAATGGGATGATAACGTGTGTTTAGGCAATCGTTGGCGATCTAGAAAGTATCATGATCTAGAAGAAAGGGATTCAGTAACTTGGTCAAATTTTACACATATCGTTACTGTGGCTTTTATACCACACATCACCAGTCGTTTCTGGAATTGACTGGAAAGAGTGAGGGTGGTCAGTTTAGAATATGGTGCTGTGAAACAGACAGTAACTGTGTTGGGTTAACAACGGTTGGCTAGTCGTAACTCCATTAATGGGGTCCTAGATATATAACCTAGTTGTTTAATATGTTATCATACATAGCTTAAAATAAAAGACAATGAAGATCCTCTCCCAGTTTTTGTTAGGTTTTTCTTAAGTAAGAAGATGATGTACCAAATAAATAAAACATATCTTAACTGCATTCCTGTTTGAATTTCATCCTTCAAAATTTTTCATTATTTTTCTTATTATCATTTAACTACTACCAGATCAACAGACTGTCACGAAACGAGTTTCACTTGTTGGCATTATAAACAACTGACATTAATGGGTTTTTTAATTAGTTCAGTCCATACAATGTAGTATGGAACGAAAGTTCCTATACCAAATCAAGACAGGATCATTGAAGGTATATTCTTGTAAGTACTTACAAACTTAAAAGTCTACTAAGAACTAGGTACGATAGTATACAAATCTGTGCGGAATTTAATGTATCTTAGTTGTACTTCGCATTGACTTTGTTCAGTGTGATATTTTTGTTCTTGTTATCAGTATATCATTTCGTTCCATTTGACGGATTCCTCTAAGCCTAACTGTACTAAGCTGTCTTCTGTGTTCAGAATAAATCAATGGGTATAACACATGATAAAATGTGTTTCACCTTTTTGTAACAAATATTTAGCATTTGAGTTATTTAAAACATTGTCAAATAAGCTAGTTCCTATAGGTCTAATATTTGGGACACATCATTCGTTTTCTTAAGATTCTGAAATAACTATTCTTCATTTATCTAGGAAGGAAGGCTTCCAGCGCCTAAATAAACACTGTGGATAATCATTTTCGTTTTAATAACCGATATTTAAGTGGTTTCATATAAGAATTCAGAGTGAATTTTTGAAAAGCAAAGTAGAAAAATGTCTTTCCTTTGAAAACAGCAGTTCAACAGAACTTCGTGGTTTGCAGTTACTATTCGGATGATGTAGTTTTGTGGTCCAATTTGTTTCCTCAACTAATAAGTAGTTTTCATATACGTACGTTGTAAAGCTTTTAGCTTCCACTTCAGTCTCATTTTTTCACCTTTCTTTATCATCAGTGATTGCTTGGACAAAGACTGTCTAATTTCCGCCGAGGAGGCCCCTGACAGACAAACTGCCCTGAAAAGTTATGAAGAGTTGTGCAAATTATCTGCCCGACGTAAATGGAATTTGATAAAAGTAAGTCTGTGTAACCATGTTTGGCCAATTGATTGTGAGACGTCATCTTCTTGTCTGTAATTTTCGTTTTTATCTTATACTACTCGCTATTGGTAAGTAGCTCGAGTATTTTTAGTTATTTCTGTCTTTCGTACAAGAACCACGGCTGACAGGCAGTTGGGACGACCTTCGTATCGCGTTTGTGGATTCTTCTATTTTGAATTTAGGATCCATCCGCTCCTGTTTATAGTGGAAATCTTCCTTATCTGTTCACTGCTATCTACATTTTAATCTACAGTAGTCTTATCTGACTTACGGATTCTCGAAAAGAGTGGACAATTCGTTTTTGATTGAATGTTCACGCCTTACTGAAGATGCTTCTGTTTTATAGCCTATAGGTCAATTTTATATCTTATGACATCCTTTTATGTATAAATAATATTTGGATATCGAGAACTCCCGTTTATAAGTTGTTATTATAGACCATTATTGAAGGAAAATATGATTCTTCGGATGTTGAGGCCTTGATCAAATAATTTTTATTTTATTTTTACATATCGTGAGCAATTATTTTAACTCTAAAAGTTCTTACTAATTCAAAAGTTAGAGACTGATAACTATTTTTAAAGTATTTACTGGGTTTTTATTTGTTTCCATCAATAAAGATCACTCAACATTCAGCATAGCATGTAAGTAATATTGCTGTGCATAGTTAATTGATCAGTTAAAAAAATGTATTTAGTGTATACAATTTAACAGTTGTCACTGTTTACCCTGTTCTCCTCTCTTGATATTACCTGTACAAAGTTAAACATTAAACGTCATTCCGTATGTTGAATTTTATTTAAAACTATACCGAATTAGAGACGACAAGATTCTCTAGTGTACAAACATTAAATGTGGTTCATAATTGAAATCATCTCTGAGTGTTTCTTCCTATACTACTTGAATAAATATATATAACTGAGACGTAATAAGTTTCTTAATTGTTTTTTCTCTTCAATTGTGATTATTTCACTCTTTCTGATCATTTATACGCACCTACATTTTTTTTCACTCTTTTGTAATATTGTTGTTGTTACATTTCATGTTCACATTGTATGAAATTCATGTTTTCATTATATAATAATCATAATCTGGTATATATAAGAATCGATATACGTGTGATAACGTGTTACAATAGTTTTATCTGCTTTTCGATTAATAATAATGGCAAGAACTGGAAATTTGGTTCAGTAGTATTTACTTTCGAGCTTTAACATGCAACTAAATGAGGTATAGCAAATTAAAAGTAATATAAGAAAGCCTTTTCGTAATATGATAATAACAAAGTTAAAAATTAGTCCATTTATGTTGTGCTTATCGAATTTAAATGTTTTGGCATGAATTCTTTTACCACTGGTTCCTGATATCTCATGAACAACAAATAAAATATCTTTCAACTCTCATACTTTTTAGACAACTGATTTAAAATGTTATACGTTGATATTACACTTTGGTTTGAACGCTTTAGAGAGCATGATGAATGAATGTTTAAAGACTATATACTTATATGCAACCTCTTATATATATGACTACCATTGAAGTAACTACTTTATGAATTTGGTGTTCATCTTGTTGTGCTAATGATGTATGGCAACTTGGACCGATGAATATATGTGCCTGGTTCTACGTTGTAACTGACTGACTGATCCCTGTTAGGTCCCGATAAACATAATGAATGGTAACTTCGGGATCCTTTTATGGACCAATCCCAAACGTATATTTTTATCGTATAATTGTTAAATAACTAGACTATTCATATTCATATTCCTCTTATTATAAACTTTATTTTGACCTATGAACCATTATTATACGTTTTACCATTCTTGAATTATGCCCTGTCTGTTAGACACTGCCTCCCACATTCAGAGCCACATTTGGCCAAATTTTGTACAAATGTTATTTTCTATTTTATGCTACGTTGTGGTCTGTTTGATTGGTATATAAACTCAGTATGTTTGGAATATAAGGATTCATATTGTAGAGGCTGAGACTGGTGTTCTGGACTTAACTGGCTGGGCTAGGCGAAAGGCAGGACCAATCAGGACTCAAGGCTGCTCGCGCGTCTTTTACGCGTCCTTGGTCCGATCGATAATTCTATGCTTCTGATTGGCGGCTTTGGGCTATAACAACCCCACTCCATACATACGAAATTGTTTTAATGTTTTCACTAATGAATTAATTTTCTTATTACTGATATTTCGCCAGCATTATATACTACCAGTATCCCATCAAAATAATCATTTTTAAGAAGACAAAAAAAAACACTAACTGGTGCAAAAGCTGGATTATAATTTTGACGTTATGACAAAGTTTCTAAAAATATTTTGGTTTGATCTTGTGGTATACGTGATTAATTGTCCAACTTTAGATGTAAATGTTGCACGGTAGTTTCCTCTGTGTTAAACAGTCTTTATGACTTGTTGATGAATGATTTTCCTGTTTTCTGTGTAAATAGAACTATTTGTTAGTTTATGGGTGTTTATTTGTTCAGATCTTATTTTCTCACTGGATATGGATTTGATTTTCAATTCTTTATCACTTGATACGCATGATAAGGAGCAGGTTTTACCTGACTCTCTGAGTTGTTTTGCTCACTGTTCTTTTTATAACTTGCCGCAAAATGCCCTGATACTTTCGAGAGTGTGGAGAGTATGCTTTCCCTCTTGAAATGCTCTCATATGGCCATGGGTTCATAGCCTCTACCAAAAAATTATACTCTTTGCCTTCATTCAGTGGCATGTTGTTTATGAAATTGAGAGAACGAAAAGCCAACGTTCAGTGCTTGGAATGGTTTGGTGGGTACGAGAACCCCACCTAGGAAAATTATACATCTTTGATTCCAAAATAATGATATGCATAGACTCTAGGATTTCGAGAGGATAAGTGGGATATGAACCTATTTATGGTCGTCAGCTGCCATGGGACACCGTTTATTAACGTTCATGCACCACTTAGTGGATTAGAAATTTAGGTCAAAGGCTGGCTAGTTGCCACCTAAGCAAACTATCTTTGGTTTGAACGCCCGGTTCGTATCCCAATTTACATGTGGCGCATATTACTTTTGATGCTTAGTCATCTCAGTTTATGAAAAGAACGGAAACACTCTTGTGATAACCAAAAAGAGTTTGATACAATGTCCAAAGTACTAACACTAATAATCACCTGATGCACAACTAGGACTCTTAAACAACAAACCTTAGAAAATTAGGACGGCTTCAGACGCAAAAGTGCATGTACTGTCGAAATATTCACCATTTGTCAGTTTTCGGGACTCAGACATACCTACTGACGTCCAACCATAATAGTATTTCTCAACCTTTAGGCAACATTCGTCTTAGTTTTTCAACATGTTGTATGGCAGTAGCTGTGTACCAAAACACTATTCGAAAATTGTGAAGCTCCTCTAATCTAACACTATTGGTCAAATCAGAACTTATGGTGAACTGTCATCTAAATTATCATCTTCAAGTTGTATTTGTCAAGATTGCTCACTCTCTGTCTTTTTGTTTAATTTCATTATCTTCCTAAAAACCACTCTTCTTTCACCTACCTTTTCATGGGTTGAACTCATTCCAGAAGTTTCACTTACTGACTTAGAATAATCTGGTGACGTTGTTCGGTTTTGGTGAAAAAGCTAACAGAATGTAGAATCTTCCGATTGCTTTGAACAATAATGCAAGCATGCTTGGGTCGCGCCCCCGTTCAAATGTAAATGTTGCTTCTGAACTAATCCGTTTCAGTGTTTGGACTAATAATAGGGAGTGAGTCAGTTGAATGCACTGAATTTTTCACTCATTATGGAAGTCCCATCAGCCCTGGAGGGTTTGTGTCTGACTAAAAATTAGTTGACTTTTGTCAGCTCAGAAATAATGACGCAGATACATTCATTCATTATCTCCTCTTAGGCCTTGGGTTCTAAAATTAACTTACACTTTTTGTTCTACATACCTTTTCTTTCTTATTGAATCTTTGTTTACTGTTCTCAAGTTTTTTTACTACCATTGATATTGTTACATCTACTATTCTGGGATTTGTATTGACGATTTCATCTTATTATGCTCATATGGCGTAGCAAATTTAACTAATCCACAAACGTTCCAGGTTCTATGTTGCTTATGACGGACCCACCTAAATTGTAATTTAGTATTCATATGAATGTGAGTGAAAGCTTAGTATTCGACAGACATAAAGGGTTTTGATTTTCGCATAATATTGTACCAATCAGCAAATGTTTTAGTTGAATTAATTAGTACTTAATATAAATCTGCCTATTAATTTAATCATATAAGAACAATTTGACCAATTCATTGTATCTTAAACCAGTTCTTTTGGATTCGGATAAATTTTTACAGAAATTAAACTGTTTCACCTTGATAAGTAGCTTCTAATTCGTTCTGTACATGAAAAGACCCTTTTTCATCATCTCTAAGACCATAATTCCGGCATTTTTATCTATATGTAATAGCATACTGTATACTTTTATAAGTTAGTTTTCTTACTTCCCCTTCCAAAGACTTATTATCTTTGTAATATTCCTGTGTTTATTAGTAGACTTCGTTTGTGTAATTACAAATTAAGACAGGTAACATTCGTTGGTTTTTCATTTATAGTTCGCACTCCAACTATTTGTAAAACTGTTTCAATATATATTCTGTCATTTCGAAAATATTTTAAAGTCATTCTCTTTTTGTAGATACTTTTAGTCATTTTTTGCTCACTCGATTGTCGTCCATAAAATCATTAGTTAAAAGTCACTACCACCTCCCTTGAATCGATAAGTCGAGTTGTCCCATCGGCAACTTACAACTCACATTATTGTGTCGAACTACTGAAGTGCATTGATTGATTGGGTTAGCGATAAGCATACCATATAAATGCGTGTGTGTGAGTGAGTTTATATCATACAGAATACTGATAATTAATATGCAAAATGGGTTTTTGTGTGTATTATACTATTTTTAAGACATTCTGTTTGTTTTATGCTACAACGCTAATTTGAAATATGATATAGTTATTGTTTCGTGCATGGATGGATTGATGAGTTTCAATTAAGGATATTACCACATTACAACCTAGAATCTATTATTAACTGCTTTTCGTCCAGAGTGAATCAAGTTGATATTATTATTATTGCTAAATCTTTACCATTATTAATTTTGTAAACAATATGCTATGAAATTAATGAGTAGATTGCTGGTCGTTCCATAATACTGATAATTATTCACGAAACCAAATTATTGACACTAGACCAACAGATAATACGAATGACCAGTAAACATTGTTCTGTATCAAAATAACACATGCATATTCCAAATCTTGATAGTAAACATGAATAAATCCTGTGTAAAACATAAGTGATTATAGGCTACGGGTATCTTATATCAATCACTCGTCAATGAAATTAAGAACTGTTTCATAAACTCAAATTTTGCCTCATTTCCAGACTAAATATTTCATCTTTGTGCACGTTTCAAATAAAAGCCATCATTACTAAGTTTTGTCATGTAGTTTGACGATATGAGATTCGCTCCAAAGTCACTATGTTTCACAAATTCCACCGCTACCCATGATGTATAAAGCCACAGGTTTCGGGCTATTAGTTATTAGATGACTTTCAGCAAAAATATCTTTCCATCTGTTTGGATAGAATTAATGTATAATCATACTGAATAAGAAAAAAATGATGTAAATAGAGTCGAATTTCCATTTAATTGTTTTTATTTTTGAAAAGCGTAAGATAATTGAATTTCGAAAGATTTCATAGGCTTCAGGTTCCAATTTCAGGTAATTGTTAATTTGAATATGTTTTCACTTATAGTTAGCTATTTTCCCGTCTGTTTTATTCAAATTAAGTTATGTTATACGAAACTTGCGGTTCATGTTATCAACACCAACCAGGGTAATTTACTAATGTCTATCACTGGTGTACTTTTACTGAAGAAAATTACGGTTATCAGACACAACATACACGTAAACCTGACTCCTATCAATGTGCCCTAAAATTGATTTTGTCTGTGTAGTTGTGGGTTCAATAGTTGGCAAACCTACTTCGTCTTTTAAAGTCATTTAATATCCATAACCCTTACAATAGAATGTCTGGCTCGTAGCTGAGTACTCAAACTTGTTCTGAATTACTAGGTTTCATCTTTATCCATCCTTAAACGTTGCTTATATTAGTCTATTACTCTGAATGGGAGTTATTCGGATGTGCACATGGGGAGGTCAAACCAAGACAACATCATTCCATTTAGACATTAATTGTTGAACTGAGAGATATAGGTAAATGAAGACTACTTGTTTGGGGTTTTTGTGATTATCATAATCAGTGGTTAAAGACCGAGTGATATGACTCAAAATTATCCTAAATGGAGCAGGTGCATTCACTCTTTGTCTTTATTTAAACTAATTTCTTGAATCACTTTGTATTTTTTATCCCATTAATCTGTATTTCCTATTAAAAAGAGTATCTTTGACACCCATTTTTTCCTTTGTTATTAATACTACTAGTATCTTTACTACTGTAGGGTTTTCGTCCTGACAATTTCATCTCGCTGTGCTAATAAAGTTTGATAATTTACACCAATGTGTTCATATCTCAGGTCCTACGTTGAGTATAACTGCATGAACATGTTATTATTTATATCCATACGCATTCATAAAGAAATGAAATTGCTCCACTAGTATGTTCATCCTTTTGCTCTTTCAGTTAGCTATGTAAAGCGAATCTTTCTAGATATATTCGATCGGTAAAGTGTTTGAACCCAGTTATTCTTTGACTAGCCGATATGAGGAGAAATTCGCATTCAGTGCAATTTGTTTTTATGAAATTTGTCGTATTGTATATCAGTGATCACGATAAAAAGACAAAGTGTTAGCATGCTAGTCATCAATAAGATTCGGTTCGATGGACGTATAACAGTTTACTTAGAGGCATTCACTAATACAAATCATCTATTGTTACTTAATTCATTTCAAATTAAATTATTGAGCGATTGGATGATAAATAACTCATTTATTCTTTTCATGATATTTCCTATCATTCGCTGCTTTACCGAAATTGTCTATCAAATAAAATCAGTGTTAATGTTGAGCTGTTAAGACTGTACTAAGCAGCATGTAGAAACAGTCTGCAAAATTCTACAGATCATTTACCTCTTAGTTCGTTTAATCTGTCGTAGTTTATCTCTGCTCATATGAGCACATATTTTTCTTGTGTATTATCTCTTAGAATTAGTTGGTTCTAACTCATATAATCCATTTTTTTCTTCCTTTGTTTGAATAAATCCCTAACGTTATTCCTAGGAATTGGACTCAGAATTTCTTCATAATGTACATCACTGCATTACATTTTGGAATTGAAAAACTTAAGGTTTCTTTTTTATGTAATTAAAATTTTTCTTAATTCATTTAAATCTATTCAGTGATTAGTCTGTCAACAACTGTGGATTTCGATTTCCAGAATAGTTTACTTTTGTTGTATGATTTGTGAAACTAGATTGTTGGTTAATCACATTTGTGTAAAAACATTATTCATTAGTTTTAATTTCGTTTTGAGTTTGAAGGATGTGTTGAATGTTTGTTAATTTTTGGACGTTCAAGGGTTGTACAATCATTGTCAATTAATATCACACTTTCATGTTATAACAACTTACAAGCTACTGACTACTTATGATCTCTTGCCAGTTTATTAGACCCTATAAATGATCTTTGCTTAGTTTGTAATTTATTCTTATGTTCGGCATAAATATTTTTCGCTGTTTTTTCTACTTTGTTTTCTTTTTAATGATTGTTGTTTATACTTATTTACGTAACAAATGAAGAAGTATACAAACAACTAAGGGAAAAACACAATGTTCATAGTGTTATTATTGCCTTTTGATATCACAGAAGGATATTTAGTGTATTTAATTAAGTTTTCGTTATTCAATCGTGTTTTCGTCCCTATGATTGTTGTCATTGTTGCTATTATTCTGTTAATGGCTTTCGTTGATGTTCTTTTCTTATATGTTCGACTTGTGTGGTTGTTTATTTATTTATCGTTTTTTTATTATATTAATTTATCTATTCTAATTAACTGGTAATTTACCACTTATATATTGGAAATTATGAATATTTTCTCTTATTATTCATATTATACAAAACTCGGCTTAAAATTATATCAGAAGGGTTTTTGTGGAGATTTTAGAAATTTCGCTGATTGAAATCATGAGTCAATTGAAGCTAGACCACCATGGAAAACCTGGAAGCACTGGACGGCCGTTTCGTCCTAGTATGGGACACCTCAGCAGTGCGCATCCACGATCCATGGTGGTTTAGTTCCAATTGACTCATGATTTCAATCAGTGAAGTTTTTAAAATTATATATTAAATTGTCAAAATAACGGTTTCCTAATTCTTTAGTTACTGTTTCAGTTTTTGAATCAATAAATTGGGTTTTAATACTATCCGTAACAGATCATGGTTTGATTTGATTGTAATAACACATTATTCTGTTGTTAGCAGATACACCTTTAAATCCTAGTTATTGATTGATACTGATATCATAAATAAATTCCATTTTGATAGATTTAATATTTAGATTAAATATGTGCTGAATTGAATTTTGTTTATTACTCTGCTTAGCTTTCAGTGATACAATAATCATCAATTGAAGTTTCAATGAAGCTGATGAATAATCTCGTCAAAAGGTTTCATTACCAAGGTTTGACTTATAATTTTGAGTAAATTCAGCATTGGGTAGATTGTTACAAATAAAATAATATATTTGTAATATCCCAATGAGTAGAAAAATTAGATTTCGTGACTCAGTGTGAACCACTTCTTCAGAGAATAAATAACCAATCGAAATAGGACAAACAAAAAGAACAAAAGCATGTAATTAACATCTTACAATTTAATAATTTTCCTATGAAGATTATTAGAAGTGTATTAAAACGAGACGTTTCACTGGTGAATAATAACTTGAATAAAATAACATGGATAGGTATTACAGTTTTAACATACCTATCCATGTTATTTCATTCAAGTTATTATTTACCAGTGAAACGTCTCGTTTTAATACACTTCTAATAATCTTCATAGGAAAATTATTAAATTGTAAGATGTTAATTACATGCTTTTGTTCTTTTTGTTTGTCCTATTTCGATTGGTTATTTATTCTCTGAAGAAGTGGTTCACACTGAGTCACGAAATCTAATTTTTCTACTCATTGGGATATTACAAATACATTATTTTGTTTATAATCTGATTGAAAGTTTCATTGCCAATAGACTCAGTTCACAGTTTATCCTTTCTTGAACTTGAGCTATTTTTAATCTGAGTTGGTAAATCGTATCTGAAAGTGCATATTGCATTTTTACTTTCTTTTTTTACCTGTTATCATTATGATTTTACATTCCCTAGACAAGTGTATGTCGAAAGATATCTTAAAATAATTTTTATTTTGCTATTGATAATTCTTTTAGAATCAAAACTGATTTTGTTTCATTGCTTTGTCCAAATGTATATTGTACGTTATTAGAAAAGTTGCTTTATCATCCTTTTACGTTTATGTGTTTTTTAAGAATTCATTGCCGAATTTATGGTGTTTTTTTCAATCCACTGTAGTTAACCGATTTTTGTCAGTCAAGGAGTATAATTAGTTTTCTCTTATTGAATGTGTCCCAGAGATATAATTTAATGAAGTTCTTATGAGTTTTATTTTCTTCCACATTTAGTCTGTGGTAGAATTTGACCTTTACATCTATCTGTTCAGTTTTAAATAGAATTGTAATGTATTCATAAACCATAGTACCATTCATTTATTAAAATTTTTGTTGTTCCCTATTTAGTAACATTTAATTAATTGAAAACCCAACATGATTCTTACGAACATCTTTAGACTCTTGTTTAGTGATTAGATAAAAAGTAGCTGCACTTGAAAATGTTGAATTTTTCACTTACTAATAAACCTATCCTTAACCGGTCGTGGATTCGCATTTACATTACTTCTCAAAATGATTTCAAACAAATGTTCAGTGTTCCTTGATATTCAATAATTGCTCAACTGGGATAAATTAATTCTAAATACATTATTCACATTGAACAAATATCTAAAATTCACTTAACTAAATAATGGAATACATGTTTGTTTACTAGAGATAAAAAACCTAGATATTGTTTAATGGATTGTGTTTATTTTCAAATATTGTATATATTTCAAAGATAATTTCAAAATGATACAGTTTTCTAGTGAATAAAGTGTTATCATCATCATTATCATAATTTAGGAGAGATATTCTTTACTAGATCTACTCTTTTTCATATTTTATAATCTACTTACAAAGATATAATTTTTGATCTGAATAATACATGGTAGAGGATGTCCAATTTTCAGAATTTACTTATTTTTGTGATAACAAATAATAATCATAATACATTAATGGCTTGTTTTTACTTTCCAAGATTTCATATTGTATAATTTAATCTCATTTTCTGTAAATGTCTCTGCAGTTATTTTTCTTTTCACTTTCTTCACTATATCATACACTATTTGTCTTCGTGCATTTCATACTGATTTATAAGTTTTATTCATGATGTGAATGGACTTGGATTAATCTACTTAGAAAAATGTTATATTTTATTTTATTTTTCATAGTCAGTTTGTTACAAAGTATCATTTAAAAATAGACTACTAATGAGCTAATGTTTGTAGTCTGTCTACGCTAATATATTGTTAGACGAATAATGTGCTGAATATCTTTGGTTCTTGAATAAACTGCCGACATGCTACAAATATTTGTAGATTGTTATTTGATTAGTAGCTACATGAGTTACTTATTAAAATTCTTTTTTTCTCTCTGAATTATTTCAACTGTTGGAGGTGAAACAGTTCGCTGTGGCAGATTTTCCGTCTTTCAGCTAATTATTATATAGTATTGTAAGAGTTTTTTGTTTTTTGGGTGTATAACTTTCATCTTTTATTATCACTGTGTTTTTCTGATACTGTTTATGGGAATCTCAGTGTTGATAATGACACCGTTGAGACAAGTTGACGTTACATCATTCAACAGTTGTTTTTCATTGTTAGTTATTCTCCCGTAACAATACTTATCCTCGTTTAGTTTTCGTTTTTTTAAGAATCATCGGAGGATTTGTGTTAGTATCTTACATTCATGTTCTGAATGTCTGAAGATTATTTTGAGCTGGCATTTTCACTTGATCATTCTTTACAATGTACATAATCTAAATTCCACTACATATTTTTTGCGGTATCTGTTTTTACTTGAAGTACACTGTAATCAGTTTTGTTAATAGCACTTAAGTTCTGAAGCCATAGTTGAATCCCAGTTAATTGGTAATGGTTAGTAAATTACTTAGGTCTTATGTTTAGAACCTTATTCATCTACCTGAATTAGATTTAGGGGATAGTATCATTAGATCTTATAAAAATAGTGCGCCTCACAGCTAAGCACACTAACCTGTATATGGTTACTCAATTGTATTATTTATTACTGATGAAACGTTTCGATTGTATAGGTAGTAGGTAATTTAATCTGACCAGTTATTTTTAATATTTATTTTAGGTTATCTCATTGTTATTTTGTTCTTCTATTTTTAGATTAATGTAAATGTCAGTGAGATTTCAGAGGCCAGGTTAGTTCATCAACATTATTTTTACTATTGTAACCATTAGTGTCACTAGTGATATTTGATGTAGCCTTTTTAAAAATTGTTTCCTTTCTGCTACATAATCTTATTGTCCATACATTTTTACTGTTATTATTATCGTTATTATCATTTTAAGTTTCTTTTTGTTGTTGAGCTAATAAAGCTCGTAGTACGTTTTAATTTGGTACATGACGAGAAAATGATGAAACTGCTGATTTGTAGTTTATATTCATGTTTCTATTCATATATGGCTCATTTATTTAATCAGTTATGTATCTATTGCTACTTGATGGTCTCATCACAGAATAGAAGGACTTCAGAATATACCTGCGATCGAACATCTATGATTAACATTTGCTCCTCACTACCAAATAATAGCAGCTGATCGCTGTACTATTTATTTACGGTTTGATAAACTGTCAGGTATTCCGTCAGAAGTATAACAAGTTCAGGTTAGCAAACACCAAACAGCTGTTTTGTATCGTTCTGGAGATTTTCGAGGTGGTCGAATCATCAAGGTTTTCAGAACTCCTCGATTATGTATTGCTTTGTTATAAAATACACGTTAAATCTCAAGACCAATAATATGAGGCATATAACGAATACCCTCGTTCCTCACATTAGTCAAACTATTTTCTATATTTGCCCGTAAAACGCGCCAGTGTTGTGATCAGCACATTTTGTGCTGGATATATGTTGGAAATTTGATTATTTTCTGCGTTTGATAATTTTCGCATAGAGTAGGCTTGCTTTTCGTTTAATCCTATTTTTGCACAAATCAATTTTGGGAATTCCGAACTTCAGTTTATGTGGCCGGGTATTATTACTAACCCTCACCTGAAAAGAAATAGATGAAAACCCAATACATTTATTCTTGGTTAATGATTTCATTGTTAGGTGGACGATAGCTATATTCTAGCAATTTATTTGATGTTTCTTCTACAGTAAAACGGTCACAGAAACAAAAGCTATATCGAGTTGTGCATATTAATTTCTACTTCTTTTTTAAATTCTCCCTTTAGTGTGTCTTTACTCCGTAAATTTACCTTAACTTTATCGACTCTGATACTTAAGTCTTAAATAAATATTTTTTCATAAAAGCTTACATTTATCTGACGTTTCTGCTAAACAATTTCTTAATATTGTATGATATATATGCTACATGGAGCTTTTATATATATTGTTACTTATATGTAACTTTTATTGTAAACCTGTTAATAGTTCCTTTGACTGGCAGTTATTTGATAAACATAACCTTTTTATTATAGTCTGATTCTATTATTGTTTTCCCTTTTTCTCCCTAACTTTAAAGCTGTAATCTAGGTGTGGATAGTGTGCATAACTTATTCTTCATACTCTTGTAATATAATCAGTATATTACCCAGATGAGAATTGAATTTGTTTACAGATACAGTATTATTATTATTATTATTATTATTATTATTATTATTATTATTATTGTTTACAGTGTATTTCTGTCACATTTTATCATATTCCATTTTGTCTCATTGTTTTGCTGGGTATCAAATCTGATTTTATAGATCATCACTATTGTAATTTTATTTGCAAAAGTTTTACTGAATAGTTCCTACACTGTTATTATTATTTGCGTTACTACTATCTTTGAGTGAAATCTTAAATATTAACTAATTTTTTATTTTAAATCATAAATTTATTCATTTATATTGTTAAATATTCATTGTTCGTCGACTCTATTCGATACTGAGAATTCATTTGCTCTTTTGTTTAACTGATACAATGCTATCATAATTAGATCGGGAACAGGGGAAATCTGGAATTTAATAAAAATTTCGGATGCTTTGAATGGTCGTTTTTATTGAATGATGCTGTCTATAGTATATAATTATGGTGTAAATATGCTCTTGAGTAACGTGAAGTGTTGAACCATGTTTCTCATCTAATTTTGCGAAACGACTGACAATAATGTAATCTTTGGGCTTTCATTTTTTAAATTCTTATTACTTGTATTCTAGCATAAGACACAGTTGATATAAAACTACCTAAGTTATCTGACTTAACATTATCATCTCTACTTTCTATATGATACTCAGAGATGTCAGTTTTTCATAATGTGTAGTAAGAATAATTATTACTTGAATTGGTTTCATCTGTCTTTACTAAATAATACTAATATTGTGGTGTGTGATACTTATATTGACATAAGTAGAATATGATGTTAGTCGTGAACAGAATGTCTGGCAGTAGAGAGACAAGAGGATCGAACAGTAAAGAATGGAAACAGTCTGCAATTTGTATGAAAATGCAAGAACAATGAAGTCTGAGTCATTTTGAGACAATTGATGGACATTTTGCAAATTAAGCATTTACTTTATGATTGTTAGATTTTATTAACAAGCTCTGTAATTTTGATAATAGTAATACTAATATTCTCTTTATTTATTACGATATATTTGATATGAGTAAAAAATTCTTACTTCAAAATGTGTAAAAAATTCCTCCTTTTACGCAGTAAACGGATATTCAATATATATATATATATATATATATATATATATATATATATCCATATATCCATAAATGTTTACAATCAGTCTTGTAACAACTAATATGCTTAATTTATGAGTTATTTAGTGTTTGCTATTCTTTTCTATGAAGGATGGAAGAGAATAAAAATATTCAGAAAGCTATGATGATACTTCTCAGTCGTTAAATTCGCGATAAAGTGAACATTTCATGGAAATGCGTAGGCACAAGCAGCTGACAGATCTAATTAGTTAATTGAAATAAGTGTAAAACGGGAAAATTTATGGTTATAAATTCATTTTTCTAAATACGTCCTAGAAGTTTGAGCAGATAGATGTATAAATTGTCTGTGGCTGAATATTAGATGTTAAGCAAGTTTAATTCATTGAATATCCACCCCTATATTTCATTTCATTCTGATAATACATAGTCTAATACTATTTGAGTATTACTCAGTCAGTCAAGCGTTAGGAAAAGGATCAGTAATACGCATTTATTTCCTGTGATAAAATATAATTATGTAACTTAATTATGCCTCATTATTTGTGCTTTTTTTCGTTGCATTATATTATCAATATGGTTTTTTTTCTTCAGCAGTATTTTCTTAAGAAAATTCTCATCTGTTTCAAACTGTTCGCATTTAATTTACATAAACCTTGTGAAGGCTCTTTACTCGAACACCAATAGTCGAGTCAGAGCATATGAAGAACTGTCATCTGCTTTTGCAACCTCAACAAGTGTCCGTCAAGGCTGTCCACTTTCTCCATTTTTATTTAACTTCATCATAGACCTACTGATGGAAATAACATTCTCGTCTACTGAATTCTCGGGTATTGACCTCCTTCCAGGAGGTCCACTTATCGACCTAGAATACGCAGATGACATAGTCCTGTTTGGTGAAGACGCTGATAAAATGCAGAGTCTTTTGGTAGGACTGAGCAACAATGCCAGAATGTTTGGAATGCGCTTCTCTCCCTCTAAATGCAAGTTGTTGCTTCAGGATTGGTCTGCGTCAACACCTGAACTAAAGATAGGGAGTTGACAACTTCACTTATCTTGGAAGCCTGATCAGCCCTAATGGGTTGGTGTCTGACGAAATCTCAGCACGGATTCGAAAAGCTCGCTTGGATTTTGCTAACTTACGTCACCTGTGGCGAAGGCGAGATATCCGTCTATCAACTAAGGGACGAGTATACTGCGCGGCAGTCCGTTCTGTTTTAATTTACGGCAGCGAAACATGGCCATTAAGAGTAGAAGACACTCGTAAGCTACTAGTATTTGACCACAGATGCCTTAGAAATATTGCTGGAGTCTGCTGAGGTTAGACGCAGGGTATTAGGAAATGATGATAAATCAGTTGATGAGGTTGTGAATCTTCATAGACTGAGATGGTTGGGCCACGTGTTACGTATGCCTGAACACCGATTACCACCACGCGTAATGTTGACTAGTGTTGGGGATGGTTGGAAGAAAGTTAGGGACGGTCAAACCAAAACTTGACATCAGTGCTTGAAGTCACTAACTTCTAGTCTTAACCATGTTGGTAGATGCAGACTACTTGGTTGAGGTCCGCGTGACTATCGTAACCAATGATTGGAGACTCTGGGTGACATTGTTTAGAATCGGTCACAATGGCGTAGGTGTATGCACTCTCTGTCTTCCCTTACACTATGAGGTTAAGATTGCTTTATATCTTTCTTTCTACCAACTAATCCTTTCTCCCTGTACTATATCCTTATATGCAATCTTTCTTTTATATATTACTACCATTGAAGTAACTACTTTATAAATTCGCTATTCATCTTGTTGTGCTAATGAGGTATGGCAACTTGTACCGATGAATATATGTGCCTGGTTCTACGTTGTAGCTGAGTGACTGACTCAATCAACTTCTCACTCCTTTTTTTCTTATCATAAAATCTGAATTGATTCATTACTGAAATTAAAATAGTTCACATTCTTTATGAATTTCATAATTTTGTCTTATTGTTGATACGTTTAATTTTCATGATTGTTATTGTTTATTGATCTAAGCAAATGAACACAAAGGTTCCGTTAATTCGTTCCTTTTAATGACTGTTATTTGATGCTCAATATCTACAGATTCTTGTAAAAAACTAAATAGCCCAGTCGTTTCTTTTATTGAAGGAATCAAACCTAGGTCAATGGGCCTCAACTTCGAACTTTTCCCCGCTTAATTCAGTCGTAGAATCTGAATAGTATCACTAAATTTCCTATATTAACAATAGGATTTAGAACTTTTTGTATACTAATCCTTGTTTTATTTACTTAAGTGGAAAGTTGTATAGTTGTGTTCGTTTTATTTCAGTCGCTTAAAAAAAATTAAAATGAGATTTCTACATAATTATTTAACGACACTTTGGTGATTTTAAAGACTGTTTTCATTTATATATATCAACTGATGATCCAATTAACATGAGGCAGACTTGTAAAAATATAAACTATTTACTTTCAACACAGATGTTTCCGATCTCTTTCAGTAGTTGTGAATGTACATTACTGTGTATTCTCAAACTGGAAATAAACAAATACTCCCATCGCTATTCGATTTTTTATTCTTCTCTAACTGATTTCATACTGTCTTGGAAGTTTTCTTTCTAGCTGAAATAATAATTTTTTCCTCTTGTTTAATTGTTCATTGTAAATCACATAGAAAATACAGAGTATATGTGTTATTTATGCTTATATATCATTATTGACCTTATTCACTTGTCGTTTTGCATTGAGGTGTTAACCTAACAGATTTTGTAGATAATATCAAAGTAATTAAAAAAAACATTCAATTATTTACTACTAAACATTAATGGTTTAAATTTGACTAGGTAGGTTTTATACAATTCTTAACGTTACATTGGTAATGTATGATGCTGAAAGATTAAGTCAGTTTTGAGGAATAATCCGTAATCATGTTATGTGAGGTTAGTTTCATTAGAATATCAGTTGATTGGAATCTTAAGATTACTGCATAGTATATTTCGATTAGATAGCTGTAATAACACTTTTACTACAATGACAAGATATACTGGATTTTATTTTAACTGAGAATCATAAATCGTTTACCAAAGAACCTTTTAAAAACGTACTGACCTTATTCAGTAATAATTTATAATTTTGAGTTGGTTAACAAACTGTCCCATGTTTATTTTATTTTGAGTTAAAGATTGTCTATGTTGCGACACTTCTTTATTTGTCTGTACATAAACCTTTCTTGTTTTAATTCAATATATTTGTTGTTAAAGTTGGTGATCTGTTTCTTTACCATCCAAATATGTAGTCTTATGAATATTTTACGGATATTTCTGCAAACAAATGATAAAAATAGTTTTGCATAGAGCTGCATCATCTATTCGCGAATAATGAAGATAAGAGATAAGTCAACTGTGAAGTTTATTGAGGGTCAACATTTGTGTGTATGTGATTTTCTTCACGGATCAACGTTAGCTGAGGAACCATTAAGAACCAGGGAGCACCGGACAACGGCTTTCAATTAGACATCCAATACTTCGCAGTAGATCGGATCTATAATTTTCAGGACAAAGGGAAGCGCTTAATTGCTAAATAACTTAGTTAATATTCAATAGTTCATATCCCTATTTAGCGGGATTTCCATCTTTTGAATGCATGAAGGTCCTTTTATCGGTCCCTGACTATGTCGTGGGTGGATATTTCAGAAAAATTCAGTGGTTCCTCAGTTTATATCAATGCATGATGTAAATCAACTTCAATCTATGTGAGAATTCTTTTAAGCTAAATGTATGGCTTTCATTAACAACACTAGTATCCTGTGAAAAACTTATATTTATACAACGAAAAATATATATGATTCTCAGTTAACTTCCCTGTTTCATATTTCATCCACGTATCTGCTAGTTGTCAATCTTATCTGTTTCAAAAAAGAAAAAATAACGATTGATACAATTATTCAGAAATGTAGGAAGATATTCGAAAATAATTTTAGTTCATTATGATAAATAATATTGATTCATTCAGTGCTATGCAATCGAACACACGAAGGGGACTGGATGAACTTTTCCCATGTATTTCTTCAATGGTATTTACTTCAAGTCGTATCAGTTTTATTTTCGCATAGGGAATCTGTCATTCAAATATCAATTATTCAAGTGAAAACAATAAAGAAAAACAGGAAATAAACAAATTGAATGCGACTATCCCTTTTAATTTCTTTGTGTTCAACTCTATGGTTGAAAATAATATTCAACTTTACGTATATATATATATATATATATATATATATATATATATATATATATATATATATATATATATTAGAATAAAGACCTGTTTACTTCTTTTTCTCGCCAAACTTAATTAGTAAATTTATCATTTTACATAAAAAAGAAAACTAGAATAGATGAATTGATCATGCCTTTAGTCATTCACTATGCAAGTGAATCCGAACAATCTAGATAAGTTTGCTATTATTTGTGTGTTTGTTTATTCTATTGTTAATTTTGGCAAATTATTTATTTTTAATTTGATATTCTCTCTTATTCTGACTTAGTTAATTATAATTTATTATATTTCTCTCTACATTATTGTGTTCATTTGGTTTTACTGAATTTTCTTAACCATCAGTAATTGCATTCAATAAATTTATTGCTGAGATGTTTATGTTTTTCATTTCTAAATTTGCTTTTCTTTTGAAAATAATTTAGATAATTGACAGTTTCAGTGAAATTTATTTATTAATTGATAAATTAGCTATTTCAGGAAACCTTATTTTTTGGTTTCGATCAAAATGTATAATTTCTATTTTAAATTATTCAAATACATGATATTAAGTATTGAATGTGGTTCTACTCAATTCTTCAACAACGTCTTTGTTTTAAAATTGAGAGATATAGTCATGTCTTAGTAGTAAAATTAGTTGATGAAATTAAGTAGTATATTTTGCTTAATCAACTATTACAATGGCTTTGAATAAATTGAACATTTATGTATTTTATATGAAGAAACATGACCACATTTTTACGTATTATTTTCAATTTCCAAAAGTGTATGTTTTAAGTGAAAAACAATTTTATTTTAAAATATAGTATTTAAACTGCATAGTAAAATATGAATTAGTTTCATAGTGTGTCATTAACTTGATTTCCATTTTAGGTTGTAAAGCTGGATAGATTGAATTTTCTTAACATTTGTAGTTAGTTTAGGTGAATCTCCTAGCCTGTTCACCAGAAGTTTTAACTTTCGAAGTTTGCTTCATTTCACTATAATGGTTGAGTTTTTTCAATGAACATAGAATAGAAATCCTACATGTGATTTGAGAGATACTGCTCAGGATCCTCTGCATAACTTTCAGAATACTCAACAAACCTGTTCTATTCTTGTGTGGACGATCAAATCATAAACTTCACTCAAGGAGGTGGGGAAAAGTGATTCAGTTCTATTGGCATCTTACACACTAGTTGGTTGATTCAAACTCATTTTATCTTTTAGTCAGAAGAGCTGTTGGAGTTCATATTTTTGAAGGTGAATAGTTATATTCCTTTTAATTCCATAAATTTCGTTTACTACTCACTATAGTATGATATTTCCTTACATTAAACCAGTGTTACACCTTATTTTCAGTTTTACACCAATTTTTACTACTCTTCTTGTTCATCTTGTGATATCTTTCACTATACATGCAGAGATAGGTTAGTAAGGTAATAGTATATTTAAACAAACTGTCCTTTATACATAACCCCAGATGACATGAATTGATTAATCGACGTTGTGTTAATGTTATTCTGTTACAAACTCGAATAAAATTTCATGTTTATTTCTCAACTGTATGCACATTTTTTTTTCCTTGAAACGTTGTTATCGTATTTGTTTTCTTCTAATTCTCTTTCCAATTCCTTCGTGGTGTATCTACTTTTTATAGTGAAAACTATCCAATTTTATTTCCAGCATCTATTTTATTTTAAGCGAAAAGGCATGGAACTTAAAATGATTTTTAGATATAAAAGTGTTAACATCTGAATTTTTCGTTGTTGTATTTCATTTCCTTCTACTATTGTGTTGTGTTGTGCTATATTTTTCTTTACATATATTATTTTTTTAATATCTTGATCTATCTGACAGTATTATCATTATATCGAATGTGAAGAAGTGCTAGCATTTTCAGTTTTTTTTATAACACAGAGTAAGTGAAGCATCATTCAAATGTTTAGGGTCTAGTGCTTGAATTTCAGAAACAATACTTACTGAACAGCTGTTCTACTAATATCTTCATATTATTTTAACGGATGATTTAATTTTCTTTAATACATTCTTTCTCCCATTTAATTTAGAGTTAAACATGTATGGCCATTACTGCTTCCAGAACATACAACTGTTTTAGATGATAGTCTAGGTTTAGCTCTTTGGTTTGCAGCCCGTGGAAAAGGTGTTTTACACAGTTCAAGTGAATTCGAAGAGAAATGCACTTCGTCAGCAAAGGTGTGTTTATTTTTTCGAAGATAAAAACGTTAATAATGTTTCAGTACTACAGTTTCTTCCTATCTAAATAATTTAACTAACTATATTGATATTTAAGGATAATTTTATTGAGTCGATTAAAACTTCTTTTTAAATCAAATGAACCTAAAGTTTGCGTGGCTAATTAGTCATTTCGGTTTCGTTTGAGTTTTTTTCTGGAATAATCGTTTACGTCTTTCTCACCTTCATAGCTAAACTCAATCAATCTGTTTACATACAGTTGTAGCTGAGACATCCGATTTACGATGACGTGTTAGGTCTAGGGTTTTTATACTGAACATTGACTTTTAAAAGGATAATAGTAATTTCTGCTCTGGAACCCAGCACTGAAACCTCATGTGTAGTTGAGCTTCCTGTCCAAGTGATCTGCGGTTTTTGAAATCATTTATCTCTATTACTTCGTAAACGCAAACTAGAACGAAACATATTCCCCCTCTTCTGTGGTTTGCTTGGTTATTTATAACTTTATATCGCAAAACCACTATTTTATTGCTTTTATTTATTTGTTTGTTATTATTACCTTAAGAAAGTTCCTATGTCCTGTTGACTCACAAAAATTCACAGCCTTACCGTAAATAAATGTTTTAATGGTTAATTATAAATCAAAACAGTTATCATTCGCTCGATAGTATTTTTTATCTCATTTACATGTACTACTTTTACACTTGTAAACAATTCTGTCATACATATATGTCTTGTAAAGATGGGTTAGTTGGAGCCCTAGGATTTTGGCAGCAAATTTTAGCTTATCTAAAATATTTAGTGAAAAGATGCTAAGATTTGTACAGATTTTTCAATTTCTTATTTTCTTCATCACTATCTGATTTTAACTTTGGTTATGATTTCAATGAATATTTCTACAATCTTTTGTTAGTTGTTTCCTAAATCTTTCTTGCTAATGATAACTACAGTATATTGGTTACAAGTTGACCTATTATCTATGACAAAGTAGTATTGTGCAATATTTACTGTCTTTAATATGGAGTCGATAAAAGCGGTGTTAAGAGTGATTATTTAGGTTTCTTTTGCATTATATTTTTGGTTTATATCTTGTCTTTTTTACTTGGCATATCATATAAGAGCAAATTGTGTGTAAACTAAAATAAAGGTTCTCACATATTTTCCTGCAATTATATTGTACTATGGTCAAAATGTTTAAAATAATGTCCATGTCGTTGCGTGAAATTCAGTTGTCACAAAAAATGAAATTGTTTCAATTGTATACCCAATGGGTTAGTGATGCCGCACTCGATACAAAGTAGGCAGGTTTGCGAGGGAGTTCTTCAGTTAAATTTATAACTATTGTTACCAATCAACTGTTATCATTGTCAGATTATCTGAGAACGAAGAAGTAAGTGGAAATTTTTAGTCTAACATTGTTTACAGTGATCATCTTATCGTGGTAAAACCACATTTATCTGTTTACCATATCACAATATTATTTTATATCTTTGTCATTCATCTTGCTAGTTCAAAGAATCTGTTGTATAGTAGTTTTCATTTTTGTTCAGTAACATTTTATCCTGTACCAGAAATTTCCGACTGGTTCATAATTAAGAAACGTCAATCAAATAATCTAAATTGCAAATGACTTGGATTCATTTCTATCGTAACTACAATAAATTTTAACATTTTATTAATCAATGTTCCTGTATTCCCAGAGTTACTTTTCTCTTAACTGTAGATCTGATCTACATCATCCGTATATTACACTACTGTGTATGAACATCTATATCATAAAAAAGCCTATTCATTATATAACATAAATTATATGAAATTAAAGTTTATTATTTAATTTTCTTAAAAACATATATCCTTAAATTATATCATAGTATTGTAACAATGAATTTTTCGACTCAGTTTCGTTTATATCCCGATAGTTTTCCGTTTTTGTAAAGTCTGAATTTCAAGTTTACTTTTCTATTAAAAATTATAAATTTTTTGTGGCCACACCACTTTTTCTTTTAGTCAAAATCGATTTAATCTAAATTATTTCAATCTAAAATTATTTTGCGATCTTTTGGTAACATGGTGAACGGAGTTACAGTTAATTAGCTTTGTGTTGGCTAGTCTGAATAGAATTTAGTGCACACGCTGTGTTTAATTCTGTCACATATATCGACTTAGCCGTTTGAAGCATGTCTTGTTTGAATGTGACCATTCTGAGTTCATCTTAGTGTTGTTGTGCTTGTCTCTGAGACGTCAGAAAATAAATTGAAGAATTAAAAATTGATTGTATTAAATTATGGATGTTTTTCTTCCAAAAACTATTCAATTATTTTACAGGTGTTATTTTTTAAATGTATTTTGTGAGAACAATTGAAATTCGTAATATTTTCTTTTTAACTTGACACATGAAATCCGAGACTTCAATTGAAGCATTAGCATAAACTTTTTAAGAACCACTGTGGTGCGTGCTACTTATATTGATATAAGTAGTATATTATGCGAGTCAGGAATGTAATGTCTGGCAGCAGAAGATGAGGGAAGATCAAGAAAGCAAGAGCGGGAATAGAATGCAATTTGTATGAAAATGAATGAACAATGAAGTCTGAGGCATTTTGAGACAATTGGTGGACATTTCGCAAATTAACGATTTAATATATAGTTCTCAGATTTTATTGAGATGCTCTCTAATTTTGTGTCAAATACATTCGGTTGTCCCCACCCGTGTTCTGTTCACTACATCACTATCTCAACTTAATTGAATTAATTTCACCACGTTAATTTATGTGTTGCAGGTTTGTTGCTATGTTCCATCCACTTGAGGTTGGTGAAGCCTCAATCGGTAAAACTCACAGGCTTATTTGAATCAAAAATCCACTTTCCGAGGCTCACGAACCCACTGTATTGACGTGGTTTTGTGAGAATCTCGTTGTTAATTAATTTTCTTTACACTTCGATTGATTTTAGGTCCTTATGATGATCACTTTAATCATTCATCGAAATAATTCTGAAGTGTTTTCCTTTGCTTGTTTTTTAGTTTCTGTTCCTCGGTTCTGGTATAGATGAACAATTAGCTGGTTATGCTCGTCATCTAACAACATATAAGTAAGATGCCTTATTTTTTTCCTTTAAAACTTTATGCACTGCATAAAATGTGCTTGATTCGATGGGGTTACTTATTTATTGAAATGGTATTATTAAAGCAATATAACCAATCAAATGATAATTTAAAACGTGTGGAATAATTATATAACCGATTTCCATAATAATGGGGATCTTAGAGATAACTAAAGTGTTGCTATCAATTTGAATTCATCTAGGATCTTTAAAATCCCAACAAAAATAACCCATTTATCGCCCACTGTAATGATTAATTTTAATGTATTTTTATTTCTATTCAAATAAAAAATTACTTTGAGGAAGTACTTGTAAAATGTGTAGTATAATGTGGAATAGTAGGTGTTTAGTGGTGATAGAGTTGTTACACACCATGTTTAGAGATAATAAGTTCAATGAAACAACTAAGTTACTAAAAATTTCTTGTCCATCAACTATTGATTTCACTATGTATTCACTAACTACTTCATTAAACAATTAAAAGCCGTTGTAGGTCAATAGTTGTAGAGGTTGTTGGGTTTCATCGAAATAATGAACCGATCGATAGAATATTATAATTGAAAACTTAGAAGTACTGGACGACCGTTTCGTCCCAGCATGGTCCACGTCATCAGTACTCAACCACAACCCCGCACACAGGACTTGAATCCAAAACATTCCGCTTCTCACGCGAACACCTAACCTTCAGAACACTAAGTGGCATCCAACGGTGTTAATGTCCAACCTCAATCATTTCACGACATTGCGCAATCATTTCCAATTGTTTTTTGTGGGTGACTGCCTTGCACGTGACATGTCTGAACTCTCAACAGAACTCCTGGAATTTCCTCTCAGGATATTATATCGCTAATACATGACTGCGTATCAGAGTGAAAATACATTAAAAGAACAGAAAGGAGAGTGCATGTGCGAATCTCTGAACAAGTTCTAAAAAAAGAGATTAAAAAAACGGAGGATCTCAACATTCAACTGACACTATACGTCTTGTCAACGTTTTAGCATCATTTTAAAAAGTCCACACGTTGAAAAATGCAACCCAACTACATTTTGTTTAAATTTTTACACCGAAAATTCACTGGTGAGCTGTGAACTTTCGGTGTAAATGTTTTTTCCTGTATATTCTTATATACAATCTTTTTTATATATTACTACCATTGAAGCAACTACTTCTATGAATTTAGTGTTAATCTTGTCGTGCTAATGAGGTATGGACGTATACATATATATGCCTTGTCCTATGCTTTAGCTGACTAACTGACTACTGTTTTCATTAGGATGATTGAGGAGCTTTTGTTAGCTCATCTGCCTATTTAATCCTTACGTCATCAAATTCTAAGTACTCTTGTTCCCATCGAGTGAATTATTATCCGCAATCTTCACATAATCTATGTATTCAGTATTCCGCCGCAAGAAAGTTTTCTTGGTTTCGTTTAACATTCTCTGCAAACTTTACTTGGGGAACCTGTGCATGAACAACCCCGTTAAAAAACTTTTGTAAAGTGGTTAGTTAATGGTTAGGTTGTGCGACTTCAAGGTCAGGCCAAAACACCTCTACACCCACTTCATTTTAGGTATCTAAATATTAATATTAGCCCTCACAGAGCGTGGGGCTCATACCCCAGTACATAATAAATAAATTATCATTACTAATATTATAACTATTAATAATAATGACTTTTTTAGTCATAAGCATTTTCGGTCATCAAATTTAATTAGGTATTACTGGCATATTTCACTCCATTGGATGGATTTTACCAATTCCAAGAAGGATTTAAGAAGTTGATAAGAGTTCACACATTACAATAAAATCCATATTGTTTTTCTGCCCTAATTGTTACTCCATTTTTGTTCTCAAATTTATATAGGGAATCTTTCTTAACAGTTTTATAGTATGTTAATATCAACTTACCTGTATATATATATATATATATATATATATATATATATATATATATATAAACTTGATTTAAAAATTATGATTTACGTATTGACCCAATTTACTCTTAATCATCTGGCTATGCATTTGTTTGTAGACCTTTTTTATTTAAGAATGAAGAACTGTCAAATAAATAAATGAATAGTGATAATTGGAAATACTACAGAGAGTAAGGTTATAAAAAGAATATCAAGTTTTCTCATCACCTACAGCATAATTTTGACCTTAAAACACATTTTGAATTTTTGTACATTATCTGTCAGTAGTGTATTACTGAATTTTCTCCAGAGTTGTACAGGGAGTGACTGAACTGAGGTCCGACACTACTAGTTGATGAAGTCATTGACTGTTGAGTTGTGTATAGATGAGAAACTTTTGTGGTTAAAAACTAGCGACAAATTGATTCAGTGATCTTATTTCCTTAAATGTTATGTCTAAAGATAAGCTGCAACGCAGTGGTATAAAGAACGTTTAACATATTCTATTCTCCTTAGCCCATATTTTTTTAATATGAGCCTGTTCAGTGTATTACTTCTTACTCTAGACAACAAGAGGATGGATTCAGTAGATTGGTTCATTGAGCTGTCATCCTCAAATATGTATCAGCATTTAATAAGCCTTACACAAAATGCTACAATTAAATCACAAATAGATAGTGTTATTTTCATTATTATTGGCTTTATATGTCAATATATATATGTTAAAATCATTAGCCGATCAGTTTTAGACCATCATTAAAAATCCAGAAGCACTGGACGGCCCCTTCGTTCTGGTAATGGGACTGCTCAACAGTGTGCGTTCACAACTCCGCACGCGGGACTTGAACCTAGATCCTTTAGTCTCGCACGACCGTTCGACCTCTAGACCACTAGGACGAAACGGCTTTCAAATGCGTGTGAACAACATCTACGCTGTGTTTTCAAGCTTATTATTTATGTATTGTCTCTTGATTTTATGCATGAGTAGTAGTGGTATAAAAATTAAGGCTCTTAAAGAGATTGTATTCAGCAGTATCTAAGATTCTATTACTCTTCTTACGTTTTACTGCTTTTATCTTGATTACATAAATGTTGAATTGTATCAATATGTGGGTTATAAATTTCAGTGCTTCGTTTTCGTGAAGTTTCGATTGTGGTTTTTTTTTTGGACTTTTCAATAAGTTTAAGCTTTTCTTATTAGTTTATAGATATCCTATATTTGTTATTTAGATATAGGATATATTATCCATTTCACTAAGATAACTTTTTAGACATGTCATTTTGCGACCGTAGACTACAAGTTACGATGGACTTCAAAATTATATCCAGAATGTGTGAACTTTCATACAGAAACCAAGCAAACCGTCAGCTAACTTACACACCAGCGATATGACTTGATCTGGTAATAGTCTGTTTTCCAGTCTACTTTGATTTTAATGTAGGTGGGGCTAAGCATACGTTGTATATATCTCAGCCACTACAGTTGGCATACATTTATAGAGTGATCAACGAGTCCACAAATTATATTACTCTTAGTTTTGTATGGAATTTTTAAAGTATTTCACTCCTGGGTTTTCTACGAATCAGACTGTTTCCTTTTTTCCCTTTGGTAATGGATTTTATGCAAACGAACAATATAATTTGAAGTTGTTACAGTAGTACATGAATTTGACCGTGATCGTTCTTATTATGTTTACCAGGTGTTTTCCTAATCTTCAATGAGTTGCACTGACTGAAGCATCTCATAAATGGAGTTATTCTTATCTTCAGTCTTTTTTAAATGAGAGAAAAGAACGTGTTTAAATCCACATGTTTATATTCACTTACCATCTACTTATTCGTCATCCTTGGATACATAAAAGTTAACAGATTCGCTGTTTCTTTGTATATGAAGTGTGGAACGTTCTTTTTTATGTCTGGAAAAAAATTAAGGAATTAAATTTGAATAATTTGGTGTTTTACTCTAACAATCGAATACATTCAGTTATAATCTATTAACTTGTGGTTTTCCTCTAAATTTAAGTCTTTTTAGTGGCAGTAATTCAAACTAGCCTCGATTGCTGTCGACAGTATTATTATTATCATTGTTTGTTAAAATCCCAGTATCAGAGTCAAGTTTATTATTTTTTATTACGACTATTTGGTTTAAATTGTCTTTGTTATTGAGATCAATATCTCCTTCAGCATAACTCACTGATCGAGCATCATTTAGTTGCTTACAACCAATTTTCGGTCTGTCAGTTTTCACTTTTGCTTTCGTATCATAATCTGAATTGGATCTAATGAAATGTGAAGGTCTCAAAAATTTGGAGGATGATGATGATGATAATAATAATGTTGACTTGTGTTTATCAAAGCAAGACGTATTAGTTAATGGTCTTTTTTGTAAATTCTGTTCCTCTATATAATTTTTCATATGTTTTTTATTGTCTGTACGACGTCGGCTAATTTCAAAGCATTTAAAGCATCCTTCAAATCTACTGTATTGTCTACGCATTATTACACGTATCGGTTCATTTAACCATCCATACAACAATGGATTGACACAGGCGGAACCCATTGCAAATAATTTTAATAAAAGATCAATAATTTTTATGTGTCTCCCCGGTATAATATTCATATTTGGTTTCATTAAGTCAATCGATGAATCCATTGTAAAATTTCCATTCATAATAGGTAGTGATTGATTCATTGTATACCATAGAAAGTCTTCACATGTTTTCAAACCAATAGAGTATTTCCATGTTTCATCCTCTTTGTGAGTTGCTTGTTGACTTGAATTGAATAATCGATTAAATTTTAATAAATCATATGTACTTGCTGATGGTAAATCATTTTCAACATTTAATAAAGCTTGTACTTCTAATAATAATGAGTATAAACACCATGGTGTCCAACAGACTGCAAAACAAACAACTGTTATTACTAATAAACTAGTTGTACGCTTTTTACGTTTTTCTGCTTCTTTACTAGCATTTAATTGACAAGGTCGTTGTTTTAATCGTCGATAGATAGCTAAATAAAATCCACCTGATGCACTTAAGGGTAATAGCACTAATATGACAAAAATGGATACAGAATAAGCAAATCGTAACTGTGGACTTGGCCATGATTCTACACAATAATGATATTCATTTAAACCTTCACTATTTACTTGTAATGCAACTGGTATTGAATTCAATGCACTAAATAATATGACAATAATAATCAGACCAAATGCTGCTTTCGGTGTTAATTGTGTTTTTAATGGATAAACAATAAGACGATATCTATCAAATGCAATTAATAAAATAGTTAGGCATGATATATACATTGGTATACCGAAACTACTAAATAATACTCGGCATAAATCTGTACTTGGTTTATGATTCTCTGTCATTTCATAATATAGTTGTATTGGCATACTCACTGAACACAAAAATATATCGGATACAGCTAAGCATAATACAAACAAATTTGTAATATTGTGCGATAATGTTTGTTTTCTAAATTTTATCAAGGCAAATATCAGAATTAAATTGAATGTTGCTCCGCATATTGTTAATAGAGTGTAAATACAAATTAGAAAATTACGCCAACTTGGTATGCGATGCGATGAATGCTCAGTTTTGCCTAGATCTGAAGAGAAATCAAATAATAATGGAGATTGTGATGTTTGATATTTCGGTTGATTTAATTGTAAAGATGTTGTCGGAAAAATATGTGCTTTAGATGTTGGCAATTGATCGGATTTTGAATGAGTTGGTGAATTCGATAAGTTGGCTTTATGATTGATTTCATCAATCCAATTATTTGTGAAAGTTTGATTCATATTTATAGTTGCACTATTCATCATAAGCATTGATGTGCACCTGAAACATTAAAAGAAATATAGATGTTCAGTTTTAACTTAATTTGAGTTCATGTAAATGTTAAACTGATTACAGTGTTGTCTATCCGTTCCCGTTAAATATGATCTACAAATAGAACTCGGTAAGTATATATGTATTTGTGAACTATGTGTGTGAAAGTAGTTTTTAAATGAAGAGAATGCAAAACAATTACCAGTTCATTACAGGAACATTTAGTCAAATAAAGACCCTTTCTTTAAAACAATCTACACAGTCAAAGGGATTGGATCAAAGGGAGGTGGAATCAAAAACTTATGCACTGCTGAGGCACTGGCGATCCACCAACTCATTCCAAGAATAGATTTACTATCCAGTATCTACTAAAAACCATTTTTATCTTTTATATTTTTCAAATGATCACAGAACACACAGCAATTTATTGGTATAGTTAGATTGATACAAAGTGAAGTTAGCAGTCAAAACTTAAGAGTGTGCTATTTGAGAAGATATGGTTCATAAATTATCTTGACCCAAACTTTATCGCGAAGTTTTTATTCGTGTAAAGAATAAAATACAGGCTCAGTGCATGGAGTTGTTTTTTTATATGCAGTTCATGGTAAACAAACATACGCTAAAAATGCTGGTATAAAACTATAAAGTCATATGGAATGTGGAATGATAGATTCCTAAATCCTTGTCATTGAAGGTATTTTGGGCAGTGTGTTTTCTAGTAGTGGTATTTTATAACACTGTAATCTTCAGTGTTGGTTGACAGCTGTTATTAGTGTTTATGTTTGTGGTGAGTTGAGAGACTCAATAATAAGTTCAACTTGTAAAAGATGGTGGACTGAGATTATTAAAGCAACCTTATAATTCATCTAATATAAGGTCAATTTTTATACTTTCTGCCTCCCATTTCACTTCCTTTTCATTATTCAGTATTGAATGAATAGACAAAGCGAAATAAAAATTATGATCTTATATTTATTTATGTTTCATTGTTGTTCAAACACTCATATACTCCACATTCGTTTCTGTTGTTCTCTCACCATCTCTCAATATTTCAAATCATGAATTTTTGCTTGCAAAAAACCAATAAGCGATCAAAAACTTAATTTTTCTTTCAATCGCATAGTAATAACACTCGTCATCGACTATGTTATAGAATATCAAAATGTAAATAAAGTGCCGTATTTTGCTCGTGATAACTCCTTGATTTTTCTCTTTCAAGAAATGTTTCGATATTTCATATTCCTTCTAATTTCCGGTCAATACATTTTCATCAGCTGTACAAGCATGTGCTTTTAAGTTGTTTGGTAATTTAGAAGGATGTATGAGAGGTGAGGATTAGGTTCCTCTTAATTACTAGATTGGATGTTCACCCATTCCACCTTACAAACTTCGTTTCTGGTCATCACGTACCATCATTATCATTCATACAAAAGCTATAACTTGTAGCTGAATTATGATCTAGGCACTAGAGTTACATTATATTCAGCAAAATATGAAGAGTATGAAAACTAGTATAATGTGATCATTCTTAGTTTGCCAAACCTTTTTATTTTGAAACATTTTTTCATGGAACCTGCCTTACTGTTAAATTTGTTACAGCTTTTTTGTTTCACTCTAATGCATCTACATACTTATTGTGGTATTCTGATTCTGGTTATTCAGTAACACGTTTACAGAGATCACTGATTACTGTTAACTAATATGTCTAGTACAGACTTGTATATTTGGCTTTTAGCTGAATTGTAAATGTGAGGTCTAGTAACACTATCTAATTGCCAAAATTAAATAGTTGGACAAGAGTTCGAACCTGTCACTTCGTGTCTCAAAGTCAAGTACCTTATCCACCGAACTACCGCTTGTAAATCACAGTAACCTACCGATGTTCTCCACAGGTTCAATACCACAAAATAGTAGTCAGTTTTGAGTCGAATTACCTAGTCAGAATTAAAGCCTTTTAAAATTTCAAAAGTAATAATACTCTGAAATTGAGGATTTCAAAAGGAGATCAAACTTTAGCTTCCACAAAATGATTGTAGCTCGAATCTCTTTTTTAAAAATTCGACTTGCTATTTGATTCAGATTTCTCATTAAGGCTACTACCGGAAACTAACTTTCAGGATGCAAAATTCAGTGAAACGCCTGTTAGTTAATTATTTCACATAAGCAAACTGTTATGTGAATACCTTGGAGAAATCTCTATCCTACAGACGCGTAGTACATATCCGAAAAAGACAGTATTATAATGTTGATCTTTGGTATTTTCTGTGTTTAGTAACGATGGGACATAAACATATAATGGCCTTATTTTATGCATCGCTGTCAATGATTTTGTAAGTTAAACGTGAATAGATAATACAATAAACTAAGTATTTTAATGAACATAAAGTATGCCGTTTTTGGCTACCAACATTAATTAATGTGAAACAACTTCATTTTTGTTTTCTGAAAATAGGTCTCATGTAAACTATCCAAAAATATTAATTTTTCACGTTATTTATGTGTGTATACGATGTCATTTGAAAAATTCAAGGTATCTTTTCTGGTTTAGTAAAGAGAGGTATATTACATTCCCCTTCTTTTAGGAAACTATATTTAAACCGTAGATAAGATTCAGTTCTTTCCATTACATACTTTGTTATTTGTAATCACTCTACTCCAGTAACACATAACTCTCTGTTTCAGTTTTACATTTTTGATCGGGAATATATCTCTCAAAAATTTAATCCCCCCGAATTTGTTTTCTCTACATACCTCCGAGAATAAAGCATTATTAATAAATTTTTCTTATTGACACATTTTTTTATTTTATTTAAAATGGTTAACAAACGTCAGTATTGATATTAACCGATTATGTCGGTTTAAAATTTTTTTTATTATACTTGAATCATCGTTTCATTAATTATTAGTGACGTTGTCTTTTCTTGTTTTTTTTTTTTGTGTATTTCTTTATTTTCATTCCAATATCACATACACATATGGATTCAACATCTTTTTAATTGTTCCTTTTTTAAGGCCTACTTTGAGTTGGTTTTCTTTTCAAAACAATTCGTTTATTTTATGTGTATTTATTTTTATTTTCAACTAAAAAAATTGCCTGTAGAAATAAATTTACTATCCTTTGTATTAATTGCTTGATAATGATTGTACAATGCAAATAGATTCAGTTAATTTGTCTTATATTTTTACGTAACACATTTGTTAGGTGTATTTTTATTGTCGTCGGCTTTTCATGTACTTATAGTGTGACGATTAGTTATGCTGCTTCGTGTTTCATTCCCGAATCTCATAATACCTACAGATTGATAGTTTTAAATGCCGTAGTTTGAGATCGATTCCCAGTTCAGATGTTTTTTAATGGAAGGCTCTCTTCATCGAAATATTTCTATCTCTTCTTTGGAGAAGAGAAAAACACAAAGAGACAGTACTAGATTCTGCTTATTTTTCATACCTTAACGATACATGCGAATTGATTGGACTGCACGGCATAATTATCCAGTCGTTTATGTTCACTAACAATAAGAAGGTTGATAAACAGCAGTCCTAATTACGAATGTTTTATATTTCCTATATAAGTTGTTTATGTTCACGAAAACAAATGACAATTTTATATCATTCATGTTATTATAAGTTGCAATTAATTTTGTTTTGTTATATGTTATTTTTTGCTTGTTTTTACCTTATTCATAAGTATGTTTATTTACCTTTTCAAGAATGATATATATTATGCATGAAGAAATAAACAGTTATCATTGATGTCATGAAATATATCGTTATATTTATTGGGGATCGTAGAGTGTTGAGTTTTTTTAGTTTACATCATGGACTGATCTTAGCTAGGCAAGTATTTAAAACTAGGAAGAACTGGACAGCTGTTTCGATCTACCATGAGACCACTTAGCAGTACTCATCCACGACCCTACCGAAAATTAAACTCAGGACATTTTTATCTCGCGATGACGCTTA
Source organism: Schistosoma haematobium (assembly GCF_000699445.3). Classification (NCBI taxonomy): domain Eukaryota; kingdom Metazoa; phylum Platyhelminthes; class Trematoda; order Strigeidida; family Schistosomatidae; genus Schistosoma; species Schistosoma haematobium. Next base: position 23,927,811 of record NC_067195.1, on the reverse strand, counting down.
ACCTCTAGACCTCTCAGCCGGCATACACTAGTGTTCATATCTAACTTTAATTCATTCACCGTATTCCACTATCTGCAATCGATAACTATTTCTTACCGGGCATGTATTTATAGTAAAGGACTAGGTTTTGATAATACAATAGATCGAAAATACAATTATATAGGTATACCATAAAAGCACAAAGCTGTTATTATTCTCTGTACTATTTGAGCGTATGTACATTATTACTATCTTTTGCTTAATTACTGACTATATGCTTATATTTGAGCTATAAGAACTCAAGGTGTTTTTTGTTCTCACATCTTTTATGATAACAAATACTCATTTATAGTCTAGCTTAACATTTCTCAATGTGTTGTCTTCGAATATTACATTTCCACGATAACGATGATATTTTGTTACGATTTATGTATCTATCTGTCTTATTTATTTGTTTTTTATAGCCCCATTTTTCCCCAGCACCTTTATTTTGTTTGTCTAATTTATATCATGACATTTTTTCTTGTTTATTTGTTTGCTTTGTTTCTTCTTTCTATCTTCTCTGCTTCTCTCTCGCTAGTATTATTTTTCCTAACTAAATATGAATGAAGAAGAAGAACAAAGTACGCATATTAGATGATTTGATATCTTATTTCCGAAAAATAGAAGTTTGTATCTTGTTGATTGTTGTTTTACCTTAATAGTTTTTGAGAAAGGAGCAGAAAAATCCTACCATACACAATAACATTTGTGCTTTAGAAATATGTAAAATTAATAGACTTGTCAAAATGCTTCAACTGCTTTCAGTTTCTAACTACTAGTTCGAGTTAAACAGATTCAAAGTATTATATTAGTTGTGCCTTTTAAAATATATTCGTGAAAAATCTCCAAGACACCGAAGCCATTGTTTCAAGTTGGTGACAATGACTGAATTAGTCACTTTGCCGAATCTTAACATCACTAACATAGTGTTGCCACTGGATGTAAGTGATCCCTCAAGACAATAATGATCGAACAGTGAAAGTTGCTTAACATCTCGTAAAGACCAGGTTTCACACAACTGGAGCAAAATCACTGTCACTAAAGCGTTGAAAACCCAACATTTTACAGCCAAACTAACACCACAATGGAACCAAACATGACCCACATTGGCACGAACCGTTCTGGCTGTCACTAAATGTAGACTGATTTCATTTGTCACACTACAAACCAGATTTACGGACTATTACTAAACATTGTCACAAAGAGTCAGTGTATATGCTACACAGATCCATAATACTATTACCTATTTCCATCAGAACTGCTTCCGAAATGTCATTGATGGAAAAGTTGAAGTAAAGTAGTGCGATTAAACAACTTTACTTAACCTTATTATTGGGATGGAAAAATGAAGAGAGGGGATTATATGCCCTCATTCTGCTTTAAATACTTGTATACAGAGCCTTTAAGATGTTAACAAGCTGTCGAACTAGAACTTTTTTCAGTACACAATCCCAAAATGCAACTCTGTCCAACATATTGAAGGCATATGTGATATTAGGAAATTCAACTTATTTTGTTTGGAAATAATATTTTAATTAAGATATTTAAGTCGTATAACAATTAATTTACTGAAGTCATATATATAAGGACTACTTTTGTAGCATGAAATATCCTCATATTTCTCAAACATTAGTTGTTTTTATCAGAAGGGGTTTGTGGAGATTTTTAGAAATTTTCACAGATTGAAATCATGAGTCAGTTGAAGCTAGTTGTTTTTGTCAAAAATAGTATAAGTACACTACTAGTGTCCTTTCAACGGCTTTCATTCACTTACAAATAGAAAAATAAAACAATAGGAGCATTGATCACACAATTATTTATATATTACTGGTAATATATCCTTAAATTATGTCAGTTCATTAGAGTAAAGCAAGTTTCAATTCCGACATTATAGTTTATGTTTGTTTTAAAAAAAAAACAAGTTATTAAGATGAACAGATTGTCCTGAGTTAAATCTGGACACACACAGGTGCATACTATTTAAGTCTGATTATTAAACTTGACTGCATTGGTCAAGTTATTTGATGAAAATGAGGTTTTTTTCGTTGTATTATGCTAGTTCCATAGAGTAAGTGTTTTAGGTCAATTATGTGAGTCCATTAGTTCCAAAGAATACTTAAATGGCATGTAATGAACACTAAGCATCAATTATTTGCGTTGGAAAAGTAGTATAAAACTGTTAGTTTTTGTATAACATAACTAATGAACCACTGTTTCATTCTATTGTTAAATTCATTTGTTCCAAGTTTAATATTTTTCAAGTGTAATTGCATTTTGGATTTATCCTAAATAGTATAACTTACAATTTATGCAAAATCAGTCCTAGATAATTTAGTACTTTCATCGACGATGAATTGATTATTAACATTAGAAATCATCTTGCTATTCTAAAGAACCGATAAATAAGGATCTATTATACATGTTGGTATTTCTAATGATTGATTGTTCTGATTCAAATAGTTGAATAATTAGAACCTTTTTAAATGAAATTTAGGTATATAAATTGGAAATCTAAACTAGAGGTTAGGGGAAAATGGTTTCAACGTTGTTTTATTAAGTATAATCCATTTCGTACATAATAAACAATATAATAAATAAAGATTGTTGATGATTTACAAACTATGGGCTCATGTATTCCGATTTTAACCAGAAATTATAGTTCAAGGCCTAATGATGCCATCTGGCAGTTTGTGGATAATCCATAAGCTAAACTATTTAAAAGTCTGTTTACCTAATTTTTCTTATTTAGCTTCTAGGTAATCGTTTTTTTAAATCTTGATAATTCTGACCTACGGGATGTTTTTATCAAATTTTACAGGAAATTGTCACGGAAATTTCTCAAAATAATATATTGGACAATTTATTACCTTTCGTGTTGTTAAACTAATTATGTTCGTGTTTTCAGACCATTTTCTCTGATGGTTGTTTCATTTCAGGGTCATTTCTCTATTTTCATTTTATTGTATTCGATAGAATCCTTATTTTTAGGTCTTTTTTGTTCCCTTCATCGAATTGGGTACTGTTTACTGTCCTTTGTTCGACAACTGCTTTCAATGGTTTTTCGCGATCAGTCCATGTCATAAACTATGAAATTCAAGTATCTCTACAACCCTACTACTATTGGTGTATATTGTAGTACTTTTAACGACCTCTAGTTAAATTTTTGATCTATGTAAGACAAAAAAATAGTATGTCGTTACTTATATATGTCGTTTGTAAAAAATTAAATGTTTACATGGTTTTTATTGCTAATTTTTATCAGCCGGTTATCGATTATTAGTAGTCATGTTACAATGTTTATTTCCTAAGCAGATATGTGAATTACGATTGAGCATTATCATCGATATCACTTTATAAGTCAATTTGAAATTAACAAAGTTGATTTTAACTAAATATGAGGCAGTAACTTAAGTTTGGTTTATAAATTCGATTTGTACAGGTTTCTGATTGTCAGGAGTGACACATTCTAAACCATCTCATGATAACCATAAATTTTTAAAAGTTGTAAATGTAGGATAATTAGTTTACATTTTTTTTACCACATCTGTCTTAAGGAAATATTAAATTAAAATTTTCACCATTTTAATTGTTCCTTTTCTTATATTTACCGTGAATAAGAGTTATGTATATTTTATTTATTAAATGTAACATTCATTCACTAATTACAGTCATGCATCAAGTAATTTTTCATGTGAAATTTCATATTATGTAGCTACGAAATATTGTTTTTTTCTTGTATACCATAGCTGTTACTATGACAGTTTGACACATCCCATATTTGTAACGGTAATTAATAATGATAGTGACTAAAGCAGGTGTAATTTGCAATTACAGGGAAAAAGTAGATTAGTGGCAATAATTTTTCGGATAATTAATAGTAAAATGTCATGAAAATTTATTAACATCCTCATGAATAAGCATTATATATCTATTCTGAATTTATCATTTAGATCTCGTTATTTCATTTATACGTGATATTAATTTGTGAAATTGTGAAATAGCCTTGTTGTTGACAGAATGAAACTGATCAATTTAACGAAAAAATAGTTGAGAAAAAAAAAACAAATTGCTTACGGTAATACTGTTAATTAAATTTTTTACTAAGTAATTATCATTATTATTGAGATTCCTCACGATTGTTGTATTCTATGTAATTATTTGCAAGGAAGACGATGTGTTAGGACATAATGAATAGCTTTAAAGATTGGTTCATTAGAATTGTCCAATTGAGATCCGTGCAATTGAACTTCGAGAAGGTAGAGAACTTGTGGTTATGAAACTGATAGTTGTTTAGAAAAACAGTTAGTATTCCGTTAGCTTATAGAAAGACGACTGTCATCTCTATCTGTGAAAAGTGCCGGTGTAACCTATGCTACAAAAATACGTAAATAAATGAACTTTAAATTAAGTCCAACCATTGGCCTCTGTTATTTTTTCACGGATTGTTGTTTTCAACTCGTCGTGATCATCAACAAAAAGGGTAATGTTATTTCACTTTACGGGTTATGTTATCCCCCGAATGCCCTGATACAGCCGAATGTGATGAGGGTTAGCCCCCCACTCGAAACTCTCTCACATGGCAACGTGTAAACAGCCACTGTCAAGAAAGCTTTATTCAGTCCCTGCTCTTGGAGGGGGTGTTTACGAAATCGAGAGGACGAGGAGCGAATGTCCGACGCTTAAACTGGCTCGGTGTATATGAGGGATCCACCTAAAGGAGTTGTAAACCCTGATTCCAAACCAATGGTGCACGTGGGCTACAGGATCCTGAGGAAACAAATGATGTGTGAACCTATTGTTTGCCACCGGCTACCATGACACTGCATCTCCTCACGTCGCTTCACTGCTTTGTGGACTATACTTGTATATCAAAGTTTCAGGGTGTGGTCCACTAATAAAGCTACCTGCTTCGGTTTGGGCACCCGAGAAGTGTCCTAGCTCTTACACAAATCTTTTGGTTTGTGTGGCCCATATATATATTTGGTGCCTCCTTGTACCAATGTTTATGTGTTTAAATAAATAATAAACTTCACCAAACTTCTAACATATATTCAAAATTATCTTTTTGAATTTTACATTTATATATGTCAGTTATTCAAAACATTATTCGATAGAATGTTATTCTGTGAAGATTGTTTGAACGTTTCTTTTTTATGATTTCGGCAGTTACTACCACTATTGCGCAACTTCAACTCACTTTATTTAATCCAAATTATGCTTAAAAGATTATTTTTATTTCCATTATTTAGACCGTATTTTTATAATAGATTTCTACAAGGTCGATATCTCTGTGTTCATATTGATATTTGTTTAACTTTTGTTTAAAACATACCCTATTCTTTGGGTATTCAAATCCATTTTATTTTGCTGCACTACAATGAAGGTGATATTTGCATTAAGGACAATTCATTATCGTTCTATGATGGCTTATATTAGATAGAGTATGCGTGACTTTATAAAAGAACTACTAGTTGTATATATAGGCGATTTGTATCTGTTCAGAAAATATGCACTTATCTGGTTCAAAATTATTTCAGACTATTCTATAGATGTTCATATCCGATAAATTTATTTATTTAGCTTAATCGTAATTTGAAATTGTTTATTAGTTTACTGATACAGTTTTTTGCATCCTAACTTCAATAGTAAAGACGTAAAAGTGTAGAAAAAGGTGTGTTTCTTTTTCAAATATTTTTTTTATTCATAACCTTAATATATTTTCTTAATTCTCCTCAGCAGTTCACTATTTGAAATTAATGTTCATCGTGAACTGAGAATACACAGTGTTATTTAACATAAGGGGATAATAAATGGGTTTTTTTCTTGCTAGGAAAGTCTGTGACTTCGCAACAAGCATCAATCCAGAATTTTCAGGTTACCTAGCCGATTTGGTATTTATAAGCTACTTGGTCGCAATTCATCGTTTTGTGTTATTCAAATTCAGTCAGTTAATGTTACGCCATATATCAATTTTTTTGGTTTCAACAGTTTTGCATTTGATAAGAATCATTCCGAAAATTCTATGGATATATAGATCATTTGATGCTGGCTTAGCGGTTTCAAGGTTAAGCGATAGCCATGACACGTGAAGCTGTTTTGTACTAGGACATCTAGTAAATCTTGGTATTCCATGGTTGTCTAACTTGGGTCAATTGGTTATTTCAATAGAAAATCTTCAAAAATTCTAAGATCAATTTTTTTTCCCAAATTTCTTTCATTGGTGTGTTAACATTCATACGTCGCAAAATGTTGACGATTTACCGATCGATATTTTATTTATTTACCCTTCTTTGCTCCTTTCTGTCTTTCTCCTTTTATTCTCTATCTATTTTACACGACAATTGTGAAAGTTGGTTAAATTTTTTCTACAAATATATAATATTTGAAGAATTTCTGTTTCAAAACAAGTTAGTTTCTATCTTTATTCGATTAATAATGTACCAAAATATTGTTTATTTTTCTCCTTGTTTTATGGTGATAACCTGTTGTTAAATTGGATTGTTGAAGGGAACATGCAAGAGTAGCAGGGAATAACAGATCAAGTGTTTATATTACTTCAATTAAGTGATATACGCAATTAAGTGGATTTAAATATTTATTTTTCATCTCGTTTTTTGTCTCTATTGAACTATTGATTTACCGATTAAATCAATTTAAGTTTTCATAGAAGTTAAATACTAGTTTAATCGTTAAATGAAAAAAGTGATATGTATAAAACAGATCAAACTTTAATGTATCTGAATTTAAGATACACCTTTTGGTATGTGTTTCTGATATTTTCTAACAGCAAAGACTGAAATAAGTGGGACAAGTTTTAAACGAATAGTTATGGTGATTGAGTGACAAGTGCTTTAGTGGCTAAATGATTACTTCATATGTTATTCATCAACAACATTGTACTATTGATTTGTTCTAAGATATCTTGTAAGACCACCTAGTGTTGTCATTTTTTGATTTAATATTTAGTGGTATTTATAGTTCCTCAATATTCTGATTTGATTGTTATATCACGTTATGAGTTTTTCTTCTTTATTACCCCTGATGCCTAATTTCTATGAGTTACCACAAACTAATGATTAAAAAATCGAAGACGAATGATTAAATAAAATTGAATGAGTTACTACCGTCTTCTGTTATTTTTAACATTAATACTCTTTCAAAAACAAAAGTTGAGTGAAGAAAAACTATTCTTTTTAATTATCTATTCATCATGAATTCACGATAGTTGTATGAACTAGTGAGTTTCTTGTCAGGTTTTTAATGTAAATTTTCGATCCTGGCTCAGTAGTCTAAAGTTTAGGCATTTTCACGTTAGACCAAATGTTCTGGGTCCGATTACCGGATATAGGGTCGTCGATGCATACTGTCGTTGACGTCTATACTTGGATGTAACTGTCATCCAGTACTTCAGGTTTTCAATGATGCCCTGGTTTGTGATTTAAAGTATGTTAAATAATAGTCTGAGACTGATAGGTCCTGGGTTCGAATCTCGCGGGGGACGGGATCGTGGACGCGCGCTGCTGAGGAGTCACACTAGGACGAAACGGCCGTCCAGTGCTTCCAGGTTTTCCATGGTGGTCTAGCTTCAAATGACTCATGATTTCAACTATTGAAATTACTAAAATCTCCACAAATCCCCTTCTGAAAATAATAGTCATTTAATAAGTAGGTGATTAAAAGAAGTCGCATATTCGACTTTTACTAAATTCATAACAATTTTTTACCTATATTGAGTATGCGTTATTTTTGTCCGGCCGTATCTTTTAAAATAAACAGACTGAATATACCACCTTCTCTCGTAGAAGGTGTTTTCAATTGTAGTTTCTACTTAGTTGAATTGGTGCAATTCAATGCAATTACATTTGTAAAACCTATAAATATAGTCGAATTGGCATTTAATAGACAATTGCACACTTTACAAGTAACAACCGCTGTGAGATGTTTCTCGAGCTACCATGAGTAGACAAAAATGTTGCTGTTTGATCTTGTTTTTTCTAAGAAAATGTTTTTCGACTGCCTTTTCTGCTTATTATGTTTGTCATTATACACACTATATCTATGAAAAATTACTGTGTACGTGTTCCAAATGATAAATAGTTTTAAACCTAGCTTTTTACTGTCTTTATACTTAATTTTCCATGCTTCACGAATATATATATACTCTTTGAAGTCAGAAAGTTTTTAAAATGAGAAATAGCTTGGTGACCATTTGCGAATCTTAAAACACGTTGGTTATCAATTCCATTAATCGATGTCACTTATGTACAAACTGTAATATTAATGGAAGTTAGCATAATTATAAATAATTGAATAGTAGTTAGTATAATTTACATTTGTATGATTCCAAATAGCTGTTGTCGATTAAATGTAAGATACCTCTTAGTATGTTTTTACTTTTGAAATAATACACATTAACCACTATTTCTCCTACTTGTATCCAACATCTATACACTTTCTATTAAATATCACGAAGCCCACGAATGATTAATTCCTGTCGTAGAAAAAAAGTTGGGTAATCAATTATATTTAGCTAAAATACGATGCCTGGCCGTTTTTTAGTTTATTGTCACCATTGTCAGATCAATTCCTTTATCTGTAATGAAACATATTCGTGGAAGCTTTCTTTTTTATTGTAAACTAATGAAAAAATTTCTGACTTCCCCAAGTTGCACATTGCAGCCATAAGAAAATATTTTCTGTAGTCAGTATAGTTGGCAGAACTTATTATTATCATTAGGTTTTCTTTCAAAAAATTTTTTATGCCATGTATTTTAATGTTTCTTGTCTGTCTTTATTTTCATATCCGGGAAATCAAGTTACTTTATTTCGGAGCTATCATTTTTGTTTCAATGTTTTTTTCTTCTCCCATAAATCTTTACATTATTTTCATAAAGTATTGTTCGAATTTGTTTTCCCATGTAAAAACACTTGGAATTTTATCTTCTGTTTAGTTTTTAATTAACCTAAATTCAAAATGTCCACTTGAAATATAGATGATCATGAAAATACTAATATAGCCTTACAGTGATTGTTTATAAGCCATTACAATACACACACTTGTTACATAATCTACTTTTTATAAGTGCCGTAAGTATCCTGATCATAAAAAAATAAAATTATTTCATATTTAATTTTGCTTATTGTATGCTTTCACCAGTTTATAGGGAACTATTTACTACGATTTATATTTATATTATCCATGTGTAATTCCAAATGTTCTCTCTGATATTTTTGACGATACAGACAAACAAGTTAATAATATAAACATAATCAGACTGTTTGATCAGTGTACAAATTTTTAATAAATTATTTTATATTGTTCTGTGTACCATAAACATTTTTATTGTATCACATAGATAGTGAATATTTTTGATTGCCTGTTACAGTGAAAGAGAAAGTCGATGGGAAACACGGTGATATCAATAGCTAATTAATGGATAATCTAAATAGTGTTTGTTTTAGACTAAGAATTTCGACTAAATATTACATAGATATATTTTTGATGTAACCATTGCTTAAAAAATAAACGTCTTCAGTTCATGTTATATTTTGTCTTATATTAACTATTGATAATCAACTAACATGATTGATTAACCGAACTACGACTTATTACGTAACATGAAAAAAATTCAGACGTGAAAATTAACGAAATATTTCGACTTACAAATTAAGTAATTCTGTATACTTTTGTGACATAGTTAATAAACTGTCATAAGTGTTTCCATTGATTGTTGCTGTTGTCAAAGTTTCTACTGGCAACTGATTGTTCATTATTTAATTTTTTCACTTCTGTATCTTTCTATACTAGTGTTATCGTTTTTTTCCTTGATGAAGGATATGTTCTAATATATCACTAACTATATATGTATATATATAAATATTTTTATACATGTCTCAATTGAATCCCATCTTGGATACTTTATAAGAATGTTTATGTATTAAATGTGGTAAATATGTGTAGTATTCTATTTATCAATATTTCCCGATTTCACTCATGTAATTTTATTTGTTTTTTTTTCATATTTTAAACAGAAAACTGTTATGACTTCCAATTGCTTATTTATTTTCCTATAAATACGTGTGGTGTGTTTAAATACATTTTATTAAAAAAAATTCTTAATTTAGAAAACGGACATGCAGATTATTCCCCTCTTGTCCAACAGAATTTAAGTATTGTGTGCGGTCGTGTAGTTTTGCTTGTATAATTATACACTGACACATGTATTGATCACGTGTAACTCACCATGGTTTTATATGATTCAAAGATGGTAATAATTTTTTCGAGTCGAGAACTCAATATGTTGATTTCTTTTTTTTCTTTTATGGCAATACTTTTTTTTCTCTCAACCATATTCATTCACATCCCTTCTGGGACAGGTATCAACATACACACGCACTGTTACAATTGCTAATAACAGTTATCTAAAATATTTATTTATACAGTTTTCATATACTTCATTCTACATTAATAACTAACATGAGATAAGTGATTTTCGTCGTATAACATACTTGATCTTTTCACAATTCTTTTTTTTTTATCTTCGAGTCTATTTCCTCTCTTATCACTTTTCTTTCAAATCTGTTGATGTTTTTTTCCTGTAGTGCTGTTCTTGTGATGACTTGATAAGGAAAGAAAATGAAATCAACTTGCTTTAAGAAATAATTATTAATGGATTATATATATCTTTGCATATTTCACGGGTTTTTTATGATTTGTTCTTACTAAACATAATGCCTAGTTGCGAAATTCTATCTCATTAGGATTTCCTGTTTATAAATTTTTCGATAAATATTATATCTTATCGCATTATATTCAACTTGATATCTTTAAATCTAAAGTATCTTTCATTATTTCCTTTTTTACTTTGCTCTATAATAATTATTATATATTCTCCGTCATATTTAAATCTGTAGGACGAAAACCTTGACAGAGATTATTTAACAAAATTTTTAATAAAAATATAAGATAATTCAACTGAAAAATCGATTTATTTAAGCTTTAAGCCGGAGTTGTTTTGAATATATGTTAACGATCTATCTATCAACAAGATCCAGTTGAGTTATCATAGGGTTAAATCGGACTGCTGAGAAGTCCCAAATTACAACAACAGTTGATCAGTGATCTCTGGTTTGAAGTTGATTTCTAGTGGACTTCAGTTTATTCATGAATGATCTTTAAATCACAAATAATGTACATTAAATTGTTGTAGTTATTTATGCATAGAAACTGATTACATTTTTGAATATTGGTAATCTATGCAGTTACGCGCGCTATCTTGAAAGTTCGGAGATTTTCTCTTGAGGAGGTCTTGTTTATGCGGATGTGAATAAGTGTGAATAATCAAAGCCTTTTTTTTGTAAAATAGAATATTTTATCTTTATTCTACGGTCTCCTCTTATTCCTAAAATATAAGTTGATTAACAAATTGACGAGTGAGATTCGCATCCTAGATATGTATATAACGAGAAAAGTCCATCAAAATGAATAGTAACACATCACTACGAAAACACTTGAGTAATTGATTGTAACTGTGTATATGAGAGGATTTCTTTGCCGTAGTTTTAACGATATATTTTTCAATCTTATTTGTTCTATCTACATGAGTAAATGATAGTTGTCTTTAAATAAGAACTCATCCACTTTTTGTGTATTATTCCGAACACACTATTGAAAACTAACTAACGTAATGTATATCCATAAATTTATGTATAATTTTCTTCCAAGTGGTGTATTTGATAATTTAGACTGATATAAATATATGCCAGATGGTATTTCACCTATGAATGATTGAAGTAAATTCTAGTTGAAATAGATTCTATTTTAAGGGAGGGCAATGAGAATTTTTTCAATGATTGAATTCCCTTTCAATATTTCAGAAAAGTTTGATCAATGTTCCAATGGTAGAACTAAAAGTTACTTAATTGTAAACCAATATATAAACTCTTGTATTTGAATAGTATATATATACTGTAATTTAAGCATTTCTTTATTTTTTACATAAATTAACTTGTTTTCTTTTCAGGTGTTTATTTCAGCTATTATTGGTGTTATCCATTTAGTCAGATAAATTAATTACTATTGGGTTACTTGTTGCTTCTTTCTTAATTTTTATATGTTTATGTATAGATTCTCTCTCTTCCTGTGTTACTTTAAGGATTCTTTTTTGTTTTTAGACTATCTATCCACTAAAAACTAAATTATATTTCAGTTTAAATTTCAATCGAATAGGTTATTAGGTTTAATAAAAAAATGAATCTACTTTATAAGCTGTCCTATAGCTCAACTGATTTCAGTACATAACACCGGTTGTTAGTTAAGCCTTTCGAAGATACATCATTAACTTCCCTGCCTCACCTTCAGTTTCATTCATAGATATACTTGTGGCAGCATGTATGTAGAAAGGATGAAGGAAAGGAGTTCTACTAGTTTTTCTGAACCTATGTCTAAATGACACTAATGTCTTCGCAAATCCACTCGCGAGTCACTTGGTGGATAGTGGGTAGTATTCAAAAGATTTACGAGATAATAAAAAATATCGTACACCGTTTTGTGGAAGCGATGGCTATCAAACACTTCCGACTTTACTTCTGTTTGCAAGAAGACGACGCGATTAGGCTTTTCTCTACTGTGATAACTATGAGTGTAGTCAAACAATCTCTTTGTAATCCTTTAATCTGTTATAAAATCTTACTGATGCTCACATATTAATTTAATTTGGGTTTTAAGTCTATATTCTTTTCTTAAATTTGATTAATTCAAACTATCTTATCATTCCTCTATACCATATCATTACCATGAATATTATTGTGTAGATGTTGTTTCGTGATCTCTAGTCTCTATTCATTTCTCTCTTCAATGTATGACTAATAATAATCACCTTTATTTCATCTCTCTAATTGTAATTATACTAATCTTTTTAGAGCAGGGTGTTCTACAGTTTATCACTACATCTAATTAGCAAATTAAAAAGTGATTTTTGATGAACAGTTAGAACTGCTTTTACTTATCATACAAATAGTGTATTTTGATTTTCAGTCAGTTTTAAGGCCATGTTGCCATAACCACTTGATATTTAATTTGCTCGCAATCTGTTAAAAATTCAGTCGATCAATATGCATCTCTCTAGTTTCTTTTCTAAATAAGTACTTTTCAGTTCCTTCTTATTTATCTATGAAGTGAGATGTTTTGGCCGATAACCTACATCGATCATAACGAATATGTTTAAATTTGATAAGTTATGAAAAATTACTTGATACTGGTCATTTGTTAAGCCTCTGATTTATTGTGACCTGAATTGCAGTAAATAAGTTTCCATAATGGAGAATAAAGAGAGACATTTTTGGTGTCTTGATAAGTTTTTAGTCTAAAAATCCATGGATGATTTACAAATACTTCTAATATTCAATCATTGAAGTTTATCTCAATGAATATGTTTTCCACTTGAGGAAGAAGTTCTTGAATTGACTCGACAAAGTCACAATGTAGAGTGATAATTTTGCTATTCAGAAATTCGCCTTCCAAATATGTAGGTCACACATCCAGTTACTTCTGTTAAGAGATTTGAGCAGTTCTACTTTTTCAAACAGAAAACAATTTGACTTGAAACAATATTAACGCAAATGTGTACTTGATCATCAATTCGCATTAGTTTCTCCCATTACATCCTGTTTAAAATCACCTCTTCTCCATACTGATCAACTAAATTAATGTCAAACGTTTATTTTGTATTGTGGTGTCGATTACTATGTTAAGCCCACATAACTTTTTCTAGCTTCCGAACAAGCCAGTTTATTCATTCTTTTTGAGTCACATTTTGACCTTGTCAATTATTCGCTTATCAACTTTGACTGTTGTTATATGTGCGTATGTGTGTTCATTTCTTATTCTACTCATTATGTCTGTAACTTATTTTTGTTCGACCATAAATATATGGATTCACGCTTGATTAAATGGAGTTGGCTCACTCGCCTTCTCCACCGCGCGTCATTTCATTTTTCTTTCTTCACTCATTTGTCTGGATCAACGATTGTATGAAATATACGTATCCGAAATTCATTCTCGTATTTGACTTATTTAATTCCGTTATTCACTAACGCAAGTCGATAATCATATACGAGGATTGACGATATACGCATTTCAATAATAATGATTCGTATAATCTACCTGGAGTCAGATACAGGGCCACAAAAGTACGATGCACATTTTGTGAATAGCGTTTTAGGATTTGTTTGAATTCCGTAAAGCGCAAGTGTAAAAAAAAATATGCTAATTTCATTTTTATCATAAAATGTTTTCATGTTATTAATTAGTATTTATACTTTTAATGAGATTTAGAGAATAGCTACTTAATTTTTCTTGTATTTAGTATAATTGTAATTGTTTCAGTGGACGCTTTTTATATCAAATAATTAATTGTAATTTATAGACATCTGATTATAAAATTAATTATGATTAATGTCTGTTACAAATTCGGGACAAATAATCTGATTATAAGGTAGAAACTAAACAGAACACGAGATACTTATTAATACACTCTTTTGTGCATATATTACACTAATCCTTCGCGGTAAATACTGTTTGGCACCAATGAAAATAAAATAGTCATTTAATTGTCTTTTTGGTATATTTTTGATAGAAAAGCTTTTCATGCGCATTAATTATATTATGGTAAATAATAGAAATTGAATATGTGTCTTCACTATTTTTTTCTAATTACCTAAATCAAAAGCATTATTTTATTTTTATTGATAATTTCTGCGTGTCTCTTGTGAACTTTTTGCTGGGATTAGCGTGTACTTACTTTTTAATGTTTGTTGTTTTTCGCTGGAGAAATTGTGGTCTAGTTCAGCAATCTTTTTCAAGACTGATTTTTGTCTGTTTTTAGTGTACTAACTAGTTACAAATCTTTTTGTTTTTAAAGAAAAATTACAAACGACTCTTCTCTGTTCAAGTGTTCTCTTTATTGTACTGCAGTAACCTGATGGCCGATTTAAAAGTTCTTGGTACTAATTTGAAGTGTTTTCGATTCATATTATTTACTGTATTGTTTCAAATGAGATATATAAGGTCAATGGTTTTTTCAAGCTGAAAACTATCTTATTGGTAAATAAAGTTTCTATAAAGACTTTTTCTATCATATTGACCGTGATAAATGAGTGATAGTTATATTTCAAAGCGTGATGGGACGATTATATTTTTTAGATAAATTGTAGAGAACGTTCGTCCAATTGCATAATGTAACTTAAAATTGACCTTCAGAAATTGTGTTAAATATATGCAATCACCGTTGAAAACACTAATGGCGATTAATGGTGCCTTTTAGTTCTACAAAATCACTGAACTGACATAACACTTTCTGTAATCAAAAAGTAAAGTACCCGGTAATTACTGTTCAAAAATATGTATACTCATGCGTTAACGTATTCTTCACAGAAAAAAAGACACAGGATTGAAGAGTATATGAATAGGCTTTTTCATTCATTCAGTCAGTCAGCTGCAATGTAGGACTAGGCACATATATGCATCTGTCCAAGTTGCCACACCTTATTAGCACGACAAGATTATCACTAAATTCATAGAAGTAGTTACTCCAATGGTAGTAATATATAACAGATTGAATAAAAGGATATAATACAGGAAGAAAGAATTAGTTGGTAGAAAGAAACGTATAAAGCAATTTTAATTTCACGGTTTAGGGGAAGACGAAGATTGTATACACCTACACCAGTGTGACCGATTCTGAGCCATGTCACCCAGAGTCTCCAACCATTGGTTTTGATAGTCGCGTGGACCCTAATCAAATAGTCTGCATCTACCGAGATGGCTAAGACTAGAAGTTGGTGACTTCATGGACTGACGTCACGTTTTGGTTTGACCGCCCCTAACTTTCTTTGTAACTGACAAATGCACAGATATTTTGAAGGTGGAGGTTTGCCAACATGTCACATTTTATCTGAAAAGCAAATGACAATACTAATCATTGTCATCATTATAAAAAGTTTGAAATAATGTTCCCTTATTATTGGAATTATTTATTACTATTATCTTCACTATTTTATCTCATTATATATTTTGAATAATTAATAACACTTGATTGTTATTTCAGCTTAAGGAATTAAAGAGTAAATGACAAGAATTTAAGGTGGAGTAGTTTTGAGTTTCTTCTTTGGTTTGATGAACATTTCTGGTTTATTTTTTCCAACTGTTTAGATAGTCGGTGAAACAAAAGTGTAATTTACCTCTTCGTTTATTCTGATGTATAACTACACAAGTTATATATTATTGACTCATTCCCTTTCTAAAAATTTATTTATGTTTATCATTGTCCTGCTCTCTTTCTTTGAAGCATTCTTAGTTGGACATTCATCTTTATCAATCCTCATAATCGTGCAAAAAATGTTTACTGTTAGTTTTGTGAGTGTATAATATTTTTTGTTGACTACAGCTCATCACCGGGAAACGAAATTTTCTCAGTAGTTTCGTACAAGATATTTACACTTTAGTAATTACATATTTTAATTCAGATTTTAAGTAACTTTGAAATGGGATGCCATAATGTTTAGTATAACTAATGATTTGTACACCATGAGAATGTACAGATAACTTTTCATGATACGTATGAAATCATTATCTTTTAAAACAAAAACACTAGCATGAAAAACATACATAACTAACTTGCTTTTTTTAACAACTCAATCAAAATTGTAACTTGTTTACAATTTAAAAAGGAAAAAACAAATCATCTTATTTAATATAAAATCACTATCACAACTTTATTTATCAATCAATCAAGTTAAAAATGGGATTTGAAACAGAGGGAGCAAATGTTAATTATCTATCACATTTAAAATAAATAATAATAATAACTTCAGAATAAATTTTCAATATGACTATATCAGTACACAGTTTGATGGATTACTTATTCAAATTTTCCTTGGTTATTTCAGTCTCATTAGTTCATTTTCTTGTGTGTGTGTGTTTTAGTGGGTAAGTTTGCTATGTGATTATTTTTTTCATCGTTTTTGCAGCTGTCGAAGTGTTTGATAACTGAAGATAGAAGAACTATTAAGTACTTAACCTTGCAGTTGTTTCCATATGATGATCAAAATATTACTTTGATATGGTAAGAAATCCGATGGAATGGTTTTAAGTAACAACGTATTATCTCTTATTATAACAAATAGATTGTAGCTAGCTATGGAATTCAGGACTCGCGTTTTGGGACATTTATGAGCGTATATAAAGGTAATCTACAGAGGATGCACATATAGCAACAAAGACTGGTCAAAATTCGATTCTAAACACCAACATCAGAATAATTTATTATTTTCTATTATTCATTTCTTATTATACAATATTAGTTCGTTTTGTATACACTAATATTCCATTCTTATTTGATACTCATTTTTCTATACTTTATTGACTTTATATAGTACCGTCATATTTAAGATGCTTAACAGCTGTGAAATGACATACGGTTATTATTCATTTTTTATTACATCTAGATAGTCGATCCGACTGCCCCCTTTACGTATATCTAGTTTTGTAGTTCAAGACACAAATCGAAATAATCCAAGGAATTACTGATAATCAGAGAGTCCTAGTTTTCCGTTTCATCCTAATTTCATGTAACATCTACAGGTTCCGCAGGTAACACACTGAACCATAATCCAAGTCAGGTATAACGGTGACCACCATCCACTGTCATTGGTCTGCAACTACTTCATTCTTAAAGTTGAAATGCGGATCATAGTCAGTTGCTAGGATGAAGTTACTTATTTTAAAGTTTGATGACGCTTGACGATGTCAGACAACCTAATGTTGCTTTTTTACCACACTTTTTCATTTTCGGCGGTTTGAAATTCTCATAGAATATTCAGAAACAAAAAATATTTGTTTTCCATAACTTCGTCATCAGACTGTTGTTATGAATCCATAACTATTGTGTTACAAAGGCCAAATTAAGTCATTCCACTGAATTAGACAATATTGTGTGCTAAGAAGTAGTAAACCTTTGCATCTGTTACGTCGTAGATACTTCAGAATTGTGTCATCTGTGCATTAGAAACATTTTCGAAGGTTGTAAGGTGTCAAGTTATAGCCATTATTATAATAAAGTAAATCCTGTAAATAAAATGCATAGTAGGATAATTTTGTCTACTTGATGGATATACTGGTGATAATAACACCGTGTGAATATAATCTTTCATAAGGTAGATGTTATGATTAAGAAATTCACATGGATTGGGAAAGACGAGTGTTTAATATAAAAACGGAGCAGGGGATATATAAACGGAAATCGGGGAGGGGTTGAGGTGATTTACAATGTCCAATTTACATATATCATAATTCAATCCTGGATCAAGGTAATTACAAAGGTTGAACATATTTCTTTTGAATACCTAAGTTAGGTTTTCTAAAGTTGATTCTGATGGCTTCAGTTATGTGAAGTGGTCATATACATACATATTTATATATATTTTTTCATTCAGTTGATCATTTTCTTCATCAATTTACCTTTCAATGGTCTAATTTCAATTGTTGTTGGTATAAAATTAACATTTTAAATTTTCTTTTGTTGAAAATGATCTTCGTTTACGTTGTTAAAAAAATATTGATCTTTCTGTATCGAAGTTAATTTGAGTTAGGGTTTTCTGCTTTTTTATGGATAACAACAAGTTTCTTTAAATGGGGTATTTAATTTTGTTTTCGCAAACTCTATTAATTTAGAGATTTCCAAAGAATAAAACAAGGTCGATCCACTACAGTTATTCTTTTCTCCTTTGATTATTCTCATCAAAGTGAAATTATTCGAAGATTGTTAAACTGCAATCGAGAATTTAAAATATTTTAATAGTCCATTTCTGTGTTCGAAACGCTCAGGTCTTCAAACACACTGTGCCATTTTGAGTTATAGTTTATTTTAGTTAGAAGATTTGTTAAAACGTTTAGTCTGCAGGTATTATGAATGAAGCTAATCAAGTTAGTAGAGAAAATAAACTTAATTTTAGTATATATCAAAACTAAAAAAAGTGATTGAGTTAATGGTAATGGTAGTCGTTAGAATCGGATTTATTGAAAGACACCATCTGTCTCTACAGTGAGATATTTTTTAAAGCACTTTAGATGTGCAAACTGTATTGATGGTTATGAGTTTCATGAGAATAATGGGTCAATTTTTTTCGAGATACTATGAAGTCGAATGAAATATCCAGGTAATCGTCGTAGTCCTTTTAACCCTTTATTCAAACGGTATTGATTGAGAATAATTATGTACCACTTTTTAAAAAGAATTTTGATGTTTTTTGAATTCTGTTAACTATGAAGTAAACTATGTTTATTCACTCATATAAATTTATTTTACTGATCATGCTTTTTTCAAAATAGGAAATTCGGCCCAGAGGCACTACAAAACGAACTTTTAAAGGAAATACTTTTTATATCTAATCGTAACTTAGGAAGAGATGATCGGTAAGTCTGTTTTTATTGTTAGTCGAGTATCTGTTATGTTGTGTTTTCATGTTGTTGGGTTTTTTAGTTCACTGTTATTGTTTGATCGACTGATTAATTTCGAAAGGTACGTGAAACCTACTAAAATCTGGTAAACATTTATGTATTCGTTTGGTTTTTTTAAAGAAAGAACATTCGTTTGTTGATTTGAAAAGTCTTAAGATAAAACGAATGATCTAATTGTCCTCAAATTATTCTACTCGCTTTTATTTTTCATAAATATTGAAGGCTTAAATATCTATATTTTCTTACATAAAGTAAATTCAATCGTCAAGTTTTCAGGGATTATTAATCCTCTTTGTGCAATTTAGCTTTATTAATTAGATTTTATGAAATTGAATCTTTGGGATTTGTTCAAATACTAAATTTGTCTATTAATAGTGTAAAAATTATAGAGATGAAAACATTAACCACTTCACTACTGCACCGGTTTGTGAGGCTTTAAGGTATTGTTTGTTGATGTATGTACGTGAACTGCCGAATACTTCGAGTTGTCACCCTGTGTAACTCAACAGTAGGTTCACAAAAGTGTAAGGATAGATAGATAAGATCAGTCTTTACATTCACTAATACTGGTTACACGAAATAGCTATAGAGTTGTTTTGTTCTTTACAATACCCAACTTTGATTGATCCATATGTCTTACGTAACTTGACAAAAACATTATCCGAATTTTATGTTTTTGTACGATAGATATTATGTTTTAATGTTGGGAATAGTCCGTAATGGCATTATATATGTTTTCATGAAATATTAGCGAGTATTCAAACGGGATATATTGTGTTCTAATAATACTGAACAGCTCATTTTAGCACTAAATATGATACTCTTGTTTTCATGTATCACATTTCAAGGGAAGAATCTAACCGAATATTGTTTAATTTTTGTTGCCATTTGATTATGATCAAATTAGATAAGTTATTGTGAACAACCAGTGGCAAGATCTTTACTAACATTTCTCGCTAATTAGCTCATCTGTAAGCCGAATGTGTCTAACAGGCTAACATCAATTGAAGAGCACCACTCTTCAATCAGCAATAAAAACTGAGTAACATTGCTCTGGTCCCTACTCAATATGCGATTTTGATTTAAAGCAACCATTACATCTACCCGATATCATGTTAGAATAAGTGAGTGCCAAACTTTGTATCTGTTGCAATCATTTATTGGAAAGTGGTAGATGATTGCTCATATCCAACTCTTTTCGTGTATTCTTTGCTTTGTGTGTCTTTATGTGTTAATAATACTAATCTTAGTACATGAGGTTATAAAGGTGTTGATCAGCGGTTTAAATGTTACCATATAAAGTGCTTTTTCAAATCAAATATTTTGTCTTACCTGTTTTACTATATGATTTTAGTTAACATTTTTCACCAAATAATCGTTTCCACATTTGTAATCGTAAAAATTTGGTCAGTAAACAATGTGTGTGTGTGTGAGAGAGAGAGAGAGAGAGAAAGTCAAAGTGAAACAAATATATTATTTCTTCAGAAGTTTTTGACACCCTTTAATTATATTAATTTTTTTTCGTATATACACACCCAAACATAAATATATGTTCGTCTTGTTTTCTGGAAAAAGTGAACATTATGAAATCTAATGTATTGACTAGTATTACGTTTCCTGTCCTCATATAATTTGATTTTGAAGATTCTTTATGATATCGCTTTGAGTTTTATCATAAATTATGCTTTCTATCATACACTATTATTATCTATTAATTTCACGAAAGATAATAATATATTTGTAAAGTCCCAATGAGTAGAAAATTAGATTTCTGGCGTTTCGTAACTTGGTTTAAACCGCTTCATCAGGAAAGTAAAATTAACATCAAATTAAATTCACACAAATTTAAATAGTACAAAGGACACAAAGCATAATATTTTTAGCATAGTAAAAATTAAAATAGGTCTGATCATGTTAATATTGTTGTGACATTTCGGTCACAGTTATTTTTACTGTGTGAGACATGGCTGTTTGTAATTGTGCGTATGTTGGTAGGTATAAGAATTGTGATATTTGTAATATGGAAGTGTTCGGTTAGGAGCATTGATATGTTTTCTAATATTGTGAGATGTGGACAGGACTAATTGTGTAGATATTTTGATAAATAGATCCTTAGGCCTTTCTTTCTGTTAAGCGCAGCGGTGTTTGGGGAAATATGAAAGAGTTCATTCTGTCGCCTTTCTTCATAAGTGGAAAATCTTTTAAGGAGTATTTCGATACTATTAATATCTATTTGATCGTTGTACTGGTATTATCATTTTGATTTGCAGACTTTCTATTAATGCAGGGTTATTTGGAGGTCTTTTTGTGTAGTTCAGACGTTCTTTGGCACAAGTCATAACTTCACAAGAAGACTCTTCAATATAGAATGAATCACAGTCTGCACTTCTCAGTCTGTAGGCACACTTCTGTATCGAAGTATTAGGGATTTCATCGTTTATTTCAAGTTGAGTATTTCGAAGAAGGTTCGTTATTTTGTTGAATAGTTTAATCCTGTGCGATACAAGTATTCATTTGTTGTTCTACTATTGTAATATGAGAGATGTTTAATTGTTTTTGTCTGTACGAATAAACTTCAGTGTTAATCATTATAGTAAGAATAAGACATTTTACTCATAAGGAAAACTCGATTAACGCATTTGGAATAATTGAAATTAGTTCTATTTATTAAATACGGTGAGAAAACCACATATAGAAATGTAACGAGATAGGGGATTAAATGAATTAAATGTTTTTATGAAAGTTTTAATCGCTTTTCCTTTTTCTACCACTAAGAGAATTATGGAAATTCCATTATTTTTCATAAAAACCCACTAAATTCCCTCGATCGATAACTGAATAGAACTTTCCTCAGTGACAGATGTTAACCAGCTTTTTTATTGTCAACTGAATAAATATTTTAGTAGATTCCGATGTTTCAGCTCGATTGGAACTCATCATGAGAATCAATTATATTATGGGTTACAATGTAACATTAGCATCAGCAGGAAACCCTACTAATGGGCTTAAGCCCCATTATATCTCTTAAATTTCACCACTGTCACTTAGACTAGTAATGACAGTAGCATTTAATCTAATCAACAGAATACTATCTACTATGAAACCATGTAAATATGATTCGGACTTTTTATTCGCTGTCTTAACTGTGATTTACATTCCTTTATCCAGTTTTCTTCTTTATCATGCCCATTATCATTATAGTTTCTCTTTAGTTCGATTTCGCTTTTTGATTTCTAATTTCTGATCATGATTCATAGAGAGATGAAATCGAGTTGCGCAGATATCTTTGCCGTTTTGAATATATTGCTCTTTGTTAGACTATGCTCATTTACCTACACCTGTTACCCCTTGTTGAGGAGCATAGGCCGCCCGCCATCATTGTCCATCGAATTATGTCGTAGACAATCCTTCCCAGTCGTTTCCATCTGCTGTTCATCCTTTTGATGTCTGCTTTCAATTCTAGATTATACGTTTTTCCATAAATATCAATCATAAAGTTTACTGAATTCAGTTCAAATTATTTCTATTTGAAATATACACTTTAGTATTTATACAATTCATTCTTATCAACAACGCTGTCGTAAAACGGAATCTTTTATTTTGTATTCAAGTAATCGAAATCTGTCTCATTTTATTTTTGAATGATTCAGTTCCAATACTTGGTTACTCACGTGAGAGTTGATTGAAGGGAATTATAAACCGGTTCTGTTATAATTTTGTATGAGATAAACTTATACTCTATGAATGACGATATTTCTTTAGATTGTAATTTGAACGTTGTATGTAAAAATATAAATTATTATTCAGTATTTTGGTCGTATTGCAATATGTCTGAATAAGAATAGTAGTACAATACAGCAGTCACCTATCACTGACTTCGTTGTATGACATAGATTTTAAATAATTTGTACACTGAATCGTTAGTCTTGATGACTGTAAACTCAGTAGACTTGAGTATCAGATTAACGATAACTAGTCTGTTATCCGTGCCATAAAATTACACCATATCGTTGTATAATGTGAGCTACGCATTTTCTTATTAGTTCACCTTGTTTCTGTTTGTAGTTTCCTTTGGATTTACCATTTAATGAATATATAAATTGATCAAAGGACTTTGCGGTTTAGTTTTTAGATTTTTTTTCTGTCCTACAAAAATGAATATTTTTTCATATTTTAAAAGTCATTCTATGTAGAATCCCAAGGAACTGTATTGAGTTACACTAACATGATTTATACCACAATGATATTGAATTTTTTATTCTTTAAAAATGCACTACAAAAATGCAGTCATCAGGTTAATGTATATTTTGTGTGCTGAATTAGATAGTCTATAATGTACGTATGTGTATGGAGTTTAAAATGTGGTTGACATTAACACATTTTAACTATTTATATTCTATGTAATGAGTTGTGATAAAAACCCAAATGAATTGTATCTGTTTTCATTTAGATAACATTGATGACATAACGAAATACAAGTGTACAGTCGAAGGAAATCGATATACAACATTTACATGTTTAGACTTTTGACTATTACTTGTTTTAAACTGGAAAGAGTAATCATTTTTATAACTTTGATTTTATTTTTTAGGATTTTTTCAAACTGATGATTTCCTTTCAAACAAGTTGACATTTTTCTTCTGTCATAATGGCATATTTCCCTTTTTTCTTGATTTATATTACTAGACTATCGTATAGTGTACGTGGCGATCATACTAAGATTTGTGTGTACTAGATTTCTAAAACATATGAATTTTATTAGATCAGCGCTATCAGTAAAATATTGTACTCATCTTCCATCACTCTTTACACTAAAATGTCCTTGGTTCAACCTCATGAGGAATTGTGGATGTCGTTGCGTGTGAACAGTTTCAAACTTAGGTGTGACAACTATTCAGTGTTGATGGAATTCACAATGTAAATCTTCATTCATGTTACGTGATATTTTCCTGATAGATTCAACTACGTCCCATTAAATTTCGTTATTTGTACTCAGGTATGACACTGATCGACATTACAAGTATGGTTCGCTAAGCTCATTTTGGTAAATCATTCACAACAATGTTATTATATTGTGTATAATGACGTGCGAATTTGATATAGTTAACTACTATGGGAATGATTACCGATTTTATGCATCGATAATTAACAATGGACATAGACATAACCATTTCTATTCGCCTAGGCATTATTAGATGAAGTATTTCTTGTCTTCTCACTTACTGAACTGTGTAATCTTACGAACTTTGCTACTGAAAATAAGAAACTAGTGGGATATTCTAGAGTCAAATTAATATTTTTTTACAAACTGAGCTTAGGTGTACAGCTTAGTCTCACATCTTATTAAAAATGTTCATATGTAGATACTTTTAAAGATTAACTGTGTGTAAAGTCTAATTTTATGTGGTGATCCCAGTTTGCAAGCTTACATAACAAAGGTTTGTGCCAGTGGCATTAACAAGGTTTGACCTAATAATTTCAAATAAATTGAGCATTAGGTAGGTTGTTACTAGTAAAAGTAATATATTTGTAATATCCTAATGAGTAGAAAAATTAAGTTTTTAAATTTTTTTGAGTAACGTCTGAGCTCCAATCCACAATCCAGTGAAAAAACATTAAAAGATGTAGTCCCATGGTAGCCGGCGAACAACAATAGGTTGATACGCCATTTGTTCCCTTAGGATCCCGGAGCCAATGTGCACTATTG
The DNA here is from genome assembly GCF_000699445.3 of Schistosoma haematobium. Classification (NCBI taxonomy): domain Eukaryota; kingdom Metazoa; phylum Platyhelminthes; class Trematoda; order Strigeidida; family Schistosomatidae; genus Schistosoma; species Schistosoma haematobium. The sequence goes on along the minus strand of NC_067195.1, from coordinate 23,902,567 downwards.
GTTTAGAATCAGGGTTTTACAACTCTCTTAGATGGACTTTCCATATCTACTAACCCAATTAGAGCTTTGGACATTCATCCTCTCAATTCCGTAAACAACACCCGTTCTGTGAGAAGTCAGTGAGTAGGATTTCCTTGACAATATCTGTATATGCTTGGTCATGTTGGAGCGTTTGGCGAGAGAGTGTACTCTTACCACCCTTGACCGTATCATATTCCCTGTCGTTTTCTTTATTGCTGTTTACAAATGACTGTAGAATAGTTTTTATCCTAATTCATAATCTGTTACATTTGCTTGAAGCTTCACTAAGTTTATGACAATTCTACTGCAGAAAATTCGAGTTGCGTATCGTGTATTGAAGCGTTTAAATTTATGTTTTGGGATTGATCTACTTAATTGTCTTTGTTTTATAGTAATTTGTGAAATAATGCATACAGTAAGTTTTAAAAGACTAATATTTGAACGAAGAATATTCTTTTCGATAAATTCTCTTCAAGTTCTACAGTTATATATCCAAATTAATAACCCCATAAATGGCCAGGTTTAGGGCAAAGTGTATCGTTTAAAGCATGTGAATTTAGGGTTGTCAAGCAAAATAATATAAAATTGTTGACGCTGATATGACTCATATGAATCAATCATTTATTGGGGGGATTAATAATGAAATTTAACCAATAATAATAATAATAATACAAAGATTTGTGAATAAAGATAATAGACAATTATATTTGACTACGAAAGGTCGTAAGTACATTAGTTAAATTAGGTCATTCAATAGCTGAGACTACTATTGATCAATCGGCCTTGAGGTTGGACAGGGGAGGAGAAACGGCCGTTTTTCGGATTATTAATTTGGATATATAATTATAGGACCTGAAGACAACTTATCAAAAACAATATTCTTCGTTCAAACATTAGCTTTTTAATATGATGAGGATCTTTATACAGTGAATTTTAAAAAAATTCATTTTTTTCTTTAGTTCGTTTGTTGATATTTGAGTAATTATAAAAATCAAAATATTGTTGAGGGACTGAATGGTTCAACTTTAGTTAGTGTGGAATATAATACCAATCTCTGTTCAGTTTTTTTTCAATGTTTAACAGTTTCATCGCCTAATCTAATCGACTTCATAGACCAATGCTTTTATTCACATTTTGAGAAATTCATCCTCAATATCGTCACCAGTAAAACACACTATTATTGTTGAATTACGTAGATTAGTATAGATTTTGTATACTTGAAAGACATTTCCCTTTTTTATTCATATATTAAAAGAAAAAAATAAAACTAACTAATTATACAGTATGATCAGCTGTTAATTTCATTTTATGGTTCAAATAACAAGTTATACCAATAATTTCGTTGTAGTTATCAAATAGGGTAAAACAAATAAACAAACAGGATTATTTGTTGTTGTTTTTTCCAAAGTTAACTATGAATATTTCCCAATCAGTGTGCTAAAAGTAATAGATCTTATTATCGTATGTTTTTGTTAGTTCATTTGTTTATTCCTAATTTTGACAGATATATATTTATATATATAGTGTTTATTTTATAATTCTTTCTACAGAGTATTGAAATCAATTGAACTGTCATTTTTTAAAATAAAATAAAAACATAACTTACTGGTGAGATTATTTATATTCACAACAACCTAACCTATCCACCTACCTACCTATTGTGTTTATATGTAGTTCCATTCATTGACGCACCACTGTGTGTGTATTTTCAAAAAATAACAACTTTTGTGCTGTTGTTTTAAACTTTTGTCATTGACCTGTCATTTGATAATTGGTTTTTTCTCTCCACCTTTTCCCTTATCTTTAATTCACTTTCTTGATTTATTTATTTGTTGGACTTCCAATTATTATTATTATTATTATTATTATTATTATTATTATTATTATTATTATTATTATTATTATTAAAGACTTATGTTATTAGTATTCATTTTATCCTGGTTTTTTTCCTTTTCGTTTTATTAGTAATATTATCACTACCTATTTCGCTTTTATGTTTACGCTCATAGTATGATTTAGAAAAGATTGAACTAAAGTTTGCTTTACTTCAGCCTAATTCATCTTACAGGAATCGGTTTTTATAAAGTAATGTTTGTTTAATGTTACTGTTGATATAGTTTAATAGATGTGATAAATCACTGTTTTACTTGTTTGACTCACTTTATCTTGTATGGTAAACATTGATTGTCAAAAATATTAAATGTGCTTGACAATTTAACCGTTGATTTTGCTTAAGTACAGTTACTGTGATTCATTTTTTTCTACAAATCAGATTTTTTGCGTTGTTTTTGGATGTTGATCTGTGATGTGTAGAAGTAAGATATATAATATTTGCAATATACGTTATGCAATATAATAAAAATGTAAAACAATTCAATAAGATTTTCAGTTATAAATCTATGCACCACTGATCAAACATTCTCCGTATTGGCCTACAATATCCCGCTACTATGGCGATTTCCACTCAACTGTCATCATATTGTGGAAATGATGAACAATAGTTATTTCTCAAAAGGTCTCTTTGATTAGTCTTTGCAAATGAACTCTCCATTCGAGTTCTTAACCTCTTCTAATAGCTCAAAACTGAATCTACGTGGCAGTTTGAACACAAGAGAAAAGGCGCTAAGACTGGTGATAAAAATAAAGCAAAATGATTTAAAAATACGGTCCATTTTAAATGACATATTTCCAGTTAATTTTGTATAGAATAAACTGAGTTATATAATTCAACATCTTACTGTGTGAACACATATTTACCATATCCTACAATTAGGCACCTATACTTCTTAAAACGTGAATACATGTCACATGCCCAAGTGTAAAAGAAATCAGTTTCATATGTCATTCGCATTTTAATTGATTAGGCTATTACTTGCCATATCACTCTTCTATTGAGTTTCAATGTAGCGATGTGACCAGTGTTTGTAATCAATCTAATAAGTGTTTTTCCCATTTCTATGGTTTAGTGATACATAACTTGTTTAGTTTACACTTAGATTGATGTATCTGGTCATGTATGCTTTTGTCATACTTCCCCTTCAATGCAACGTAACATTTCGAAGTGAAAATTTATAATATTAGAAACTCAAATTTCAGTATCTACACAGTAATAATAATCATTCTCTCTAATCTTTAATTTTCTTACATAATCTGTACTGAGAAGTTAAAACTAATAGTGTCATATATTATTTACAGTATACTGAATACAATTGTTGTATGCACTGTATCGAAATTACATGTTCTATCACTGACTTGTATATTTAAATATGACTGAAAAAGTAATATCTCATTTTCATCGCCTAACATTCCGTTTGATAGAAACAAATTATTCTTCAATAAGATGTAAACGGTTGTATAGTTTGTGATTTGTGTTGAAGGTCTCATTGGTATTCGGAAGCCTTTTGACAGTTGGTATTTGTAAAATTATTTATTATTTTATTTTATTTGAACACATAAATATTGGTGCAAGAGAGCGCCAATATATATGCGCCACACAAAACAATGAGAATTCGAAGAGAGAAAAAAAGGTAAGGAGCGTGAAAAAAAGCAGAACAATAACGAAGAGGTTGGTGTAAGGTAGTGTAGTAATAATAATAGTAATAATGAGGGAACGGAATGGTACAATCAGAAGAAATCTCTCAGTTAAGGGAGATACAACCACTTTTTATGAAGAAAGTAAAAGAAGGTTACAGCAGGATCGCCACTGGCTTCTATTCTGAGCCATATCTGATAACGTCTCTAGCCACTGTGTAGCATCATCTCTCGGACCCCAACCAGGGAGTCGTGAAGGACCGACAGAAGCCAGTCCTTTGCAGCTTTCTTTCATACCACGACACCATGTCATGCACTGACCACCTCTCCGCTTCTTCCAACCAGTCCCAGAGTCGGCAAATAATGCACGACGTGGAATTCTCTGGGACGACATTCGTAGAACATGTCCAAGCCACCGAAGTCGGTGTTTTAAGGTGGTGACATCGATTGCATTATCATCTCTGTGCCCGAACACACGATGCCGAACCTCTGCATTACTGACATGATGTTGCCACTGGATGTCAGCAATCCTTCAGAGACGTCGATGATCGAACACAGAGAGTCGTCTAATGTCCTCAACTCAGAGAGGCCAATTTGTAAAATAATACATTCTTATTGCTAAACTATTCAACTTAAAGCTTTATCTACGTTTTTTAACAGTAGTGCTGACCTTCCAGATTACACGTATTAAAAACGATATAAAGTTTATCATGGATTTTGCAGAAAGATTATATATATAAGTACGTCTTTTTAAAGAGGTTGATTAATTTCGACATGTAATTGTTTATAGACTAATCATTTCTGGCTAGTTTTGGGTAAATAAATGAACGGAACTTTTTATTCTTCATCTAGATATTTCTTTTCATGAATTGAAATCAACCAAAAAGCCCGACTGATCAAATAGCTATTTCTTTCTCAATATTTTTGACTAGTCCACTTCCTTAATTAGATGAAGTGTCAAAACGAGAGTATCTCTTTTTGTCGTGTTAGTACTGTGATCCTAGTTAATATTTACTCGTCTATTAGTCCGCATTTTCTGAATTAAAAGGACTCGTGGTTCTACTTCACTAATCGCTTTGAAATTCTGTCGAAATTTGTTACCATTATGAGTTTGTATAACTACACGTCATCACTTTTTTATTGTGGGTTAGACAAAACTGTACTGAATTATGACTTGGTGTTCCACAATAAGCCTATAAGAAGGGCAAAGCTTATTTGCCTCTTTAGAGACTGAAACTAGGACTTTCAGGTCAATATTACCGTAACCGAGATCACTCCGTAATGATTACCATCTACAGACCAAAATAATCTTGGTAATTCGTTTTATTTAAATTATTACATTAATGGAACAACCAAAAAACAAGTAAGTTGCTTTTTGTATCATTGAATGTGTATTCGTTTTCAAACTCCTTCATGTTTATTTACCCAGTACACATTTATTTATGTACTCGGTTTAGCGACACATTGTAAATGTTAGAGTTGTTGATAATATCCAACGCTTTATCCTGTGAGTCAGCTGTATAAATAACAAAAACCATGAAATAAACATCAAGTCACTTTTCTGTCGATTTATGGATTATTGAAAAGTGCAAATCAAATAAATGATGTCATATAGTTTATTAATTTTTGTATCCAGTTGGACTTATCATATGTACCTGTATTTGTACATTTTTATGATTAATGTAAATCATGACTAGTTTTATTTTCAATTCTTTCTAGTTTACATCTTCAGAGTTACTACAATTATGACATCATTCGTATATTATATATATATATATATGCTCAAGGTTTAAAGAAATTTTCATCACCACTGTAAATGATTTTTGGTTCTCAACTCTATTGTAATCTACACATTGAAAAAATATCCCTTTCTTCGTTCAAAGTCTTATTTTATTCTCTTACTTCGCCTTTACCTAATCAACATTACACTACTTACTTACTTACTTACTTACGCCTGTTACTCCTCGTGAAGGAGCATAGGCCGCTCACCAGCATTCTCCATCCAACTCTGTCCTGGGCAATCCTTTCTAGCTCCGTCCAGTTGTAATTCATCGTTTTCATATCTGCTTCTATTATCCGACGCAATGTGTTCTTTGGCCTTCCTCTTTTCCGCTTCCCTTCAGGATTCCAAGTTAGGGCTTGCCTCATGGTGCAGTTTGACGATTTGCGTAATGTATGTCCTATCCATTTCCATCTTCTTTTCCTAATTTCTTCTTCAGCTGGAAGTTGGTTTGTTCTCTCCCACAGAAGACTATTGCTGATGGTATCCGGCCAATGGATGTTGAGTATCTTGCATAGACAGTTATTTATAAATACTTGTACTTTCTTGATTGTGGTTGTTGTAGTTCTCCAAGTTTCAGCTCCATACAGTAGAACTGCCTTGACGTTCGTATTGAAGATCCTCACTTTGATATTGGTTGAAAGTTGTTTTGAGTTCCATATGTTCTTCAATTGTAGGAATGCAGCCCTTGCTTTGCCGATCCTCGCCTTTACGTCTGCATCGGATCCTCCTTGTTCATCGATGATGCTTCCCAGGTATGTGAAGGACTCTACATCTTCCAGAGTTTCGCCATCAAGTGTGATTGGATTACTGTTCTCCGCTTTGAATTTGAGGACCTTAGTTTTCCCTTCGTGTATGCTGAGGCCTACTGATGCAGAGACTGCTGCTACACTGGCTGTCTTCATCTGCATCTGTTCGTGTGTACATTACACTACTACTATTTCTATTGCCGCTACTACTACGTAACAACATCTAAAGCTTTTCATTGACATTAATCATTTTATTTGAGTATTAAAAAAATTTTTTGACGAAAATAACACATCAAATATTTTCCTGTATGTTTACTAGGTGTAGGTAAATATTGATGCGTATATTTTCGGGGTAAACGAATATCTAATTATAATAATTGTTAGACAAATAGAATTTTCTCATGTCCCAAACGATATTTTTTCAGTAACGTTAGGAAAAACGGTAACAAATCTATTATCTTTATTTCTACACTTCCTTTCAAATACTTCGTGTTTTTGATCGAGAGAAACACTTGAAGTTATTAGGACTGCTTTTCTCATGTATCCTCTCTCTCTGTCACTCTAAAAATTCAGATCAACATGTATGTGAATACAAATGGATAAAAATTGTTGAACACTTTTTTTTGTACAACAGCAATATTCATACCGTAAAAGATTCGTTACGCAGTCAGTCAACTACAATGTAGGACCAGGCACATATATGCATCGGTCTAAGTTGCCACAACTCACTAGCACGATACGATGATCACCAAATTCATAGAAGTAGTTACTCCGATTGTGGTAATATATAAAAGAAAGATTTCATATAAGGATATAACACATGAAGAAAGAATTAGTTGGTAGAAAGAAACGTATAAAGCAATTTTAATTTCACGGTTTAGGGGAAGACGAAGATTGTATACACCTACGCCATTGTGACCGATTCTGAGCCATGTCACCCAGAGTCTCCAACCATTGGTTTTGATAGTCGCGTGGACCCTAATCAAATAGTCTGCATCTACCGAGATGGCTAAGACTAGAAGTTGGTGACTTCAAGCACTGATGTCACGTTTTGGTTTGACCGTCCCTAACTTTCTTTCAACCATCCCCAACACTAGTCAGCATTACGTGTGGTGGTAATCGGTGTTCAGGCATACATAACACGTAGCCCAACCATCTCAGTCTATGAAGATTTACAACATCATCAACTGATTCACTATTATTCCATAATACCCGGCGTATAACCTCAGTATTACGTACTCGGTGAAATCAGCAGATACGAGCAATATTTCTAAGACATTTGTAATCAAATACTAGTAGTTTACTAGTATCTTGTACTCTGTATGGTTCCGCATCCGTAAATTAGAACAGAACAAACTGCGTCCACTGAGGCGCAAACAGATGAGTGCTCGTATTTGAATATGATCACAGTCTAAACATGTATTCCAGAACGAGTGACAGTCTTCTTTTGAGCATCTCCCACAATGACTGGTGGCAATATAGTCTATTCGAGTCCATCGTTGGCTATGAATGATCTACCTAGGGGGCTTGGGAAATCCTGATTCCAAACCAACGTTGTACATGGGCTTCAGGATCCTAAGGAAACAAATAGCGTATCAACCTATTGTTAGTCGCTGGCTACCATGGGACTGTATTTCCTTACATTGCTCCTCTGCCTTGTGGATTAGACCTTTATGTTGGACGTCCGGGGTGTGGTTCTTTAGGAAAACCACCTGCTTCGGTTTGGGCACCTGTGAAGTATCCTAGCACTCACACAAATCAAATGATTTATGTGGCGCATATCTATTTGATGTCTTCTTGTACCAATGCTTATGTGTTTAAATAAATAAATAAAATGAAACATCATTGGTTTGGTGCAGTCCGCCTCCATTTTAGACGCTGTCTCTCTTTATGCTTAAAATAAACAATTGTCTGAGCACAATTGCAGCAGACGATCACAATTATTTGTTAGCGGAACAGGAATACCAAAATACCCACTCAAATGTCTTTCTGATTGATTTGAGCTACCTACTTGGGCATTAAAGTCTTCTGCTACAAGTACTATGTCTGCGTGTTTAACTTTCTGAAGTTCAGAAAGCTTTCTCTAAAACTCATTATTCACTTCATCCGGGATGCAGTCAGTGGTAGCGTAGGCAGAAATGACGAAAAGGCAACGATATTGTTTCTATACTTCTGAGTTCTTACGGAGCCATTTAGCCGAAGGGCACATAGGCGACTATCAACAAGGATCCATTCTAAAAGTGCTTCTCCTTTCATATTTAGTGCAATGAGTACACCCTCCAGTCCATAGGAACTTGTCGTCGGGTCGCCAGATAAACGGAGAGTTTCCCGTTTAGGCGGGGTGAGGTCAAGTGAATGATCACACCAGGATCCTGTATGCATGTTTCAGAGACAATAATTTTCGTGTTAGCTCCGTACTTATTGGGACTTTATCTCCGGAGACGGAAATCTGTAGGATAAAGCGAGGTATGCATTTTTAAGGTCGACCTTTTCTAACCTCACCTTTCCTTGTGGGAAGTCAGCATCGCTGTTATGCTGTTTCTGAGACAATTTATTGCTGTCACACCTCTGTACTGTCAGTAGTATGACTTCACTCTCGGACCATGGGTGTGCTGCTTTTACTCTTATCGTCGTTCAATCGATCTGCCTGGCATAGTAGGACCTTGAGGAACGATTGTTCCAGTCAGTATAGGCTGATTAGTTCATCACGATAGGCAAGCACAATCACAACGTCAAAGTAGCAGCAATGGTCGGGCGTCACACAGTCATGAAATAGTTTTCTTTTCTAATAAGTTTAATTTCTTTCCCACTTCTGTTGGGGAAATAACCAAATAAATTATTACCAGACAAAATTATAAACATCAAACAATCTCAAGGGTGTAATAAATAAATTGAAAAATATCACTATTACAAACAGAAATGCATTTTTATTTATGGTAAATTGTTCTGTAATTTTCTTCTAAGTGAAAATTGACTAAAAAATGTGATGTACGATCATCTATTGAGTGCATAATAATATGAAACAGAATACAAAGTAAATACTAAAAGATGGAAAAATTCGTTGAAGGATATGTCATGGTTAACATGATCACCTAAAGCACATTTTGTAATATCTGAACTACCCATTCATCGTACAGTATATCGTATTGTGTATTATCAACTACATCGTGAACACCGCTGCCAAAATCAAGACTAATAGTTGTCGTTTGTTGGTAATAATATGGTTCGTTTGAAGTTCATCAGAATAACACAAATTTTACTACTGTGATATGACTGAATAAGTGTCAGTATGTTCGCCTTGAAGTCAGAGGACCGGTAAATCAATGGTCTTAACATTACCAAATGCATTTTGTGATGATGGCCAACTGTCTAATTAACATTAAATTTTGAAATGACACGGAACAGTGACACGTATAAGGTAGTTAACTTGACAAATTTATGCTTCACATTTTAAAATAATAAAGACTTCAAATCGCTATTTCAAAAGGAATGACAACACCTATTTGATTAAATGTATAGTACGTTCTGTGTACATATATGATGAGATTATATTTTACGTAATACAAAATTGATTATATTGGTATTTCTCTGTGTAACGTATAAGTTATTAACTTTTCACTAACTGAAAGTCAATATAAATATGGTCAAGACTGAGCTTTACAAATATGTTAAGTAGCTCACAATTTTATTTAAAATGTTAAATTATTTGTTCATGGTTCATAGTGTTTTTACTTAATATATTCTACGTTCACAAATTATTGATAGCAATGGTTATGTGATGTCGTGCAATAACTGTGGTCAGATGGTTAGATTGTACCTTGATGTTCAAACAAGAATTTCGATCGATAGTTCATGACGCAAAGGTTTCAGATTTTCTGCAGGTGCTTACTACGATGTGACATTTATTTGTCTACAGTTATATCTTGTGTTGTAATTAATTGATATTTGTGATTGATTTTTCTCTCATCAGTCAACACTACTTCTAATTAAATACTTTCAATGAACCTCTTTATAAATGATTAAAATATGTACAAACTATATAAATTTTTAAAACAGTTATCGCGAAAACACGATCATAATTTTAAGGGGAATCCACTGGTTCCGAAACAGAAATGAAATTGAATTAAACAACTGATAGAAGATCTCGAAACAGTTGATATATATATGTATGTAATATTTATGTACAACAGTCAAATTTGTTATCAATAAGATTTTGAGTCTAGTTATAAAATGTTGGATTTAAACACGGAGTTTCTACCAACATTTCCTCCTCTATTCTCTGGTGTTAATTATGTTTACATCTGAAGTTGGTTCTTGGTGAAAATTATTTTCCATATATAAAAACATTTTTAACAAAACAACTTTATCATAGTTGACTTGTGATGAGATAAACTCAGCTAAAATTCTGTCGATGGATTGTAACTTATGAAATCAGTCAGATCATAAATGATATAGTTATTCATCGATAAGATTAGATGTAATGACCATATTATAATTAAAAGTTGATGGATATTTAAACTGTAGACAATCAGCTTCGAATTTAATGGTACTCATCGTCGTTGCTTGCTATTTAGTTGTCTAAATAGTTCATGTGATAATATTCATGTGTGCTGAAGATTGAAAAATCACATAATCTAATTAGTTTCTTATTTTCAATGGTTAAGATCATGAGTCAGTTGAAGCTAGACCACCATGGAAAACCTGGGAGCACTGGACAGCCGTTTCGTCCTATTGTGGGACTCCTCAGCAGTGCGCATCCACGACCTCGCCCCCTGCGAGATTCTTATTTGTGTTTTTTTAAATGCACTTTATTTACTCACTATTGTTCATAAATCAAAAAACGGTCAAACAATTTTGTAAAAGTGAACATTCGTAATCGATTAGAAATTACTGAATCCATACAAATATAATTAATTTTGTATGATGTTAAATAGAAGATGAATTATAAACTTTCACATTGCATGTTTGTTGATTTGGCCAGATAGTAATAATGATAATAACGAATATTATCTCCAGGTCATTAGATTTTCACAGCACTTCTCTTTCATTTCTATTTCCCTACTAATTTCTATGATAAGTTAATTTAGATTTACTGAACCATATGGTTGATTATGTTTGACTGACTGACTTTAAAATAACCAATGATGTGTTGTCTGATTGAAAGACAATCGTGAAATATACATCGTATAGACTAATAATTAATAATTCGTAAGGATAAATTTATCGTTATCCTATGATTGATATGTCGATGTACATTTGATTTTTTTGTTTGGATTTTTTTCGAGTTATCTGAAGTATGGGATAAATAAACTTTTGCGACGTGATGTAAACCGAGAATGACAATTTCTAGATCATAAATGTATAGGTTATAATTGCTATAAAGCCTGAATCTCTTAATTTCAGTTCCATTAAAAAATAGTAGCAAAACAAATAATCTAAAATAGAATGGAACAATTATTATTACATCCTGAATTTCGAAGTGAATAAACGTATATTTTGTATGGGATTATATGTATGATCATTTGAGAGAATTTTCTTCATTTCATATCAGAAAATCATATTAGATCAAGTTAGCTGGTTTAAAGAACTCTTCAGCAATCCTTTAACATAGTATTATTTAACACATTAAGCAGATTTGCTGATGAATGATTGTAATCTATATACAATTGTTAATACCAGTCATGCATTTTTTCTTTATGTCTGTTAAACAACAGCTAAATTATGACAAAAGCCAGAGCAGCAAGCGTAGCGAATTAAAGTGAATTCATTTATTTCATGGACTCTGGTCAACCATTTTCAACCTAGAAACAATAGCCATAATTATTTTACTTATACATTATATTATTGAAGATTAGTAGAATAAAGATGACAGTTTTCGAAGAATTATTAAGTGGTAAATTGTTTTTAACTGAAATGTTTCCTTTGATGAAAATATCTTTCGGTATTGCTACATGTAGAATATTCTAATAGCGATCATTGCAAATAGTAAACAAGCCATATATTATGCACGTTTTTCTATTTTTAATTCTTTCCCATCTACGTGCACTCGACGTAAGCTTAGTAAATGAAGGGTATATATATATAATTTCGCTATAACTGAACAGCATTTTATGTGAAATAAGCTTAATACACTCAAAACTAGATCTCTTCAGATTAAATCCTTCTGAATTACGTTTTGGATATATACTACGAAAGAAATCACTTGTTGAAAGTACGGAAAGTTGTAGTAGTCAAACTTCTGCAACACAGATTATCTTTTTATCATTTAACTGTCAACCCACTATTTGCATAAATTGATTAGTTTAAATTTTGCAGTAAGAACTACAGTTCTCGTTTACCTGGGACTGACGATTTCTTTGTTCATTCTGCACATAGTAATCGCTAAGTCAAAGGTCGATTTCATCTGCTTAGTTTTATAACCTTACTGGTCATTCACAATTTAGGAGTGTAACTCTTTAATTTTCATTTCAGTGACTTATATTTCATGATACTAAACCAATAATGTTATTTATTGACAATTTCTCTATTTTAATAGAATAATTTCCGCTCATGGACGAATGCCGCGTTTACCTTATCTTGACGAAAGAATTGTGAATTTTTTAGCTAAAATTCCTTTGGAATTTAAAGTAAGTACTTATATAATTGTTCACTCTAAGTGCCTTTTATGGTAAATATCAGCACAGCTGAAAGTAAGAATTAGTTTATCCGTAACATGAGACTGATAAACAGGTTTTAGTTGATTATATGTGAGTAGTTGTTGAACTATATTTTCTAAAATATATTTCGAATAAATCTTTCAATTGACTGTACATTCAGATTAAAACTAGCTATACTGTCTTCATTCTTTGATTTTGTAATCTAATTTAAGGTGGGTTGGGGATGAAATCACTTGGATTGGGTTAGTGACCATAGCCTATATCTACGTCTACTTCCGTTTTGGCACCCGGTCGATACACTAGTCGTGACACCAAGTAAGAGTGCCACCAAAAACTGATTATGCACATCTGTACGTGTTGAATTAGTCGTAATTTACATAGAGGGTTGGTCTTAGTTAGACAATCACCGAGAACCAGGAAACGTTTAACAGCTATTTTGTCTTAGTATAGGGTTGATAAGTACGGATTCGCGACCTTATCAGGGATCTAACCCAGTACCTTAAATCACACAGCGAGCGCTTAACTTCAGGAGTATTGAGTCGGCAAATAGTTTTGATAAAAAGATAAAAAATAAAACGTTATTTTCGAAATCATGATATGGAATGAGATTTATGATATATATAATACCTGGTTTGTTTTAATACCATAGTCCTGTTTGGTGAAGACGCTGACAAAATGCAGTCTTCTGGTAGCACTGAGCAACAATGCCAGGATGTTTGGAATGCGCTTCTCTCCCTCTAAATGCAAGTTGTTGCCTCAGGACTGGTCTGCGTTGACACCTGGACTAAGGATAGGGAGTGAAGTAGTCGAACGCGTTGACAACTTCACTTATCTTGGAAGTCTGATCAGCCCTAATGGGTTGGTATCGGACGAAATCTCAGCACGGATTCGAAAAGCTCGATCGGCTTTTGCCAACTTGCGTCACCTATGGCGAAGGCGAGATATCCGTCTATCAATAAAAGGACGAGTATACTGCGCAGCAGTCCGTTCTGTTTTAATTTACGGCAGCGAAACATGGCCATTAAGAGTAGAAGACACTCGTAAGCTATTAGTATTTGACCACAGATGCCTTAGAAATATTGCTGGCGTCTGCTGGGATCACCGGGTAAGTAATAGCGAGGTTAGACGCAGGGTATTAGGGATTGATGGTAAATCAGTTGATGAGGTTGTGAATCTTCATCGACTGAGATGGTTGGGCCACGTGTTACGTATGCCTGAACACCGATTACCACGACGTGCAATGCTATCCGGTATTGGGAATGGTTGGAAGAAAGTTAGGGGCGGCCAAACCAAAACGTGACATCAGTGCTTGAAGTCACTAACTTCTAGTCTTAGCCATGTTGGTAGATGCAGACTACTTGGTTGAGGTCCGCGTGACTATCGTAACCAATGGTTGGAGACTCTTGGTGACATTGTTTAGAATCGATCACAATGGCGTAGGTGTATACACTCTCTGTCTTCCCTTAAACTAAGAGATTAAAATCGCTTCATATCTTTCTTTCTACGAACCAATTCTTTCTTCTTGTACTATATCTCTTTATGCAATCTTTCTCTTACATATTACTACCTTTGACCTAACCACTGCTATGAATCCGGTGTTCATCTTGTTGTGCTGATGCGGTATGGCAACCTGGACCGATGCACATATGTGCCTGGTCCTACGTTGTAGCTGACTGACTGACTGTTTTAATACTTGGTGTATATTGATTAGCTACATTAACAATATTATTCCGAAAGTGATTTATGTGACCTATATATGTAACAGATTAATTAATTCTATTAGCGAAGTACAAAATTACTATAATCAGTATGAGTTGCATTGTTCAACATTACATGATGCTATCAATTTTTAAAGTTTATTTAAGTGCTTTCTTAATCATGCGCTTGTCTGAAATTGTGTGGCATAAATTAATGAAATGGTTTATTTATAATAGTTAAATCCATAATTCTTGTACATTACATCATTTCCAGATTTTCAATGAATATGTAGTACACTAAATAGATAAATAATGTGTGTTTTACTCTACATACTAACTTATAACTTCCTGAAATAGATTTGATGTTGTAAATTAAAAAAGCTGTCTAATCTAATTAGATTCTATTTATGAATTCAAATAAGTAATCATAATGAATGGTCACAATTGAGGCAAATATGTTTTAAATTATACAGAATCTAAACTTGGAACTGTAAGTGGAATGAATTTGTCAGTGGTAATGGATGTTAAAATGAATGGTAATAAACATTTGGATCGCTTTCTAAATCATATGAAATTAGAGTATTTATTGATGCCACGATGGTTTTTTTTCCAAACGTTTTACATCTAACTACCAACTCATTAGTGGAAATTTTTTCATCCTTCATGCCGTACTGATAATTTATATATGTATTATTTATTTGCTCGGCAGAAATGATATGAGTTGAGAATAATTAGGGAAGAATATTTTTTTATTTTAAATTATAAAAACTTGACATTTGATAAAATGTCCCAGATTTTTTATATACATCGGAATGGGGTTAATACAGAGATTGGTTGTATCAAATGTTATTGAAACTCATCATCGTTTTAGACTCATAACTTCACACACTATCGAATCTCGAACCTTCAGGTTTTACAGAGAATGTAATAGCACTGAGCTTAATTCCTATGCTTCAAACTTTGGATTTGTCTTATTACACGGGGGTAATTTGAGGTTAACAATGATAGATGTCATTCGATCCCATCAGGGGTTGCACCCATGACCTTCAGATCACCTCTATGTAGTCTCATACTGGAGTGAAACAATTCTCTGGTTCATCGTAATTTTTGTCCATGGTATGGTCGACTTATGCTCTCAATAACTTCTGTTATCGTTGATTAAACTGTTTATAATTAATTTAGCCCACTTGGAAAATGAAAAACATTTATCTGCAATATATGATCTTGAGCATTGAATTTTATCCTTCATTATTATTATTATTATTATCATTATTATTATTATTATTATTATTATTATTATTATTATTATTATTATTATTATTGATATGTATCGTTTCGTCGTAAGTATGCACATACAAGGTTTAGTTGGATTAAGTGGGTGGTAATGTAATTATATAAATGCATATATAACTCATCGCGAATTCCATGGGACAAATTAGTTTGTTCATTTGCTGTTTTCCTGTTTATTAATTTATTTACATTTTTCTCGTTACAACGGAAAAACTTTTTATTTATTTATGTGAAATTCCATTATATTATCAACGACATTAATGATGACAACATCCTGAAAATTTGTGAAATAATGTTTATTTTGTGTTAAATATAATTTTGTTAACTTATTTATGTGTTTTGGAATTTATTTTGTTTGTTTTCATGTGTTGTAAATGTGATTTATTCACTATTGGCTTGTGGTAATCTATTAATTTGTCAAAATGTTATTTTGTGCGTGTGTACTTCTTTTTTGGTGTCTCTTCGATTTTACCGTTGAGATGAACAACTAGTAATAAATAATTGGAAATGCTTGTGTTCAATTGGACAACTAACTCTAACGTTTTTGTGTTTGTTAGTAAATAACAGGATTTGTGAAATTACAATTTTCTCGTCACAACTAAATTTGAGTTACACAGTATCGTAATTAGAATTAGTATTGCTTTATTAATCATAACCTACTGAACCTTCTAATTCATGCTTGGTTACATTTTTAATGATAGACTTCTCATTCAAATCCTTAGTATATGTTGAAAGGTACTAGCCACCTATTCAAATCATTCCTTAAATGGAAATAATCGAGAACGTCAGAGTCATAAAATCAACCGGTTATGTCACAAAAAAGCTTGCCCTCACATAAAGAACGGTGGACAAATGAGGTTATTATTATTACCAGTGTCTGCTGACATGTTTTCACGTATATTTTACAGTTAAATGGAGATATAACTAATGACGTTCTACACAAGAGAGTACCCAAGGATATAAACATAATGTTTGCTTCAGTGTATTTATTGTTTGGCGTGGATCTTCATTGGTTGTCATATTGGGAGGCTCACTAGACAACTTTACTAAAAAAAATCATGGAATCGACTTCTTGTAAAGACGTGAAAGATGGTTATTTTTCAGGTCTTACCACTTAAACTAAAATGTAATCAAATCGAACAATGAAATATTGAACAACATCTGTTTCTTAGAAACGGATTTTCATAGTACGTTTGTCGGAACTGATTATTATACAAAAATACATATAATTACGAAGGTTTTATATTGAGAATTATGCATTAATGCATTTAGTGCCTAATGATATAGCTCAACTTTTTTTTCATACAGATTTCATGAGATTTTCTGGTTTTAGAATTATTAAGAACCTCTTCTATTTGTGTTGCATGTCTAGATAATCTGGGTATTTTACAAACTGGATTTGAATCATTGTTTAGTTCCGAATTCTCTACTTGTTTTTGCCGTTACTATTTAGAAAATAACCTGTCTATTCCCTAACTAAAAATCATGTCTTTATTTTAAAATCGATACAATTAATTACGATCTCGAATACTACGAGAATGTGTCATTGAAATTCAGAGTCTAATTAACTGAATGGGTTTTTCTGTAATTAATCTGTAAGGTTTATTCTGGGTCAAACAAACTGGTTATTCTAAAATCTAATCAAAGAGACATGGTTTAATATAATTGCTAGATGTAAATTGATTAAATGGCTTATTTATGAAGATCTGATTATTAACGAATAGTTTTTTTTCCCTTAACTCCATCTAATCCAATATTTTATGAAAGATTTATTGGGAAAAGTCAAGAAAAATTAACCCAAGGAAATTGAATATACGCATACAAATGTTCAGAAAAATTTGCAAAATACAACAAACGTTACGCGTACTCAAAGTACAAATGATCAGTAAAAATAAACAATGTATTTGATTAAGAGGGCAAAAGTTCGGATGTACAAAACAAGAATAATAATATAACCAATTAGTAAGTGGTTTTCTGTAGAATTCCCATCCTATGCACTTTTATACCAACTATTATATAAAGAATAAACTTTGCAGTTGGAAGTTCATAATCATTCAATTTGCTTAAATTTCTAAACTCAGTATCAACTTTAAGTGATCCACATATTATTTTACAAACTGGAGTATCACCGCACTCATTTGCTCATAGTTATTAGTTTATATTGCTGGTTTATTTTAAGCAGATAACGAGAGGTAATGGTACAAACTGAAATTTATCAACAAAGTATTTCTGTAATCATTTTGATAGTCGTTGTTTTATTAGTTGACTATTGAAGATTTAAATGACATCCTGAGACTAATTGAAGCATAGTGCTTACTATATTAGATGACGAACCACGTCATTTCATGTGTTTTTTATCACTAATTAAGTTCTATCTTTGCAGCATTTAGATTAAAGTGACGAAAATGTATTGGAATTGAAACGAGTTTATTAACTCATTTGTAATGGTTGTATTAGATCTCGTTGATGTTAAAAACTGCAATCGATCAGTTTATTTTGGAGTACGTATATCATGTGCAGATTGCTTCCATATGGCTTCTAAATCGCAAGCATTTTTAAACAGAATTAGTGGTAGTGGTTAGCAATGAAATGCAGGTCGCGTCCTTTGTTCTGTTTAAGATTCCTTAGCTGAACGTACCTCTATCACTGTGTTGATGTTCACATCGGAACTCGAACCTACTATTTTTCCCTTCAAACTCAAAATGCGTTATCTACTTAGCTACTATGTCGTAACACATGTTCTAAATTCTACTGATAACCTCTTTTCAAGTCTCTTTAAAAATGTTTATAGTTTTTAACTTTATTAATTCTAAATATATAGTTTCGTTTTTAAAATAAATGAATGTAATAATTCTATTATTGTATATTTTTAAAACTTTCGTTCAATCTTCATTCTTCTCGCCTCCCTCTTAAAATTGACACAAACCAACTATAGATATATTCAGAAATACATGAAACTATTTTTCACACATTTCATTGGATTTGTTTCGTTCTACATCTGTTCTAATCTGGTTGCCATCAATGCACATGTTTACAGCCCGTCATAACAAGTAAAGCACCACCAAATGCCCTGGTACGACCGAGAGTTGGGAGAGTCTACTCTTCCTCTTGAAATGCTCTCACATGGCCACGCGTATATAGCCTCTGCTAGGGAATTCCTACTCACTGCCTTCTCGTGTCGTGGGTGTTGTTTACGAAATTGAGAGGACGAGAAGGGAGTGTCCGCCGCTTTAACTGGGTTAGTGGACATGGAGAGTCCACCTATGGGGGTTGAAAAAACCTGGTTCTAAACCAATGGTGCACATGGGCTCCAGTATCCTAAAGGAACAAATGGCGTATGCGCCTATTGTTGATCACTGGCTATCATGGCAGTGAAACATGGCCGGTAAGAGTAGAGGATATTCGTAGGTTACTAGTATTCGATCATAGGTGTCTTCGAAACATTGCTCGTATATCCTGGGACCATCGAGTAAGTAACACAGTTGTTAGGAAACGGGTACTAGGTAAGGATGGCAAATCGATTGATGACGTAGTGAAACTTCATCAGTTGAGATGGCTGGGGCACGTGTTACGTATGCCCAACGACCGACTGCCTCGACGTGCGATGTTCAGTGGTATAGGAGTAGGTTGGAAGAAAGCTAGGTGCGGACAGACCAAAACATGGCACAAGTTCATGAAATCACTGACAAGTGGACTGAGTCATGTTGGTAGGTGTAAACTACCTGGTTGGGGACCACGAGATGAAAGCAACCGATGGTTAGAGACCCTGAATGACATGGCTCAAAATCGTTTGCAATGGCGCAGGTGCATCCACTCTCTGTGTTTTCCCAAATTCTAATCTTCTGAATTCTTCATGTCCCTTTTTTCCTCTTTCCAAATTTATTTCACTGGATTATACTCTTTAAATAACATCTCCAAACCCTAATGTTTCCGATTACTGCTTATACTCTTGCTACCTCTACCACTACGGGATTTGAATCGACCACTGCATCTCTGTGCTAATGTGGTGTGGCAACTCGAACTGATGTACGTACGTACGAAGTTCTACGTTGTTACTGACTGACTGACTTAGACTTGTAGGTCAAAGGTTCAGGATGTGACCTCCTAAGAAAACCACCTGTTTCGGTTTGGGCACCCGGGCAGTATCACAGCCCTCACACATATCAAATGAGATTTGTGTGGCGCATATGTATTTGGTGCCGCCTTGTACCAATATCTATGTATTAAGATAAATAAATAAATAAAGTTCGCTCTAATATGCGGAATGTTTGGCAACATATCTATATCCTTATACGTTATAATCCTAAATATTTCATCATTTAGAAAAGAAGTAATCGATTGTTAGATGTATAAAAAGTTTTATAAATCGTATGGTTATTTATTTGTATACCTTTCAATAAACGATTTTAAAGGTTTGACCAGTTTAGTTTACTTGGGCTTGTGAATCCAGGAACGTTGATACGTTATAGGGCTCTTTTCTACCACAATATTCACATGCAACATGGCTTAGCAAACGATAATTCAGTAAATCCGATATAAATTCTCAATATTTTCAACGTCTATGTATAACCGTACTAACTACGTGGGTTTCGTTACCATGGTTCTAACATGATCACTTTTCCCCATATCACATTTACAAGATTCGTTTCCAATCCTATAAATATTCGTATTATGTGACTTTCCTCATTACAGTTTTTTTAGGACAGTGTTCTCCCAAATTGCTTTCCCATGATACACTACATAAACGTTTTACTGTTTTTTTATTAACTGAGATCAAATAATGGATTTTCTAATCAAAACTCCATGTGTTGGATTTCTCGTATAGAAACATATTTGAATATGCAGGCTTTCTGTATTATTTCCAGCTTTTTCTACATAGAAAAAGATCTATGACTCAATGTTTTAATTTATTTTAAAGTTTTTGTTGATAAGACAATAATTAAGAACTGTATAATTCACTACCTGAATAAGCAAATACATGACAATCGTTCAGTACTTTTCAAGTCGGTGGGAAAGAGAACTGCGATTAAGTTTTTTTAAAAATCCATTTTTGAATATTTTACGCTAAGAAATAAGGGATTTAGCGAGGAAAAAAAATTTTTTTGTTGTATCATAAAATTTTGTTTAGATATTTCTCATGATTGGTTCAATCACTAAGTATATTTTCAAATCTCTCCTAGATCGATAATTTCATTTTAATTAACTGAGCTCTACTCATTTTATTACCTATTGCAGCTACCGTTCAGTAATCATGTAGTCATTTATTTCTTCCAGCTCTCTGGCCTTTATTTTATTATCATTATCATAAACTATTCTATCATATAAGATATGTATATATATTTGTAATATTTTCTACTCAATATCTGAAATTTATTTACATAGCTCATGTACAGGGCTGATATTTGTTAAAACAAGTTTCCAGTTAAACTCATTTGTGTATTTTGTAAAAAAAAATTATTTTGTACACATACTGATGATAATCAAATGAATTTATGTTATTCTGTTCAAATCTTTGTTCTTGCTCTTTTCAAAGGAATCATATGTATGAAAAATGTTTTTTCTTTGTTTGTCTTTTTATTTCGTTTGTAATTATGATTGTACATTACAATATGTATTTCAAAACTAAACAATGAAATCACTATTCATTAAATATTGATGAGTTAGTCAATAAATTTCGAATTATTTATGAAGGAATAAGGATAGTTTATTAAGAAGGTGAATTTAATGGTTATAATATATAAAGAAATTATTTTATCAATAAGTTATCAAGGATATAATCTTACAAATGTATATGCTTAGGGGATCTAAGTGTTTTTTTTCTGACAAATCAATTAATATATGATGTCAAGGGATTGCGCAATAATAACTAGTCACGTATTTGATAAGCTTTGTTAGATGTTCATCACTTGAGATAGAATTATGAAAATCCTAATAAGTATTATATTGAAAAATCTTAGCAGGTCGCATAGAAGAGCTAATCGATTGGTCAATAAATCTCATTATATAAATACAAGACTAAGATATAGAGAAAATGTTGGCTCATTTCGAAAAGAATTATTTGATTAGCTAGATCGACATAATGAATTAGGAGGTTTCAAAAACTTCTACTGGAGACATATAGGTTAGTTTTACTTATATGGAAACTTGTGACTTCTTTTAACCGATAAAAGACACGTTTTGTTCTTCGTTCTCACTGTATTTATTTTAGAATCATTAATATTTACATTTTCAACGTATCCGTCGAGAGTTTTGTATATTATAAGCGAATGCCTGTTCTGCTATCTGTATAAAAATTTTGACACGACTGCTTTAGTCTTGTAATGTTTTTAAGGTATCTTAGTTTTTTCAACTAGATTTCCAGCCTACATATTAATAAAATGTATCATTTCGGTGCACTATCTCCCCTTTAAATTAGTCATGACTATTGATTCCTGTGATGGCATCGTTTTATTTTAATTTCTAGCTTATATTTATTTATCTGCCCATTTGTTGTCCGATTTCGCTTTTTCACAATAATTAGATAGTCTTTTTTTCTAATGCACAGTGTCAATCTAGTCCTGTTAACTTAATTATAATATAGTTGTTGAGCTAAGTGATTGTACATAGTGGTGTACTCTCTGTTAAGTAGTTGATGGTAAGGAACAGTAGGGTCTGAACGAAGGTTTCGTATTAGTTATCGTTCCTCAACAAGGGGTGTCTGGAAGATTGAGTGAACTGCTGCTCTCCGTAAAAGTTGAACCTTGGTCACTCTATTTTGATGTACAGGTACCTCCAGTTTTGGGATTGATCTTTGCTTAACTTAGTTATTTTTGTGGCTCGTGTGCACAGATCGTAATAGCGGAGAGCAGTTGTATTGATCTAGTCTGTGTTGATTGGTTAGCTTGGATTGTCTATTTAGTACCGATGACCTTAGTCTAACCAATGAGGTTATACTAGTGCGATTACCATCGAGAATAATAATTAACGACCATTGGCGCAGAATGCAGTTTCCATCCTTGTTCGACTGATAATAAGGGATATAAATGGTTTTTGAGTTGAATTCTCAAGAGAAACATTGATGATGTTTAAATATGATATTCCTATCTCATGTGACAGCATAGTAACTTTATACTCACTTGCATTCATTGTTTTGAACAATTTGTTAATGATCATGTGTTGTTATGTCATTTATCTTCGTATTTATAAAATTCACCGTATTAGCCTAAAATATTTTTTTGTGTCTATGTTGCATAGAAATACTATTATTGTATATTTATTTTAAGTTTTCTTATAGCGATTTCCCACCACTGAAATATATCGACTGAAGAAGTCCTGAAGATCCAGTACTATTTGTCATATATATATAGTAGTTTCGTACTTTTTTCAAGGAAACGAACCACAAACTTATCATTTGAATTAAATTAAAATAATCAGTTTATTTTATTTCTATACTTTCAATAGCGATTTCTGAGTCTGTTATGCTTCGTAGTTATGTATCTTTTATGCATACTCGTTATAGATGAGTATTGTCAACTCTTCAACGAATCAAAATTTATCATGTTTAAGTATTTATCTTATTTTAAAATACAAAGTTATTGATGTATGACTAGTGTGTTTAGGTTAGACATTTCGAAAAGAACATACGAACAAATGTGATTGGGGGATTAGAAACTTGAAATAAGCAAACTGTAAAACCATTTGTTTGCTGTATGGATTCCTAGGTTTTTGTTTAAAAGTAATCAACATTGTAAGAAAAAGGTATGGAATTATTGTTCATCAAAATTCCTCACTAAGGGATGTGTAAGTTTACGCAGACTTTTGGAGTATGATGAAGTTTTCTTCATTGCAAAGTGCCATGTTGGTCTAAAGTTCAAATTTGTGTACTGATTGGTGATCTGCATAAATATTCTCGGTTAGTTATCCGTGGTCTGATAAGTAATTTGCAGATATATCATATTGAAGATGTTTTCCATATATAAGTTAACTGTTTTTGTTTATTACTGTATGTAAAGGCATGTTATTACGGTTATCCGCACCGAAATGTTAAATGAAATTGATCCCAATGTTACAATATAGTCATTTTTAAATGAACCCTGTTTTGCAATGTTATGTTCTACTGTATTAGGAGTTAGTTGGTAGGAATGAGTGTAGAGGAAAACATGAACCCTAGGTTTTGTGAACTTGTCAAAAGCTCTTACCTGTGATCTCGAAAGAAATGGATTTCTCCTTGTAATTCAAGTAAACATAACAGTGCTTCAGTTGGATATTTTACCACCGAGTCAATCGACCTGACCTAACCCCTCGTATGACTGATGTTCCTTCTACTGAACGTGTTCAACTACGTGATAATAAGAAAGGTCCGCAACAATATCTAGTCATTAGGATTCGTGGTTACACAACAAACCATATCAGTAAAACACCATAGGAACAAAGAAGTAGACAACATGAGAATTATAGCTTAGTTACCAATGAGTGAGAACATTGAAGACATCTGAATTCTAAACAAAATATTGACATTAATATCCAATTGCCTCCAAGTGATTATTTAATTATGCAACTAAAATCAAATAGTTCAATAAACTTTATATGGTTTTTATTTTATTAGATAAATCCAGATCTGCCTAAAGGTCAAGGAGAGAAATTTTTGTTACGTCAAGTTGCTTCAATGTTGAATTTGAATTATGCATCTAAACAACCGAAACGTGCAATGCAATTCGGCAGTCGGGTGGCTAAAGCTGAAGGATCTAAACGTTTGATTGGATCAGCTGACCAAATAAAGTTCGCATATCAGTCTGAATCACATAAGTAGTTATTACCATCTAATAAACTTTGTATTATGCAATAGTACAACTATCCTTATTTTATTACCCTGATACATAAATACATTACTTTTTAAAAATAAAAATACAACAATTGAAAAAGTTCGATTATTTTCGTATTTCTGGAAATAAAATCAGCGATTATCTATTGATAATTTGTTTATTTAATCACATAAACATTGGTACAAGGAAACACCAAATATATATGCACCACACTTCGTCATTCGATCTGTATGAAGACTGGAATACTGCGCGGGTGCCCAAAACGAAACAGGTGGTTTTCTTAGGGAGCCACATCCTGAGCCTTTGACCTACAAGTCTAACCCACAAGTCAGTGGAGAAACGTCAGGAGACACAGTCCCATGATAACCAGTGATCAACAATAGGTTCATACGCCATTTGTTCCTTCAGGATCCTGAAGCCGATGTACACCATTGGTTTAGAATCAGAGTTTTGCAACTGCTATGTTCACCAACCCGGTTAGAGCTCCGGACATTCGTTTTTCGTCCTCTCAATTTCGTAAACAACATCTCCACAACGAGGAGACAGTGAATAGGACTTACTTGGCAATGGCTGTATTGATAATATGGTTATTTTTATGCCAAGTAAAGTGTCAATTAATATTTTGACCATTTCCTTTTCTGTTTACAACAGGATTTTAATTTTTAAACTGTTATCATGAATTAATATTGTTTAAGGTAGGTTCAATTCGCCCAAAGATAATTGAAAAATAGTAATTGACGGTCGTGTTTACCTTTTCGATCTGTACAACTGAAATCACAATATTTTCTTAATCAGACTTTAAATCATTGTCTATGCAAATGATAACTGACTTCGAAATTTTTTCATCTTAATTTTCCACTTCAATCAAGCCAGTTGTATTAGGTTATTACATACCTTCATTATTGTACTTCGTTCCTGATATTCAGTTACTGATTTCCAAGTA
This sequence comes from Schistosoma haematobium, assembly GCF_000699445.3. NCBI lineage: Eukaryota > Metazoa > Platyhelminthes > Trematoda > Strigeidida > Schistosomatidae > Schistosoma > Schistosoma haematobium. The sequence goes on along the minus strand of NC_067195.1, from coordinate 23,877,099 downwards.
TTAATTTTGGGGCGAAGTTATAAGATGCTTAATTTTCAAACCATTGTTCTAATTGGTTTTCGCTTCATTTTAAAGTGAGCATACATTTTAGGAGAAAAATGCTTCAGATCCACTGTTACATTGAAAGAGGAGCACATTAATTTTAAGCCCAATTTTACCATCAGTCTCTATGCTTCACAGCATCCTTTTTTGTGAACTTATTTCTTCACTTGTCCACAAGTTATCTTGGTACCTGTGCGGTTACGCCGCAGGATCGTATTGTACTGTTCATATGGTAATGTAAAAACCTTAAAGGTATCTGGTTCTTCTGAAAATCAATGCAAAGTTACCCTCCTCTAGGCGATATTTATTTACAATTGTGTGTGACTGTTTTTCACGTTCATTTCCCCACTGTTATCGTAAACTGACTTATGCTACAGATTAATAGAAGATTGGGAATGCAACTCGATAATCAATTGATGATTTGGTTATTATGAAACAAGTTATAACTGGTTATTAACAAAAAAAAATACAATTCATAAAACACAATATCAATTTAATGCTCCCTACTATTAGGGATATTGGTTTAGTGCGAATTTTATCTTTAAATTACCTTGTTTCCTACAAACCGCTATATATATATATATATATATATATATATATATATATATATATATATATATACAGTTACCCTGTCCCATCATTCGACGATTTGTAGTCCTTAACAATAACAAGTGTTTCATCCATTCCTATAGTTTTATTTTCGACGTACTAAGTTACTTACTACTAAAAATTTTTATCCTTGTTTAGTTAACAGGAATTCTCCTTTCAGAGTTTCAGACAATATTTAGTTATTTTTATGAAATACTTTTGATACACATAAATTCCTGTTTATCTGTTTTTGTCTCCTCCACCCTGTTCTTTTTATTTATTTTCTCCCTCAAAGAAAAATATAATGTAAATGTAACTTATAAATAAGTATCATTATTTTCTCATGTTTTGTTTCAAATTTTCATTGAGATTATGGAAAAACAGAAATGAACATACCATTACTCTCTGTTCACTAGAAAACAATTAGGATACATTGTATATAAAGTAACAAAATAAACAGTGGACAGGGTATTATATCTTTTTCATATTCATTAAGTTTTAATGTGCGTGTAGAACTATGGATACTTTATTCTATCAGAACAAAGATGATGCTCATATTGTTACCTCATTTTATGTATAATAACATTTCATCAGATACAAAATGATTTTAGTTTTCAAGGCTGTAGGTATAGCCTAGCCCAATAGGTTATGTTTACCCATTATTATTATTATTATTTTCTTACCATTGTTATGATTTTTGATTCATCAGGGATTTTTTATGTTACAAACATTATTTGTAAGTTTATTACTAGATCGTTTTTTGTTTGTGTTTTCATGTAAGGACGAAATGTGAATCATTTTATTTTCTTTCTGTTATCTCTATTGTTATTCTGTTTGTTTCACTAGTAATTCTATTGCTACCATTAATATTAGTTACTCTCATAATAATTATTATATACAGAATTATGATTGGTACTTAATAAAACATGAATTATTGGTTTACATCACTTTCGTGACCTACAAGTCAGTTTATCTAACAGCTATCAAACGTACCCATACTGATGATTGGGATTTAAATTCATTTCAGTTAATTTACATTGTGTTCTTAATTGTTAACGACAACGACTACTATGTATTTATTATTTATTCTCGACGACAGTATTTGATCATTCATGTCCCTAACAACGTATAAAGAGTCCATAAAAATGATACCACAATTTGTTAGGCGGCACAGTTGTGCTGATTTATTTGGTTTCAAGAAACTTTGTTTGAATGAAATTTCTTGTTTGCAAACTAGAAAATATGCTTCTATAACAGCAAAGATATGAAATACAACAGAATATATGGATTAATTTATGTTAAAGCGAGGGTATTTTCATGTTTACTGTTAAGAAGTCTGCTGTCATCATTAATATATAATTCTTTGCAATAATGACAAGGATCATACTAATTAGCCAATAAATATCATAAAGTCTAATCCCTAGTTCTTGTCGAATTCTATCGACTAGGTTGTACTGTAACTGGTGGTCTTAATAGACTGTCACTCTTGAATTGGATAACCTAGTTCTGGATTATCTTATTGTAGTGCTGCCTGATTCCGGTCCGATTTCCTGAAGAATCATCAATTACTTCATATTTTCTAACAGTTCGTAATGACGAGCTGGTTTTTTACAGATTTCCTCGGATAAATTATTAAAGCGACATTATTAATATCGATGGATAGAATGGAATACTGCCATTGAATAATCCTATTTTATGTATTTTACAAATGACATACCTCGTTACTTCCTCTTAATTCATTTTATTGTATTCTATCTTCCTTCCGTTTTGCTATATTTCTTTCTGTTCTCTCTGTAGTTTGTCGCTATATTTGTCATTATTATTATAACTAACAGTGAGAATGTTACTGCTAACAATATTTTTGGCTATTTTTACAACCCATAGGGAATAAATTGATATTTTATTTCTGTATATACCATCAGCTCATAAATTATACGCTGGCTTAGAATGAGACATAAGGGATTTTCTTAGAAAATACTCAGTGGTTTTCAAAATCATTAAAAATGTAACTGTTGCCTGGTTTCATTATTTATTTATTTGAACACATAAACATTGATACGAGGGTGCACTAAATAGATGTGTCCCACACAATAACAATGAGGTTGCGAGGAGATAAAGAATGTAAAGTGCGTATAATAAAAGAAAAAAACAACGAACATAAATTAGTGTGTGAGAGCGAAATAATATTAATAATGGGAGAAACAGTTCAGTTAGCAAGAATATAACCAGAAAGAATTCTTTCAATTAAGGAAGTTACGTTCATTTTTTATGAATAAAGTTACAGCAGGATCACCACTGGCTTCTATTCCGAGCCATATCCGATAATGTCTCTAGCCACTGTGTTGCACCATCTCTAGGACTCCAATCAGGGAGTCGTGATGGACCAACACAAGCCAATCCTGTACAGCTTTCCTTCATATCACGACACCAGGTCATACACTAACCGCCTCTCCACTTTTTACAACCGTTCCCAGCGTCGGAAAGTAATGCGCGTTCAGTGGCCCGAGATCTGACTCCAGTTATATCGTACGATGATTGATTATTATTGAAATATTCACGACAGCTATCTTAGTATATAATCATCGACTTAAATCGCGTTGTTGAGTAACAGAATTAAATAAGTCAAATACGAGAATGGATGTTTGAATACTTACATGTTGTACACTCATTTATCTGGGCCACCAAATGCCCTGGTACGATCGAGAGTGGTGAGAACCCGCTCTCCCTCTCCAAATGCTCTCACATGGCCACGTGTATACAGCCACTGCCAAGTAAGTCCTATTCACTGTCTCCTCGTTGTGGAGATGTTGTTTACGAAATTGAGAGGACGAAAAACGAATGTCCGGAGCTCTAACCGGGTTGGTGAACATAGCAGTTGCAAAACTCTGATTCTAAACCAATGGTGTACATCGGCTTCAGGATCCTGAAGGAACAAATGGCGTATGAACCTATTGTTGATCACTGGTTATCATGGGACTGTGTCTCCTGACGTTTCTCCACTGACTTGTGGGTTAGACTTGTAGGTCAAAGGCTCAGGATGTGGCTCCCTAAGAAAACCACCTGTTTCGTTTTGGGCACCCGCGCAGTATTCCAGCCTTCATACAGATCGAATGACGAAGTGTGGTGCATATATATTTGGTGTTTCCTTGTACCAATGTTTATGTGTTTAAATAAATATAAATTTATCTGGACAGATAATCAGAAGGACGACGGGAAGCTAAATGCCGCGCGATGGAGAAGGCAAGTGAGCCAACTCGATTCAATCAAGCGTTAATCGATATTTATAATCACACAAAAATAAGCTACAGACATGTGATGAGTAGGATAAGATGTACACTCACATACGCTTATATAACAACGGTCAGCGTTGATAAGTGAATAATTAACAAGGTCAAAATGGGATTTGATAAGACTCAATAAATTGGCTTGTCCAGAAGCTAGAATAAGGTATATGGGGTTCACATAGTAACCGACACTACACACGGCGTGGAATTCTCTGGGACGACATTTGTATGACTTGTCCAAGCCACCGAAGTCGATGTTTCAAGTTAGTGACACTGATTGAATTGCCTCTGTGCCAGAACACACGACGCCGAACCTCCGCATTACTAACATAGTGTTGGTAATGGTTATCAGCAGTCTTTGGGAGATAATGATGATCAGCCACAGAGAGTCGTCTAACATCCTCAACTCGGAGATGCCAGTTTTCACGAGCATAGAGTAAAATTGCTCTCATTCACGCGTTGCAGCTCTGACCTTTTACAGCCAGACTAGCTTTACGAAGGCGCCAAAGATGGCCATGATTGGAACAAGCTGCTTTGATTTTCATTATACGTAAGTTGATCCCACTGCTCACGCCACCACCTGCATCTGTGCAGACATCCAGTACATAAACTGCTCAACTACTATCCGCTCATTACTCAGTGTTAGTGCACGGTCCAGCTAATCTTATAAAAGTACTTTGCACTGCAATGGTGCAAAGCGCATACTATACCTACGGACACTAAGTGCGGATTACATGGCTTGTATGTCATCTCACAGTAAGACAATATCATCCGCATACTCTAAGTCGAAAGGTCTTTCTCCAGGAAACAGATTGGTCAACCCTACCTAACTCCGCTGCTTGAAAAGAACAATGGAGAGAGGTAGTTGTATATCCTGACTCTGCCTGAGCTGTTTGTATACAGGGCTTTCAAGGTATTAATAAACTTCTCAGGCACACCCTTCTTCAATAGACAATCTCAGAGAACAGTACTGTCCAACGAATCAAACGCGGCCCTAATGTCAAGAAACACAATGAATTTTTGGCCTGTAATAATTATGACGGTGTTCTAACATTCGGCTAAGATATGATCAATACATCCTCGACCAGAGCGAAAACCAGCCTGCTCCTCGCGGGTCAATCTTTCTCGGGTATTGAACAATCTATCAACTATCACGGAAGCCAATAGATTAGACGCAATCGGAAGTAAACTTATCCTTCGGTAGTTATTGAATATATGACGTGAACTCTTTCTAATGTTAGGGACAACTATCGACTCATTCCACAATGTCGCAACATTTTCCCATTGCCATACCTTTGCAAACAACTCAGTCAGTTCCTGTACCAGAAAGTCACCACCATCTTTAAAAGGTTCAGAGGTTAGTCACCAGGCCAGTTGAATTGTTCTTCTAAAAACTCTTCCCATCGCCCAAGACTTCGATAGATGTTATTGATTGGCATCCCGTCATCTTCACGGATTGTTTCACTCACACCAGACATCTTACTGCCTGTAGCATGGGTGGGTTGAAAGAGATTCTGGCAGTTGTCAGATGCAATTGCTACTTCCAACTCACCGGTCTAACCCACAAGTCAGTGGAGAAACGTCAGGAGACACAGCCCCATGATAACCAGTGATCAACAATAGGTTCATACGCCATTTGTTCCTTCAGGATCCTGAAGCCGATGTACACCATTGGTTTAGAATCAGAGTTTTGCAACTGCTATGTTCACCAACCCGGTTAGAGCTCCGGACATTCGTTTTTCGTCCTCTCAATTTCGTAAACAACATCTCCACAACGAGGAGACAGTGAATAGGACTTACTTGGCAGTGGCTGTATACACGTGGCCATGTGAGAGCATTTGGAGAGGGAGAGCGGGTTCTCACCACTCTCGATCGTACCAGGGCATTTTATTTTACCAATCTTTGGACATAGCTGCTTACTTTTAGACTACAGATGAGTGTGAAATAGCTAGCTGATATTAAGGTAAAGGACTTAGAATTGCTATGAAACGATACGCGCAAATTTTATTTGAATTAGTTCACCATCATGTACAATTTGTTTCGATTTTACTTTTGTGAACTAAACTTGTTGGTGTTTTTTAACATAGTTTGTTTCATCTCTTATGAGTGCGTCTACTTATTTATAAGACATTAATCTATTTCAATGTTCAGTAGTGAAAATACTGATCAACTCTTTGGTGATGCCCACTTACAGTAATATGTACGTAGAATTACTCCAATTTTTAAAAATTATTCTGTTTTGGTGCCTGTAACTAAAGCATTTCTAGTCAGACTCATTAATTACAATTCTCTATTCAATGTGGTATAAACTGAGATATTAAACGAAGGTGGCTTTTCGTTAATGGATGAAGAAATCACTATTGTCGTCTGGTTTGAATCCTACTTCTAAATTATACTCTTTTATCTCTGTATTCATTGTTGAAAGTATCCATGTTTATTTAAAACCATTTTTTCTGTTATTTAGTACTCTTCAATTTTCTTCGACAGAGTTTATTTATTTCATCTCTAAAATTTTTTTTCTTTACATACTTCTCAAGTAAAGCTTTATTATCTGTCCGATGTAATGCTTCGCAGTATTTATTGTGTATTTACCGAATTTTTCTTATCATAGTGTACCGGGAAATAGGTGACACTGGAAGTTTTGATGTATAGATTGCTTTCTAATTGTTGAACTGAGCAACCAGTTCTATTTATAGTTTAGTTTACCTTGACACTAAAACAACTCACAATCTAGTTTCGTTATTGAAATTGTGTAGTCACTAACAATCAATTTGTTAGAATTGAAATATTTAGTTGATCTTTATTAAGCAACATTGTTGTCTGTTTTCCGATGACAAGTTTTTGAGGACGTTTTATATATTTGTTTCTAGAGTGGTAGTTGAAGTAAGTATGATATCAGGAGTGCAAGAAACGCTACATCACCGGTTACCAGTAATTAAAGTGGTATGGTCTAAATGTAACTGACAATTGTTCTGTATTGGATTTACTCTTCCTTAAAATTGTTTTTTAACCTGATTTCAGGATATCTAAACCTTCCTATAATGTGACGTTCCTAAGTGGTTACCAATATAATTCTAAAGTTGATTTCAAGTACTATATATATATTAATATCACTCTACGTTGATAACTTCCGGTGCTTTCTTTCATTCCGTTTAAATTAATCTCATCAACTTAAGTTTTCGTGGCTCTTATCAATTTACGATAACATTGATTTAAAACATTCAATCTTTGACGATATTCAGCTTAATGGTTTCTCTGATCTAATATAACTTTTATTAAATGACAATAGTCAGTGAAATTTTGTATACTTAATAAAAGATTATAATCAACTGAATTGTCATGCAAATATTCTACACTGAACTATGATGGTAACTTGATAAAAATCACTTTGAAACAATTATCATTTCATGACTGCAAAGCTTTAAATGTTGTTAAACTCTGGAGTTGAATAGAAGTAGATTCGAAGTTAATTATTAGTTTAAAGGTAGGAAATCATTCTAAATACAAAATTATACGGATAATTGAAATGATTGTTGAAAATACATGAAATAAATGATAAAGACTATAATTATGTACGGACTACAGTTACGTAGATAGTTTAGATTCGAATTACTTCAGTTACAACGAAAATATGACTCATAACCTTTGTACTCTTAATTAAGAGTTAACTATTCACAGTATTATTCCTAAATTCGTATGTGACTATGAGGACATATACATACAGACAGATTTTTTATTGATGTTCATTTCGAAAACAATAACAGATTGAAAAAGTCGAATTTATCATTTCTGAAATATTCTTGAGATAATTCTATAAAATCTTGTTAAGATAGAAGTTACTTTGTTGTGCTTTAATAACTACGACAATTCAACACGATCTCGAATGAAAGATCACCACATAAAAAAGAAAATGTTCAGTTATCTCATTAAATGTTAACTTGTTAATTTTTTTTGATATAGCTCACTAACAGTTTACCTCAAATATATGATTCACACTGAATCAACTTTTAATCAACCGATATCATTCAAACTATCAGAGTACTTCCATTTCATTTGTTTATATTGGAACTAAGAAATTAAATCGTTTTTAGTTTTGTTAGTCTAAAGTTTTGACTAGCAAGTTGCAACTTCAAGGAATATCACTTAAATATTCCTTTTAAAGTATGTAGAAAATTTACACATTCGCTACAATTACTTGTAAATGAGTATGTGATTTCTTAATTACGTTTGATAGTTATACATCCATTGATTTGGGAAAGAATAAGATCATAGAGATATTGAATAGTATTTTTTTTATGGAGAATGTAGTTATAATTAACTACAGAGAAAATACAGAACAGTACTTGTCATTCTGCCGAAAGTTAAGTAAAATCAAATTCCGTTTCTGTTGACCGTGTCAAAATTCCGTTCTGAATAAGTAGTTTATTTTAGAAAATGTTTATCTGATTTACTGTCATTGTAATATCGGTGATTTCGACGCTCATCAAGACAACTAACATAAGTAAAGTTATTATAACAAATGGGTTTAATGGGAGATTATTTAAGTGTTCCTATTTTTTTTTTACAAAATATCCGACTGTTTAATATGTATAGTAGAACTTTTCAGTCATGTTGAGTTAATCTAAAATAATAGACAGTCCTTTCTTGCGATTGGATGTTTTATTTGTATAACTTTCATTATTTTACTTGATAACAGTTCTTAATTAAATAAGTGCTGATGATTTTAAAAATGAAAGTAACACAGAATAGCTTCGGAAGTGTTCTACTGGAGACAAAAAACATACTTGTACCCATAAAAGGAGTCTCAGTAAGTCTCAGTTATATTTTGCGTAAGAGCGTGAAGTCCGTCATACTTGTAAAGATTTCATGCAAAATTTCGGATAGTTTCTTGTGACATAAGTTATTGTTTGATGCTTGTTTAGTTAGAGTAAGAACATGAATGACACCTGAAAATACGTTTAAATATACCAGGGGCTGATATGCATTGACAAAGACATTACTTGAACAAGACATCTGAAGGATCTGCATTGTTTTTCTTTGCTTCCAATCACAAATTAATGTTACTTATCAACTTACGTAACTGTTATATATAATTTACTTGGTAAAATATTACGAAAGATGCAATTTATTGATTATGTTGATGTTTTTAACATTTCGCAATCTCGCAAACACCTTTGGCAAGCTTTATCCAGGATACACGTTAAATAATTAATGATATAAACAACTGAAAAAAGAATAAAAGTGAGTTTATTATACACGTTTGTATAATAGCAGATGCGGGACTGACATTTCCATTCCTAATTCATTTTATTGCTTTTAATATTAACCTGAGGCTAATTCTTTATTCTTATAAATGCACCTGACCATTATTTTGAACATCTGTTTTCTTGCTATACTAGTATGTTTTTTAAATACGAAGAGTTTGGTTACTTTTATCAATTCTTTCACTAATTAATTTTTTTCTATTAGCTCTTTAAACTTTCTACAAGATTATTTACTTTTATGCTTCGTTCGCTTTTATTTAATTTTCATCATAAATGCTTGTTAACTGAATTCATTATTATTTCCCAGCAATAATGATCCGTTGGTTATCTCATGTGTGAAACCACTTATCCATGCATCGAATAAGTCTTCTCCCCTAATGAAATACGTTTTTCTCACTGATTTACTTTCTCATCTCATGTGACATTGTTAGATTACGCAAGACAATATATGTTTTCAAATGCAGTTGATAGCTTCCAACACATCTTAGAAAAATCAATTATATGCTTGTCATCCGTTTCAATTGAAGCACAATAAGGTGTTTATAAGGTTCAAGAACATCAATACAGATGGCTAGAGCACTGTCAAGAACTCTTGAGTAGACCAACCCCACCGAACCCACCCCGGACATCGAAGCAGCACACACAGGCATTCCTATTAATGTCAGTCCATCGGAGATAGAAGAAATCAGCATGGGTATCAGACAAATGAAAAGCGAAAAAGCGGCAAGACTTGACAATAAACCAGCTGAAATACTAGAGCCAGACATAGAAGCAATAGCGAACATGCTCCACGTTTTATTCAGGAGGATTCGGGAGGAAGAACAAGAACCTCTGACAGATTGTAAAGAAGGATATCTCATGAAGATACCAAAGGGGGAGATGTGAGCAAGTGTGAAAACTATAGAGGCATCGCACCACTCTCAATACCTGGGGATGTTTTCAACAGTGTTGGTTAATCTGACGAAAGATTGAGTGGACGCTCAGCTTCGAGATCAACAGTTTGGATTCCGTGAGGATCGGTCGTGTAGAGAGTAAGTCGCGACACTACGTATTATCGTCGAACAATAAATTGAATGGAACTCGTCACTATATATGAAGTTGTTTGACTATGAGATGTGTGACAGTGTGGAAAGGAGAACCTTATGGAACGTTCCTTGACACTATGGAGTAACTGTGAAGATCGTCAGCATCATCCGGAATTCATTCGACAGACTACAGTGTGATGTTGTGCATGTAGGACAGCTGTGAGACACATTGCAAGTGAAAACTGGAGTCCGATAAGACTGCATATTCTCGTTCTTTCTCTTATTTTCTGGTGATTAATTGGATTATCAAGATTTCCACACATTGGATTGAGAATTGTAAGCAGACATGGAAAGAATGAGTAGCAAGTGGAAATAAATGGAAATGATTTCCGAGAACAGAGTTGCTTTGAGAATGCTGATGGGCGGTATGTGCTCCTTCACGAGGGGTAAGTGGCGCAAATTCGACAATTGACTAAGTACTTGTAGATTCATAATCGATGGGATTTAGTGACACTATTCACAAAGTGTTAAAACATTCTATACGAATCTTCAATATGAAATAGAATCCGAGGCTAAGATTATTTGTTTGATCATGCGTAAGAGAAATGTAAGTTGTATTATATATATTCTAAAATATCTCAGTTTTCTACTGGATTGATGAAGGATAGAAAAATAAATACTAAATTTTCAGGTCAATCTTTTAAAGGATTTAAAGTGTTTCTGCCTAATATGATACGTAGAATCGAGAGAAATATTAATTTATTTTTTACAGTGTTAAATGAACTTGAATAAAGGTTAAATAAAATTATGTTCAGATAACCTTTTCATAAAATATTGGCTTTTCCCCATTGCCATTTACTTACTACAAATTTGATACTTGGAATGATAAACAGTGAAATTAAATAATTACTTTTTATGAATTATCTGTTAGAAAGCTAATATAAAATAAATTTCTACAACTGGTGTAATTAAATAAATTTATGAATGGTAACTAATTTAAAACTATAAGGAAATAAATTTAATTGACTTTATGCAATAGGGTCGACCCATTTAATCGGATTTTTCTATTGGGAAATGATGTTATGATACCAGATGTCTATAAACTATTCTTTTTTTATAGTACATTCCTGTTATTAAATTATCTTTTATTTTACATAACATCTACTCCATTATGATCGTCAATATTATTAATTATTTATATTCCCCCACATCGAATTTTCCTTAGTTTTTAGGCTAAATCGTCATGCTTAGTTTGGTAGATTGTGAGGTTTTTCAGTATTAATGGAGTTCTCTTCTTCAGCCCATCTTCATAAGAATATTGATATTGAAATCTTTACTTTAAAAAACTCATATCCTGAGGACGGATCATCTACAATCCAAACTGCTGTTTCTTTACTATCATGTGAAGAGAAGATGAATATAATCAGGTGATTTACTAACGATTGAGACATTTAAGTGTTCTTGTGAACTAAACAAAAAATGAATGTTATTTTGTTTAATCTAAATGATTAAAAATAGTCATTACCGATTCTAAGTAAATCATTTTGTCCCTTTTTTAAATTTTTATCTCATTTATTTTATTGCAACAGGACTTTATTTGCTTGCTTGAAATTACTACATGACCCGATCTACTTTTTATGTGTTTCCAAATTGATAGATTGTGTTGCTTGTTCTATATTGTTTTTATCGTACACATAAATATAAGGAAGTATACATTTGTATACGAACTCATTAATAAACAGGCAGAAACACAAACATACATAAAAACTATTTCATTTCGCTCTATTCTGTTAATTTCTGCTTATTTATTACAATATACAGAGAAAATTGAAGAAATTTGAGATTTTGTTCTACATAGGTGAATTTAATTAATAAACTCATCTTTTATTCCACTACTTCTATTTAAGCAATTTTATTTCATTTCTCATTTTGTTTTTTTTTTCTCCAGTTTACGTTATTTGTTTTTTGCTTCTTTGTTGATTATTAGGCCAGAAATAATAGATAAATAAATAAATAAATAACTCTTCCTGAACTCTTAGAAATCATATTTAGAAGATTGGACCATTTTCCTTTCTATACCTGTTCATTATATTGTCCCTATTGATAATTTAAAGGGATATATAGAGTAAGTTGAATAAATAAAAATTAGGGATTATTGATTACAATTAATAATCTGACACTAAAGATTATGATGCAAACGACTAAATATGAATTTAATCAGTCGTTCGAGATAATCTGACTAGTTCAGTTTCCGTCAGGTTAAATTATGTTTTATTTTTTGGTTGTATGTACGTTAAATGTTCTTTAAAATGCGATATTATTATTATTATTATTATTATTATAAAGTTGGACAAACAAAATATTTTGTAAGCACATTCACTAGTACTAATAACTACGGTTTTACAACTTGGGAATTACATCAAATAGAGTTAATTATTTAAGTTACAGATATTTTGAAAATGTTATCGATCATAATAAATAACAGATAGTAAATAGCCAGAAAATAGAAATGTTAATGGGGGCTACGTTTGTGTTAGAAGTACAGTTTTTGAAATATGAAATGCTGCAAGCTTAATATTGACAAATACATATGAAAATCCCAATGAACTTACTTTAAAGCCCAATAAAAGTACTGAGTTACATTATCGATTCAAAATATACGGAGAGTAAAAGCATTATTGAATTATCACTCTGCTTGTCTTCGTGAATATGATTACACTAAATAAACATTGTGTAATAACCATTGTCAGATTGTCTTATTTTTTATACTGAACAGATCCTACTATTTCATTTATTCATAGAGTCAAATATAAAACAAACAATCCAATTTATTTACAGAGTAAAATGATGGGTTCCATCATCCTATTTCACGGTTTCTCATCAGCTGCATACAACCTAGAACTACAATTATTAATATGATTTTTAACAAATGTTTAGAATAATTTAGATTGTGAAGTTTAGATAAATGTTCAAAACGTAACCTGAATAATAATAATAATAATAATAATAATAATAATAATAATAATAGAGATACAACGTGTATGGATCAACTTAGTTAAGATCGGTGTGTATTTAAATGTGGTGAAATTATTATTCAGAGGTTATGTAAAGAAAATGAGGCTAATAAATGTGTAGTCGTTCGACATGCACAAATCCAACATCACATTAAGATTTATAGTGCTTATGGTGAACTCAGCATATCATATGTTGGCTTGGCGGTGAACCAAATTATTAGAAGCAATTCATAGTAACATTGGCGGCCAATTAATTTTAAAAGACGCATTTCAGTTTTCCAAGGAAATGAATATATCAGATAAATTCGTGGTATCTTTTGATGTGTGTTCATTATCTGCGAGTATACCGTTAGAAGAAACTAATAACATTATTTACGAACAATGTGAATGAGTTCCTTTGCCTCAAAATGAGTTGAGAAAATTATTTCACTTCCAATACTGTAATCAAACCGATGGAGTGGCCATGAGATCACCACTACGGTCTATCTTGGCTGATATCTTCATGGCTAATCTAGAACAAACGAAACTAAAACACAAAATCAGGACACAACATACTATCGCAGATATGTTGATGATACGTTCATTATCTGTGATAATATAGACCACACTTCTCCGTTACTTAGTTACTTCAATAAATCTCATCCCAACATAACGTTTACAATGGAATATGAAAGAAATAGCTAATTCAATGTTTTAGGTCTTAGTGTAAGACAGAAAAGCGATTGAAGTCTTGAGAAAAGTATAAATAAGAAAGAAACATGAACAAGACATTAAGTGAACTTTAACAGCTTTTGCCCTATCAGTTACAAAAGCTGTCTAGTAAAAACGCTCCTCAATAGATCTAGGATGTTTGATGAACGGCATAATAAATGAGGAATTAACTATTCTGGAAGAGTATCTCAGAAAAATGGATACCCGAGGAATTGTATAACGAAATATAGCAAAGAATATCTCAAGGATGATAAAAACCAACTGTTTTAAAAAAATTTTCATCCGCTTTCCATTCAAAAGATATGAGATTTCAGTTAGAATCGATAGGAGAGTAAAGGTGGCACTGAAACAAGCTTCCTTGTTGCTCGATTGATTTCGCCATACAACACCAAGTGTTCATTGTACAATTCAAAGGCAGATCAATACCTTTGCGATTTCACATCCAGTTGGATTTATGAATTTACATCTACCGATGGCAGAAAGTAGAAATAAAAGACAGTAAAGAGCCTCCATAAAATTTTCTTCATACATTCCTAAAAACCTATGGCTGAAAGGGAGTAAAAGTCTTTACAATTGCGATTGCTAGACGCATTTTGGATAGTGGACAGAAAGTAAATGTAAGTAATGCATTCAAAATAATTAACATGTAAAAGCATCAATCTTAATCCGTGGTAGAGACAATCGCTATAAAACGTCTCTGACCTGACCTATGTATACAAATGAAAGGGGGGTTAGCCTTTCTCTGCCATGGTGATGAGGCATTCATCCGATAACCCTTATTAATTTTAACTTTTAATCTTGTTTTCTACTCTGTCCCCAACCCTTAATCATTGTGCTTATTTTGTCTTCTGATATTCATCTTCTGCGTAATGTTCACATAATTGTTGGTTACACAATCACTTATTAGTCTCATTTTCCTTACATAACCTCTGAATAATAATTTCACCACATTTAAATACACACCGATCTTAACTAAGTTGATCCATACACGTTGTATCTCTATTATTATTATTATTATTATTATTATTATTATTATTATTATTATTCAGGTTACGTTTTGAACATTTATCTAAACTTCACAATCTAAATTATTCTAAACATTTGTTAAAAATCATATTAATAATTGTAGTTCTAGGTTGTATGCAGCTGATGAGAAACCGTGAAATAGGATGATGGAACCCATCATTTTACTCTGTATAGCTTGTTGTTGTTCTTGCTCTATTTGAGCTTATCATAGGATCAGGTTGTATGAAAACCCTCTTATTTTAAGGGTGATAAAATTCGGATTCAGGACGTGGTGTTAATTTTCTTTAATCATCTTTCATGAATATTATTATTTTCTACATAATTCTAGAAACGCGTATTTAAATAACTTTTTTTTACAGTTCACACATTTTGTCTTTGCTTCATTTTCTGATATTCCGACTGTCTGCGGATAGGGTGTATTGGATATCTGATTGTTAAATGTCGAAAATTATTTAAAACCCTTAAGGCTTCCAGATCTTTCACAATCTACTAGGAGTAACGTAATTATAGCGAATCCATTGATGATGGCTGAACTTAGTTAATATGAGACGCTTTATGTATGAATCTGTTAACCTATTCAACTGGATTATTGAAGTACACTTAGTTTTTTCTGTTGTACTATGACTATGACAAAGAAGACTTCGCAGAACATTATCTCTTAAATTACGTTAACAAAACTCAAGACAATTGAAATTATTTCCTTCGTTGCATACGTTTTAGTTAGAATGTACATTCTTATGGTAAATACACTTCGTTTTATAATTTTCCTGCGAACTAATAGAAAAGAACACACCCATTTCTCAACTCTTCGGTGACAGTATCTATGGTATTTGTACAATTTTACGAATGAGCTAACGTTTACAATTGTTTTTGGGCGAAAACAAATAATCTCAGTAAACGAAGTAGGGTGTAATTAGACATCCCGCTGAATTTATTGACAAACAAATGAAGAACAACATTACGATCGTTCAATTATTTTGTTATGTACTATGATTGGGTGTCTTTTGAATAACAACGCATACACATACTAGGATTCTTGATCTATGTTGTAACTAATTTATGCTTTGATAAATTCACTTAATTGAAAGCTACTTTTAGTCTTAGCTACTCCTGTAGCTCTTCTAGGGTTATTGCCGGTCTCAAGCCCGGATAAAGGAGAAGGGTTGGGCATGGGGTCAGCAACTCCATATAGTACAAATCAACCTTGCTAAAACAACAAAACTGCACTTAAACCTTGCTAAAAAGCACTAGCCAAAATAAACAAATTAAACTATTTAAACGCTGTCTTCCGGATTCAAGGATCTTCATTCAGAAGAATCATGACGACTCATGAAAGCCGAGATTCTTCGGAAGGCATTCGGCCGTGAAGTTGTGCATGTAGGACAGCTGTAAGATACATTGCAAGTGAAAACTGGAGTCCAATAAAACTGCATACTCTCGTTCTTTCTCTTTTTTCTGGTGATTAATTGGATTATCAGGATTTCCACACATTGGATTGAGAATTGTAAGCAGACATGAAGAAAAGAATAGCAAGTGGAAATAATTGGAAATGATTCCCGAGAACAGAGTTGCTTTGAGAATACTGTTGAGCAGTCGATGCTCCTTCACGAGGGCAACATGTGTTAGTAAGTAATTCTTAGTTTTGTAATATCAAGACTGAATTGTATGATACAGACCATGGCCTAAAGTCACAAATGATCATGAAGTGAGTATGACATGCACAAAATGGCATTCGATCATTTGGACAAATTTCACATTTAATTACTCAAGTCAATACCACGAACCATATTTAATATCTGTTTAGGGCAGAATTATTCGACAATTTCTCAGACAGAACCAATGTGTAAGCTAGAACATGCTTCAAAAGTGAGCGATGTGGCTTTCGATTATGTCCTCTTCAATTATATAGTGGACAGACATTTCAACAGCATGATGATTTGTGCACCCGTCATAAATAAAATGCCATAATGAAGAGCGATAATTCAGCATTCAGTGTATTTCAAAACAAAAAGGCAAAAATCATGGAATAACTTACAATATTAAAGGAAGTTTATGAATTCGTAATGTCTAAATGTAAAGTAGTTGCAGAAGACATGAGTAAAATGAGGTAAATTTGTGGTTTGTGAAATCACTCATTAATTCTATTCTTGTCATAGGAGGAACGAGGGTGTTGTATAAGTGTTAGATGGTTGGAGATAGTCGACAAGAAAACTTGCACCTGTGATTTCTTGCTATCTAACACCCGTTATCCAAGTTGGCGTGTAATCCTGAGGGGATTAGTGCCCCCTAGTGGATTCGATCCCATGTCACCCAGCTTCTCAATCTGTGATGTTATCACTTCGCTATTCAGACTGCAGCCAGGATTCACCAACGGACACCAATTTCCCAAAGACTTAAACTAGTGGTGACATTGCAGCTTGATCGATAGGATTCGGCTAGCACTAAAAGGGATAAGACAAGCACGACACTGAGTACTACTCAATGATCAATCATTTATACTGCATTTTTCTTTTTTAATATCAACAATTGTTGTATCAAATCCATTTAGGTTTCGTTATATGTGAAATAGCAACCTGAATATTTTTGTCAAAAGATAAAAGAATACTATAGGTGACCGGAAATACTTCAACATTCACAGTGAACACTCATACCAGCTAGCATAACTTTCATTAAAGACTCATGAACTATAAAACTGCTTCTTTGGTGGCTTACAATTATCACTTTATAGAATTTATTCATCGAAGTTATTCCCAGAACTTTGAGTTTCAACTGCTAAGCAAGTTTAAGTTTAACCTTATTTGTTATGTTCTTTTCATCCTAATTATGTGAACAAGAGACATATTTGTTCGTATTTTCTCACAACATCTGTTACGTCAAGAGAATTATGGAAACAGATTTACAACTGATTACAGATTTTCTTTTTGTTACACACATTCTTTACTAACTCCAACGTTCTATAGATTGCGCATATAATCTAAAATAGATTTCTTAGCTTGATAGAAGACCGAAAAAAAAAGTTGAATTTATTCCCCTTTGATCTTCGGTTAT
Organism: Schistosoma haematobium; assembly: GCF_000699445.3. Lineage (NCBI taxonomy): Eukaryota > Metazoa > Platyhelminthes > Trematoda > Strigeidida > Schistosomatidae > Schistosoma > Schistosoma haematobium. The sequence continues at coordinate 23,859,097 of NC_067195.1, read as the reverse complement.
TTTTTTAACACTTCGTAGTATAGTTTTTAAATGAAAATTTCGCTGAGTGTTGATGAAAATATATCCGAAAACCTCCTATATAATTTGTAATTAAAATCTTACATTCCTTTGAGGAATTCAATAAATTTTTGCCTGTTTGGTCTTTTATAATTTTTATACTTCATTGAGTAAAGCAATTTATCTTACAAATATTAAATTAGATAAATTAATGAAAAAGTTAACTTTATTTGAAGAAAGTGACGGATAAGACAAGTATAATTTAGTTAACTTCATTAACTATTTATTACATGCAAGTAGAAATGAATTGAATACAAACGAATTAGATAAAATAAATTATGAAAATTACTAAAATGGATTTGCTGTTATTTCATAATCACTTAGTAGATAGAAATCGGAATTCAAACTGCTTGCATTGAATGTAGAAACAAATGGTTTCTTTTAGTACAATTCTTACTAACTATCGAATGTAAATTATGAAGCGTCGTCCTATCCTGCACTAAAAAACGCATCGATAGAATCGATCCAGCACTGAAGATGAAAAAACAGATGTTGTTTGCTGTCTAGTTACCGAATAGTGATATCAACTCAGTATAACAATAGGTCAGGTATAGTTTGAACAGCTCAGTAATAACGTGCCGAAGCATGGAATCAGATAATGCGAGTCATAATTTTCGAGTGAAGAACATATCTAAGAAAATTATTGAACGCCGATCTGCATGATATCCAGAGTTCAGGCATTTGATAGAGCGAAAATCGTTTCCAGAGCATTATAATAAATTAATAGGCAGTTTTAGTGTCATTGAATTTCTATAGGCCGTTAATCGATAAAAATTGACTACCAGTCCACTCGATGAAATATTAAGGTTTCTTTGGCTTCACTTCTCAAAATTAATCTAGTCATATACTTGAAGATAATGCTAATAACCCAACTGCTCATACGAGCACAATGTCAAATCGGAATCTTTATTTACCCAACTAATCACAAACATGCATTTATATCATGCTCCTTTCTTCCAGATGACATTAGTGAGCTGTAATTCCTATCAAATTTGAATAGCTTCTTGATCTTTGTGTGTTTTAGGGGGGATTGTGCAATCTGGAAATAGTTTTTATTAAAGTGTTATCAGCTGGAAAACTTGAAAAATGAGAAAATTTTAAAAGTATGACAGGTTTAGAAGTGACAAATGCAGAACCTCTCACTGGATTTAGTGAAGAACCTGAAGATCTGGAAAAAGCACGGTGATTTAATGTTTCCGAGTTAGAATTCAGTTAAAACATAAGTTAATCTAGATTAACTGCAACCATAATCTATTCCCATTAACAGATAACTGTTTTCAACCCTCCTTGAATGACCTTCATTATTCAAGATTGTCCACCAGATATTCAATAAACCAGTTTTAAGCTAGCTACTATTGAGCAACACTGAGATATTCGAAATTAGGAAGAAATACGTGACTGATTCATCCTGCTTAATGATTCTCCAGTTGATTCTTGGCGCGAATCATCTTGACCATTCAGAAATTTTTAGTTTTTGAACAGATTACTGTTTACATACTTTAATAGAGAACACTGTTGAAAGCTGTTCAGCTATCGATCATTAACCGAAGCTAATTGATTTGTTAATCTTCGTCGTTAAATGACGTACTACTTACTGAATAGTGAATACATAAGTAATAATACTTTGTATTAAGTCACATCTGACTTTCTCATACTTCACAAATAATTAAATAGCGAATTAAATCAAAACAGAGATAAATAATTCGTCATTTCAATCCACAATTTTACTTTTCTTTATGTACTGTGTGCATCATTAAAAATTATTCATTGTTGTATAGGTTGGATTGGGCTTTAGCAAATAACCTCAATATGTCACGCAATGAATACGTTCAAAACATAATCTCTTTCTTTTACCCATGCAACAGTTAATCAAATTTGAAATATCATTTCCGTAAATCAATAATTATATGCAGTATACATTGACTATATAGTTAATTTGTAAGTTGAAATAAAAAGAATAGATCAAGTCAGAAGATGAATGAAACAATTTAGTGTAATTTGTGATCACTATTTCAACTGATCTATTAGATGAGATTATATTTTACCCCCCCCCCAAATGAATAAATATGTCTTATGAAAATTTTATTTATTATTTAAATAAAATTTACTTCATAAGCAAAGATGGATAGTGGCTAGCAGTGGAATCCAGGACGCGCGTTTCGTCCTATTTGGGACTAGTCAGCTGGATGTACCTGCATCTCAGAGTTGATGTTCACTCTGGGACTCGAACTCAGTACCGTTCGCTTCAAACGCCATCGCGTTATCCACTTACCTACTGAGTCCTGATAGCCACTTGCTTGTGCAATCAGGTGAAGTTTAATTCACTTGGTATTGTTTTACTTGAATCTTCCCATTGATGTTAAGGCAATATCGAGGCAATACGCACAGTATGCACATATGCCAATAGGAGACTGATCAATTTCAGTCCTAAACATCAATGGGAAGATTCAAGTAAAACAATACCAAGTGAATTAAAATTTGCTTCAGTTTATAAATTGGGTAGATGTTTTTAATGAAACTTTTCAGTCTTACAGAAACTACAGTTAAATATACTTCATTTCATTATGAATTTTTAGAAACATTTTATTCAATACAAATTTAATACATTAGTATGAAGTCATATTGTAAAAAGCGAATAGATTTTGAGCATTTTAACTGTTCCGGTTTAATATAAGGATAATAGATGTTGATTTCAATGCTATGCTAGATGCCAAGTAACTAGATAGATTGACGACTAATATTGAACAACACTTTCTCGATGAAACATTTATTCGAGTAACAATAATGCAGATGAGGTTTCACGCGAAAATTTTCTTGTGTCATAAAAATATAACAAACCGAGCAAATAACACAGTACGATTAGTATTGTACAAGACAAAATAACCACTTGTAATAAGTGTCAATGATATTAAGGTGACATAGCCCACAGTTACAGTCTTTATTGTGGCAACCTTAACTAAGTCAACTACAACATTTATTAAGCTGCAAATAGCTTATTGTGTGGAAGATTGTCAGTGGTAATAAGTAAATTAGTAATTCGTTTTAAAAATATTTTTCTAAGTTTACTAAACATAAAAAGCATAAATGTACAACAGTATTTTCAATTAAATCTTTAGGCTTAACGGTAACATACAGTTATATTGGAAACATTAAACTAATGTTGAATTTTTTTTAAAGCATTAAACGTTTTATTAACTACATCACTGTATACATATCGCACAACCAGAAATAAGGATTAAAAGTTGTTAATTTGTTGATATGCACATTGGCAATAATTTATACTGAAAGTATAATAACTTAAACGAAAATCTCATTATTTAAATGACTTCGAAACCTACTGAAATAATAATCACTGCAAATCATCCGGAATCAGGGGATGAAACATTTAAATTATCAAAGTCTCAATATGGAGAAGTAAACACGAGATGTGTAGAATCCCACTAAATCAATCCGTGTGCTGACTTTTTTGGACCTCTTTCAAACCTTGAAAAAGTATGGACATTAATTAGTTGGTTATAGTGCTATCTAAACTATGTGACATAGCTGCCCCCACATGAGTAATCTATCAGCAAATACACGTTTACATAGCAAAATTAAGTACACTGTACTTTTTTTGAACCATAATTAGCCATAAGTCAAAAAATGACTGTGAAAACTTGGTTGCATAAAACGACTTTTATACAGTTCTGGATAATTCATTTCATCGAATCGACTGGACGTTTCTTCTTTTCATTAGTACTTTGAGAACAGAGGCTTGTTAATAACTAGGATCATCTTTGATTTTCTCTCCTATGTATGCATTTATTTCTTCAAAAGGTTTTGAGGTATTAATACTTTAATTCCGTGAATGGACTTGAATTACTTTTGCGTACAATTATTTGAGAACATTGATTATGTCTGTTTGTAAAACATTCCATTAAGACTTGTATGTAATTTTTTGGTACTGAGCTAATAAACTGCAACGTGCATAAGCTCTTTTTGTACACAATTCTACTGATCGATTTAATTTATCAAAGCCAAAAGGAAGTGATTAATTCTGTCATTCTTCGCACAAGTGTTGGTGTATACATTATTCGCATTCGTGTTGCTAATGCCTATTAAGACTCATGATACAAATAAATAATATATCTGTTCATCATGAAACCATATTTGTTACGGAGAACAGTACTGCTCAAGTATTTATTACTATTCTGATTAATATTTAGTATTAAAGTGGATAAATAGAATTCAATAAATTAGACCTCATATTTTAAAAGAGTTCGAATCCTAAAAAAATAGTATTATTGATTGCACCCAAAGTTGCAGGTCTGATGATCGTTTAATTTTTCGAATGGCACGAATGTCAGAAAAACAAGACTTGATAAACATCAACCATACATACTATGCATTTTGATAAATTTCAGTTTTTAGGATCCCCAGAGTTAGTACGTCTAACTTTAGAATGTATTTTCATTTACTATACAAACAGTATAATTGAACTTAAGAAACATATATCTTGAATCTGACATTGTATAAGATTTTATGACATAATTGACTGTTTAGTTTTACATAATTTATAATTCATAATGATCGATTTTAAAGTAAATTGTATTTTTTCACAGTTGACATTAAACACCCAAAACGATGTTACAGAAACCTTTTGGTAAAAGACAATGTGAATGAAACATCATTTAGAACACTAATTAGTTTAAAAAAACTGATTTGCGGAGCGATGAATTAAATTCATTTCACGAGTCAAACAAAACAAGAGTTCACCCTCGTCACACAAAGTAATAACGTCCTGGATTCAGAGGCTAAGTGAACAATGCCTTGTACGTTTGGAGCAGTGACACCTGGGTTCGAGTCCCCGTGTGAATATCAGAACTGGGATCGAATTGTATTTAGAAAAGAAAAAGAACAGGAACTCTTGATTACACTGGTAGCCGCTATCAAAACTCTCCTGAAACATTTTTGAGACACTTCTGATGAGCAACATGCCTCATTTTGGTTTTATAGCCAAGGGAAATCTAACATGGATATACTTACTTACATACGCCTGTTCCCGCTCGTGGAGGAGCATAGGCCGCTCACCAGAACTCTCCATCTAACCCTGTTCTGAGTAAAACATAGATATACATTGGTAATAATTCCGGTTTTTATTTCCTTTTATCTACACAAAACAAAAGAGATTTCTAATCGTAACAACACGATACACATATCTATAACTCGTCAAAATACCAGCTAAGAAATAGTATCAAAATTTTTACAGATATGTTGGTTAGATGCTTATCGAGCTATTCACGATCCTACAAATTTTTATTTCTCTCTGCTCCTCTTGCTTGATAGTCTTTGGTAAAACTGTTAGTAGTTACCTAATACAGTGGATGCGCACTTCTGAGGAGTCCCGCAATAGGACGAAACGGCCGTCCAGTGCTTCCAGGTTTCTAAAGGTGGTGGTCTAACATCAGTCGGTTCATGATCTCAATCAAAATAAAGTATTAATTGATTTAATTGGAATAATTATTATTGGTCCTAGAAAATATCAAATTTACTTAAAGGTGGCCAGAGGATGATGATCTTGGAGTGGATGCTTGTCTGATTAGTGTGGTATATATTTTGGACATGAACCAATCAAAAATATGTGTTAAGAGAATAGATCAAGAGTAAATAGTAAACTAAAACTTCTTGGCTGTTGATAGCATTATAAAAGATAAAAGGAATTTCAAAAGATTGACAGTAATGACATTTAGTAATTAATCTCTGTCAATTAAGAACAATATAATAAATAAAATTAAGTGTTTCGGATAACTAGACTGATAGGAAAAAATACACCCTAACTTTGTTGGGAAAGGTGTGAAAAACCTTTGAATATATATATATATATATATATATATATATATATATATATATATATTCTTAGTTTTCTTCATCTATTGCGGATGTGTGGTTCAGTGTGATTTTCTTCCAAAGACAGTATCGTTTAAACAGCTGTTAGGACTATAAAGGTTATGAGGCCGACCACACCATTCCAAAATTTTCTACCCATAAATCCAATAAAAAGTAATTAACTATCTTTAAAATATCTCATAAATTTACCTTTAGGGGTCACTGTTCTTAGATTAGGAACAGACAGTTTATCTTCATTTATTCCCAATTCACACTATTACAAGTATAATTTAACTAATGAAACTGTTTAACCAAGCACTTGTATAAAATTTATCAGCTTCTACTGGGAATAAATTTAGCATATAATTAGACAAATTTAGATAGTCTGGAGTAAACGAAACTATAACAATAATTTCTCTGAGTTATCATGTTTATTTCAACTCCTCCATTCTATTAAATTCCTGTTCATAAAACGTTTCTAAGTGGGTAATTCAGATAAGAATAGCTTGACTTAGCGTGATTAAAACAAAATAGGATAAACTAGGGTTACTGAAATTTAAAAAAGGCTAAGTTGATTTTAAATGTTTCTTTTATTTTCCTAATAAAGCTAAATCAATAAAATACAAGTAAACCTAGAAGTTTGAGACCCATTATTGCCGCATATTGACTCCTTTCAAATTAATAGCAGAAGATATCATCAACCTCATATTATATACCTTTTTTAAGCAAAGTACAAAATGATTTTGATCGTTTTTTAGTAACAGTTACTTAATTTTGAAAAAGGATATAAGCATTCATATACATTTCACGGGTTCGAAGATACTATTGTGTTAAAATGTGAGTCGTTCAATAATGAGTAGTAAGTGAGTATCAAGATAGCCGTCTGATCGTGGTATTTTTTCACAACAGAAACACAAAGTCAATTTTCATAACGATTTGATAAAATCTAGGAGGCATTAAATAGCCATTTCAACCTAGCTTGGCTCACTCACAAATCTATATGAGGTCAACTTAGACTATTCGGATTGTGTGAATAAAATAATTGTCCAACGCTTTGTGCTTTTCAATGATTATCCTTGATAAAAAGTACCTTCTTTTTTCAAAGAAAATACATCCCAACAAATCAAATAAATAAGGAACATTTACAATTTTTCATTATTTTGTTCTCGAATTTTTTCACTGATACTGTAGACATTTTCATTTGAAACAAGCACTTACTAAAAATGTTAAATCCTTCAACAAAATTATTGATAAAAAAGATTAACAAGCATTATCAAGATCTCATATATTTTCGACTAAGTATTCCAGATGGAATCAACATGTGGTGCTTAAGTGATTTCAAAATTTGACACCTACTGGTCTAACAGATCTTTTCTAAGATAACCAGTTATTAAAAGACAACACCAAAAATGGCTTCTACAGTTATTTCTCAATAAACTATTAGTTTTTCAATTTACAATACTAGTTCTTAAAGATGAAGATTTTGGGTAAATTGCTAGACGAGCTAGAAAAAATACCAGCATGGTTCATTAACGAATATCCATAATGTGATGAAGAATCTGTTTTTTCATTCTTAAAAGTGAATTTTTGGCGAGACTATAATTTATTGACGAACCAATCAGATTTAAGATATCAGGTCTTGGATTTTGGTTAAATGGTTAAATACCATTTTGGCATTATAGCTGATGTCAGTTCGTGATGAAAACCTTAAATCTATTTCCTAACTATAACGTTCAACCGCAAATTTCTCACACTAATCTATAACCTTCATTTAACCCCAGTAAGTAAGTAGACTTTCTAAGGACATTTTAGCTTTGCTCAAAGGTCGTCCATAAATCATAGTTTCACCGAATTTTCTTCTCAGTGTTTAACCTAAGTTAAAAGTTACATATCTATGTCAACTTTCATGTTTCTTTTGGCATATTTTATTTTTCATGTTTCTCCTTTTATTGAGACATTTCTTTGTATGTTGACAGAATGTAAAGTAGAAAATAGTAGTGATAATGTTACAGTGTAGTAAAATAGAAAAACGAAATCGAAACGCAACCATTGTAATTATCACTTTAGTTTTTGCAGATTCTGTTCATTATAATTTCTACTTATTTTAGCTGTTCTCTGTAACAAAAGAAAAATTTGCTTATTTTCTGAATTTTTTCTTACTTTCTGTTTGTTTGTTTTTCATGTTAAATCAATAGTGATAGATTTTGTTTGGTTTATTAATTGCATTTGTTAGAGAAAGAAACAGTATAATGATGAAATTTTTGAAGATAACTTTTTTTTAATGAGAATCAGCTAACATTGATCAGTTGCTTCTATTCAATGTATGATGAGTGAATGGGATGTTATATTCATTTTGTGTTTGATGGAATCTATAACAGTTCGACTGTTCGCTAGTTTATAGATAGAAGGTATATACAAATTATTTGGACAAGGATATATACTAAGTGTATTGTCTAAGTAGCATATTTCAATCTCTGTTGTTTAATGTATCGATATTTTCAATCTATGTTTTAGATACTGGACCTTTTAAAAATCTAGCAAATTTACATAGAAACCAATGGTTTTTAGAGTCAACTATCTTAGAAATTTGATAATAATTCATTAGAGATCCTATATAAAAACAAGGTATATCACAGTGTATGGTTGAAACATAGATCTCGACTTAGTGGTAACATAGAGGCCTAGTAATCCAAGGTTTTATCTCATATCAGATATTAGGTGCTAATTCCTGAATTGTAGAACAGAACGAAGAAACTGTTTAATGTACTTTAATGTTCAGTAGATCCGAACACTATATCGGGTTTGAGAATAATTTACTTAAATTTTATTTCCAGTTTATTGGTTATCTAGGTATTTTAATTTAATCGATTTTCGATATTAATATCTTTGAGGATTATAAAGTAAGAATACTTTTAATTTATTGTGACAAACTTTTCCAGCAACATGTCTTGTAATCGCTTGCTTTTTGTACCGATATTTGCTTTCAAATTCAAAGACTGCCTTCACCCTGAAGTTACATTTTAATGCTTGCGAATGTTCAATAGGATGAATGCACTCAATAAATTTACTACGTTAAACAATTGTGGTATGTAGTTATAGCTATGATTATGTATCGATCAGTATCCAGTCCATATGATTAACACAGGTAGAAAACATACTACTACATAACTTCCTCTAAAATGTTGAAAGAATGACAAATAAATAGAATAATACTTTAAATAAATCTCTAAGTTATGTACAAAAAGTTAAAGACGATCAAATATCATCAACAGCTATTTCAAACTATTTTTATATTTCTACCACAAGCATCATTTATTTATTGAAGAAAGTAATACCCGACGATCTGGTATGCATTTTATCCACTGTATCAAAACCCTATAACTTAAAAAGTGATTTGACAAATATATATGTTAGTAGTTTTTGATTTTCTAGTAATATTACAGATCTTTCTATATCTGGTAACCAATTCATTAATTACGGTAATCCATTGGGCATTTAAGACTGTAGTTTCACATCACAAACTGATTTTGATTGGATAGCGATTTAGAACTAGAAAGGACTGAATAACCGTTTCAGTTTAGTATTTGACTATTCAAGAGCGTGCATCCGTAACACATCAACATAGATTGAATAAAGGACCTATTAGTCTGGTGGCGAACATTTAATCCTTAAACTACTGAGATGATATCCAATTGTTTACATTTCTAACCTCGGCCGATTCGCTGTGTTGGAATTAATAATGAACCCCTCACACCCAAATCGGTCGAATTCCATTGTTCACGAGTTTTTCCTAGAACCTAGGAGATTACCCCTCAAAGTTGGCCATTAGCATGCTCATGATAATTGTTATTATAGGCTGTTTTAGCTATTGTAATAAAAGTGTTTCTAAATTACCCGTATAAAAGGCTATGTAAATTTTAAATTTCAAGACTATTATGTGACTTTCACTTTTAATCAACAATTTTCCATTAAAAGCTGTTAAGTATCTATTCAATTGGTAAAGTTTAATATTAATTACTAGTTTAAAAACAGACTGACTTTTCAGTAATTAGAACAGAAACCACTTCACAAAGAATTGATGTAAACACAATTATAGTTTTCCGAATTTTAATTTGCCTGGAAATTCAAATAACGGGTAACTGTAATTAATGCAAAGATAGGGAGATGGTTACTTACAGGACGGGACAAGTTTAAGATGTATATTTCGAAAATCTTTTATTTATAGAGTAAAATTTTATTTTATTAATAATTAAACTAAATATTGTGTATTCTGAGTGGGATAAATCGTCATCGTCGTCAATTAATACTGTAAAAATTTGAACCACTGTTTTGTGATCCTATTTTTATGGAGGACAATGTGTGCGCTTAGATAAACATATACAATTATAATTATATGTTAGAAACAGTGTTACTAAATCACATCTAAATAAAGTTGTTATGAATGGTTCTGCGGAAATTCAAAATGAGGAGAATGTGGAAAATACCTGAAACTAATACCATTCACTTATTGCCGCAGACTTTTATTAGGTTTTCAATTCAAATAATAATGCTCTCTAATGCTCTTTTCGTTCATTTGAGATGCTCCTAATCTTGTTCACCTTCGATCCTGTCTTAAGTAATACTATGCTCCAAGACAATCCGTATTTACCTCCATTCCCTAATATAGTAATTATGTAATTCATCTCTTAGACCATCTTAAAATTAGTGAAATTAATACAATAGTCACTGGATTAGAATATCTAACTCAGAAATGAATTTCGCGAAATTCTAATGGGGATCTGTGACCTACAGACACAGTCATATCGATAATACGACAAAAGTTAACTGATAATATTAGGTAACATTTGAGCTATATCGCAAATTGATAAAAATGTGTACTGAATCAGTGATTTATATATAACTTTCTCTCAGTAATGTCAGAGGTTTCGAGAAATGGTTGATTGTAAGGTGGTCGATGAGCACTTCTGAGTTTGCTCAGACATGTTAAAAACATCTTAATATTCCCTAGTTTTCGATGTTTCTCTACTCTACTTCGGTTTCTGATCAAAACTAACCTCTGGCTATAAGCAAAATTGATGGCAGCTAGCAGTAAAATCCAGGAAGCGCGTTTTATCTTAGGATTCGTCAGCTGGATGTAAATATGCCAATAAGAGACTGATCAATTGCAATCCTAAACATCAATGGGAAGATTCAAACAACTAATACATAAACGAATTAACCTCTGGATGGTCTTTTATTATTCCCGATAATTTATGTTTGAGAGTTCATCTACAGTAGTTTATTGAACCATTTCAAGTTATTTTAAGGAATTTAAATAAAACAAACTGAAAACAAAGTTATAAACAAAATATTTGAGTTAAAATAACAAAAAATAGATACAAACAAATCAACACAAGAGATGAATGATACGTGAAGAAATTTTTGGAGCCATCCGTTTAGTAATAAACTATGTAGTTATTTAATTCTGTTACCAATAATTACTTTTATCATCCTCGTTATTATAATATTGAGTAGATCACTGTTTCTCTGTTGTTTTTATAGTATATTTAAAAGCTCAAGATGATTACTGTTAAATATGGAACACAGGTCTACGTTGTTCAGCATGGAAGTAATTTTCAAATTTAGGTTTAGTAGTCCAAAGAGTTTGTTTGAAATGAAAAATCTATCGATTTTTCAATCCTTGAACTTCGCTGTCACATTTATTGAAGTTTTTATCATATTACGAAATAAGTATTTAACTTTTGTAAACTAGTCAGTATTTAATATCATGTGTACTATGATCAACATTAAAGCTTAAATGAGTCTTATATTATCAAACATATAGGATAATTATGTGAACTAGAAATTCATTTATTGTAAAAGGATGATTGTTGCTTCGCATAAAAGTAATAATTAATGGGCATTGCTAATACGTCAAGAATAGACTAAAAAATATTTCAAAAGAAATGCATTTAGTAAAATGTTAACGAACAATAATAGTTCTAATTTAATAGGTTCAGTAGAATCAGGTGCTAGATTATTCAACTACATAGTCACTGGCAAATAAACATACTTATGAATTGAAATATGACCCAGTAAATGGTTCAATGTCGAACGTGATCAAGAGTCTATTTTTTAGGAACAGGTCATTTGGATAAATAAGAAAAAAGCATATAAGTTTCGTTACAAATATATGACAAGACAAAACAACAGAAGCAAACTTGAATGACTTAATATGCTGATGAAAAGTAATGAATTTGTCGTGAAATATTTTTTTAAAAAACAACTAGAACTAACATGAGTAATAGATTTCCTATAAGAGCATTTTTTGAGACTTAAAATCAGTGATCTAACTGCAATTGTACCCTCAAATCCTAACCTTGATCATTAATCTTGACCTTAAATATTGATTCAAACTCCTTACTCTAACTATCAACCCAAACTCTTAACTAAAAGTCGATTATGAGTTGTCCGACTAAATGGGACAATAAAAACACTGAAAGATAGAGACATGCACCGTCGCTTCTTGATCGTCTTTGTCTATGTGCCCACTGGTTGTAGTTCATGCAAAGCAAGGAAACTTTTCAACCCCCTTAAGAAGCTATATATACAGATATAGTAGTATTGGCGAGTGATTTTTATGCCCAAGTATGTAGTCTAGACCAAGATGGAAGACACCCAAGTAAATTTTACAGTGTCTTGGCCCAGCTACTGACCAGTGCAACTATGCCCAGATAATTATTTATTTCTATCAAGCACCAAATTTAAGCATACAGAAAGACATTGTCTGATGTCATGAATGAAGACTTGAGGAGGGGAATACCAAATTAGTCCATTATGCAAACTCACTTAATGGATTTGTAAAATATGAAAACAATATAGTAAACACACCATTTGCATGTCTTCATTGAACTGTCTCTTACAAACTCTATCGTTCATCCATTCCTGATGTTGATTTGACAGCTTTTGTTTCTCTTTTGTTCCTCATTTTCCCCTTCTGTCAGTAAGAGTTTTACTTCCAATCCCTGATACATACTACTTATATATGTCTGTTTAAATAGCATACATCACGATATGACTACCCCTACAATCGATTCAACAATGGACACAAATAGGCTATATTAAGAACAGCGATCTTTGGAAAAGGCTTGGTAGAAGAATTCCGCCAATTTGAATCATATGTTTATACTCTGATTATGTTGTAGTGCAAGTAAATGTGTCAGCTCCAAGATGAGGTATTTAGATCTTGTATAGCCTTAATTGGAACATTGAATACTCGTCCTCTCTCACAGGTAAATTTAAACCAAAATAATTGGATTAAACATGGATAATGGATATAAATATTAATTGGACATAATTAACTTAATGAATAGCACTCCCAGGCTATACGTTTACGAGTTGGACGAAGCTTTACTATCACAAAATATACACTAGAAGAGACGCATACAGATAAATCCGCATATATGTACAAAAACACGTAAGAGCATATACAAAAAGGTCTGACGACTTAATTATCTGCGGTTTTCTGGAAGCAGAAGAACCCTAGAAAGAAAGATGCTTTAAAGTTCACTTTAATTATGAGGTATACAGGAGTATATTTTAGAAACAAACAGAGAAGCAGTCAGTTCGGTATGAAGGTGATATTCAACTCTAGGTAGTTTGTCATGGTATCCAAGCAGGTGTAGAAACAGAAATGCTATCTATCAGTAACTTGATCTAAAAGGTTAGAAAACACCACAAAATTTCTTCAGCGTCTATTGAGCTGATAGATGCTTAGTGTCAACGGCGTATCGATCAGACATTTACCCTTCATTAGGTTCTGGGACATAGACATACTTTTTGATTGCCTTAAGCAGCAATGTAAGCATGCTTGTGATATGTTTCTTTCTCTTCAAATGCAAAATGTTGCTTGAGGATTCGCCTGCGTCAGTGCCTGAATTACTGATAGGGAGTGAAGTGACTGACCGTACTAACCCGTTCACTGATCTTTGGAGTTTCATCAGTCCTAATGAGCTGGTATGTGATGTGATCTCTGCACGTATTCAGAGAGGTTGATTAGCTTTCCCAGCTTGCTTCACTCCCGGCGTAGGCGAGTAACCCGTCTGACAACCAAAGGACGAGTTAACTAGGCAGCCGTCTCTCCGCTTTACTATATAGTTATGAAGCATAACCATTAAGAATAAAGGATACTCATAGACTACTAGCATCTGATTATAGGCGTTGCTCGTGTAGTTTTGAACCACCGATTAAGCAATGGCTTTGTTGTGCATAGGGAAACAGGAGAATATTAAAAGTAAATTGACAATGTAGTAAATCTTCAGCAACTGAGGTGGTTATGACTTGTATTACATATATTCGGCTACCACCTACACGAACAAACTTGTTGTCTAGTATAGGAGTAGTTTGGAAAAAAGCTAAGGGCGGCCAAATCAAGGTATGGCACCAGTCTACGAGGTTGTAGGCTGTCTTGTTCGGGTTCGCGTGATTATCGTAACCTATGGTTACAGGCCTTGGGTGACAGCTCAGAACAGTTCTCAGTGGTAAAGGCACATACATTTCTTGTCGGCCCTTGGGGACTGAGCTTTGAAATCTCCTTATAACACTTTTTTCCTAAATCTATTCTTTTCTTCTACCACCGGTACGGTTACTACTTGTAATACTCTGAGATTTGTCTTGAAACAATTTTGCCTCTCTGTGCTAATGTGGTATGCCAACCTGAACCGGTGATTATCTGTGTCAGGTTCCACCTAGCATATTTAAATTCACGAACATAGTAATATAATGCAATTGATGTATTAACCTAAAAGACCTGGATTTCTTGTGTGGATGAATAAAACTGAAATTTATTAGAAAATCTGAACTTGGAAACCGTAACTAAAAAAATCAGTGTCAATACGCAAAATACTGTCCTTTTTTCAACAATTTTTTTTCTCAACAATCTTATTTACAATAGCTGTACAATCATGTCTATATAGTTATTTTACAAATATTATTTTACTTACACTCAAAATGGTCGTCTGAAAGTAAATGGAAGTCTTTCAATAATCCTATTGTTGAACATCTAGTTATTTACCTCCGCTAGAGATTTCATCTTAAAATTATCTTTGAAGTCAAACAAATTGACCCGATAGGAAACTAGGTAAGACATTTGTGCATAGCTGAGGCGCTGGCAATTCACCAATTCAAGCCTGATCCCACTGTTCAAAAGCGATTTATTCAGTTCAGTATCCTATCATGATCTTAAACTCTCCTCGAACTTTTTTGATTTTGTAAGTTGTTTCGATCTGTGTTGTTCTCTCCTCTTTATTCTTTGCATTAACAGTTATCTTTTAAATCAGTTTTCGGTGTGTTATTTTCATTTTATTTTTGTTTTACTATCCAACTATTACACAAAATGTTTTCGATATTTGAAAATAATTTTGATCGATTTTTGGCAACACTGTTAATGGCGTAACAATTACCTATTTTATTAGAGGTTTTCATATGTAAAATAAATGTAAATATTTAAACAATTCATTGTCATTGAAGAAACAATAAGACAAATTATACTGAGAAAACTGTCTATACAATCGATCAGAAATAATGTTGGTAGATACAACACCCTGGATTCATTTGATTTTGCTGATTCGTTTATGTAAACGGTAATCAAACGGTATTCACACTTTACAAGTAATCCATTGACAGGAAATACATTTGTAATAAGACAATATTCAGAATCAGAAAATTGGTCAGTTTTCTTGAACATAGTTTAAAAGAACTGCTTCTACAGTGATTTATCAATTTACAATTCCGATTTAATAATAGTTTCTATAGACAGAATAATAGTGTTGAGATGTGTTGACGACTGATCCCCTTCATAACTGATTACTTTATAGTCGGATAGGGTAGTATAGTACTTTGACTAATAATCGATTGCTTGTACCTATTCAGAAGATATACAGATGGAAAGTTCATCATTTGAAATGGAAATATGAACTTCATTGTCATTTTGATAAAATTCGATATTTATCAACAGTCAATTGATTTCAAACTAGAAGCGGATGTAAACCCTAATTCTCCTCTTCTTCGATATTGTACTGAAAAGAAGGGTAAATGTGTCTTTACAAATATTTCTGTACAGAAAACCATCTTTTAATGGTCGTTAACTTAGCCGTAAAATTTAGTTTCACTGAATAGAAAGATTAGGTTAATTTACCCTCGAAACCTAAGAGAATATGTTCCAATGACACAATAGATGATTAACTACTTAGACTTAGACAAATAATCATCAAAAGTGGAGATTCGTCCGGATTCATTAATGGAAATCTGAAACAAAAAGTACAACCTGGATGACACCAGACGGCTCATAAACATTAAATTTAAAAGAAATACTGCTCCAAAAATCCAGAAAAACCGAATTTTAAGATATCTGATAAAAAACTTCTGTTCAGCAGAGCTTCGTATTATCTTCTTCAGCCTTCTGCCACTTTTTAATATGTTGACAAAAAACTTTCACTCCGGATCATGTCATTTGCATCTTTATATTTACTTGCTTTTACGAGGTAGGTTACATGCTCTGCACAAACTGAATGCTTTCTAAATGCACATTAAAGCATTACCATTGTGGACTTTTGAAAAGACGATGATAAGCAATCATTAGCTCAATACAAGAGCATTTATTCAATCATAGTCGTGTTAACTCATTAGAATCATCTTTTAAAATATTAAACACAATCAAACAAGAAAGCATGAATTAAAAACTTGTACACAGCAAAAAGTTTAATAAACTAGCCATGGAACTACTCAAATAGATAAATAGTCCAAGTGAAAAATGTTATGAGCATAAATCAATAAGACTCATAGGAATTTTATTGTATTTTCACAAATCATGTATTCAGTTCAAACTGAAAATAATATTTGCTAAAGATATATAGGTTGATTTACTTAATTTTTGAATATTGTAGGAAAGCGCGATTATTTATTATTTAGTTCATTTCAATATAATTTTGTGTAATGAGTGTGGAAATGCTAACCAGCCTTAGTGTTTTCTCGTGATTTTTTTCATTAAACGACCATTTGCAATTTAGTGGACAGAGATGAAATTTTAGCATTGTTTTTAGAATAAGCTAATGTATAGATGCCTGATGATTTGCCAAGGAGTTAAAGAATGCGACTAAAATCAATTAATCTAAACTTGGATCCCGAATTATAAGGGCTCAGTGGATTCATTATTTTCTACACAAAAGTTTTGGATTAAAGACTAAGTTCCGTTAACACTATCTCATAATTGGCTAGAAACCGAGTCCGAGTTCGTTGATATCATCGACAAATGCTCTGACCAATTAAAGGAACAAAATTAACGGTTACTAAACACAATTATTTGGCAAATGTTGCAAAGTATGAATAAGGAGTCGTGGTCAGGGCAGGGGAGTAATAACAAACTAAGACAAGCAGCTGTCCAGAGCTTTTTCCTTTTACAGTAATTCCTTGGACGATGGTAATCTGAGACAGAAAATATCGCTAGATTGAACTCATAATCATGATGCTCTTGGTTGAATTACTTGGTACATAATATTTTATTTTGATGGATTAAGTAGTACAAATGCTTACTTGTCATACGTCCTACTTTAGTTTTCATATTTGACCTTTTTATAATACTGTCACACTTCATAAGGATCATTTTGTATGTCTAGTTTTAAGAGTTCCAGCTATCAGAAGCAATAAACAAATAAATTGGCATAATTTCTTGAGGAATGACTTGACTAAACTATTTTCGTATAAAATCAACCGATTTCCATGCAATTTACATCACAACAAAGATGAACCTTAATTAGATTAGTTTTATTATGTAAAAAACAGGCATAATATTCATTAATTAGTTGTGACTTATTTCGAGGAATCAATCGTAAAATAAAACTTTTTATCTCCCTTGACAGAAAAATAAATAACAATAAAAATTCATTAATTAATATTTATTAAACTAATCGATTTTCATATGATACTTTAATTAATTGAAGATCTACTTTCTTCTTTTAGTACTGACCCATTTTTGATCTCTTTTCACTTGTATACTACTTTTAGCATAAGTTTAGGTGCTTAATTTTAGACAATTAAAGATTTTAATGATGAACTTGAAGTGTTTTATTTAATTAACATACAAAACTTTTGAATTACTTCTGTGTATGGTTTAGAACAACTTAATGATTTTTTGGATCGTTTTTTATGTCAATCGCTAATGAGGAAGGTTGAAATTTTTATTCACATATTTTTATCGGGTTTAGTGTGTTTTATCTAGTAATAATACGAACAGGTACTTTGGAATTTTATTTAACATCGGTAATTTCTGTCATTTGATACAGCCATCAGCAATTACACTGCATGATCATCACGCTATCTTACGAATTGTGTATAAATACATTCCATTTTGGTGGTTCTGAAATAACTCACGCACTGTAAGACATGAGGAGCCTGGTTTTGTTCCTTAATAAAGTCACATGCGAGCACTGTTGAGAAGTCCTACACATACAACGAGACAGTTGCATCCCACTGAACGAAAAGTTCGCCCAATCATTTCAAATAAATCCCTAATTTCTTATTTGATCATATGAATTTCCAGTTCTACTGTTTGTTTTTTGTAATATATGCATTTGGTTTTCTGAATAGCTGAACTCAAATCACCTCATATTTTGTTCTTAATTACCATTAACTTCTTTTTGTTCTCCGAATCGCACAAATATTTATTTAAAATCTAGCTGTCATTTGATTCAAACTTAAGCAGTTTTTTTCCTGGAATATTTGTTCAGTAGTGATATTTAATCATAATCACTTATTGGAAATTTCTATATCTGCCTAAATTTTAGCAAATTACTTGTTTTTTGTTTGTTTGTTTATATTAACTGGTGATCAGCTTTGCTTCTATACAAGCGTTTTAAACACCATTTGTAATTTTAAATTGAAATAGTACAGATTATAAACAGTTAAAGAGAACCCAAATGAATTAAAATGAATGTATATTATTCTGTCTAAATGATTGTGTTTACACATGACAAATAACAATGTTAAGGAATGATGTAAAACCTAATAGTTATTGTTAAATGACATATTATTTTTGATTTCAACGAAAATACGAATCCATGGATATCGTTTTAAAAAGAAAATATAAACACCGACGTTTAGATTGAAGTGTTTGAAATAATTCAATTGTGTTTAGTTAGTTCAGATTACTTCATTAAGTAAAACGAATATACTGAACTGAAAAAAAAGCGAAAATTGGATCAAATTAGATTAATATAACTATTAATAATAATTCTAATGTCATTCCATCTATGTGTAAATAATTGAGGTTAGTTATATTATTCTGTGTTCTTTTAAACGAAAAAAAACAAATTAATTTGCTTGGAGATAATTAGTTGTTGATAAATTGGTAAGATATTCTTCATGAATAATTCGTTAACTTCTAGCTGGAAAAATTATTTGTATTAGTATATAAACGTAATCGCCAGTCGAAACTGAAATCAGCTGATTTTCTTAGGATCTATTAAGATATAGAATAGACAAGATATCACTAAAAATTGCAACAAAAAACTAATGTATAAGTATACAAAGGTTTTGACAAAAGCATGATCTAGCACATAACTTGTGTTCTAAAGCCTCAACTTTAAATAAAAAGTGACGCACTTCCTCATTGAACGTACTTTATCAGATAACATTCAGAAAACGTCAAAAATGAATGAAAAGCGTTTGGCTCATTTTCAGTGACATTAAAAGATATATAAGACTCTGAAAGAGTTCATAAAAATCATGTCGCTGTACGTAGCAAATTGTTTATATATGTAACTTTTTTACTGTTTACAGCATAACTGAAAAACTGATTTATTCATAGTACATGGCATGGTCACATATATGCACAAAACAAAATTAGTTAGTTGAAATTAAGCCCTTATAAAACTAACTCTTTGTTATTCAGTCAGCCATTCATCATTATTTTTAGTTGATAAGTAATAGAAAAGAAAGTCACTGATCCATCACAAAACTTATTATTCTTGACCTCTAACATGAAAATCAAATAATAATATTATTTAACATTAGATCACAGTTATAAGCAAATAATTAAAAGGAAGTTGTATACTTATTCAGTTATTGCTTATGAACATGGTCAATCTATGGGAAAGTTTGTAAAATCTCCATTTACTATGTCATTATTAAGTTTGTGAATCAATCAGCATTTATAATACAGTTTTAAACATTCATCATATTGAGTTTAAATGAACTGTTGTATGTGGTATGTAGAGGTTTTAAGCTTTATTCAATGTAAGCAGCGCTAACTACTTATAAATTTAATGGTTTCCTTATAATTTGATGCTTGATGTTAAAAAATATTTATGAGACTAGATAAAAGTTTGTTTGTGAGGTACAGTAGTTAGTTAATCTAATGAAAAATAGAAAATACTTATATCCATGTTTCGTTTCACTTACTTTCTTGTGGTGTATAAATTTAAATTTCCAGTAGAATAATTACCATGGTTTTAAAAGGGGAATGAAAGCAATTTAGATGCGAGACTTCATTCTATAAATATTTGATGTAAACAGCTCCTAGACTAAGGCATGGTTTTTAGTAATCAGAATTTTACTTGAACTACGATTTCTGCCAACTAAATTTCTCGTAAAAGTATTTGTGTGATAAAAACGAGACTTTGCTTTCTTGAGTTTAGGAAAAGCTAAGATGATTTGCTTTAATTTTTTTGTTTTCAAAACCATAACATTCTTCGGTTAAAGTTAAATCAACGATAGACATTGATACAAAATAACTAAGGAATATTATTCAGACTAATGTTCGGAAAAATCAAAATAATTACTAACATTTTAGTTAGCTGTTCTTTTGGACAGTTTCGTTAATCTGTTAACTCTGGCTATTAGCAACTCATTTGTATCCTTACTTACTTACTCCTGTTACTCCTTGTGGGGGAGCATAGACCGTCCATAAGCATCCTCCGTCCAAATCTGTACAGTTCTCTCCGGTTGCTATTCATTCTTTTTCCGTCTGCTTCTAATTCTCGACGCAGTGTGTTCTTTGACCTTCCTCTCTTCTGTTTTTCCCCAGGATTCCAAATTAACCCATGTATGTAATATAATAAGTTATGGATTTCTTTTGTTGATTTTAATTATTTTGAAATGTAATTTAAATTACTCACTAATTTTATATTACTTTTGAATGACATATCAATTCCTTTTATGTTCTGAACTTATATAGAGTGAAAAGAATTACAACGCTCTCATTGAAATCCAACCATCCCAAAAGATATAAAAATATCCTTCTCTGATAAAATTCGCCACTCAGGAATTACATAATACAATGGAAAGACTGTAACTTGAAATATGATTATATGGACTGGATATGTTTAGTTGAATCAGGGTTTGGCAAAAATCTATGGAAAACAAACTGTTTCTAACATCTTTTTCATCTAGAGACTTATTCAGGTCCAAACAAACTATCTAGAATATGTGATATGTAGTATAACAATGGTATAGTCAATTTAATGATTTGAAGAATTTAACTTTAAAGCATTTTACTATGGTGAATGATTCTGATTAGTTAATAAATTGTGAACTTATAAGCAGACTTGAGATGTGTAACATGCCCTTTATTGTTTGATTATTGTTAGGGAGACCCAGAAGATCCCTTGAAAAAAGCCCAAAGGGGCCCTGAAAACTCTGAGAAATATTTTATCCAGTCAGCGATCAATAGAAAAAGTAAAGAGTCACGCGTCACATTTCTGATCAAATGATTATCTATCCTGCTACTATGTTTAGTAGGGTTCCAGAACCTTGCAGAAGCCCGAGGCCATCTGAAATGTTGTAAATACTCTGAATTTTCTGTAAATAAACTAACCTTGGAGTAAAGCATTCTCTCCATATTTCGCGTCTTTTCTCTCGTGTTCAAGTTGTCGTGTAGATTTAGACTGGGGGTCACTAGAAGAGCTAAGGTAACCGAATCAAGCGTTCGGTTAGAAGATTTATCACTTAGAACTTTGATCTAGTGCTAAATAATGTTGTTATTTGATTTTCTGTTTCATGTTAGAGGTCAAGAATAATAAGTTTTGTGATGGATCAGTAACTTTCTTTTCTATTATTTATTAGCTACAAATAATGATGAATGGCTGACTGAATAACAAAGAGTTAGTTTTATAAGGGCTTAATTTTAAATAATTAACTTTGGTTTATATGTGATTATTTAATTAAACGAAAGTTAGATTCATGTAACTTAGATCAATGTAGCCACTTGAAAAGTTTTTAACTGCTGAGCAATCAATAATAAACTACTTATCCTTTATACGTTCTCGATAAGTGATCACTAGTGATCACTTCTTGATATGTTGTTTGATTGTTCCTTACTAACTTATAGAAAATCTACTAACATTAAATTTTTTTTGTATATTTCCTACAATACTCTATACATAAATGCTCTCACTATTGTACATAACAGGCGATTAAAATGGATGTCAATCGCTTGTCTATTATTTACGTAAGATGTCTTTTATATATGTAACATTAGTAACGTAATTTCATTCTGATGCTCGTTCTGCTACTAGCATCAAACTACCTTATATCTTACTCGTTACTATTACATCATATCGACAATCGATTATAGAACAACCTTTATAAAATATATTGTCTTGTAAATAAGTCTGTCTCTGTACTGTAGAAAAACTGAACAAAACTAGAATGTTCGGCACTTCATAAACCAATAGAATCGAAATTAAATAACAACGCTTAAGTGAACTGTCTGACGTTATCTGCGTTATTCGTCAAAGTAATGTATTCTAACAAGATAAGTTTTTGTAAATTTTGGGGGTTTTGGGCTTATCGGTTATTAAGGTTTAGTTAGAATTCAAATTTTTCCAAATCAGTCTTCACGTAGTTAATATTGTGAGTATTTATATTTCCAGTCGTCTACAGTGGAATTCCCTAGCATCTATTCAAAGTATTTATCAATCGACTACTCGAGGGCCTCCCTAATGTTTAGTTGAAGACAGATGTAGTTTATAAAGTCGAAATCAACGTTTTTGTCAGATTTCCTGAATATTTGTGCATGATTTTGTTTTCAGTTCAATTCCTACTTTCTGATATTTGTTTAGATATGTGAAATAGGTCCCTAAAATTACATTGTGATCAGGTAATTTCATAATCTTCCATATTCAGTCTTCACAGTCTCCAAGACTGTTATTTGTTCTACTGAAGAAAAAATACGAGAAACTTATCCAAATAAAAGTAATTATTTGAAGTAAAAATAGGGAATACTAACAATACTCTATATGTACAAAAGTCGCACGCCGTTTCTCAATAAATATGCAGTTTGTTTCAAAGCTTTTTTTATTTAAATGGAGTATTTATTGTTTTAAAAACGTTACTGTCGAAACTAATCACACAATTGTGATATAGTTTTATTACTTTATGTGTGATTGGTAATCTGTCTAGGAAAAGCACAAATTCATGCACTTAAAACCAAGAAGTTCATTCTGTCTTTATTTTAAATGAAAGCTGTATGATTAAGATCATGTTCTGATTCTTCCACTCATCTATAAGTCCCAACCACTTTCTGTGCAGTCCGTTTTTCACCCTAGAAAATAGTTTATCTGGTATCCAAGATATTGCTAGCCGAAATATGTTATGGGGAAAAAATGTACAAACTATTGTTAACGTTATCCCAGGAGAGTTTATTGGTTATATTAAATCGTCTGTTAAAATGAATCAGGTCATGATGAATCCTTAGTGTTATATTTTGTTGATTACAATAAATAAATTTAAACACTAGAATTATTTAATAATCAAACAAATATTCAAAATATGATTAACTTTAACTTTTGCAGCTTAATAATTTGATTTTTGTTAGTAATAGCGCTGCACACAATACCGGTTCGAGTATTTCCGGACAAAGCCCGAAGTTTTGAAAAATGGACGAAATCATCTTATTTTCACACCACCCTTCATTTGGAGTATTGTTGATCAAAAAATAGAGGTGTCTCCTTGCTATTTGTGCAATATTACTGTATTAGTTCTAATAATTAATTCTACACTCGTCACAAATTCAAACATCAACCACTTGAATGGTAGTTGTAGGATTCCTGATAAACCCATTATAGGTAGCACATGATATTTAACTAAATCCAACGCCCTAGCATGCACTTCTTGACATGACGCTCCTGTAAAATTTAAGGGACTGATCCTGATAATAGGGTTTGAACATGAGTTACACGGTGTCAGATGTTACTATCAAGCTATTTGGATTGTAACTGACGTTCTGTAAAACACAAACTTTTAAACAATTCCAATTTCATGCCTATCTATTGCCTACTATTGACCAAATACCTTTGATCATATTACAATTTCTTGTTATTTACACTAATGTCTAATCAATATTCCGGAATAGACTACAACGATATAGGTTGATATTCATGATCAGGTAGTACAAGTGAACAACATTTTACATTTAAATGACGTTATCCATTAGAAATGGAATTAGATCACTGTTATGATAAGCGTTATCTATTTGATATTCAATTAAATAGAAACGAATATGGGAAACTTTTTATTTGATAAATTAACAAACATTCATTTTTGTGATATTTCCGTAATATATGTATTTGCATTTTAATGATCACGGAGTTAGATATTTTACGTCAGAATATTAGTGACACTGAGGTGTATGCTATTTATTTCGACAGACATAAGTAGTATGTAACGCTAATCAGAAGTGGAATGTATGACAACAGAAGACTACGAAGGCTCACTTAAAGAAAACAGAAACAGAAATAGAAAAGATTTATAACTTGAAAGAATCATACAGAATTTTGCAAATAAAGTATTCAGTATATGGTTCTTATATCGTATCAAGAGATTCTGTAATTTCGTATCCATATAAACTGGTTGTCTCCACCTGTGTGTTTTCGTTCACAACAGTACGAGAGTTTATGATTTCTCGGTAACACTGAATATTATTATCATTATCGTTGAAAACATCGTCATCGTCATTGAATTAATATTTCCGCTATCCGTATGCTCTTCCGTTCTTTTTTCCATTTTGAAATTTTAATTATTGGTTTTATGATTAAGAATCGCATAACTTTTATGTGTTAGTTTCACAATGATTTTTTTCCAGAAGAAACACTCAAAGTTCACTGGAAAATACAAATAAGAAAGTAAAAGTCAGCAATAAAATTATTATCTTCAGAAATGCTTTTATTATTATTATTATTATTATTATTATAAGGTTAATTATGTCTTTGTTTATTTGTTCTTAAAAGGCATAGGTTAGTTGAAACTTTACTGATATTTTGTTTTGCTACAGAAACTGATATGTCCCATTGTTTGATTTCATTATTATTTTTTCATAAAATAATGCACTACTGGGAATAGTTTAGGGCACTATTTGCTAAAACTATGCTAAAATTCAATGTAACACATGATTTAAATGAACAGCTAAACTCTGTGTTACTTTCTTATAACGTGATGAAAATATTGAATATTAGTTTAGCTAAAGTGACTTATGCAATATTCACTTCATGAAAATATAATCCAAAGACAGCAAAATAATTGTGATCTGCATATTTTATAATGCTCATAGTTAACGGTAAAGATATGAAAGAAAGTTTGTCAGTAATGTAACTGATGCTTTATGCTCCAACACAGATTTACCAACAGTCGATCTACAACAAAATATAAGTAAATGAAATAAAATATACACTTAAATATGGAGCTAATTTAAATAAGTTTTTAAAATTCTCTGCTGCATATTTGTAAGAAAATTAAATTCAAGATAACAAATATGAGGTAGATATAAGTAAGGAAACAAACACAGTACAAGCTGAGTAGGTTGTTAACTTTAATTATTTAAACACAACGCGAGTTGTCACAAACATTTCACCATTCATATAGGATTATGGAGATTTTTGGATCTCATCGGGAGCGCGCACCAATATAAGTTAAATCATTATTGACTGCCTGAGAGCACTGAATGAACGTTTCTTCCTAGTTTGAGAATCATGTGAAGTGCACATCAACGACTCTGCAACCGGGAATCAAGCCCAGCACTTTTGGCTGTGCTCGCGAACGTCTAACATTTAGACCATTTGGACATGAGTCCGGAGGTGTACAAGTTTAACTTTAATTAGTCGATGAAATCGCTTAACCATCTTCCATTGTCTTTAGTGAATAACTTTGTTGATTTAAATAAATACATTTCATGAAATTTCTTAAAATGCTTCAGATACAATATTAGCATAATGAGATCAGATAGCAAAGAACAACTTTTTCGATTGTTCCTCTAATATCTACTACTACATATTGTATTACGCATATCATACGTGAATGCTGTATGAAGAAATGCAAAAATTTTATCCCCTACATTGTGTATTAATACAATGTTAATTCTTGAATAACGTAGTTAGTATGACAAAAATATTTTCGAAAATTTTATCACTTTCATTCAATTTCACTCAAACACGAATCCTAGTCGATAACATATTCGACCTATCATTACCAGAAAGAGCTAGTCTAAAATAATTCTCATTTTGGAGCTTAATTCCCTAATAATCGTGTTAGATGTCGAAAGACAACTTTAAAATTTGCTGATCTCAGTTATAGTCAATAAAGTCTTTGCGATAATTTGATACGATGAATGTTCCGAGTAAATATGTTCAAGTTGAAGATAGTTTCTTATCATGCATTGCCATCAACCAGGAGAACTAATGGAAATCAGTGAGGTTTTAGGTTTCTGTATTCTAATCTAGGACTGAATGTGGCTCAACTCATGGTCTCTGTTTCTCTTGTCTTCAATGATAACTATTTTCAAAAATAATAATTCCCCATGAACTGCTTGACTGGACAGTAATCTTCTGTATAGTATGGACTAGAGACAAAAAGGTCTTTGAAGTTTGATTGCGAATTTGTAACCTGGGACTGCAGTGAATCAGTTACCTATCTATAGCATAGGACGAGTATTGAGATCTGTTGAGAATTTAGTAAATTCAGAAACGTAAACCAATGAATCATGAATCTTTAGTCGGAAACTATAGTAATCACCGTGAGAAGCACACGTATTTAGTTTAATTATGACAAAGCCATAGGTATGAATTACTGAGGACTTAGAATGAAGCAGCTTTCCAGTATTTCCTGGTTCTCAGTTGTTCATCACATTATATGTTTCTGATAATAACGATCGTCAGACGATTCTCCAAGTCAAAACATGAGAAGGTTTTTACTTGCACTGAGCAAAAACACGTTTGCGTGCATCCAAAATAGTTTTACTAAAAATAAATAAAATGTTTATTTCTAGCGTCTCATCCAATGCCTTATATCCTACCAGATAAATATTAATATATCGAAGTTCCTTCTCGTTAGTATTTTTACTTAAAACTGACATGAAAATTCCTACCTATCCAAATAATATGGTAGGCTAAATAATCGTAACGGTCTAGTGTTTTAGAATGTAATATTATTTAAGAGTTAAGTGTATGTCAGGTTACAGACCATAGATATTCTCATGTAGTTGAATTCATTAGAATTTCTGTCTGACTATTCATTCAAATTTTGACGGATATTCGTTAGTGTCTCCACAATCGTTATTTTGGAGCGGGGATGCTTTATAAATTTACATGGTCATTAACATAATAGCAAAGCACAATATTTTCTTCATTCTCAATTACAAGCCAGTACTTCGGAGAACTTAAAGATATTCACTTATCTCCGGTGTTGTTTTGATATCTATGAATCAAAGTACTGAACGCCTCTATTTCTTACTAAATATAGATCAAGTCTTCACAGATCCTATTATGTTATGTCTATCAAACTCTTAAAACCTCATTTATGTATTTCAGAAGCCTGTATTTGGTAGCCTTTTGTTGGAATAACAGCATAATTTAATATTTTAAGTCAACAGAAGTTTCCTAACTTACTACATTTTGAATACGTAATTCCTAATCGTTATCAAACGCTATTCATATCACAAGTCTGACCCTTCTGGATTTATCATTATTTGATTAACCAGAAAATATTCCAACAAATCATTAGTCAACTGAACGTAAAATAAACGAATAACCTATCTAACTTTGAAACCAAAGTGAAATATCATTAGGCATGATTATCAGCTACTTGATCTGTTCTGTAGGACGCTTTTCTCGTAAAATAACTCGGAAAAAAATAGTAGAAAATGAATGTCCTGTTAATACCTTTTCGAAATGCTGTTGTACCTCTATATATTGTTTGGCTTTATTTTAAAAGTCTGTATTTATATATAAGCGGAACATCATTGTGCTGAAAATGTTATAATTGTAATGGAGAATGAATTAAATTTCATGAATTTGGAAATAATTGTCACCCGTTGGTAATCAACGTTTAAAAAAGTTATTATAAATGCTGAATAGATTGTATAAAAATATACTGTATGTACATAAAATCTAAAATTGTGTAATACAACTTTTAATAAACGGAATACACCCATTAAGACATTAAATAAGAAAGATTAGTTCAGTGAAGAGTTCTCTTTTCGGCGAATTCTTCGCTGAACTAATCTTTCTTGATTAATACAGCTTTACTTAAGTCATTTAAATTAATAATGGGTGGAAATATATATATATATATATATATATATATATATATATATATATATATATATATATATATATATATAGAAATATCAGGTATTTCATTCATACAAAACATAATCACCGGTCTAAGTTGACAAATTTTCGTAAGGGAATGTTAAATGTGTTTCTTCTTTTTTTTTTGGAAAACATTTGCAAATTATTTTCCGTTATGAAGTTAAAATTTCTAAAAAGATCCACTTCACTATACTCATAATTCAAATTATCACGATAAAAAGTAACCAACCAAATAAAATCTAAACTTATTGAGATTTTCTTCATCTCATTTATGCAGAACACTTAAACTTTAAATGACCACTTAACTACTGTGAACACAAGTATAATATACAAACATTTGTATATATATTTATCATATGTTGAATGCTTCCTATGAGAATAGAATTTTAAAATAAGTACCACTTAAAAAATATTCTTTGCATTAAATATTGATTTATTTATTTACATATACGAATAGTAAGAAAATTGTGAGTTTACCTTAGTCTGACTGCGTTGAAGACTGTCTTTATGATAGACTGATATCACCTATAGAACCATTGAAAATATGGAGATATGAACATCTGTTCCAACCTAGTTTGAGACTCTATTATAATGGTCACTTAATTTTTTTTACAATTGATTGTACTTAGTACAGTCAAGAATCGCAGTTAGCTAAAAAACTTTGAATCGAAACCGAAAAAGAAATATGAATTTTGTGCATATAATGCTTTGAATGTTTAAATTTATTCACATTGTCATTTGAAGATTGGGATATCGCATATTGTTTCATGTAACAAAATTTAGAATCTACATTTTAAAATTGAGAGTTGAAAATTCTAGCAACTGTACTGAAAACTGCTAAGTGGTCATGAGGTGTGTCCAGTTATTGGTGAATAGTTCAAAAGTTTACTAAATCTAGAATGGTCAGAAACCTCATTTAGCGAACAAACAGTGGTTTGTGATGTCTATAATGCTAACATTACACATTACTTTTCTAAATAAACTGCATTATTGAAACAAATACCAATGAAGAAAGAGTAAAATTATCTTTAAATCCATTTATTTTATGACCTTCAAAGACCATACATGCATGTTCTACAGTAACTGAACTTTTTTGTAGTTATCACATTTCTGTAGATTTGGAAATTACTTTTCAAAAGATCTTTTCATTCAATGTAGGCTAACACGGTATCAGAAAGTAATATTTATATAAAAGGTTTAGACATAATTAACTCTTCTGAGCCTAAAAAATATACCGTATTATTAGGATTATGGAGACCACTTCGGCTAACGTAAACAAATTAACAAGAATTCACTTGGTATTGTTTACTTGAATCTTCCGAATGATGTTTAGGACTGCAGTTGATCAGTCTCTTATTGGAATATGTGCATAATGTGAGTATTGCTTCGACAATGTCTTAATTCACAAACGTTATAAGCAAAGGTGGATAGTGGCTAATAGTGGAATCCAGGACGCGCGTTTCGTCCTAGTTGGATGTACCTACATCTCAGAGTTGATGTTCACTCTGGGACTCGATTACTGGAAATAATCTTTTCGAAAATCTCAACAACAAATTGTCTGTATGTTACATGTCTTAATCAAAATAATGTATGTACGAATTTAATCAACGAATGTCAGCCGAAACTCCGCCTGAAGTCCCTCCAGGGGCTACTGCCGGTCCCAAGCCCGGATAAAGGAGGAGGGTTGGGCATGGGGTTAGCGTCCTCATCCCGTAGAAAACTAACTCGCTAAAAAAACGCTAACCAAAAAAATTATTCAAACCTTTTGAACTCTGCCCTGGGAGTCAGAAGGTCTTCATTTAGAAGAATTATGACGCCTCATGATGAAAGCCGAATTCCTTCGGAAGTTACGAGGCCGATACCCCTTCTGACAACCAGAGCGATCATTTACTTAGGCACATGGAGTGTTCGTACAATGTGGGACACCGGGAGAGCCTTCCAAATTGCTGCAGAAATGAGAAGATACAACCTAGATGTGCTTGGGATCAGTGAAACACATTGGACGCAACTTGGACAACAAAGACTAACTTCAGGAGAGCTTATAGCGACTCACGTGCAAATGGGTTTATTCTCATTTAACTCAGTTAAGCCCTTTTACTAACTTATTTAGCGGACAAAGCCACCGCACTATAACAATTTATTGTACCCTTATTATTATTTTGTGCTTGTATGAAATACGCATGCTTGAATATTGCTTACGGCCTACGCATTTATTCACTCTGCTAGTCTCACTACTAACCGCTTATTTGATTCGATTACTCATTAATTTTACATGCTATATATATGTCCATGTTATTCATATAGCTGACTCTGCTTTCTCGCTCGCTTGATTGTACTCGATTACTTACATTTGCTCAGTCGCTCGCTTGCCTGTTTGCCGTTCGACACAACTCTTAATGCTCGTTTAATGCATCTGTAATTTTGGACATCTGTGTGTGTGGTCTCGAAATAAACGTAATCAACGCTTCGTATTCGCCTTCTGAATAATATACCGTTGGGGTTAAATAGGACGGTTATCAAGACGAATTGTATACGAAGTTTAAGGGATATATCGAATACCGACCACCACATAATTGGCGATCCCGACGCGCGAACACGAAACAATCTTGAACGACATAATCCAATTCCTAAAATCCAACGTACTCGATTACAATTGTAACTATCATTTGGATTATAATTATAACTGTGGACTTATTATCTCATTATTTTAATTATACGTACATTATCTCAAAAACATTATAGAACATAACGATAATATTCATAATAAACAACGATATTTTTACAAACAATTGATATTTTGGTGCAATTCAGTAAGTCCGTTCTTTGTTATAAATTGTACCATTTGTTTTTATCATTGTTTTTATCGACTCACTTTTCTCTGTGACATTCGCATTATATTCGTGTACTTTTTGATCTTTATAAATATGTCTTTAAGTAACGATACAATATAACTTTCCCAAACGCCGTCCGTGAGGTCCATTAATGTAACTATTCCTCCTTTTAAGGTCACAGATCCTCAACTTTGGTTTATCAGACTTGAACATTACTTTGTAGCTAATCGTGTTCATACACAGCGAGATAAAAATGGCCACGCGAGCTCGCTACTTCCAGATGAAGTAGCAGATAATGTACGAGAGATTTTAATCAAGCCAGACATAGAAAAGCCATACGACGCATTAAAACAGGCAGTGATTAAAGCCGTCTCATTAAGCGACCGGCAAGCCATCGAACAACTTCTCAGTCAAGTGCAGATAGGAGATAGGACTCCATCTCAACTAAAAACTACATGAGAAGCATAATCGATGACAGAAAAGTAGATAAAAACATATTTTATCAGTTGTGGTTACGACGACTTCCAGCGAACGTGCAGCAGATCCTTGCGGTTGAGGACAGTGATGTCGATATAGACAACATCGCTAAAATAGCCGATAGGATTTATGAGAGAATGAAACAAACGAGTCCGCAAAGGCATAGTACCACAATAGGTGGACGAATCGATGCATTACAAAAGGAGATTAATGTTTTATGCCACAAGCTGATGAAACTAAATCAGAGCGATACGCAAAGAGGATGGTCACGAAGTAGATCAAGGGAAAGAAGTCGATCACGTTCTAGGAGACGCTCTGCTCCTACAATATGTTGGTACCATCAAACTTTCGGCGATAAAGCTCGAAACTGTAGATCACCATGTAAATTCAAACGAACACACCGATTGTCGATAACCGCCGCAACAACTACAACAGCTCCTAGAAACAGTCGTTTATTTTACGTTCAGGATAGAGTAACAGGCGCTCAATTCTTAGTGGATACGGAAGCAGAAGTAAGCGTCGTGCCTCCAGTAAGTAACGAAACACGAAATATCGATACAGCGCTAACGCTTAAGGCAGCAAATAAATCCGATATAAAAACATATGGCAAGCGAAAAGTAACCTTGAATTTCGGTCGTACTACCTCATTCCGCTGGGAATTCATTATCGCAGATGTATCCGTACCTATAATTGGTATTGATTTCTTGAAGAATTTTGACTTACTAGTGGATACCCGACGAAACCGGCTCGTGAACGGCGACCATTCAGTAGTGATAAGAGGAGTGACGACTGATCACGCATCCATGAATTTAGTAGTGTCAAAAGACAAAAACGAGCTATATAGATCGCTTCTAAACGAGTATGCCGATCTGACGAAGGTATCATACGATAACAGAGATCTTAAATATACGGTACAGCACCATATTATAACGAAAGGTCCACCGACTAAATCAAGACCACGAAGGCTAGACCCGAAAAGGTTGAATGTCGCGAAACGAGAGTTCGAAAAGTTGACGAAGCTTGGTATCATAAGACCTTCTAATAGTCCCTGGACGTCCCCATTGCATATGGTTTCGAAGAAGAATGGGGAAATCAGGCCATGCGGAGACTATAGAGCCCTTAACAAGCAAACGATAGCGGACAGATAACCGATACCACATATCCACGACATTACTACCAATATGGAAGGTGCCACGATATTTTCGAAAATCGATCTCGTTCGAGCTTATTACCATATTCCCGTAGCGGCAGAAGATATATCTAAAACGGCTATTACTACTCCATTTGGGTTATTCGAGTTTTTGCGAATGCCCTTCGGATTAACTAATGCAGCCCAAACCTTCCAAAGATTCATCGATCAGGTCGTCAGGGGTTTGACAGGAGTTCACGCATATATCGATGATATGCTAGTAGCTAGCTCCACCAGGGAAGAACATCTACAACATCTACGACAGTTGTTTACGAAACTTCAAGAACATGGCGTCACTATTAACGTGGAAAAGTGTGAATTTGGAAAGGAATCATTGCAATTCCTAGGTCATATGATAAATTCACATGGTATCATGCCAGTTCCGACAGAAGTTGCTGCTATTCGTAATTATCCGTTGCCCGATTCACAAAGAAAATTACGAAGATTCTTGGGGCTAATAAACTATTATAGACGATTTATCCCAAACTGCGCAGCAATATTACAGCCATTGACGGACGCCTTGCGAGGACATACTCGAACATTCCGTCTTTCAGCGGACGCTATACAGGCTTTTGAGAACGCTAAGCGAGCGCTAAACGAGAAGATGACGTTGGTACGGCGAAAGAACGAAGCACCATTAGCCGTCATGACAGACGCATCGAACTTAGCAGTAGGAGCCGTTTTGCAGCAGTTAGTAAACGGTGCATGGGAACCACTTTCATTTTCCTCGAAAAGATTAAATCCTACCCAAACGAGATATAGTACGTTTGGAAGAGAATTATTAGCAATCTACTTAGCAATAAAACACTTCCGTCATATGGTCGAAGGCATAAGTTTTACCGTCTATACAGACCACAAACCACTAACGAAAGCATTAAGCGCAAAGCAAGACAATTATTCCCCGAGAGAGATCCGACAACTAGAGTTCATTTCACAGTTCACGTCCGACATACAGTACGTTAAAGGACAAGAAAACGATGTGGCCGACGCATTGTCACGAGCAACGATAAGTACACTTATGGCAAGTGGGATTGATTATAACGGTCTAGCAAAGTTGCAGGAGAGAGACATCGAGCTAAATAAACTCAGATCCGGTGGTTCAGCATCATTAGTACTCGAAGAGGTGCGGTTTGGTAACACGAAAGTAATTTGCGATACATCAACAGGCCGACCGCGACCATTTATCCAGAAAACGTTGCGACACAAAATATTTGAAAGCATGCACAACATGTCGCACCCAGGAATAAAAGCCACGATAAAGCTGATTAGTGAACGATTCGTATGGACAAACATGAATCACGATGTACCTAATTGGACACAAGCATGCATGAAGTGCCAAAAAGTTAAGGTACATCGTCATACTAGCTCTGCAGTAGGTCCGTTTTCGCACCCAGACACTAGATTTGAACATATACACATCGATATTGTAGGACCATTGCCCGTTTCAAATGGATACAACTATATCTTTACATGCATCGATAGGTTTACACGATGGCCGGTAGCATTGCCGATAAAAGACACCTCAGCTGAAACGGTAGCTAAAACCCTAGTTGAAAATTGGATTTCTTACTACGGTGTACCAACGATTATCACAACTGATGGAGGAGCACAATTCGAAAGTCGACTCTTTCAGCAGCTTACAGAACTCCTCGGTATTAAACGAATCCGAACGACGTCGTGCCATCCAATGGCGAACGGAATGGTCGAACGCCTACATAGGCAATTAAAAGCGTCCCTTACAGCCGTCATCGTTAACAACGATTGGTCTAATAAACTTCCCTAGTAATGTTAGCTCTAAGAGCAACAATTAAACAAGACATGGGATGTTGTCCGGCCGAGTTAGTTTACGGAACTACTCTACGGTTACCCGGAGAATTTTTCACTTCAAGTAAAAATGTCCCGACTGATGTAACCGGCTATGTGCAACGCCTGAGAAAGCACATGAGCGATTTAAAAATAACACCTCCCAGACCACAACAACGACGAGTATTCATACCACAGGAACTGCATAACAGCTCTCACGTATTCATCAGAAGAGATAAAATACAACCACCTCTTCAACCGAGTTACGACGGCCCATTTAAAGTGATAGAGAGGACAAATAAAACGGTTACCATAGAAAAAGCTGGGAAGACAGATGTCATTAGCATCGATCGAGTAAAGCCAGCTTTCATCGATAGCGATAATCAATCAACAAGTACAGACTCATCTAAGATGGTCACACCAGCGAAACACGAGTCCCAAAAATCAACAACGTTAACGCAACAAAAAGACAAGACTCCTATAACAACAAGATCCGGCCGCAGAGTAAGATGGCCACAACAATATGTCGCTACGATTTTTTATTAATGATCTACTATTTTAAATATTAATTATAACTTCATCTTAATTTTGTATAAGCCATTTTTTTTAAACAATTGAAACTACCCTACTCAGTCTACTATTTTTTTTATGCAAACACAGACATTTTCCATATATCTTTGTTTGCAGGGTGGAGCTATTATAGCGACTCACGTGCAAATGGGTTTATTCTCATTTAACTCAGTTAAGCCCTTTTACTAACTTATTTAGCGGACAAAGCCACCGCACTATAACAATTTATTGTACCCTTATTATTATTTTGTGCTTGTATGAAATACGCATGCTTGAATATTGCTTACGGCCTACGCATTTATTCACTCTGCTAGTCTCACTACTAACCGCTTATTTGATTCGATTACTCATTAATTTTACATGCTATATATATGTCCATGTTATTCATATAGCTGACTCTGCTTTCTCGCTCGCTTGATTGTACTCGATTACTTACATTTGCTCAGTCGCTCGCTTGCCTGTTTGCCGTTCGACACAACTCTTAATGCTCGTTTAATGCATCTGTAATTTTGGACATCTGTGTGTGTGGTCTCGAAATAAACGTAATCAACGCTTCGTATTCGCCTTCTGAATAATATACCGTTGGGGTTAAATAGGACGGTTATCAAGACGAATTGTATACGAAGTTTAAGGGATATATCGAATACCGACCACCACATAATTGGCGATCCCGACGCGCGAACACGAAACAATCTTGAACGACATAATCCAATTCCTAAAATCCAACGTACTCGATTACAATTGTAACTATCATTTGGATTATAATTATAACTGTGGACTTATTATCTCATTATTTTAATTATACGTACATTATCTCAAAAACATTATAGAACATAACGATAATATTCATAATAAATAACGATATTTTTACAAACAATTGATATTTTGGTGCAATTCAGTAAGTCCGTTCTTTGTTATAAATTGTACCATTTGTTTTTATCATTGTTTTTATCGACTCACTTTTCTCTGTGACATTCGCATTATATTCGTGTACTTTTTGATCTTTATAAATATGTCTTTAAGTAACGATACAATATAACTTTCCCAAACGCCGTCCGTGAGGTCCATTAATGTAACTATTCCTCCTTTTAAGGTCACAGATCCTCAACTTTGGTTTATCAGACTTGAACATTACTTTGTAGCTAATCGTGTTCATACACAGCGAGATAAAAATGGCCACGCGAGCTCGCTACTTCCAGATGAAGTAGCAGATAATGTACGAGAGATTTTAATCAAGCCAGACATAGAAAAGCCATACGACGCATTAAAACAGGCAGTGATTAAAGCCGTCTCATTAAGCGACCGGCAAGCCATCGAACAACTTCTCAGTCAAGTGCAGATAGGAGATAGGACTCCATCTCAACTAAAAACTACATGAGAAGCATAATCGATGACAGAAAAGTAGATAAAAACATATTTTATCAGTTGTGGTTACGACGACTTCCAGCGAACGTGCAGCAGATCCTTGCGGTTGAGGACAGTGATGTCGATATAGACAACATCGCTAAAATAGCCGATAGGATTTATGAGAGAATGAAACAAACGAGTCCGCAAAGGCATAGTACCACAATAGGTGGACGAATCGATGCATTACAAAAGGAGATTAATGTTTTATGCCACAAGCTGATGAAACTAAATCAGAGCGATACGCAAAGAGGATGGTCACGAAGTAGATCAAGGGAAAGAAGTCGATCACGTTCTAGGAGACGCTCTGCTCCTACAATATGTTGGTACCATCAAACTTTCGGCGATAAAGCTCGAAACTGTAGATCACCATGTAAATTCAAACGAACACACCGATTGTCGATAACCGCCGCAACAACTACAACAGCTCCTAGAAACAGTCGTTTATTTTACGTTCAGGATAGAGTAACAGGCGCTCAATTCTTAGTGGATACGGAAGCAGAAGTAAGCGTCGTGCCTCCAGTAAGTAACGAAACACGAAATATCGATACAGCGCTAACGCTTAAGGCAGCAAATAAATCCGATATAAAAACATATGGCAAGCGAAAAGTAACCTTGAATTTCGGTCGTACTACCTCATTCCGCTGGGAATTCATTATCGCAGATGTATCCGTACCTATAATTGGTATTGATTTCTTGAAGAATTTTGACTTACTAGTGGATACCCGACGAAACCGGCTCGTGAACGGCGACCATTCAGTAGTGATAAGAGGAGTGACGACTGATCACGCATCCATGAATTTAGTAGTGTCAAAAGACAAAAACGAGCTATATAGATCGCTTCTAAACGAGTATGCCGATCTGACGAAGGTATCATACGATAACAGAGATCTTAAATATACGGTACAGCACCATATTATAACGAAAGGTCCACCGACTAAATCAAGACCACGAAGGCTAGACCCGAAAAGGTTGAATGTCGCGAAACGAGAGTTCGAAAAGTTGACGAAGCTTGGTATCATAAGACCTTCTAATAGTCCCTGGACGTCCCCATTGCATATGGTTTCGAAGAAGAATGGGGAAATCAGGCCATGCGGAGACTATAGAGCCCTTAACAAGCAAACGATAGCGGACAGATAACCGATACCACATATCCACGACATTACTACCAATATGGAAGGTGCCACGATATTTTCGAAAATCGATCTCGTTCGAGCTTATTACCATATTCCCGTAGCGGCAGAAGATATATCTAAAACGGCTATTACTACTCCATTTGGGTTATTCGAGTTTTTGCGAATGCCCTTCGGATTAACTAATGCAGCCCAAACCTTCCAAAGATTCATCGATCAGGTCGTCAGGGGTTTGACAGGAGTTCACGCATATATCGATGATATGCTAGTAGCTAGCTCCACCAGGGAAGAACATCTACAACATCTACGACAGTTGTTTACGAAACTTCAAGAACATGGCGTCACTATTAACGTGGAAAAGTGTGAATTTGGAAAGGAATCATTGCAATTCCTAGGTCATATGATAAATTCACATGGTATCATGCCAGTTCCGACAGAAGTTGCTGCTATTCGTAATTATCCGTTGCCCGATTCACAAAGAAAATTACGAAGATTCTTGGGGCTAATAAACTATTATAGACGATTTATCCCAAACTGCGCAGCAATATTACAGCCATTGACGGACGCCTTGCGAGGACATACTCGAACATTCCGTCTTTCAGCGGACGCTATACAGGCTTTTGAGAACGCTAAGCGAGCGCTAAACGAGAAGATGACGTTGGTACGGCGAAAGAACGAAGCACCATTAGCCGTCATGACAGACGCATCGAACTTAGCAGTAGGAGCCGTTTTGCAGCAGTTAGTAAACGGTGCATGGGAACCACTTTCATTTTCCTCGAAAAGATTAAATCCTACCCAAACGAGATATAGTACGTTTGGAAGAGAATTATTAGCAATCTACTTAGCAATAAAACACTTCCGTCATATGGTCGAAGGCATAAGTTTTACCGTCTATACAGACCACAAACCACTAACGAAAGCATTAAGCGCAAAGCAAGACAATTATTCCCCGAGAGAGATCCGACAACTAGAGTTCATTTCACAGTTCACGTCCGACATACAGTACGTTAAAGGACAAGAAAACGATGTGGCCGACGCATTGTCACGAGCAACGATAAGTACACTTATGGCAAGTGGGATTGATTATAACGGTCTAGCAAAGTTGCAGGAGAGAGACATCGAGCTAAATAAACTCAGATCCGGTGGTTCAGCATCATTAGTACTCGAAGAGGTGCGGTTTGGTAACACGAAAGTAATTTGCGATACATCAACAGGCCGACCGCGACCATTTATCCAGAAAACGTTGCGACACAAAATATTTGAAAGCATGCACAACATGTCGCACCCAGGAATAAAAGCCACGATAAAGCTGATTAGTGAACGATTCGTATGGACAAACATGAATCACGATGTACCTAATTGGACACAAGCATGCATGAAGTGCCAAAAAGTTAAGGTACATCGTCATACTAGCTCTGCAGTAGGTCCGTTTTCGCACCCAGACACTAGATTTGAACATATACACATCGATATTGTAGGACCATTGCCCGTTTCAAATGGATACAACTATATCTTTACATGCATCGATAGGTTTACACGATGGCCGGTAGCATTGCCGATAAAAGACACCTCAGCTGAAACGGTAGCTAAAACCCTAGTTGAAAATTGGATTTCTTACTACGGTGTACCAACGATTATCACAACTGATGGAGGAGCACAATTCGAAAGTCGACTCTTTCAGCAGCTTACAGAACTCCTCGGTATTAAACGAATCCGAACGACGTCGTGCCATCCAATGGCGAACGGAATGGTCGAACGCCTACATAGGCAATTAAAAGCGTCCCTTACAGCCGTCATCGTTAACAACGATTGGTCTAATAAACTTCCCTAGTAATGTTAGCTCTAAGAGCAACAATTAAACAAGACATGGGATGTTGTCCGGCCGAGTTAGTTTACGGAACTACTCTACGGTTACCCGGAGAATTTTTCACTTCAAGTAAAAATGTCCCGACTGATGTAACCGGCTATGTGCAACGCCTGAGAAAGCACATGGGCGATTTAAAAATAACACCTCCCAGACCACAACAACGACGAGTATTCATACCACAGGAACTGCATAACAGCTCTCACGTATTCATCAGAAGAGATAAAATACAACCACCTCTTCAACCGAGTTACGACGGCCCATTTAAAGTGATAGAGAGGACAAATAAAACGGTTACCATAGAAAAAGCTGGGAAGACAGATGTCATTAGCATCGATCGAGTAAAGCCAGCTTTCATCGATAGCGATAATCAATCAACAAGTACAGACTCATCTAAGATGGTCACACCAGCGAAACACGAGTCCCAAAAATCAACAACGTTAACGCAACAAAAGACAAGACTCCTATAACAACAAGATCCGGCCGCAGAGTAAGATGGCCACAACAATATGTCGCTACGATTTTTTATTAATGATCTACTATTTTAAATATTAATTATAACTTCATCTTAATTTTGTATAAGCCATTTTTTTTAAACAATTGAAACTACCCTACTCAGTCTACTATTTTTTTTATGCAAACACAGACATTTTCCATATATCTTTGTTTGCAGGGTGGAGCTATTATAGCGACTCACGTGCAAATGGGTTTATTCTCATTTAACTCAGTTAAGCCCTT
Source organism: Schistosoma haematobium (assembly GCF_000699445.3). Taxonomy (NCBI): domain Eukaryota; kingdom Metazoa; phylum Platyhelminthes; class Trematoda; order Strigeidida; family Schistosomatidae; genus Schistosoma; species Schistosoma haematobium. The sequence goes on along the minus strand of NC_067195.1, from coordinate 23,818,553 downwards.
TTACTAACTTATTTAGCGGACAAAGCCACCGCACTATAACAATTTATTGTACCCTTATTATTATTTTGTGCTTGTATGAAATACGCATGCTTGAATATTGCTTACGGCCTACGCATTTATTCACTCTGCTAGTCTCACTACTAACCGCTTATTTGATTCGATTACTCATTAATTTTACATGCTATATATATGTCCATGTTATTCATATAGCTGACTCTGCTTTCTCGCTCGCTTGATTGTACTCGATTACTTACATTTGCTCAGTCGCTCGCTTGCCTGTTTGCCGTTCGACACAACTCTTAATGCTCGTTTAATGCATCTGTAATTTTGGACATCTGTGTGTGTGGTCTCGAAATAAACGTAATCAACGCTTCGTATTCGCCTTCTGAATAATATACCGTTGGGGTTAAATAGGACGGTTATCAAGACGAATTGTATACGAAGTTTAAGGGATATATCGAATACCGACCACCACAAGCTTCTGTTATACTCCGGCCATGAAGAAGAAAATGCTCCACATACACAAGGAGTTGCATTGATGCTGTCCAAACAAGCACAAAAGGCACTTATAGGATGGGAACCTCATAGACCGAGGATCATCAAAGCCTCCTTCAAAACAAAGAAAGAGGGCATTTCAATGAACATCATCCAATGCTATGCGCCTACCAACGATTACAATGAAGACGCTAAAGATCAATTCTACAATAGGCTGCAGTCAATCGTCGAGAAGTGCCCAACAAAGGACCTGACCATTCTGATGGGAGATTTCAATGCCAAGTTTGGGACGGACAACACTGGATGTGAAGACATCATGGGACGACACGGACTGAGAGAAAGGAACAAAAATGGTGAGAGATTTGCAAACCTATGTGCCTTCAATAAACTGGTCATGGACGGCATCATATTCCCACATAAGCGCATTCACAAAACCACATGGACTTCACTGGATCACACAACACAAAACCAAATCGACCATATTTGCATCAACAAAACGTTCAGGAGGACGATGGAAGACGTGAGAACCAAGAGAGGAGCTGATATAGCAGCACATCATCACTTGCTGGTCGCCAAGATGAAATTGAAACTCAAGAAGCACTGGACAACGGGGCGGACAATATCACAAAAGTTCAATACGGCTTTTCTTCAGGATACTGACAAACTCAACAAATTCAAGATAGCCCTCAGCAACAAGTTCCAGGCCTTTCATGATCTACTCAATGGAGAAGGAACTACTGTGGAGAGCAACTGGAAGGGGATCAAAGAGGCAATCATTTCAACATGTCATGAGGTCCTGGGCCACAAGAAGCACCACCACAAGGAATGGATCAATATTGATACACTGGATAAGATTCAAGTAAGGAGGAACAAGAAGGCAGCAATCAATACCAGTCGAACAAGAGCAGAAAAAGCTAAGGCACAAGCTGAATACACAGAAGTAAACAAACAAGTGAAGAGGAGCATCAGAACCGACAAACGTAAATATATGGAAGATCTAGCAACGACGGCGAAAAAGGCTGCAAGAGAAGGAAACATGAGACAACTGTATGACATAACAAAGAAACTCTCTGGAAATCACCGTAAACCGGAGCGACCAGTGAAAAGCAAGGAAGGCGAGGTAATCACCAACATTGAAGAGCAACGAAACAGGTGGGTAGAACACTTCAAAGAACTCTTGAATCGATCGGCTCCACTGAACCCACCCAACATCGAAGCAGCACCCACGGACCTCCCAATCAATGTTGGCCCACCAACAATTGAAGAAATCGGCATGGCCATCAGGCAAATCAAGAGTGACAAAGCAGCAGGACCAGACAACATTCCAGCAGAGGCACTGAAAGAAGACGTAGCGGCAAGTGTAAGGATACCCCACATTCTCTTCAATAAGATTTGGGATGAGGAACAAATACCAACAAACTGGAAAGAAAGACTCCTGATCAAAATACCAAAGAAAGGCAATCTCAGCAACTGTGATAACAACAGGGGCATCACTCTTCTCTCAATACTGGGAAAAGTCTTCAACAGGGTATTGTTAAACAGGATGAGGGACTGCGTAGACGCCCAACTTCGTGATCAACAGGCAGGATTTCGTAAGGATAGATCGTGTACAGACCAAATCGCAACTCTACGGATCATTGTGGAACAATCAATTGAATGGAATTCATCAATCTACATCAACTTCATTGACTACGAAAAGGCATTTGATGGCGTGAACAAAACAACACTATGGAAGCTTCTTCGACACTACGGCGTGCCTCAGAAGATAGTCAATATCATGCGGAATTCCTATGATGGATTAAACTGCAAAATTATGCAAGGAGGACAATTGACAAACTCGTTCGAAGTGAAGACCGGTGTTAGGCAAGGTTGCTTACTCTCACCCTTTCTCTTTCTCCTGGTGATCGACTGGATCATGGAGACGTCAACATCTGAAGGGAAGCACGGGATACAATGGACATTTAGGATGTAGTTGGGCGATCTAGACTTCGCAGATGATCTGGCCCTTCTATCGCAATCGCAACAATAAATGCAGGGGAAGACGATCAATGTAGCAGCAGCCTCAGCAGCAGTAGGTCCCAATATACACAAAGGGAAAAGCAGGATTCTCCGATACAACACAGCATGCACCAATCCAATCACAATTGACGGAGAAGATTTGGAAGATGTAAAAACCTTCACATATTTGGGCAGCATCATTGATAAACAGCGTGGGTCTGATGCAGATGTGAAGGCGCGGATCGGCAAAGCAAGAGCAGCATATTTACAACTGAGGAACATCTGGAGCTCAAAGCAACTGTCAACCAACACAAAGGTCAGGATTTCCAATACAAATGTCAAGACAGTTCTACTGTATGGGGCAGAAACCTGAAGAACTACGAAAGCCATCATCCAGAAGATACAAGTGTTTATTAACAGTTGTCTACGCAAAATACTTCGGATCCGTTGGCCGGACACTATTAGCAATAACCTACTGTGGGAGAGAACAAACCAGATCTCAGTGGAGGAAGAAATCAGGAAGAAGCGCTAGAAGTGGATAGGACACACATTGAAGAAAGCACCCAACTGCGTCACAAGACAAGCCCTCACATGCAATCCTGAAGGCCAAAGAACACATTACGCCGAGAAATGGAAATAGATATGAGAAAAATGAACAAGAATTGGATGGAACTAGAAAAGAAGACCCAGGACAGAGTGGGTTGGAGAATGCTGGTCGGCGGCCTATGCTCCATTGGGAGTAACAGGCGTAAGTAAAAAAATGTCAGCCGAACTAACGGCATCCTACCATTGTTTCTAGTGGAAAAGTATCACGAATGATAAAAACCACTTCTTATTACAAAAACATTTGGCGAGTAATAGTTAATGATTCCTACTTCTATCAGGAAACAAAACTGACAAATAAATTTTTAAATCTTGGGTTGGTTACTGATTTATACATCACTTCTACATTACCTAACATATAATTAACTGTCATGAAACATATAGCCGAAGAATATTCTTTTCAAGAAATTTTCATCCGCCTCTATGGTTAATAATGATTAGTGAAAAGCAAGAAACAGACGATTTGAAGGTGATTGCATCTTTTTAAACAACGAATTTGGGTTGAGGATTGCTAGTGAACACGCTTGTTAACTTCCATAACTAACGAAGTATTCACCATTTTAAGTATATATGAGTCAGGCATCCATTAACAATAAAGTTAAGTACTAACTAAATTGTTCAAATGTTTAAGAGTAAAATAATTAATTTAAAGGTAACTTTGGTCACAGATTATAATCATTTAGAGAATCAGAGTAAACCAGGATGTAATAGATAATTATTTCCTTATAGTTAAAGATTCTTCAGAAGAACTTAAAACTACAGAGTTCTATATTGAGGCCAAACAGCTGTTCAAGGCTCCTAATCAAACAAAAATTTACTATACTTCACATCTCCCTCATCGTCTGTCTTTTATATGAACACAGAATAGAAATTCTTATTAATTTATCTACTGGTTCATTTAAGCAGAACAAAGAAATGGTTTAATTTTGGAGAAATATGAAAAAACATTAATATAATAGTGGGAGTAAAGGAACAGATGGATCGTAAATAAATTTCAGAACAATTGCTTTCGGATAGTTTGACAACGTCAAGTTAATGATATCAATTCTTAAATTAGTTAGCTACTTTTTTAATTTGATTTCAATAAAAATAGAATAATTGAAAGAATTCTGAGGAAACAATTGAAAAAGCAGTCTTATCAAAAGTCCGAAATTAAAGTATAATATCCGTAAACTACCGAATGGTGGTTTATGATTGTTTATGGTAGCATTAGAATTCGTTAAATGAAGTTATCGCACTGTCAAAAATATTTGTATTTTCAATCAGATCTCAGTCCTACATTGATGAGTTTAAACAGTGAATACAGATTCAAATCCACGAATTCTGTATAAAGATACTTATTGATTCTTAGTACAACGATGGATAATGAAAATTGTTTGCATTTTTGCAGCTACTTCTATGTCTGACTTCAGTGCTCCAGCTGGTATATTGTCAGGTCCTGCCGCTTTCCCACTCTTGATTTGTTTGGTAGCCATCGTGGTTTGTTCAATAATTGATGGAGTGACATCGATAGGAAGGTCTGCAGGTGCTGCTTCGATGTGTGGTGGATTCAATGGAGCTGGTCTATTTAAGAGTTCCTCAAAATGTTCTACCCACCTGTTCCTCTGTCTTTAAGTCTCGGTGATTGTGTTACCTTCCTTGTCTGTAACTGGTCTTTTTGGTTCACAATATTTCCCTGCTAATTTATTCATTGTGTCATGTAGTTGGTTCATATTTCCTTCTCTGTCAGCACTTTCCTCTGTCGTTTCTAGGTCTTCCACGTATTTCTGCTTGTCGGCTCTAATGCTCTTCTTCACCTGCTTCTTTGCTTCCGTGTATTCAGTTTGTGTCTTAATTTTCTCTGCTCTCGTTTGTCTGTTGTTAATTTCTGTCTTCTTGTTCTTCTTTTATTGAATATTGTCCAGGGTTTTGATGGAGATCAATCCCTTATGACGATGCTTGTCGCGGCCGAGCACCTCCTGACATGTTGAAGTTGGTGCTTCTTTGATTCCTTACCGATTGTCCTACATATTAGTTTCATCATATTTCAGTAGATATTGTAAGGTTTGGAACCTGGTGTTGAGAGATATTTTAGATTCGTTGAGTTTGCTGGTATCTTGAAGGTAGGCTGTATCAAACCTTTGTAACGCTGTTTGTTCAGCTGTTCATTTCTTCTTTAGTTTTAGTTTCATCTTGACAACCACCAGGTAGTGGTGGTCTGAAGCTACGTCAGCTCCTCTCCTGGTTCTAACGTCTTCCATTGACCTTCTGAATTTTTTGTCGACACAAATATGATCGATCTGGTTCTCCGTGGTGTGATCCGGTGAGACCAATGTAGCTTTGTGTATGCGTTTGTGTGGGAATATAGTGCCGCCTATAACAAATATGTTGAATGCAAATAGATTTGAAACTCCTTCGCCATTCTCGTTTCTTTTCTCCTAATCCATTTCGTCCCATGATATTTTCATACTCGGTATTGCCCATTCCGACTTTGGTGTTTAGATCACTCATCAGGATGGTCAGGTTCTTTCCTGGGCACTTCTCTATGATCGATTGCAACCTCTCGCAATACTGATGTTTATCGTCGTCATTGCTATCATTGGTAGGTGCATAACATTGGATAGCATTCATTGTGATTCCCTCCTTCTTTGTTTTGAAGGATACTTTAGTGGTCTTGGATCCATGAGATTTCCATCCTATAAGTGTTTAATTGCTTCTTTGGACGGCATCAGAGCAACTTCTTGCGTGTGTGGGGCATTTTTCTCCTCATGACTGGAGTACAGCAGCATCTCTCCCTGACCTAATCTTTGCTACTTGGTTTGGATCCAATGGGTTTCGCTGATTATGAGAACGGCCAAGTTGTATCTCCTCACTCCCGTTGTTATTTGACTGGTCATCTCGGTCTCCCACATTGTCAGAACATTCCATGTACGTATAAAAATCGTCTCTTGTTATTTGAAGAGGCATTGATCTCGTGACTTCCGAAGAATCTCGGCTTTCATTCTGAGGCGTCATAACTCTTCCTTCAGCCCCCAAAGCAGAGTTTAAATGCTTTAAATTGTTTATTCGGGTTAGCGTTTTTTAGTAAGGTTGTTTTGTACGGTATGAGATTACCGACCTCACACCCAGCCCTACTGTTTTACCCGGGCTTGGAACAGGCAGTAACCCCCGAAGAGTTACTGGCGAAGTTAAAAATTAGATTGACCATAATAAAATCTTTTTATATTATACATGTTAACAAGAACAGGATGCTCTCGGTTATTTTTAAACACAATAGCTGCACACTTGCAAGGGATTTTAAATAAAAGATAGAATTACTAACAATTCACATGTGAAATAAATATAGCTTTTCTATTTTATCAGTAACTGAGTGCAGAGAAACCTTTACTTTTAAAACCAGAATACACCCTATATAACTTATATGATAAATGCTCGTTATTAACAATTATTAACTTCATCCACGTACTAATATGCCCTAGAATTCTTCATTCTTACAGTTACACTAACCATCAAATGACCTTTTAAAATCACAATTTCTAAATACAGTTAGTAACTGTCATTTCTTTTTTTCATTTCCTTAATAAACAATTAATGTGTAAATATCAAACAAAATGACGTTCCAAGATAAACGATAGTAAAACACGTGAATATAACTTCACTATTCATATTGATTCTCATCTTAGTCCTACATTATTTTCTAACAAATTATCAAAGTAGACAGCAATCCAATTCGTGTGTAACAACTAACAGATTACAAGTCATTAATCTAAAATTCTATCTATTTACTCGTTTAAAGAAGAAATTAATCTGAACAATGATAATAAGTGTATATACTTAAGGCCTTATCTATGCTTTAGTCATATCCATGTCTGATTGAAACTGGAAGAGAAGTGGAGAGATTAGAATTTGAGGTCATTCACATAGATACTGGAGAGTTATTGATATTAATGTGATATTAGTCATCTGACTGAAAGACAGAATAAAAATGTTTATTATTATTACTATTGTTTACTCAAGAAGATAGTGTGTGTGTGTGTGTGTTTGTGTGTAGATGTGTGTTTAATTACTACAAAGAAAGACGTTATCGTACATCATATTATTTGAAGAATAATTGTTTACTTTATTTGTCTGTGTTTTACAAACCACTGTTTAATCTTTTTGTAAAATTGCCTTTCCTCATATATAATACTTAGATGAGTTATTCTGATTTCCATAATTTCAGCTTCTTTTAACTTATTGATATATGGTTGACAATCTCAAATATCTTCACAGATTTTTTAAACTGTCCCTCATAAAACAACCTTGAAAAAAGTGAAATTCATGCAAATTTCCATAAATTGACCAAAGGCTAGTTATGTACAGCATTCAACATTGGGAAGCACATACTTTGAAACATAATTTTCGAAAAATATCTGAAATAGCGCGATCTTCTATCACCTAACTCGTGCTTTTTATATTTACTACGTTTCAAAGTTTACACTTCAGTTAACTTTCCTAATACTTAGTTATTCAAATCAGAACACAGTTACAAATCAACGAAAATTCCAAACACGAAAAATTTTCCGTGAGTTGGATATAATTTACTTGAGTTCCGGTTTATTAACTAAATAGAATATAAACGTATTTTCTGATATTTTACGGAACGTTTCAAATTGAATAAAACATTCCCAATAAGCAAACTTCATGTAATGAATAGAATATCTTTTAAAAAAAAGATGATAACGCGAAAGGATATTTACGATATGACATGTTTTATAACTATAATCGATGTATTACAAAAATATATGACTGAAATCCAATACCATTTTAAAATAAACATCGGTTTTCCGACAGCTATGTTGAAAAATCTCATACCATTGAATCGGACAGTTAATTCACATGAGAAAATAATTGTGGTTTTTCAAATGAATGATTACTTAAACCAAAATGTTTCAGAAAAAAAGAACTATAACAAGCATTCGTTGCGATTTGATGGAAAATATATAAACAAACTTCCTCCACAAAATCAAAGTATTCTTAATGCTGAACCGATATCTGATTTTACAAACTCAAGGCTGTCAGTCATTTCAACGTTTGTTCAATTTAATTATAGACCTACTGTTCGAAATAACGTTCTCGTCGTCCGAATTTCCAGGAATCCATCTCCTACCAGGAGGTCCACTTATCGACTTAAAATACGCAGATGACATAGTCCTGTTTCGTGAAAACGCTGATAAAATGAAGAGTCATTTGGTAGCACTGAGCAACAGTGACAGCATGTTTGGAATGCATTTCTTCCTCTCTAAATGCAAGTTGTTGCTTCAGGACTGGTCTGCGTCAACGTCCGAACTAAGGATAGGGGTGAAGTAGCCGTACGCATCGACAACTTCACTTATCTTAGAAGTCTGATCAGACCTGATGGGTTGATGTCTGAGGAAATCTCTGCACGAATTGAAAAAGCTCGTTTGGCTTTTGACAACCCACACAACCTATGGAGAAGATGAGATATCCGTCTATCAATTAAGGGACGAGTATACTGCGTGGCAGTTTAGTCTGTTCTAATTTGCGGATGTGAAATGTGGCCATTCAGGGTAGAGGACACTCGTAAGTTGCTAGTATTTGATCACGGATGTCTTAGAAATGTGGCCAGCATCTTGTCGTGCTAATGAGGTGTGGTAACTTGGACTGATGCATATATGAGCCTGGTCCAATGTTGTAGCTGACTGACTGGATTCACGTACATTTCAGTAAATAACATTAATGGAGATGCTTGAACAACACTTACGACCGACACTTCTCTATTGATTTATTACATTTGTCATTTTTTCGTATGCCTCTGACACGCTTCTGATAGTCATCTGTCCTTGATAAGACAGCTATCAGTAGAGACGTCTCGTTCACAGTTGCATTAAAATAGTCCATTTATAGATGCATTCTAAAAGGATACTCTGAATTCAGGTTATCATATAACAGTGGCTAAAGATCAATACATGTCATCAAGATTCACTGAAGTCTCTTCATTCAACTACGAGACAGTTCATAAGCTTAATTACAAAAGAATCCATTAGAATTTGTCGTTCACAATATGCAAATATGTATAACACAGTTCCAAACATTTAACTTTGTTACAAGTAATTTGTTCACAAGATAGGGAATAAGAGGCAGTCAGAAATTGAATCTCTTAGACAAACATGTGTTTCGGAACTCAAATCGATTGTGTAAATATTCACTAATAGTTTATGATTTTAGGGAATTCATGTATTTGGATATTTAGCAGAACGGCTGGTGCAGAAAACATTTACAACAAAAACACTTTGTTAACTAGTGTCACATTGTTTCATCATGTGTATTTCAGTAGAGTCTATTGTCTGACACATTGATGAAAACTTCTTAACAAGTTCGAATAAATTCTTGAGAAACCTAAAGTCAACACCGACATGTGCAGCAGCATCAAAAGATTACTATTCTTTTTCAAAATGAAATGATGTCAGTCGTGTATTTATTGTTTTACAAACATGATTCACAATCGAACACATGTGTAAATAAAGCAAATTATCACATTTATATTGGTCATCACAACGTCGTTAGGGTTTGATAAGATAAAGCTGAAATAAGACAAAGTAACTACACTTCGCACACAATAACAATAGTAGTGACAATAATATGTGAGTAGTGTGGGGAGAACTCCAACATTGTGAAAAGAACAAATCCGATAACAATGGTGTTAACATGAATTCAAATGACCGGTCATAGCAACTTCAGTATATGTTATGATATCGTTTGGAGAGAACTAGAGGGTGTGATTAGACAAAATATTTGCCTTGTTTCAGTATTCCGATTCGTAAAATATTCTTTGTGAACAATTGTAGATGGACATAGTACTTAGCTTGTGTGATTAGATAAGAATGATTGCCAATTTATTGATACACGTGGGTTATAACAACTCTCGAACAATTTTAGCCTATCATAATTGCCATCATTTTCATCCTGGGCATGAGTAGTTAGAAAACTGAATATCTTTGAGTTTAAACACAGTCTAATCACTAGGAAAGACGAATTCCTAGTGAATACTTTGTTGTATTTTGTGGTTCGACTTAGTCACTAATACATGCTATTGTTTGAGCAATCGGCTCTGTAGACGAAGGAGACTAAAACTGTATCAGAATCTTTATTATGGAAAACCGAATAATAATGCTTGAAGCTCATGCATATTTATAGACTATCATTTTGGCAGGAACACATTCTCCGCTTCCTAGGTTGTTGAATAATTCACTTATCAATTATAGTTCACCCACACTCCCACCTGTCACTATGCTGTCTTAAGATCACATGTGGTCTATGAGACCTGTCTGCATTGTGAAGCAACATTATAAAGTGGGTGAATGCTGATAAATCTTTTATTGGTTAATCCAATAAACATTTCAAATATTGTAATTGCGAACGATCTAACTGTAACTTGCCTGCATTGAATTTGTCGGACTTCTTATCATCCACTTAACCAGCTTTGTGTTAAAGATAATATGCTGGTAGTTAGTTTGTGACTGTCTTTGGTTTGTTACATGTATATCTGTTGCACACAACCTAGAAATTAGACGTCAGTCTATCAACTACACTAATCGAAATTAAACATGAGGTTGGTTTAAATGAACATTTTTGGGACAAATGTGATAACATAATTCCAGTGTTCCTACCGACTACCTCCAATCAACTAGAATCTCAGAATAATACACGTGGTGTTAAGTCACTTAGATCAGTGGTCACATTTCAATTCGATCGACAGAATTATTTCAGCACTAAAGGAATAGATAAATCCAACATTGATCGCCACTCAGTCACCAATCAACCGAGTTGTTTTCATTTATCTGTCACTGAGCAATAACCATTATCATTTTGTCTGATGCTTGGCAGAGGTCGAATTCTGTGGATTGGATTTCCACATGGTCATCAGGTTGTGCAGCTTGATATTACAATGAGGAAACATGAAACAGGTTCAAGGCTTCATGCTAACTGTTTTCAACCACTTAGCGTCAAACTTTGTGCATCATGATGTAGAGTCATACTCAAATAAACATAATACAACATCATTGATACAATTCCGTCAGCAATGGTAATCAAAAATAACATTGGTCACTAATTTTTGACCAAATATAACAACTATATTATTTAAAACAATTAGTCTCTTTATCGAAACTATATTATTACTATTATTATTAAGTTTAACAGGTTCAGTTTAATATCGTAGCAGCTCTCTAGTTGTTAATTATTTTCCCTTTAACATAGGTGCAAATTCTTTGCCCATATTTGTTAGCTGGCAACGGGAATTCCAAAACAGAACAGAAAATCTAACACACAATGAACAGCCTTTAGATTCTACCCCGTACGAAGCATATTCAAATGGCGTCAAAACGTCTGAACCCAGTGCAGCCAAAATAGACGAGTCAAACGACATTAGTCACTCAATATATAGGAGAATACAAAATCCTCAGCATATAATTCGATGTAAGCAAACATGGTGGCCAAAAGTACAAAACGTACACACTTCTGTAAATAACTCAAGGAAAATAATTCAGTTTACTGATTCATATGAAAATAAATAAATATTTCTCGTAAAAACTAATATCTCTTAATTCGATTATCTAATTTTATTTATGTTTAAGATCAAACTAGTGTTTTTCTATAAAGGGACATGTTTTATCTAGGTTTTGATGATAAAATGTATGTTTGATCAGACTGATCAGCGAATACAAAACTTCTATGCGATGCACAAAATACTCTGTTTACACATCTCCAGATGAACATGAATATACATAGTTTAGCCATTATTTAGTAATGCTATAATCTGGAGTTACTTTTCTTGAACAGCTGTTGAGCATTGCATATCTTGCTGTAAGTTGATGGTTTAGATATGTAAAACAAGTAAACAATTTGAGGAGAGTGAAAATTAATAAATTTATGACAAATACCGTTAAGTTTATTGAACCACTAATAGTTTTGTGATATGATTATGGGAAAATATTGCAGAACACAAATAAGACAAACACAACATAGTGTAGAACTATACAAATCAGTCAGATATAGATGGAATTAAAGAAAAATTGTGTCACTGTTATCAGAAAGGTTATTAATACAACATAGAGATATGTAACTTTAATTTTACAGATGAAGAGTGTGAGTAACAACAAACATTAAAGTTGTTTATTAAATGCAGTAATTCTAGAAAAATGTAACGATTAGAATAAGCGTTAACAGGTTAACTTAAATCAACTTGTCATGAATTATCATGGTACGAAACTATCAATTGACTGTGTCAATGGAGGTCATATCAAATTGTGAATTATTGTACAAGGGATTACATTTTTAACTAATTGTCCTCCCACTTCATGATAGGATCCTGATGGAATTATATACACATTTTACGTAATTTGGATCAGTTTATTCAACCCGACAACTATATCATTGGATTAACAAAACAAGTGTCTATCTACTAGCTTATACAGAGATTACTAGAAAATGAGGCAAATTGTGACAGATATTGATTATTACCCTTTTCTATGTCAAAATGTAACCAAAACCAACGAAACGTGGTGGGATTATTTTTCAGAAAAATCTTGTAACCACTACTTATTTGGACATAAGAACTAATAAAGTGAATTGATATAGAAAGGTCAACATATATGGAAAACTAAGACACTATTTAATCACCTTGGTAACAAAACCATTTTCTTGAATCGTGTAATGATTTAGTTTGGAAAATATAATGTTTAGGGATATATGTATATCAGTCATGGCATTTCATATGTGCATTGACACGGTGAGTGGGAACTGTAGTATTAGAATGACATAATTTCTGATATTCTGACTTTTGTGAGTAAATCGGTTAAAGCTACTACGAAACATTTGGGGAGCTTGATTCCAACGTCATTTTTAATGAAAAAACTCTTAAACAACACTCAGTCGTAGTCTATTATTCTGGTTCAAAGGCTTAAAATCCGAGTTAACTAATAGAATTATTGAAGGAGATGATCATTAATAAGGTGGATTAATGAATTTAACATCTTCTTATACTTATACAGTTGGTAAGTTGTTGAGCACAGTGAAGAGTAATATGTTAATTGACACATTACTGAAAAGAATGTCACAATGTACAAAAAGATGTTTGCTTTGAAGTTCTCAAAAAATGTTCAAATATGTCTATACTTTAAATAGTAACGTTAAAGTAAAATTTCATTGGGAGTCATTCAGAAGCTTTTAAATGCACAAGAGTTATGTCAATGGAATTGACCGATAATGGCTATGTGGTAATATCCTACATGTAAACTAACATGAACGGTTAAGGTATTCATGTTTGTAGGCTTTATTTCTCTGTATTCATGATGTAAAATATTTTATAACTTATTACAACATGACGAGTCCACTTATCAATAAACTATTCCAGTTAATCAATAGTCAAGAATTACAACTACTGAGATATCAGTCTTCAATACAAAAATAATGTTGTGGATATGTCGTACTTGTTTTGATTTATTCTTTAATCGTTTGCAAGTGAAAAATCTATGCGAGTCTTGTTCATTGTTGCCATAGTTTCTATTCATAACTCTGAATAAGCAGAATTTTCCAATAATTTATTAGAAAGATTTATTTTCCTATAATACCAGTATATCTTGAACTTGAATCTTCCCTATTATTGGAAGATATTTTAGTAATATGAAATGGTCTACTGATCGTATTGTAAGTAGACAAAACTGAAATGTGGATTTATATTGCTTAGAAAACCGTTTTGTTAGGAAAACCATTGTTAACTCAGCTTTATGCGTCCAATATTTTCCCGTAAAAATAAAGTAATTTTATCTGCTTTCCGTATTCACGCTATATTACCTCATTCCTTTTTGGCTGTTCAGACACTAAGCTACAATTTGAACAGACGTATATTGAAGTTGATATTTATACGAATTTTATAAAATTATTTAATTTTCTGTGAACGTTAGACCGAATAACAGCTGAGATAAATAGGTTGACAGAGCACACAAAAGATAAGAATTAACACAAGTTTATTTGAAATTATTGGCAAATGACGTCAATTAAATCTGACATATGATGAATAAGTGATTGCCAATATAAGAAATATACTTTAGTATTCCTTCGTTTAACAAAATAGGCATTTCAGCTATTCAAAAAATGATTTGACCTATCAATAACTCAAGTATATCTTCCAATTATAGGGAAGATTCAAGTTCAAGATATACTGGTATTATAGGAAAATAAATCTTTCTAATAAATTATTGGAAAATTCTGCTTATTCAGAGTTATGAATAGAAACTATGGCAACAATGAACAAGACTCGCATAGATTTTTCACTTGCAAACGATTAAAGAATAAATCAAAACAAGTACGACATATCCACAACATTATTTTTGTATTGAAGACTGATACTCAGTAGTTGTAATTCTTGACTATTGATTAACTGGAATAGTTTATTGATAAGTGGACTCGTCATGTTGTAATAAGTTATAAAATATTTTACATCATGAATACAGAGAAATAAAGCCTACAAACATGAATACCTTAACCGTTCATGTTAGTTTACATGTAGGATATTACCACATAGCCATTATCGGTCAATTCCATTGACATAACTCTTGTGCATTTAAAAGCTTCTGAATGACTCCCAATGAAATTTTACTTTAACGTTACTATTTAAAGTATAGACATATTTGAACATTTTTGAGAACTTCAAAGCAAACATCTTTTTGTACATTGTGACATTCTTTTCAGTAATGTGTCAATTAACATATTACTCTTCACTGTGCTCAACAACTTACCAACTGTATAAGTATAAGAAGATGTTAAATTCATTAATCCACCTTATTAATGATCATCTCCTTCAATAATTCTATTAGTTAACTCGGATTTTAAGCCTTTGAACCAGAATAATAGACTACGACTGAGTGTTGTTTAAGAGTTTTTCATTAAAAATGACGTTGGAATCAAGCTCCCCAAATGTTTCGTAGTAGCTTTAACCGATTTACTCACAAAAGTCAGAATATCAGAAATTATGTCATTCTAATACTACAGTTCCCACTCACCGTGTCAATGCACATATGAAATGCCATGACTGATATACATATATCCCTAAACATTATATTTTCCAAACTAAATCATTACACGATTCAAGAAAATGGTTTTGTTACCAAGGTGATTAAATAGTGTCTTAGTTTTCCATATATGTTGACCTTTCTATATCAATTCACTTTATTAGTTCTTATGTCCAAATAAGTAGTGGTTACAAGATTTTTCTGAAAAATAATCCCACCACGTTTCGTTGGTTTTGGTTACATTTTGACATAGAAAAGGGTAATAATCAATATCTGTCACAATTTGCCTCATTTTCTAGTAATCTCTGTATAAGCTAGTAGATAGACACTTGTTTTGTTAATCCAATGATATAGTTGTCGGGTTGAATAAACTGATCCAAATTACGTAAAATGTGTATATAATTCCATCAGGATCCTATCATGAAGTGGGAGGACAATTAGTTAAAAATGTAATCCCTTGTACAATAATTCACAATTTGATATGACCTCCATTGACACAGTCAATTGATAGTTTCGTACCATGATAATTCATGACAAGTTGATTTAAGTTAACCTGTTAACGCTTATTCTAATCGTTACATTTTTCTAGAATTACTGCATTTAATAAACAACTTTAATGTTTGTTGTTACTCACACTCTTCATCTGTAAAATTAAAGTTACATATCTCTATGTTGTATTAATAACCTTTCTGATAACAGTGACACAATTTTTCTTTAATTCCATCTATATCTGACTGATTTGTATAGTTCTACACTATGTTGTGTTTGTCTTATTTGTGTTCTGCAATATTTTCCCATAATCATATCACAAAACTATTAGTGGTTCAATAAACTTAACGGTATTTGTCATAAATTTATTAATTTTCACTCTCCTCAAATTGTTTACTTGTTTTACATATCTAAACCATCAACTTACAGCAAGATATGCAATGCTCAACAGCTGTTCAAGAAAAGTAACTCCAGATTATAGCATTACTAAATAATGGCTAAACTATGTATATTCATGTTCATCTGGAGATGTGTAAACAGAGTATTTTGTGCATCGCATAGAAGTTTTGTATTCGCTGATCAGTCTGATCAAACATACATTTTATCATCAAAACCTAGATAAAACATGTCCCTTTATAGAAAAACACTAGTTTGATCTTAAACATAAATAAAATTAGATAATCGAATTAAGAGATATTAGTTTTTACGAGAAATATTTATTTATTTTCATATGAATCAGTAAACTGAATTATTTTCCTTGAGTTATTTACAGAAGTGTGTACGTTTTGTACTTTTGGCCACCATGTTTGCTTACATCGAATTATATGCTGAGGATTTTGTATTCTCCTATATATTGAGTGACTAATGTCGTTTGACTCGTCTATTTTGGCTGCACTGGGTTCAGACGTTTTGACGCCATTTGAATATGCTTCGTACGGGGTAGAATCTAAAGGCTGTTCATTGTGTGTTAGATTTTCTGTTCTGTTTTGGAATTCCCGTTGCCAGCTAACAAATATGGGCAAAGAATTTGCACCTATGTTAAAGGAAAATAATTAACAACTAGAGAGCTGCTACGATATTAAACTGAACCTGTTAAACTTAATAATAATAGTAATAATATAGTTTCGATAAAGAGACTAATTGTTTTAAATAATATAGTTGTTATATTTGGTCAAAAATTAGTGACCAATGTTATTTTTGATTACCATTGCTGACGGAATTGTATCAATGATGTTGTATTATGTTTATTTGAGTATGACTCTACATCATGATGCACAAAGTTTGACGCTAAGTGGTTGAAAACAGTTAGCATGAAGCCTTGAACCTGTTTCATGTTTCCTCATTGTAATATCAAGCTGCACAACCTGATGACCATGTGGAAATCCAATCCACAGAATTCGACCTCTGCCAAGCATCAGACAAAATGATAATGGTTATTGCTCAGTGACAGATAAATGAAAACAACTCGGTTGATTGGTGACTGAGTGGCGATCAATGTTGGATTTATCTATTCCTTTAGTGCTGAAATAATTCTGTCGATCGAATTGAAATGTGACCACTGATCTAAGTGACTTAACACCACGTGTATTATTCTGAGATTCTAGTTGATTGGAGGTAGTCGGTAGGAACACTGGAATTATGTTATCACATTTGTCCCAAAAATGTTCATTTAAACCAACCTCATGTTTAATTTCGATTAGTGTAGTTGATAGACTGACGTCTAATTTCTAGGTTGTGTGCAACAGATATACATGTAACAAACCAAAGACAGTCACAAACTAACTACCAGCATATTATCTTTAACACAAAGCTGGTTAAGTGGATGATAAGAAGTCCGACAAATTCAATGCAGGCAAGTTACAGTTAGATCGTTCGCAATTACAATATTTGAAATGTTTATTGGATTAACCAATAAAAGATTTATCAGCATTCACCCACTTTATAATGTTGCTTCACAATGCAGACAGGTCTCATAGACCACATGTGATCTTAAGACAGCATAGTGACAGGTGGGAGTGTGGGTGAACTATAATTGATAAGTGAATTATTCAACAACCTAGGAAGCGGAGAATGTGTTCCTGCCAAAATGATAGTCTATAAATATGCATGAGCTTCAAGCATTATTATTCGGTTTTCCATAATAAAGATTCTGATACAGTTTTAGTCTCCTTCGTCTACAGAGCCGATTGCTCAAACAATAGCATGTATTAGTGACTAAGTCGAACCACAAAATACAACAAAGTATTCACTAGGAATTCGTCTTTCCTAGTGATTAGACTGTGTTTAAACTCAAAGATATTCAGTTTTCTAACTACTCATGCCCAGGATGAAAATGATGGCAATTATGATAGGCTAAAATTGTTCGAGAGTTGTTATAACCCACGTGTATCAATAAATTGGCAATCATTCTTATCTAATCACACAAGCTAAGTACTATGTCCATCTACAATTGTTCACAAAGAATATTTTACGAATCGGAATACTGAAACAAGGCAAATATTTTGTCTAATCACACCCTCTAGTTCTCTCCAAACGATATCATAACATATACTGAAGTTGCTATGACCGGTCATTTGAATTCATGTTAACACCATTGTTATCGGATTTGTTCTTTTCACAATGTTGGAGTTCTCCCCACACTACTCACATATTATTGTCACTACTATTGTTATTGTGTGCGAAGTGTAGTTACTTTGTCTTATTTCAGCTTTATCTTATCAAACCCTAACGACGTTGTGATGACCAATATAAATGTGATAATTTGCTTTATTTACACATGTGTTCGATTGTGAATCATGTTTGTAAAACAATAAATACACGACTGACATCATTTCATTTTGAAAAAGAATAGTAATCTTTTGATGCTGCTGCACATGTCGGTGTTGACTTTAGGTTTCTCAAGAATTTATTCGAACTTGTTAAGAAGTTTTCATCAATGTGTCAGACAATAGACTCTACTGAAATACACATGATGAAACAATGTGACACTAGTTAACAAAGTGTTTTTGTTGTAAATGTTTTCTGCACCAGCCGTTCTGCTAAATATCCAAATACATGAATTCCCTAAAATCATAAACTATTAGTGAATATTTACACAATCGATTTGAGTTCCGAAACACATGTTTGTCTAAGAGATTCAATTTCTGACTGCCTCTTATTCCCTATCTTGTGAACAAATTACTTGTAACAAAGTTAAATGTTTGGAACTGTGTTATACATATTTGCATATTGTGAACGACAAATTCTAATGGATTCTTTTGTAATTAAGCTTATGAACTGTCTCGTAGTTGAATGAAGAGACTTCAGTGAATCTTGATGACATGTATTGATCTTTAGCCACTGTTATATGATAACCTGAATTCAGAGTATCCTTTTAGAATGCATCTATAAATGGACTATTTTAATGCAACTGTGAACGAGACGTCTCTACTGATAGCTGTCTTATCAAGGACAGATGACTATCAGAAGCGTGTCAGAGGCATACGAAAAAATGACAAATGTAATAAATCAATAGAGAAGTGTCGGTCGTAAGTGTTGTTCAAGCATCTCCATTAATGTTATTTACTGAAATGTACGTGAATCCAGTCAGTCAGCTACAACATTGGACCAGGCTCATATATGCATCAGTCCAAGTTACCACACCTCATTAGCACGACAAGATGCTGGCCACATTTCTAAGACATCCGTGATCAAATACTAGCAACTTACGAGTGTCCTCTACCCTGAATGGCCACATTTCACATCCGCAAATTAGAACAGACTAAACTGCCACGCAGTATACTCGTCCCTTAATTGATAGACGGATATCTCATCTTCTCCATAGGTTGTGTGGGTTGTCAAAAGCCAAACGAGCTTTTTCAATTCGTGCAGAGATTTCCTCAGACATCAACCCATCAGGTCTGATCAGACTTCTAAGATAAGTGAAGTTGTCGATGCGTACGGCTACTTCACCCCTATCCTTAGTTCGGACGTTGACGCAGACCAGTCCTGAAGCAACAACTTGCATTTAGAGAGGAAGAAATGCATTCCAAACATGCTGTCACTGTTGCTCAGTGCTACCAAATGACTCTTCATTTTATCAGCGTTTTCACGAAACAGGACTATGTCATCTGCGTATTTTAAGTCGATAAGTGGACCTCCTGGTAGGAGATGGATTCCTGGAAATTCGGACGACGAGAACGTTATTTCGAACAGTAGGTCTATAGTGAAATTGAACAGAAACTGAGATAGTGGACTGCCATACTGGACACCATTGTGATCGCAAATTCAGATCTCAGTTTTCCGTAAGCTCTGACTCGACTAGTAGTGTTGCAGTAAAGACGCTTCATAAAATTTATGTACTTCTGTGGTACACTTTTGTATGACAGACACTGCCACATTGCTTCCCGGTCTACTGAGTGATATGCTGCTTTTAAGTCTAGAAAAACTATCATTGTTAGACGCTGATAAGCACACCTGTGGTCTAAATTCTAATGAATGGTGAATGTGTGGTCAATACAACCACGACCAGGTCTGAAGTCAGCCTGATTTTCCTGTTTCCAGTTCACTAGTCTTTGCTAGGGGTCTGATAATTATTGAGGCAATATTTCAGATGCTTTGTTTTATTACTAACGCTCTTCTTTTGACACCTATTTAATAATATTTCAAAATATCATCAAATATTCTATCTCACCTGTCTTGATTACTGTACCACCCATTAACTGCTTGTGGTACTTGTTCACACGCTCTTCATTCGAATGTCTGATCGAACATAAACAACGAACATGATATGTACTAGGTATTGACTGCTTACAGTCCAGTTTCCGTGGGTTCATCTGATCAGCAGCACTATCCCATGTTCCAGGACAATGTTCAGTTTTCAGTTCGTCCAAAATCTCCTCAAGTATGTGAATGTAGTTTATTGCAGCCCTTAACACATCAACTTTTGAAATGGTCTCCTTGTGAAAATATGAGCTTGTTGGATTTACAGACTGCATTATGAATTGGCTATCGACTTGTTTGTTGCTTAACTCTACATTAAAATTTCGGTATCTATGTATAAAGGAAGTGCATATTTTTGAATTCATACTACTCAATAATGTATTTGGACGTAACAATTCCTTGGGTAAATGAGATTGCAATCCATTGAATGCATGATTGATCAGACGCATACGTTTACGTTCCCTCAAATTGGCAGCTACACGTTTATGTGGATTAGGTGATGATGCGCATAATGATGACATTGATGTTGTAGAGGACGTTAGTTGATGTGCTGCCTTCTGAACTGTGTTCTTCATTGTTGCCTGTATTTTTTTTCGCGGATTGTTTAAAGTCTGCTGATGAATATGTTCTACTGTGTAAAATATAGACGAATTTTGATGTGTGCACTTGATGAATTTAGGGAATTGGTAATCACTGTTTTTTGTGGTTCCACTGTTCATTGTATCTAAATTTTGTTGAAGTTTATATTGATTGTTGTTGTTTTTAATAAATGAAGCTAATGCTCAACTTTAGGTCTCGTTATTTATACGGGTTAATGAATCTTGAAGAGTTCATACATCCTTTTTTTAATATTTTATTTCTCCCATTATTTAAGAAATTTGGGGAGAGAGAAGATCATTGAGCATTAATTTACTGTTTCTCTTATTTATGGATTGCTTGATTTTGATTGGTCTCTTCTTTTTCATGTGCGGTGTAATATTTGTCTCTCCTTCTAACCTTTATATGATACAACTTGCCTTTTCATTATGTTAGTAATTATTCCTGAATAGAATGAAATTCGGAAATCATGTTGTCTATTGAAGACAACATATATAAATAGCAAAATAACAAGTAAATCAAAACGAACCAATACTTTCACTAAGTAGTCTTACCAAGTTTTTGAAAAGTTCTATGTTATCAAAATTGTGTGAAATTAGTTTTTAAAACCATTAGAAGTAATTTAACTGTATACATTAAATTCAGATGACATATGTTCAGTAATTTAGTCATTCATTGCTATCACTGCAGCTTTCTCTTACAATGTAATCAGGAATTTTTGTTTAAAAATGAATCTTTTACAGTAACTTTTAAGGATATTAAAGTTGAATGAATTCGACAATTTATCAAACAGAAAAATTTTCTTCATTACTGTACTACTGAAAATGGATAACTGAAAGGGCAGGATATTCAGAGAATAACTAAATGTATAACGTATAAAATTAAGTACTTTATTGGGTATTTTTAGATAAGATGATAATCCGAGAAACAACAGATAAAGTAACTTTAAATAATAAGGCAATTATCAAGAATGAAACGAGTTTTGAATAATCAGGTCTAATCGCCATGAAGTTCGAATTATTACCATTTATAAGCAAAGGTGGATAGTGGCTAGCAGTGGAATCCAGGACGCGCGTTTCGTCCTGTTTGGGACTCGTCAGCTGGATATACCTGCACCTCAGAGTTGATGTTCACTCGGGTCCAGGGTTTCCTGTTGACTACCTCCAACCACCATCTAATCTCAATACATAGTGCCCGCAGTGTCGAGTCACCTAGACTGGTGGCCACATTGCAACATGATCGATAGCATTCGATCTGCACTAATAAGGACTAGACAAGCATGAGATTGATCACCACCCAGTGATCAATCAATTGTGATTACTATCCATCTTTGCTTATAATGCTTGTAAATTAAGGCAATATCGAGGCATACGCACAGTATGCACATATGCCAATAAGAGACTGATCAATTTCAGTCCTAAAACATCAATGGGAAGATTCAAGTAAAACAATGTCAAGTGAATTATTACCATTTATTCTCTATATGTAACAATAAGTTTAGTCTACAAGTTGTTCATGAATAAACTGTTCACATAAATTGTGTTCATACTCCTTTTAAAGCAAATTGAATCTACTAGTGTTTTCAGTAACCTTGATTTGACGAAAAGTCTTATGATAAAGGACTTTCACTTTGTTTCCTCATTTCAACATTTTTCCCAGTCGAGTGTACAGTACAGCTTATGTACTTTTTTCAAAGAACTTATTGAAGTATCGGATAAATATTAATATGACATAGCTTGTCAGATTTTCTTCAATATAAGAATAATTGGATATTCAATAAACAAATATTTACAAAAAGATGGAGTGTCAATATCATAGGTCAACTAAACATAACTGATGATCGTCAAACTGATATTCTCTCTATTGAAAGATAATATATTAAGTTGGGATAGATCGGATTAAAAAAAGCCGAAGAATATAATGAGATTATTTTGTAATGTACTAAAATTGACAGTAAAATCTTTATTGTCTCTTCTTTACTACAGTGGCTTGATTCCCATAGTTTGATACCGAGTATTTCACCAGAACTCAGTAAATATTTACTGTCTAGTTAAAGACTTTTTCCTAAACGCGACTTTTGCTTCACCTATAATCAATGCAGGTCATTAAAAAGAATTTATGTTTTACTTATATAAATCAGTTTTACGTTGATCATCCTATATAAGTAAACCTGCTTAAACATGATACAATAGTGTGACCAACTGAATACATCTGTTTTCAAAAATTTCACTCTCATAACCATACGATAACAAATATGTTCAATTTTTACAGTGATAACGTGTAGTGAATGCGTTAATAATAGTTTATCAAACACTATCTTCGAATATTATCTCCTGTAAGTACTGTAATCCTTAAACAATTAAATTTGATCGTATGAACCGATATTTACAACTTCAGTTGAATGTGGTATCACTTCATAGATTAATTTACTTGTGACAGAAAACATCAGTTATAATAAACTCAGTGTTGTTTTCCAGGTTAGTTTCCTATGAGCACGAAGAATGACAGAGTTTAGAAACCATCTCTAAGGTCAAAAATACAATACATCTTCCAGAGATTTTGAAAGTTAAACTATTTTTAAATATACGAAGCGATTATTTTAGCAAGTATACAAAGAATCAAATGAGTCACCCACGATATACTAAATGATTTTAAAACTATATTTGGATGACCCTTGGAAGTATTGAAAATGGTTTAAAGTCGGGTAGAATTTCTCATACTCCTGGTTTAAATATACTGCAATGTCAGGTTGAAATTTTGTCATTATCACCTCTATATCAATCGATAAATTACAAGATAAACGAAAGGACTCTTAAAATATAAATTCTGTTAATCTCAAAAATTGTTGTTATGGTAACAATTCACTAACATAGTAATCAACCAAGCACTACTTTTAAAATTTTAAGTGATGTCATAAAGACATCAACAGACTTAGAAAATATAGTAAACTTGTTAGACCTGTTTTTTCGTCAAATACATGTAAGGTATTTTTAAAGACGTTTATTTCAAGTTTACACAATGTCGCTTTAAGTTGATTGATGAAAAATTAAAAAAAAGCACTTGATTCACGATCTTTGATTTGGTAGTTTAGCGATCACAGGTTTTTTATCTCATGTGATATTTTAATTCTTCATTACCGAAGTGTATCACACTTACACTAAACAACGGTTCACTGCTCAATGATTTGCAACCTTCATCTAACGATCCAAATTAATTTCAAGTGTTAATATACTTGGAAGCTGATTAACAAACAATTCATTGGAAAAAAACCTTTCACTTGACGATTTATTTTACTGCTTTCCAAACAGACTAAATAATTCTGGTTCTTTATGTACATTTATCCTAGTTCGCTACTAATAATTAACCCTTTAAAAGTCTTTATGTGGTTATAGTCAAGATAGAAATTATAGAAAGAATTCATTGTTAGATTAACCACATTTAACGTTTTCTTCAGTTCAAAATCTCGAAACGAATCTATAGACTACAATAAATTTCTATTCGGATGATTTTACAATTAGATGTTTGATAGGAAGTTTTTAATATCAGAAATTTGGTTTGCTCAATCCAATATAAATATTATAGCTTATTTCTAGATTACTCGTCTTGTGTATATCTAAACATGAGCATATATGGCAATAAGTGACGGATCAATTACAGTTCTCGATAAGGAATGGGAGTTGCAACCACATAAAATCTATTAGCAATTGAAAGAGATAGTTGAATGAAGGTACGTTCAAAATAACGTTCTATAATATCTTACTCTTCTGGCCATTACATAAAGACTTCATTGGAACTGTTGTTGTTATTTCAATGGTTAAGATCTCCACAAAAACCCATCTGATGTTGTTGTTATGTTGATTAGTCAGCCTTACAACTATATATTACTGATAGTCACAAGTTTGTAAGAACATTTTCCAACAGTGTGGATACAAATAAAGTAAACAATTATTCTTCAAATAATATGATGTACGATAACGTCTTTCTTTGTAGTAATTAAACACACATCTACACACAAACACACACACACACACACTATCTTCTTGAGTAAACAATAGTAATAATAATAAACATTTTTATTCTGTCTTTCAGTCAGATGACTAATATCACATTAATATCAATAACTCTCCAGTATCTATGTGAATGACCTCAAATCCTAATCTCTCCACTTCTCTTCCAGTTTCAATCAGACATGGATATGACTAAAGCATAGATAAGGCCTTAAGTATATACACTTATTATCATTGTTCAGATTAATTTCTTCTTTAAACGAGTAAATAGATAGAATTTTAGATTAATGACTTGTAATCTGTTAGTTGTTACACACGAATTGGATTGCTGTCTACTTTGATAATTTGTTAGAAAATAATGTAGGACTAAGATGAGAATCAATATGAATAGTGAAGTTATATTCACGTGTTTTACTATCGTTTATCTTGGAACGTCATTTTGTTTGATATTTACACGTGTCTTCGATTAACTTCATGGTATGATAAATGTTAAATTATGTACAATAACAGAAATCGTTTGCATAAAAGACATTGAATGATTAAAACGAAAAAGCTGATTGTTTATGAATGTTTCTCGTCATTGACTTTGTTGCTAAACAAAATAAATAATTACTATGAAACATTTCCTAAATGAAGATAGTCATATATAATGAATGATATTAGTTATGTTATAATGTTGACAGATTTGTATTTCAACTTTAAATAGGTTTAAAGATAATAATTACTGCAAGTGTCTATCATCAAAGATAAGAACAAAAAAGACTACTGAGTCTAAATACAGTATTCACTTATATTTTAATGGTCAAAACTAGCGGTAACAATTAACAACAAACAAGTGTAAATTGAAGACAGTCTAACAATTAAAACTAGAAATTTAAACGATATTTTCAGTACATCACAGATGAATTCAGCTTAAAAATAATGAATGACTTAAACCATTTAGTTCGACAATAACTGATACTCGAAACACCATGCTGTGTTGAATGAACTCCTTACTTAGTTTACTTTGTTATTCGTTGTTTTAATGATACTGACTGAAAAAAACACACAACATAAATGCCAGCTATAATCACAGGTCAAATATTTTAGTTTTATTAATGATTCAACTGCCGATCGTCTAAGTGGTATATCAACACCAATTCGAATAGTTTTACAAGATAAACAGATACTTATCAAGTACAATTGTAGAGTACGTTATGCTAAGAATTATTTCAATCACTATAATATTAATTTTTAATAGTTGAACTCATGAGTCAATTAAAGCTAAATCACCATGGAAAACCTGGAAGCACTAGACGGCCGTTTCATCCTAGTATGGGAC
Source organism: Schistosoma haematobium (assembly GCF_000699445.3). Taxonomy (NCBI): domain Eukaryota; kingdom Metazoa; phylum Platyhelminthes; class Trematoda; order Strigeidida; family Schistosomatidae; genus Schistosoma; species Schistosoma haematobium. Next base: position 23,792,292 of record NC_067195.1, on the reverse strand, counting down.
CCCTTAGCAGTGAGCATCCACGACTTATGAATTCAACTGTTAAAATTACTATAGTATCCATAAAATCCCCTTTCTGATTATAATATTAACTTGTTTCAGTAAATGAAATTCTAATATATGTTAAACTGAAATTATTCTGGATGATTTATCCTTATAAACCTAATGACAATATTTGTTTTGAAATGTGCTCTTTTACAGCTATAAAATAATACCAAATTTCTCTGAAAGTTGACATTCTAGACATTGTTTATCTTTATCATGATTAAAAACGTTTTATCGTATTATTTCGTTGATATTTTACCGTATTGCTTTTTATCCTACTTTCAAGGATATTGGAAATACATTTATACTTATTTGTAGTTACCTTATTTAGTGGTCTTCAGCTTCTTAAGCGAATCTACTACACAATATGTGACTACTGAAACGGCTGGATTTCAAGGAAATGATATAAAATTATCTACGTTTAATGTTCGGAGAAGTTTTAAGTTAGGAGTATCTCAATTTTTTGGCAAACAGCATGAAAACTGCTTGTTTAGAATCCTACATTTACCTCTAACTAACCGTCTTGCAAACATTTATAGAATTAACGTTAACGGATAGAATAGTCATCTTTGAAAGATTTATAAAGTGGAAAAGAGATGTCGCATAATAAACAGTTCAAATTAAATGAATATTGTACGAATAGACAAATGAACAAGGTATTTTTCAGCCTAACGGTAAAATTCATTCAAGTGGTATATTTATGGTGTTTTCATGGATTAGTGCACTAATATTTCCAAAACCTAACTGTCCCAATTCATAATGAGTCGTGTAATCATGTTATAATTATCTCTCATAACATGGTTACTTCGTCAAAATTTGCTTCCCCGGTCGGGATACCTATCATGTTACCAACTATTCAATGTAGTATAGGGTCTGTACTAACAAGTCTGTCAACCCACTGCTTTTGAATTTCATGTCATTTCATTTACTAAAACACATGATTGTTTAATAATCATAGGTACTAATGTTCAAAAATTACTATTGTTTACCAAACGATTGTTTAGAAAAAGTTTCACACTTTAATTTGGCCATGGAATGAGTCAATTTTAAGTGAATTTAGTGGTATTATTGACAAGAAGCACATGCATGTAGTTTTAAAATCAGTACAAAATGAGGGTTTAAATAGTTTGAAAAAGATTTTTACTAATATAAAACACCAACTAGAGAACTATTTAAAACCCAACAGTACAGACTTTTAGTGCTTTTTTGTAGTGTGATATTCCTGGATAAGCTATTTTAGGAAAATAACAAAAAAATTGCCAAGTAATTTATATTGTATAAATGTTCGTTAACATAATCTGATCAAGTTATGTTATTAGTCTATTTTATTCCTCTCAAATCACTCATAATACCAAATCCTAGTAAAACCTTGACGTGTATTGGTTATCTAAGTGTCTAAAGGGTGAATTAGTTTACTTAAGTCATCAATTTCAAAACATTGTGTACGAGGCGAATGATATATCCTGAGGATTTTTAAGTATCTTAGACCGTCTGGAATAAAAACAGTTATTATGTTTATACTACTTATTGTTACTTAACAGTAAATATTATATTCGCAAAAATTGTTGAATAATGGCAATTTTAGTCCCTAAGATTTATCTATTGTGATAAGAATTATCTGCGAGATTTACATGCGACTCCAAACTGATACACACCCTGGACACTACAAGTGTGTATCAGCTAAAAAATCATTTGACAACTGTTTTGTCTTAGTTTGCGACTACTCAACATCTTATTAGTTGGTTCCAATTTATTATAAAAACTGTATTTGAATTAAATTATTATGAATAAGGTATTCAACTAGGAGTTTATATGTCAAGTATGAGTTTTGTTTTGGTGAATGAATAAACTTCAAGTAACTCTGTTTAAGTAACATGAAAAGAAGAGGTAAATACTTTTGTTATATAATTAAGAGTTTTATTAATAGCAGTCAGTCATTATAAACACTTCAAACCAAGCTAACTAAAATTTATCTGAATAAATATCTATGCTCCGATGTTTTAATCATTTCGAAACAAGAAACAAGTTATATATAAAAGTGTTTTTCAATAATTAGATATAATAATCTGAATTTCCGTAAAACATACCAAATCATAGTTTTCCTCTTTACTAAATTAAACTATAGTAAAGAATATACAAGTTATTATATCCATTAGAATACTACTTTTCAAGTTACATGAATAAATAAAACATCCCAGAATATTTTCATTCCTAGAAATAACGTAATCTAGTTCATAACCAGTTATTGAGAAAAAAACTTCCACAGTTTATAGAAATATTGAAATTATCTTCATGTGTAACAATGAAGGAGTTTTATATTCAATCTTAGAAACCGGTTTATGGATATATCTAAAAATATACAACTATGTATTTAAACAAAAAATAATAATAAAATAACCTCTCTAATAAGATTTCTGAAAAGTGATTGACATGTAATCCAGTTAAACTGTTTTTCATCTAATCTTACTTTATATTGAATGTTTGATAGTAAGATTATAGACTAAAGTATAAATTTATTTCATTTATAAGTGGGTTAGAAAATGCTGAATTAAATAATTATGTATGAATGTATTTTGAACATGTATACTATGTAATATGAAGCATTATTTGTAATTATTAATATTGTGCCTGCTAGTCAAATTAAATTGATACAAGCAAAGAACAACTGTCATTGTTTTCTTTTTTTGTTATTGTTGTTTTTGATCTAACTAACTAAAAATATACCAGTTCAATAGAATAATCTAGAAAGAGAAGAGAAATAAACACCATGGAAATGTGTCAATAATATCTGTTGAATATTATGTTTGAAAAGCCATCAAAATATCATCAATTCGTTTGAATTTTATTTCATCTTGTTCATAAATATATAACACTTTTCAAATATAATAAATTGTCATCAATTGTTGATTATGTTCAGTATTAAGTATATTAGTAAATGTAATAACAGTTTTAAGTGACAAATAATATTGAGAAAAGAAGAACTCTTCTTTGACCATTTACATTTTATCTAACAGTTATGTCCATGTTTTCAAATAAAGAGTTCAACCTAGTCTGTTGTGAGATAGTAACTCACTGAAGACAATGGTGGATCTGTCGCTCAATTTCGTGGATTAGTTGAAGTTAGACATTAACACCGTTGGATGCTGGCTCAGTGGTCTAGTGATTAAGTGCTCGTGAGCGGAACCAGTGGGTCCCGGGCTCGAATCTCGCAGGGGGCGAGGTCGTGGATGAGCACTGCCGAGGAGTCCCACAATAGGACGAATCGGCCGTCCAGTACTTCTGAGTTTCCCATGGTGGTCTAACTTCAACTGACTCATGATCTTAACCATTGAAATCTATTTGAGTTAAATTTCATTCAAAACTGACTTGTTCGTTTCACTTAAGTAAATGTTTAATGACTAATCGACTTGCATTATCGTATATTTTTACTGAATATTCTTAATACAATTAAGAAAATATGGAGTAGTTTACTGAGAATGCCATAGGTTTTATTTCTCACTTGTTAGATCAATTCTAATTAAGAGAATTTAATACAGGAATATATTTTCCATTAATTTTGTTTTGTTTTAGTGGTTAAACCCATCATAGGCTTGATAATAATTTCACCAGTTTGTTCAATACTTACAGCATGATAAAATCTTCAACTTTCGGTTTATTTTACAACTTCAGATAAATGTTCTCTTTATTTCAAGAAGAGATGAATGATCGCTAGCAGTGGAATCCAAGACGAACGTTTTGTCCTAATTGAGACTCGTCAGCTGAATGTTCCTGCGTCCCAGAGTTGATGTTCATTTCGAGACTAGAACACAGTGCCGTTCACTTCAACCTCCATCACGTTATCCATTTAACTACTGAGTCCTGATTTAAGGTAATGTCGAGGTGATCCGCACAGGATGCACATATGCCAATAAGAGGCTGATCAATTTCCGTTCTAAACATCACTGGGAAGACAAACAACCAATACAAAATAAATTAATAATTCTCTTTATTTGTTTATCAGCCGTTGTGCAAATCGATTTTCAGTCTACTTGTTTAATAATAAAAACCGTTTTACTGATTTATTAGGAATTTGAAATTCCGTTTATCCGAAAGTAGAATAAAGAAATAGCTCTAGATATTTGAGTTCATGAAATATCATTTTATTTGTTTTTTTTCACCAAATTGTTGTATCTCTATACGGTTTCACGCTAGAATAGTCTCCAATTGGTTCACTTGATTTCATGCTTGAGACTATTTGTAACTTTCAGATAATCGTCTTTTGAAAATCCTTTACAAGGTACCCCTAAGGGAAATTTATCATGAAGCAAATAAAACAAAATCTCATCATCTACATTTCCAACTATATTCATTCCAAATAATATGAAAAGTAAATAATGTTATCAGTAATGACCATTGCACAAAAGACATAACTGAACTGCATTAATTATGTCCTCTTACTAAATCTTCGGACATCCATCTTGAAGTTGGTCACTCGCTAGTGACTCACTCCTTTATGAATATTTTATTATTTTATTAAAATGTTGTAACTGATGAAGTAACAAATTATGTAAACCCTTTAGATTAGTTTTGACATTCACTGACTATGTTTCTCTCTAATAGTTCAAATTTCTTGCAACAAATATGTTCTCTTCATAAATTATAAGAAATCAGCCAGGAAGTCTGCTAATTAATTTTTCATAACTTGATTTACTATTATCAACTGTTGACCAGGTTACAGGTATGATTTGGTAGTTTCATCATTGTTTTTGATTCAACATTAATTTAGATTCCATTCGGGTGAATATAATCTTACATTTTTACAAGTGTGATTTTCAATCATTCAGAAATCAAGTATTCTGATTATAGCATTAAAAGTAATCTGAGTAAATGCGAATCCAACGATTGGGTTAATGATGCTGGTACAATTTATGATTAGGTATTATTTGATATCGATTTTTCACACAAGAATTAATTTTTTATTTTCCAATAATATTCCACAGGCAGATCTCTATATGAAGATGGTTTGTATAAAGTACATCATGCATCCCTTTCTGAGATAAGTTCATAATAACATAGCTACAGAAAAATAAATTAAAAATCTATCATTATCAAAAATATTAAGATTGAAGCAAGAACTAAAGATAAATTGTGATGATGACTACGTAATATACCACGTGCTTCGTGAACAGATCTTTTTCAAATAACAAAGGATAACGTGAAAATAATATTTTTTTACCCCCAATTTATTTCCTTAAAGATAATTAATTTTATTAACTTATTTATTCTTGAGTAGTAAGAAGCATTCAGCAAAACAACTTCAACCAATATTGAATCAATATTGAACTATATTGAAAATAATCAATATGTTCTGACGAACTACATTCTACACGTTTGCAGTTATGGGTATATTCTTGGATTTTGATTAGCAGTAGAATTGAAGACTCGAATGTTGTCCTATATAGGACTCAGTAGATGGATATTCCTGCGTCCCAGTGCTTGTGTACACAATTGAACCTCAGTCAAGTTACTCACTATCCTGCTGATTCCAGATGGTAAATGACTTCTTAAATACTTAATATCATGATTAATGTTTATACTAGATGATAACTGTTTTTTACATTATTGAGCATGTTATTCAAACTATAATATGATACCTTGAAGTTTATTCTTTCTGATAGGAGTGATTACTGGAATACATATTGGACAGTCCTGCAAATTACTGGTTCATATATTATGCTCGTTTCTTTCATATATATATGGAGAGAAAGAGATTTCTTCATAAATTAGGCTTCCAATAAATCAGTGAAGAAGCATTTTAATTCAACCTCTATCAACCTTACAAGGTTACTGGAATTGAAAAAAAAAATTCTCACCGCACCGGTCAAATATGAACATGAATTTTATGACATTGTTAAATCTTCTTTTATACGAATACATGACATTTTGAAATAAATTCGTACTAAATTTCTCAATTTACTACACAACGTAAAACCCATTTGTCCATCAGTCCTGGGGACTTGTGAAGAATCAATTGTATTGTATAATAAATCCTTTAATTTAATTAACTTTATAAACGGTTATCACTTAAAATCCATATAATTAAGAGGATTTCTTGTTATCAATCAAAAATATTTCTTCAAAACATAAAACTTATTGAAAATAATAAAACTGAATGGATTTCTAGTTTATTCTATTATAACTAGGCGTAAATTTAATTTGTTTCCAAAAAAATGGTAATTTCATTTAAATTCATCACAACTAAATGCTTTATTATTGATTCGTCCATAAAATTCATTTATCAGTGAATGAAATATCTAAGATAATGTGCTTCTGATATGTAGGACAAAAGTCATTCTCAGCATTATTTGTTCACCTTGTTGATCTTGTATTAAAAGTTGGACAAGCTAACGCAGGTACAGAAATGTAACCTAAAGTACTTAAAGTCACTTCTGGATATTCAACATGTTAAAGGATTAATACGACCAAGCAACAGATTACTTTGTTTAAAATTACCTAGACAGTTGGCAACAAATACTGCTTTTCTGAATACTGTGATACTGGCTAGCTTTCAAGGAATATTACCTAGATCCTTAGATATTATAATAGATTTAACCAATTTCCTAACATTAATTTGGTTTCGACGGCAAATTTATCAAACATCGAAATATATGGGTTTTTGGAAAATTGTTGGTTACGGTGCTGGTGTAAAACAAGTCTTAAAACGTTTCAATGAGCTTACCTATTTAATTAAATCATAAGGGTCAGATGCCTATTAGACACTAAATTGGCTATACTTTATCGAAATAGACATCCAACAATTTCATCCAGATCTTAGATATGAGCACTAATGCCTATCAGGTGATCTAGAATACGGTTTTTATTTGGCAGATAAAGCTATCGTCGATTGTATTCAGGCTAAAATACGTTGAATTTCCAGTAGACTCAATGGAAAATCTCCGACCTCTGAGATTAAGCATACTTCAGATTCATAATAATCCGAGGTCTTATTTCATGTTACCTACTGTCTCAGCTACAATAGCTTATCATATTTAGAGTTAAATGATTGGAATGTGATATGTCATTTAGTTTGATTAGTAAGAATCGGGCATAATATTCAAGTTTTAATTAACTGGAGAGTTGGTGTCCTGCAAAACCGACATTTAATGTTGTTTTTTCTCCTGTTAATAACTTGTGTTTAAATATGTTATTTTGCCAGAAAAAACCCATCGTTTGATATCTATTTATTTGGGTGCTTATATTAATAATTCGTTTATGCGAACTCAATTACTTAGTAATATTTAGTCATTGACTGACATAAGATAGACTGTTGTTTCTGATTTATCTGATCAACTCAATTGTCAATGTAAATCAATAGATTTTATTTATCATTCTACTTTTTTTCTGATTTTACAACAATTAGGTAGATACTGCCAAACAACTAAGGAAAAAAGTTGATTAACCCAATCTTAATTAAATAAATTATTTATAACTAATCTACATAGTCCAAGTGGATATTAAAAGTATTTCATGATACTATATGAATGTGTTCTATGAATTAAACTAAATAAATACATTTTATGATATCGTCAAAATGTGTATCAACAATTTTGCTTGGTGAATATATCATATATATTTTACTTATTGTGTATATGAAAGCTTAAAAAGATACACTTTCAAAACCACTTACCATTTCTGTTTAATGTTATTATTTAATGTTTATTATTATTCTTATTATTCTCTATTATAAAATGGCTAAAACTTTTCTCTTCTTCTTCTTATTGTTATTGAAACTCTTTCTGAATCTACAGTTCATAGAATAATGGTTATTAATCTTAAGATTATAGTTAAAAGCTTTTAAATTTCCCACTTCTAATATACAAAAAATAAAATTTGGTTAAAATATTTATTAATACCATTAGTTTAATTATAATACAAATTCCAATTATTTCGGAGTAAATACTCATGTTCAATTTCAATCATTTTCAGTAGCTTCATTATTCCTATATTTGTCTAACTTTCTTTTTAAAAAAATGTTGATAATTAGTACATTCAAAAAGATCCATAATGGATATCGAAAGTTTAAAAGGCCTCACATCTATAATATTAAAAATGAAATACATTTTATTGTTTCCATCTTATACGCATAGACGTTTCAATGCAACAGTTCAGCCCTGTGATTCACCAAGATAATTAACAAAAACTGTGTAAACCTTGAGAAAGTAGGACAATGAGACTGTTATTATGGTATCTGTTGAACGAAAGTGAATAGATTAGGTTTTGATGTTTGAAGCTATAAGCGGTCAGGTGATGCTTCAATAGGAATGCATGATATATGTTTATTCAATCGACAGTTATCATATAGTACGAAAAGTACACCTTAAATCCCATCTCCTGTCATAAAAAGACTCTGTATTACTTTAAATTTTATAACTGAATTATTAGACATTTCTGTTACTCATATATGATACCCCTAATGATCTTTCATTTCTATGTTAAAGTAGATTTAGTTGGCAAGTTTTATTTTCTTTTGACCTCTTGTCAAATTATCTATGGTTCATAGATTTTTTCTGCTCGGAAATTCCATAAGATTTTTTCCACATTATATTTGTTACTTTTTTAAAGTGTCTGTATTTGTAAAGCACGTGAATTCGATGAGTGTTTTATGTTCATCGTCTAGCAACAAATAAGTATATGAATATAAATCTGAATACAAGCTTTTTTGGCATTAAAGCTTTGTAGGGATCTGAAAAGTCTTTATTCTATGTTCTTCCACATTGGTTTATGTAGTCCTATCCCTGTAATTCAGAAAAGCAAAACAAAATTATTTTGAAACATAAGTGATCAAAAGCAACTTCAAATAACTGAAAACTATGTATCTTATAGGAACATGAATGACATAGAATCTGCAATTTGAATTATGCTTGATTTAAAACCATCAAAAAGAAGCTATCGACCCAGGTTTATGCTAGTTTAAACAAATTAGTGGAATGTATTTACAAGCTTGTTGGAACTTATAATTCTGCCATAACTGAAGACTGACAACTTGTAGGACTGGAACGTTTAAATCAGCTGATAAGTTAGTAGCTACTAAGGTCCTATTTTCTATTCTTCAATGTTGTTTATGCTAAACAAAAGTACATCGTAAATGAGTATGGTAGTAATCAAGTTGAAAATATCTAAACACTTCAATATGCGATCAATTCGTGTAGTAAGAATGATAAAACTTCCCTTCGATTACACTAAAATTTAATTACTTATACAAGAAATCAACTTAACATTATTTAGTCTATGAATACATAAGTTCCGTCCATGTGATGTTAATGTTGCAGTTAGTTGATGTGAGACGATGAAGATAAAATGGACTTATAGCATTCTGCTTCCATGAGTGAACTTGTTCTTAAGAATAAAAGATAACCACTTCTCTCTTTATCCTTTGAGCTTTATCAACTATAAGCAATTATTTTTATTTCTCATAAATAAACTTTATGAACTTAGTTAAGTTTGAAGGCCAACCTGGTAGTTGAGTTTCATTATATTACATAGTGATCCTTTAGTATCAAATTATTATAGAATAAACATGATTCGAAATCGACCATGAAGTGAATACTTATATTTGGTATAGTATGAGGTTCTAGCTTGGTATAAATGTTTACGTACAAAATTTAAATAAAAGTCAATGGTTAAAATTAGGTGACCTGAATAGTCAAATATATCTATAATAAGGAATACCAATGACTGTTCATGATAACTATTCTACTTGGATAACTGACATAAATGAAAGAACTTGAAAGAAAAATGCCTAACTATGAAATCTCAGCTCAATCGATACATTCTTGTAAGTTAGGAATGTTGCTCCATAAACCAATTACACAATTTTAGCTTTAGATCTATTACATCTTTCACATCTGTTGGAGAGAAAACATCGATTCGGTATTATAAAACTTATATATTAGTGCAGAGTCTTGATGGGAAACTAGTTTTTTAAAAATATTTCTCTCGACTTTGGCTTTTAATTACCATATTTATATATAGCTCAATGTAATCAACTAATCGAAATATATTCTCGAGTATTATATTGTGGTAGTATTGACTATTATTCTAGTAATTGAACTTTTTATTATAAAAGACTGATCTTAATCGTCTATGGCTTTCGTGAATTTGATATACTATAATTAGCTTGGGAACATTCATTACTTCCATCAATTGGAATCAAAAAAATTTCCAGTCATTTACTAGCAAATTGTTTAATATTCATAAATGAGCCAATTTAAATCACGCACGAACATTTGTATTCTTACCTTCAAGTACATTTAACTGTACCATGTTTAGCTGGATAGCTTGTGAATGTTTGTTTAATTTTTCATCACAGTTATTAATTCTCCATCAGTTTGTAATGAAAATAGCTTTCACAGGGGCTACTGATAGTTGCTCATCTGTAAAAACGGGTGGTGATCACTATTCATTACCAGTCAGGTGTAATTTTAGACTATAAATATACAGATATATTAGAAATTAGCCATAATAAGAATGAACAATATCTTATTTTTCTACTATTGAAGTACCATCATTTTACACCAGAAGTAAACATAATAGACTTAGATTACTATTTGATTAATAACAACAACAACGATAACAAAAGTTAATATTGGAAATTATTGATTTTAAATTACAGTTAAATGCCAAAAGGTGGAATCCATAACATAACCATCTTCATTTAAGGACTACTTCATGTTGTTAGTATGACGTTTGACAGCCATAGTGTTTTCTATAGAACGGGAGATTTACATTAATCATATATTAAAATTTGGATAATTTAAAAAACACTACACCAGCAGTACATTTGTCTGGTATGTTTTAAAAACATGCAAACTTCTATTTTACATCGTAGAAGCAGCCTTCCACTGTGTATAAACTTTATGTGATTGACATACATCATGTGATGAATAAAACATTAAAAAACAACCCATCTTTTCTTTACATTAGTAATTGCGTAATAGACCACAACAGCACTATCGACAATACAATAGTTTCTTAGCAAATAGATAAATTGGAGACTGAAAATGTGGGGACAATGGAAGGTAATTACACTTTTGAACAGGATTCTTAAGCAATCTGTAGACATGATCTAACTTCATTTCGAATCTGAGAGTTTCGTGAGTCTTGCAATGAATACGATGGCATTTAACATCTGGATTAGAAACCGATGTTTTGCAATCTCTAACATTAATCAAAGCTTTATTACTATTCATCCTATGGTCAGGTTAGGAAAAAGTCTATGACTGTACGAAAAAGTTAGTCTCAGTTGACTAATGCATGTTTGGTAAGAAAAAGTTGTTAAAGTAAAAAGTTGGAAATGTTAAGATGGAAAATATATGAAACAACAAGAATACTACGAAGGGATGAAAAGTAACAGAATTTTTAATATTTATGGGGTTTATTTCCATTATAAGTTCAATAGCTATGTACAAATTATCCGAATATAAGAACAATACAACCTGCTTAAATTTCTGTAGTTGTGTGAATACAGTTTACAAAGCCTACATTGCATAAATTGTGATTGAATTTGATTTAAGATATGAAAATAGATTTGAACAAAAATCTGACACCATCTTGAGAAATATTGAAAACTGGGGAGCATTGGACAGTTGATTTTCTCCCAACTTAGAACTACTAGATAAGTCACATCTTCGAGTCCATACACAATGCTTATGCACAACACACTTTTTTGAGGTCATCTAATTTATCCCTTCAAAAATACCAGTTTAAAATGAAACACTGCTTTCAAGTTATGACTGAATTCCGAAACAGCACCCAACCAAGATTTAAATATGTGAGTCACAAGATGACAAACGAGATGAATCGGTTAGGGGGACTTCTCTATAAAATACACTGTAGTCTAATTTTTGGATAGTATAGTTTATTGGAAATTACAATTAATATTTTTCATATAATGATCAAACATTTACACCAAGCTGTTTGATTTCTGCAATTTGCCTAGTGTGTAGAAAATCAATAAATTCCCTCTCGTCTGACTGTTACTACTTTTTAGTATGTGTATACCATATAACAGCAAACTAATTATTCGATGAAGTTATGTTTGAAGGTAGAAATAAAGGTTTAAAAAAAACGTAATTTAAACAGAATATAAGTAATCTGCCGTAGATCCCAATTACTCATGTACCAACGAGTCCTGAGAGCTTGCTGTTAATCATCTTGACAACTTGACGTGAACAGTGGAATATTTGGAAATGACTCAAGATTTTATAAGAGCTTGACTAGGCTTTTATGATCTCTCATTGATCATAACATAATTTTACCTCGTTCTCATAAAATTTGATCTAGTCTAATACACTAAACTCGTGTTCACTGAACTAAATCCGAAATCCAATTTGATCGAAATCTTTATTTAGAAAATTGAAGACAGCAGATGAAAACTACATGTAAAAATTGTAAAGGCTTATATATTCTTCCTAATTAACACGTTGCTTTAATTCTTCTGCAGGGTAAGCAAAATGAATATTTTTTTCATGTTATGCATAATGAAATGGTATATGAATATGTCAAAATTTACTTTGTTTTTGGCGATGCTTATTCTTTCATTTTCTGTATTATGAATTAAATTATGCTCTGGTAAATGAATTTGTTGCTTTTTACATTTTATACATAACTATAAATTCATTGCATTAGTCATCAATTATAATTAAGTGACCCCAAAACAGGTTGATTCACCTGTTACCATTATCTTATACTTGAACAGTTGGTTAACCGGTTAGTTAGTAAATCCAAGACACTATAATTTTCTTCCAATATTTCTTTTCAATACTTTTCTAATCTATGACTCATGGAAATCTTAGACATGGTAACACGAGATTCGATACAGTATAGCGGATTTGATGGAAAAAAGCAACAAAACAGTGGGATTGAAATAATGATAAATAAATAAATAAATATATATATATATAAAGTATAACTGAATTTATAAAAAACATTTTTGTAATCATATGTAACATAGTTCAATGATTTTGACTATCAGCAAGGCATAATTTTCGTTCGGTTATAAACACTAAAATGTTAAAGTAATACAATAAAGTGTGTTATTAGGTCAGTGTTAAAAATATAAAGGTTAGAATGTATATGATTTAAAGATAGTTTCTTCACCGATTAACACAAACTGACAGAATAATGTAAACAAAAAGATCATGAAAGTATTGTTTCAATACCATTTTGATTTCTAACTAATGTATTTCTTTAATTTGTCAAGCGTTGAAAACCGAAGAGAAGAAATTTTCAGCCACTATTCACATTTATCGCCGTACATTATGATGATTATATAATATCATTGAAAAATTACTTTCTGCTACAATTTAGTTGTGTTAAATTTGTTCATGTGTTTTATGTTTTAACCATTCTTGTTCCCTAAATGCAAACATCTGAAGTTGAGGTGAAAGATTCCATATTCTGAACCTAAAAAAATTGTATGACGTCAGTAATTTATATGATATAAAAAGTTTGTTAGTGAAGAGATTTTTCTGTAGTGTTAATGGATAGTGAGACGAAAATACGCGCTACAAAATATAGCTCAGCTATAATTACTGAAACGAGATGTACACTAGTTAGGAATAGTTACTTCTAACTCTATGCTCAGTTAAAGTAAATTAAAAGACAACACTTCTTTATATTTTATTATTTCATAGATTTCCAGTTGTTACTGTTCATGGGTCTCTGTTGATGCATACTCTGTTTGAGCGCGTGCATCTAAACTGGTCACATTTACTTATTCAGCGTATTTTGAATACTGGTAACTAGTGGACGACTGCTGTTTAGGATATCAAAAAATGGGGAAATACAAAATCATTAATTTCATTCAATTGGTTCTCTTCATAAATTAAATAAAGCCATAACAAACACTGATGCAGAGTAATATGAATTCATTTTATTTCGTGGTTTCTCATCAGCTGCTTACAACTATATATGTATTAAAAGTTAACATTGAAGTAAGATATAGTGTGAAACAATTGACATAGATGAATGAACATAATTAGAATGATAAATACTATATATATATTGGAATCCCCAAAACATTATGGGCGGGTGACGCATTAATTAAGTGAAGTTCAGAAATAAATAAGATAAATTGTGTGATAATTTTAGAAGTTATAAGGGGTTTACATAAGATTCCTGGGGTTAAAAAACTGATAAGATGGGTTGCGTAATAAGTGAACAGGATTTGAAGAGTTTACATAACTTAAGAGAACTAAGTGAATGGAAATGTTTGAGCGAAGGGGTGATTTTAATGTATATAAAATAAGAATTCGGTAAGGGAAGACCACATAACAAAATGAACACAAAATAAAACTCATGACCAAAAAATGATTTTATCAGAAGGGGTTTTGTGGAGATTTCAGAAATTTCACTGATTGACATCATGAGTCAATTGAAGCTAGACCACCATGGAAAACCTGGAAGCACTGAACGGCCGTTCCGCCCTAGTGTGAGACTTCTCAACAGTGCGCATCCACGACCCTGCACCCCGCGAGATTCGAACCCAGGAGCTATCAGTCTCGCGCCAGGCGCTTAACCAACTAGACCAACTAGTCCAACGGTGTGCTGATAGGTCCTGGGTTCGAATCTCGCGGGGTGCGGTATTGTGGATGCACACTGCTGAGGAGTTTCATACTAGGACGAAACGGCCGTCCAGTGCTTCCAGGTTTTCCATGGTGGTCTAGCTTCAATTGACTCATGATTTCAATCAGCGAAAAATGATTTACCAAGGTAGTAATAGGTTTATTACCATCTTTTGTTGGATACATATATTAGATTTGAGTTTTTCATCGCTCTTGCTTCAGCAAACCGAAGGGATGCTGTGCTTCTTTGTTTGCTAATAATTTTTAAGGCTTAAGGAATGTTAATGTTGTGCTCGATGTCAGGTAAATGATGAGCTATTGCGCTGTTAAGAGCCACTGAGCCTCACAGTCTCAAGTTCTTTGGAACATGCTCGGAAGTGTGAACATGTACTCTTCTCTTTGTTCCTCCAATGTATATGCTTTGGCACGTACATGTAAACTGGTAAATGAAGTTGGAGGTACCGAAAAAGAAGAGCCCTTCAACTTTTGTTTGAGTGAGCAGTTCGTTTCAAATAACGTCGTCAGGCTGGCTGACGGATAAGCCGCCTTGAACGCGGAATTTATTCTGTGGTTAATTATCCCAGTTATTTCATCTCCTTTGAGGGACAAATAGAAGAGAAGGGTTTTCTTTTCATCTGTATCATATTTACACAGACGTTGGTTATGACATACTTCTCTATGAATCTCTCTAGATATGCATTTTCTTGCGGACAATTTGTAATGAAGGCAAGTTCCTCTTCCAGGCTTTCCTCATAGCAAAGTTTACGAGAGCTGTCAAAATGGTTCGTAAAAGTCCCTTTTGTAACTGATTGGACAGAAACTGTTGTAGTTGAGATAAACTCCACTTCAGGTATTTTTGCAGTGGATATGTCTTTGTAATGTGCCGTCTGAGGTTCATTTAATTCCAATATCTAAGAAATGGAATTTATCTTCTGCTTCATGCTCTATTGTAATATCTATATCCTTGTGTGCTTAGTTAAACAGACCGAGTAGTTACAAAGAATGCTGACGAATGTTGCAGACACGGAATATGTCATCAATATACATGCAGCAGAGTGTGGTTTCTTTGATTGAATGTTTAAGCTTTCTATTTTCCACGTTTCCCATAAATATATCGGCCAGCACTGGACCCAGAGGGCTACCTATGGCTGCTCCATCAATTTTGCGGTACAACACAACGACAAAATCATTAACTAATAGCATATATTTCCTAAACACCGAAAGAGTAAAATTATGGATGATCATTTGACATTAAAATAACGGGTATAAGTGCACTCACCCGAGCATCTTACAGAACTAAACGTGCAACCTGAATTCGATTGATAGTTCCTCAATTAAATATATTCAGAAGAGAAGTTTTAAGACAGAAAAAATTGTGATTATGAAAATCCCAACTTTGTATAACAACTGATATTATTTTACGTGTTTATTGTTTGAAATATGAATGGTCGTGGTAGCTCTCCATAACGATGACGTCTAGATTTATGTAAAAATCCCTGGTCAGAATAACAATCAAACTAAAGATGCAGTAAAACTTCAAGACTGAACAAGTCTGCTAGAAAAATTTGGTGATCATTCAGTTTCATCACAGCACATTTAAATATGATAAATGCTTAGGTTTGAATAATGCTCAAAAGACTGTACATGATTATTGTACGTAACACACATCCTGAATTTCAGTGTTACAAACACTTCGAAACTATTCAGCCATATTCCAAATTTCATCAACATATGATTATTATTATTATTGCTGTATTGTATGCTATCAAATTTCACTGTTATTTTTCATTGATAAGAGAATTTTCTCAATGTATATATTATCGGAGTAATATTTCATTTGAAAGCTATCAACAGTAGACATTCAATGAATAATTGCTCTTCCATTCATTTGAATAAGAATGACTCACCACTCATACAAATAAATGATAAATTGCATAGTATAGTGTAGACATTAAGAACCATACATAATTTGGCACTGATCGAAAAATTTTAAAGCTTTTTAAAGTAAAATATTTTAAACAAAATATTTTGAAAAACTGCATATTTTATTGAGTATTTTGTTTTTGTTGCTTACTTGAAAAGGTTGTCAAAATGATGTAAATTAGAATCTTTTAAAGTTAAACGAGTATACACTTAAATCTGACATTCACTTACTCTCTGAGCAGTCAGATTTAAAGATAAGCTTCCGTTGAGTTATAAAATAATCGATTAAATTGGCATACAATCATAGATCTGAATCAAGGTTACTGACTAGGGTTTAATGAGCTGATTAACTAGTATTTAGACAATCAGAGCATAACTTATGGTCACTCAGCTCAACAGTGGCTACTGGAACAAAGCAGTTAATGAAATTTAAAATATCTGGTTTACATTGTAAATATACATTCAAGTTATTTATGAACTGTACTTCTAGTCAATCACGAATAAATAGGATTAACGGAGGTATTTTCACTAGAAAAATCAATAACAAACACTATCTGATAATAAATCGACTGCTTTTTAATTAAGGAATACTTATTTGATTCGTAATTAAAATCCGAAGTTGAAACCTACTGACCAATAACTGAAAAAATTATCTTTAATTGTAGTTAACCTAAAATTATATATATATATATATATATATATATATATATATATATATATATAATGCAGTCCTGTCACTTACACTAGCCCAATGCTTCCTTTTTAAAACCTAATTTTTAAAGTTTGATAAACTGGTATTCGAGAAATTTCTAAAAACTTTCAATCATCATAACATTCTCTTGCTTTCATGTGTTAATTTTATTTTCATTATGGATCATATTTATAGAAGGAAGACTGTTTCATGTGTACAAATAGTATATTAAACTGCATAGTTTACTACGTAGTTTTAAAAATGATGAGAACGAACTATTTATTTACTTACATTAATAATACGTCTAAAATAACAAGTTGACACCATTTTCTGTACTCTTTTCTAGTTAAATAATATACACTGTGAATTGAAGTCCTTTGTAACCTGGTTTTGTCAATTAATGTTCACTGGATAGTTATATACGATAACCAACTGGTCTGCAAAACTGTGTTCCCTCTGACTGTAGGTATATGAAGAATTATGAGAATTACCTTGCTTGATAACAGACTCACACAATATTCATCAGTGAGTCACCATATTCGAAGTGGATTTTAATACATTGTAATGCTACTGAATGTTTCCAAGTAAGTAATGGAAAGTAACAAACACAAATGTTGAACATTTATTATTAAAAAACACTCAGGATCTAGATAAAATCGTCAGATCACTTAGCTGGAAATGTCACTAGCACAATCTCCAAGTTATAAGCTATTTCAAATCAAAACAATAAGCCATATTGCGTCATGATTTCGGTTATTTTTGTTTATTAACCATGTACTGAAGACTATATTTACACAAATTCGTAGTTACGTTGCATTATATGATGTGATATAATTCATTTTACTTTCACTACAATAAATATGTTCACTTGTCCTTTCGTTCAGCCCCAATTATATCACAATAAACATTATAAACCAAGTGTGATATTGTCGTATTTACTACTGAAGTGACATACAGTGGTTTGCATTTCTAACTTCAATCAACCTTGAGTTTACCTACTTCTGTTTGAGCCGACACGTCGAATCATCCACTCTCAAACTAATGTTACTGATGATGGACTAGGACATAAAAAGTTACTTTGTAAATGAGTTACATTGATTATTCTATGTGATAGTTCATTCTTAACTTACAATACACTATGTTAATCCTTTCAAGTATTCATATATAGTTGAAAATGTTTTTAGTCTTGTTATGAAGTGATGTGAAAGCCCCTACGTCATTGAAAATTAAATTCTATCCTTTTTAAACAAACCAGAATTATTTTAGTTCAAAGTTAAGTTTCTGGAATTGAATGTAAACAGTTTTCGAAATCCTAGCAAAGATTCTATTATTTGCACGAAATAATCAGAGACATATATATTCATATAAAAATTTCCATTGCAAATTGATTGTTTACAACAAACTAATTGCTATGGGTTACTTAAATACCAATAATATCAAGATGAAAGCATTATGTACTCTGAGTACATGTATTTGTACATAGGTTCAATTGTCAACCAGTCTTCAGTTGTTATACACATTAACTTTTGTTTATTACAAAAGAAAAAGATTCCTGTCAGTATATCGTAAAATAAATAACTTTTGACGTTTCAGTTAAAGTAATTTCTTAAAATGTACATAAAATGTAGTGTGAGAACCTGTTTTTCTTGCTATTATTCTGTTATGTATGGGAACGATAAATATGAGACTGAAACAGATGAACATAAGTAATTTGTTTGAGATAGTTCCAAAATAAATAGAATTGGTTTAAAATTGCCTGCAACAATAATGCATCAAAATAGAAATCAATATTAACTTTGTACTTTCAGTATACTTGTTTGAAATAAATGGAATAAAACCAGTTGTCAATACCATCACTAACTATCAGTGTGATTGTAGGCAGTTGATAGGAAACCCTAGACATCCAAACAGTTAACATTTCAAAATAATACACACGATGGCGAGTCACTTAGACTAATGAAATTCAATCAGCCCTAAAAGACTTAACAAGCATAGCATTGGTTGCTACTCAGTAATCAATCAATTGTAGATTCCTTCATATCCGTACATTACTCATACAGATATCACGTCCACACACGTGTACCAGTGCCTTGATATACTTCTGTTAATAATTAGTTCTATAAGTCTCAGGACCTAGCATGTACGCGTATTGAAAAAAACTGTCCAAACTTTTGTCAAATCAAAACGTGTCTATTAGAAATAATTCCGGAAATTTGATCTCATAAAGTCCTTGTATGTTAACGTAAGAATATTGTGAGATCCTGCATATCAGTGACCATCGTCAGGACACTGATTTAATGAATAAAATAAAAGCACTTAAGACTAGTTTTGTCCTTATGTGCTACTGATTTATGGATAATTTTATTCAGATTTATTTAATATTCTTTATTTCTACAAGGATAGTTTAGTAACTAATGTATCATGAGTTTGACATTAAACTACTTATCGTTATCAGTCTTTTTATTAAACAGATGTTGGTAGTATTGTTTATCAATGATTCACGTGTATCGTAGTGTTTTAACTGATTTAAAAGCATACATTAAAACGGATTCTTTTCAGAGGCATGATGAACTATGACTCATGCCTTAAAATTGAATACTGTCAGCGGTAGAGTTAATCTATAAAAAAACCCTTTGTTTTACCAGTAATTTACTAGTAATTTTATCTACGAAATATTTAGAATAATAATAATTTGCTTTTTTTTCCTTGTGATTTATTACTGAGCAGCTTTCTCTCTTATCCATTCCTCTCTTCATTCTGATCGTTTGATTTTGTTTTGGGGAACTATACAAATATTCGAATCTCCTATAGCTGAAAAGAAAGACATACATAGGGACTTATGCAAAAAATAAAAATAATACACTTGAAAATACATAAATTGTATAAATAATTCAGTATTATCGAAAACCTACTATTGTATGTCACTATTAGTAAATTGTATTTTAGTATGAGTAACTAGTTAGAGTTAACTTATTCCAGTGTGTGACGAAAATTTGATACAGACTTAGCAATTCTTGGAAAGGCCCACCCAACTAAACCATATACTTGTGGATGTTAATAACTAGTAATTAGAAAGATTTTCTAAAGTTCTAGGGTAAACACATGGTAAATTTAGTTCACCTTTATAGTAAGTGATCCATTTATCGCCAGTACATTTTATCATTCTATCATAACAATGATAGAATTAACGTTATATGATTACGATGAGCGAGTGATTGGTTGAATTGATATAAATAGAGCGACCAAGTAAATATTATTCATTTAAACTGGGTTATTAGCTCAATCTACCGGAATTCGAATGTCAAATGACAGAATGACTTATAAAAAAGTGAGTGGTTTTATATTGAGAAACTACTTACATATAAACAAAGAACTTTATACAAATTGTGATTAAAATTTGTCTAAAAAATACATGTGACTCAGATTTCATAATTCATTTATCAGCCAATAACATTGAAGTCTAACGAAAGTTAGCGTACTATTGTTTGTTTGTGTGTGTGGATATCCCTTATGTATCCATAGCATATTGTATTCCATAATGATTTAATTGCTTGGCACATTGTTAATTTGGTTGTGCAAACTCTCGTATAAACTACTAATTATATAGCCTAGAAGTGGAAATATCTAGGTATTTTGTATGTTGTTTATTTAATATTCACGTTTATGTAATACTGTAGTTATCACCCAAACATTGTGTTCAGACGTTTTGTGACTGGTGTAAGTCGTTAAACTAATCCAAAAACTATCCGCAACTTTAAAAATACTGGATGTTACATTTAGTTAATCATGAAACTATCAAAATGATCTAGGGTTTTCTAGGCTCTTAGTGCATGCTTCATTTTACCATTCGCCTGGTTACAATAAAATAATTACTTACGCTTGTTACTCCCAATGGAGCATAGGCCGCCGACCAGCATTCTCCAACCCACTCTGTCCTGGGTCTTCTTTTCTAGTTCCATCCAATTCTTGTTCATTTTTCTCATATCTATTTCCATTTCTCGGCGTAATGTGTTCTTTAGTCTTCCTCTTTTCCTTTGGCCTTGAGGATTCCATGTGAGGGCTTGTCTTGTGACGCAGTTGGGTGCTTTCCCCAATGCGTGTCCTATCCACTTCCAGCGCTTCTCCCTGATTTCTTCCTCCGCTGAGATCTGGTTTGTTCTCTCCCACAGTAGTTTGTCGCTAATAGTGTCTGGCCAACAGATCCGAAGACTATTGCGTAGACAACTGTTAATAAACACCTGTATTTTCTGGATGATGGCTTTCGTAGTTCTTCAGGTTTCCGCCCCATACAGTAGAACTGTCTTGACATTTGTATTGAAAATCCTGACCTTTGTGTTGGTTGACAGTTGCTTTGAGTTCCAGATGTTCTTCAGTTGTAGATATGCTGCTCTTGCTTTGCCGATCCGCGCCTTCACATCTGCATCAGATCCAACCTGTTCATCAATGATGCTACCCAAATATGTAAAGATTTTTACATCTTCCAAATCTTCTCCGTCAATTGTGAATGGATTGGTGCATGCCGTGTTGTATCGGAGAATCTTGCTTTTCCCTTTGTGTATATTGGGACCTACTGCTGCTGAGGCTGCTGCTACACTGTTCGTCTTCTTCTGCATTTATTGTTGCGATTGCGATAGAAGGGCCAGATCATCTGCGAAGTCTAGATCGTCCAACTACATCCTAGATGTCCATTGTATCCCGCGTTTCCCTTCAGATGTTGACGTCTTCATGATCCAGTCGATCACCAGGAGAAAGAGAAAGGGTGAGAGTAAGCAACCTTGCCTAACACCGGTCTTCACTTCGAACGAGTTTGTCAATTGTCCTCCTTGCATAATTTTGCAGTTTAATCCATCATAGGAATTCCGCATGATATTGACTATCTTCTGAGGCACGCCGTAGTGTCGAAGAAGCTTCCATAGTGTTGTTTTGTTCACGCCATCAAATGCCTTTTCGTAGTCAATGAAGTTGATGTAGAGTGATGAATTCCATTCAATTGATTGTTCCACAATGATCCGTAGAGTTGCGATTTGGTCTGTACACGATCTATCCTTACGGAATCCTGCCTGTTGGTCACGAATTCGGGCGTTTACGCAGTCCTTCATCCTGTTTAACAATACCCTGTTGAAGACTTTTCCCAGTATTGAGAGAAGAGTGATGCCCCTGTTGTTATCACAGTTGCTGAGATTGCCTTTCTTTGGTATTTTGATCAGGAGTCTTTCTTTCCAGTTTGTTGGTATTTGTTCCTCATCCCAAATCTTATTGAAGAGAATGTGGGGTATCCTTGCACTTGCCGCTACTTCTGCTTTCAGCGCCTCTGCTGGAATGTTGTCTGGTCCTGCTGCTTTGCCACTCTTCATTTGTCTGATGGCCATGCTGATTTCTTCAATTGTTGGTGGGCCAACATTGATCGGGAGGTCCGTGGGTGCTGCTTCGATGTTAGGTGGGTTCAGTGGAGCCGGTCGATTCAAGAGTTCTTTGAAGTGTTCTACCCACCTGTTTCGTTGCTCTTCAATGTTGGTGATTACCTCGCCTTCCTTGCTTTTCACTGGTCGCTCCGGTTTACGGTGATTTCCAGAGAGTTTCTTTGTTATGTCATACAGTTGTCTCATGTTTCCTTCTCTTGCAGCCTTTTTCGCCGTCGTTGCTAGATCTTCCTCTTCACTTGTTTGTTTACTTCTGTGTATTCAGCTTGTGCCTTAGCTTTTTCTGCTCTTGTTCGACTGGTATTGATTGCTGCTTTCTTGTTCCTCCTTTCTTGAATCTTATCCAGTGTATCAATATTGATCCATTCCTTGTGGTGGTGCTTCTTGTGGCCCAGGACCTCATGACATGTTGAAATGATTGCCTCTTTGATCCCCTTCCAGTTGCTCTCCACAGTAGTTCCTTCTCCATTGAGTAGATCATGAAAGGCCTGGAACTTGTTGCTGAGGGCTATCTTGAATTTGTTGAGTTTGTCAGTATCCTGAAGAAAAGCCGTATTGAACTTTTGTGATATTGTCCGCCCCGTTGTCCAGTGCTTCTTGAGTTTCAATTTCATCTTGGCGACCAGCAAGTGATGATGTGCTGCTATATCAGCTCCTCTCTTGGTTCTCACGTCTTCCATCGTCCTCCTGAACGTTTTGTTGATGCAAATATGGTCGATTTGGTTTTGTGTTGTGTGATCCAGTGAAGTCCATGTGGTTTTGTGAATGCGCTTATGTGGGAATATGGTTCCGTCCATGACCAGTTTATTGAAGGCACATAGGTTTGCAAATCTCTCACCATTTTTGTTCCTTTCTCTCAGTCCGTGTCGTCCCATGATGTCTTCATATCCAGTGTTGTCCGTCCCAAACTTGGCATTGAAATCTCCCATCAGAATGGTCAGGTCCTTTGTTGGGCACTTCTCGACGATTGACTGCAGCCTATTGTAGAATTGATCTTTAGCGTCTTCATTGTAATCGTTGGTAGGCGCATAGCATTGGATGATGTTCATTGAAATGCCCTCTTTCTTTGTTTTGAAGGAGGCTTTGATGATCCTCGGTCTATGAGGTTCCCATCCTATAAGTGCCTTTTGTGCTTGTTTGGACAGCATCAATGCAACTCCTTGTGTATGTGGAGCATTTTCTTCTTCATGGCCGGGGTATAACAGAAGCTCTCCTGAAGCTAGTCGTTGTTGTCCAAGTTGCGTCCAATGTGTTTCACTGATCCCAAGCACATCTAGGTTGTATATTCTCATTTCTGCAGCAATTTGGAAGGCTCTCCCGGTGTCCCACATTGTACGAACACTCCATGTGCCTAAGTAAATGATCGCTCTGGTTGTCAGAAGGGGTATCGGCCTCGTAACTTCCGAAGGAATTCGGCTTTCATCATGAGGAGTCATAGTTCTTCTAAATGAAGACCTTCTGACTCCCGGGGCAGAGTTTAAAAGGTTTGAATAATTTTTTCTGGCTAGCGTTTTTTAGCGAGTTAGTTTTCTACGGGATGAGGACGCTAACCCCATGCCCAACCCTCCTCCTTTATCCGGGCTTGGGACCGACAGTAGCCCCCGAGGGACTCCAGGCGGAGTTAGGCTTAATATTCACTACAGGTCAATTGGAATCCATGTGTAAATGATTACATAGTGATCAGTTATAAAATAAGTTTTCAGATAGCACCTATAATTTTTCAGTTAGCAGTTTTCTCATAATCACATGATTCACTTAGTGAACATAATATTCACTAAAGTAATTACTAGGCATCTCTACGGAATCCTAATAGAGAAATTGGTACCAATGGGCAGTACTTGCCACAACACGCAACAGAAATCGTAAATCACTATATCTGCCTACTACTAAAATCAAGATTCATCATAGAAACATGGAATTCAGTAAACAGACGTACCGTCCTATTATACAAATATATACACGCAGTCATGGGAAACTGAAGACTAATCAATATTTGAAGCTCTACGTATGAATAGATGGTCTCCCATCTCACTACTACACTGACTGCCATTAGACCACAGACAAACAAAATCCAAATTTAATGATAAACTTGAGTTATGAAATACATTTTACTTTAGTTGATAAGAGTAGTTTCTTTAACTTAAATTTTATACCTTTGGTCAATAAAAGGTCATTACGAAGGATCGTACTAACCAAAAAATGTATACTTAGTAACTTATTGATTTAAGGCTGTAAAACTATGTTGGGACTCAAAAAGTGTTAACTTTTTACCTCAAAAAAAACTGAAACGGTAATTATTTCCTTTTCATTACTGTGTTATTTTACGTTTGCAAAAAATAAGTAAACACATGACTCAAACAAGCAGAATTCAATCAACCATGTGTTAATACCTTTTATGTCC
This sequence comes from Schistosoma haematobium, assembly GCF_000699445.3. NCBI lineage: Eukaryota > Metazoa > Platyhelminthes > Trematoda > Strigeidida > Schistosomatidae > Schistosoma > Schistosoma haematobium. The sequence goes on along the minus strand of NC_067195.1, from coordinate 23,767,212 downwards.
AATATGCCACACCCCCCCCCCTCATTCTTTTATCGTGACCATCATCACATTTAAACTATACGAAGTTAAAAAATTTAGGGACATTGGTAAACAATATACACTATAATCGTTTGGAAACCTTTGATTGTCGTGTTATATTACAAATATTTTAGTTTTTTGATAGCTTGAACGCATTTTAAGCTTCATTAAGTTGTATCATGAATCTAATGATTAAGTATTTTGAAATTTTTAATTCTAATCCAGTAATAGAAGACGATATCTATCTATATAACCTATGAGGAAAGTAGATTGCACGAGATATTAAGAAACAATTTAATTAAAAATTTCACACTTTTCAGTTCAGTACTGAATTGATTTACTTCAAACTATTGATTGAACTCATTAACCACTATATAAATAACACAAACAAATGAAAACAGAAAAAACTTACATTGAATCAATTTGGTTCTCAATCATTTAAACCACAATACGATTGGAAGTAAATAAGTTTATGATAACACTATAGTTTTTTTAATCAATTTTTGAACGATAATACATTCTGGAATGAACTCAACGGAAACAAATCAAATCCCTGAGGTGTTCATTTCATTATAGTTACGTAATAAAGATGTATCCAACAAGGTTTGCAGTTAACTAAGCACAACGCATTCTGTGAACTATACTCCAGGAATCTAACTACTCGTAAGATGACATTGAGATCCGTAAATTTTATCCTTCGCCGATCAAACTTCGATGCTTTTTATGAGCATATGAATAGTTTCATAAATAGCTCTACATAGCTTCTTCACTGTTTTTTATAGATTCGTACGTAAATGAATGAATGAAATTAAAAGAACAACGTTTTGAGGATCATAAATGACCATACAAATTTGCTTAGTCATCTTTAAGCATTAGGTGCCACAGTTATTCCATGCGCTATTACAAACATAAATCGCTTTGGGGAAACGAATAGCAGATGAAAAAGAAATGACTTTTATTAACTTAGGTCATCAATCCATTAAGTTCTCTGTGTTGGTTGGTGTTATTTCTTTGCCACTATAGTGCTATATACTCTGTCTCATGAATGTAGGCCAATCTAAGGACTTTGTGAAAACATCTTTTTCAAGTTACTCATTAGGTGACCGATACTTATTATAACTTTATAAATTCCACACTCAAATCTTGGGGATGTTACCTTAAATTAAGCTGGTTTGCTTATATAGTTAAAGATGGCTTTCTTAACAATTGTAGTGGGATTTAAAAACAGTGACTGAGAGAACCCCCTTTCTTCAGCTAAGTGGGACTGAGGTACAGCTAGTTGGATGAGAGTAATTCACAATGGAGTATTTCAACGAATTAAATTTAAAAAGTTTAATCAAAATGCATTATAATCAGTAAGCATATTAATCTTACAGCAGAATTTTTATTCATTTATTCAAGCCAAACTATTACACATACATAATTCTGACTGATTTATTTTCAGTAAGTGAAACAAAAAATTTAGTTGTTGATCAGTATTTTACTCGTGAACATCCAATACAGTTTTTTTCGCCCCCACGAATTAAAAAGATTGGTTAAACAGGTAAGACAAAAAAGTTTGATTCTTGATTTATTTGAATATATTTAGTTACCTATGTACACATACAAACAGACAATATGTATCATATCACACATGTCCATATATAAAAAATAGAAACGAATCGAATTTTTCAACAAGGCATTCTTACTACCCTGATCAAGGCAGATATAACACATCATGATCGTCAGTAATCATTTTTGATTGTTTTTAATGACTACAACAAATCGGAATATTTAATCACAATGAGTCATGTATAGACAAATATGCATAATATGAAATTACACTATACCTATATTCACCTACACATACAATAAAATCAAATGGCAGATTAGATAATTCTATGAATTATTTGGGAAAATGAATTTACACTACAATCATATATTCAAAGTCTAAGTATTTATTTATTCTACTATCAATACTACCAATATGAACAAAACTTGTTCCTATCTTAAGTGATGTCTTTATGTTCATTTAAGAAGAAAAAAAATGAAACAACACAATATAATGTCTATTTTATGTGTACCTGGGTCATGTCCTACTTAGAATTTAATTTGTAACCAGCATTTAGAATAACAACACTTGAATTTATTTAATATATACTACTGATATAACGATAACCAACATAAAATAGAATAAACTCAGACAAAAGAAGATAATACTCTTTGAAGTAAGTTTTCACAGTTGCTATATTTACTAAAAATGTTGTTTTATGTTGCAAAAATGTATATGGTCGATTTCAAAATTTGAATATTCATAACATGGTGAAAATTTTCAATATACAAGGTTTCTGTGTTTTTATGTATGATATTAAAAACCAACGATCCGATTCATATGCATATTGGTTTCATCATGGTCAATAGCGCTACATTTATGAGGTTTCACGTGTATCTTGCGAATTGATGAATAAAAGCGGATGCACGTTGTAAACAACATACCCACTGACTTAATTTTCGATAACTACAGGAATTATTTTTACAAAATCATTTACATCATACTGCGAAATACAAAATAATCGTTCACGAATTTAGACATAGTTATTATATACTATCTAATTGTTTATATGTATATTTTATTTTTAAATGTATATTTCTCAATAACTTGTAAGTGGTCGGTAGATTTCCTCACTTACACACTGACAATTATTTTGATGCTAATCGGTCATAGAGTATTGACTAATATCATTCTATCTAGTCGTCAATCGTAATGAAATTTCACCGATTTAGTCTGGACTGTTCATGATGATAGAAATAGATATATTATAATCGAACAGCGAACTGACAGGTGACAACTTACATGGCTTTCAAGACGGGAATATCTTTATAAGTGCTTCCGATCATTCAAGATGGTTTTGAATCGAGTGGTATGTCTGTATTTACCCATCAACTACAGTTGATTTTGTCAATTTATTTTCAAACTCGATAATCAAACTTAAGTTGAAACTAATCATTTTATGTAAGGCGAATGGGTAGTTATTAGGGAATCGTTGGGTTTATTTTTAAATTATTAAACAGCTCGTATAATGCGATAGATTGAATTCCATATTATGGGACTTTGTCAATTTCTCATGGTATCAAAGTTTCCTCTACCTATCCCCTAAACACACTGAGCTAACTACTTTATCTCCATCGAAATGTTTTAGGAAAAAAAAGATTACTAGGTTAGATATTGATCCATTTATCATTGATATATATCAAAAATTCTTTTAAAGTAACAAACAAATAGCTGTATTTTTGTCGAAAATCCCTTAATCTTTACGCTTTACTGAATAAAAATCTTATTATTATAAATTCGGTAACACAACTACTGATGAACTTCATATATTGATATCTTCTTACTTCACTGATATACACTGAGAAGTAGACTCAACAAAACTCAAAGATGAATGTTTGTAAAAGCCTTACTTATTTTATACCAAATAGCTTGATTGTAACATTATAGATCGTAGATAATTTGATTTCGTTATACCTATTTAAACTTATGCATAAATTTCACTGAAATACTTTCAAATGTTTAATAATCGACTATGAACTGAACATTTCGAAATGTATCTAACACTACATGTTACTGAGTATGTTCGTTTACTGGTATAGTATATCTCAATTTAATCAGAAGGGTTTGAATATTGTGTAATTACAACTCAGTGATTTTCATTAAAACCTATTTGATCTTATTTTATGCACAAATATAGTAAACAATTCGTAACCAAGCTGTTGCATGATTTTTAGACATACAAAAATTACTATCCAACAAAACTTGTTTTTCAAGTGGTCAACGCTTATTTTTCTGTTAACTATGCATCAATGAAATTACGATCAGTAGATCTGTCATCATTATAGTATTGGTCAGAATTTTCAGACTTCATAGTCTAATTTGAATGTAAAATATCAAAGGTTTTTGTAAGTGCATTCTTATTAGTCTCACGTTTGTGTTTAGTCTTTTCCTATCCATGTAATTTTAAGGGGAATATACCACTATTTGTCAGTTATAAATAACGTGAATGAATTGTGTTGAGTAAAAGAACTGTTACCTCACAGATATTCATTTTATTCATTTGTTGAATCCTCTGAGCTTTTTCTAAATTAATCTGGAAGAATAAGAATAAAACGAGTTCGAAAGTTAACTCATACGATCCTGTACATTATCAATAAGTCAATTTCCAGTCTACTGTAAAAAAAGTGATAAGAAACTTAATTTCGACGCTATTAATATTACGATAATCCAGATTTTTTTTCAAATTATACGTAGGTTGTTCTGGGATCATTGTCCTTTAGACGTGACTTGTTTATTTCAAATACAATTTTCTAATCTCTAGACGAATTTGACGTTTGTAAACAACATGCTGTAAACAATTTGCCTAATTCTCAGTTTATTGGAAATGATTAAGTTCAACTCTAGTTATGATGTTTACGTGCTATTTCTCCCCATAAGAATCCAAATTGAAACTTTATGACGAAAAGTGAATATTTTCTTTGTATTGATTTGTTTAGTAAAATTTGTGTCAAATAATCGATTGCGAGTATTTCTTTTTTTTAAAAAAAAGTAATTTGACCAACTGTAAAGCATCAATTTTAAATTTAAATTTAGGTATTGGAGAAATAATCAATATAATCGTCGACATTATGGTGTTTTATATTTTTTTACAATTAAATTACTGTTAAACTGACTATATATCATCAGTTATACCTGAGTATTATCCGTGGAATATACAAGTTTTAATTAAAGTAATAATAATGATCCTACATTAGTTAGCCGTAGATTATAACAAAAACAAATATGGCTAATTCTTTTCAAAAGCTTAATAGCTACTATGAAATGTGTCTTACGTCATATGACCGAGGGTAATCAAATAAATACTTTATAATATGGTTTATACCTACAACTGTCAGCTATAAAAGTGAGTGAGAAATTATGTCCTACAGTTATTATTATGATTATATTAGATAAATTGATTTATTACTTCAGATATTAGGCTATATTTGAGTACAACCTGAAGCGTGTTTGGCAAGTAACACTACCGGCTAAGATGAAAGCGGATCAGGACAATCGTTTAAATAATCAACCATGGCCTTAAAAGACAGATTGTAAGTATTTACACAAAAAGCATGATTTTAGTTTTTATAAAATACGGATAAAAATCCTATTACACTATTATTTAGATATATGGTGTTTAGATGATGAAACATCAAGCTGGTAAAGTAGCAATACCTAGTTTAAATATAACACCTATATGAGTTTAGATTAAACAGACTGTAAAGACGTGGATATCTTTTTTAATCATTGTTTTCTCGGTGAAGAACACAACACAAGATTACACTGAATGGTGTAGGAATCCAAAGACAGAATTTGGCTTGGAGGCAGATAGCTTAGATGACCAGGTATAGAATGTTTTAGGGTGTGAGTGATTGACGATATATTAAAGACTGACAAGTTCGACACCAAATGTTTCTAACCTACAAAATTATGTATCTATGACTTTAATCAAGTTACACCAGTCTCGAAAGAGGGTAAGAATTCTGGCAATTAGTTATGTAACATGATCTTTTTATCCACAGCTCTAATTTGTTAGTGGATGATGAAATATAATAAAGTGTCTCTAATATATACGTACAATTTATTATGTAATAAGAGGGACTGTAGTTTTTAAAGTATCCTATTACTACAACAAAAGATAGTATCCAGGGTATAGTGAGAGAGATAATGACAAAATATCTTATGCATTCCATCGACATTTAATTACTTTCAGTCTAAATGTAAAAAATAATGAAATCACATAAATATTGAATTTTTCTATATCAGGGTCATTCTTTGAATATAATTTATAAAAGACCAAGAGAAAACGAAAAGTGAACAATTATATGAGATTATTGTTAATCACCAACTGAAAAACTTCAAGTGAACAGCTAGTTTAATCTAAATGACCAACATAAAACTCGATTCGTCTCTGCATGGGGTAGTTAAATACTTGACGTAATTTTTTACTAATGCTGGTCAAAAACTTGCCGTATCAGCTCAGTTTAAACAAATGTCTCAAAAGTGTTCATTAAAAAATCATCACTCATACTGTGTCACACATTATATAAGTGATCACTAATTTGATTTACCATGTTTCCAAAGTTGTTTTTCTGAAGTGGTCAGAAAATTATTAGGATGTAGGTATTATGTGATTATTACCTTGCGAATAGCATAAAATCTTGATGCTCATAAATTCTGGTTGAGAGGTTTGCAAATGATTATCAAGCTATATCATCAGTTGATTCAAGTTGAAATAATGGATCAACCTTATAGTCTACATATAACATGCTTGCCACAAAATTGGAGTTATCGTGGTCGGTTTTGGATGTCTATTAGTAAGGAATTTAAAAAAGAATAACTGTAAAATACTTACTAGCTTTCAATAGTTCCTCATTTGAAGTAAGTTTGTGAAAGAAATCAGCCTATGATTTGTCTACAGAGTTAACCTATAAAAGGTATGAATAAATCAGTGTAAATGGTAATGGGCATATTTTTAAGAGGTTTGTGTGCCAAAGTATTGTGAAGCAATAGGTTTTTTAAATTTCTATACATTCAATAAATACAAAGGCTCAACAACTGCTTACATAACAAATATATCAACATAAAAGAGCTGATTGCAGGGGCAAAATTAATTGATGAATTTTACGATTGAAGATAAATAGTCAAAAATATGTTGGTCTACCAGGGTGCTTGGTACCTGTGTGGTTGCGCCACAGGATTGAGCTGTACTATTCAGATTGTAGCGTTAAAGCCTGTACGGTGTCTGGTTCCCCTGCTAAACGAGGTTGAGCTGTACTGTTTGGGTTTTTACATGAAAGTCCGGATGGTGTCTGGTTCTCCTGAAAACCAATGTAAAATTACCTTGGCCCACAAGGATATATTATATAATTATATTATATAATATATAAGTCAAAAATGTGCTATTTTCTAAGACGATTTTTATACGCAGAATTAACGCAATGACATCGACAAGCCCTTATCCCCATGCCAGTTGTATGGAGGTTGGCATTTTGCAAGGGCTGATGTCTTGTCTAGACTGATTGGTTCACAAATAAAACGTGAAGTAGACACACCAGTAGCAGCAATTAAGACGAAAACAGAAGTTCACGGAGTGTTGGAAGACGTAGTCTATGGTCTACCAATTACTTTCAAAGCTATCAAAGAAGTTACGGAAGAGGACGAGTCATTAAGAGAAGTTAAAGGTTATCTTCTCATCAAGCGAATAGATAGTCGTTCTCAAGGAGAACTGCTACAACGCCCTCGCCGGCGGGACCCACTCATGATTGAAGATTCATATATTATGTTCGGTGACAGAACTGTTGTTCCAAAAAACATTAGGCCGAAATGTTTTGAGACAATTCCACAGCGACCATCTCGGTATCAACAAAATGAAATCGTTGACTCGAAGCTATGCTTATTGGCCTACAATGGATCAAGACATAAAAAATGAGAGGCCACAATTGTTCATCATTCCTACAAGCAGCCAACAATCCAAAGAAATGTGAACCACAACAATGGAAAATGTCTGATAGTTCCTGGGAGAGGCCGGTCCAGTACAAGGAAAAATGTTTTTAGTCTTAGTGGATGTACCCACGAAATAGCCACAAATCTATGTTGTGGCCAAGCGCACAACCAGTGAAACAATCGGCAAGTTATCTGAAATGTTAAGCTGTTTCGGAGTTCCAGAGACCTTGATGAATGACGATGGCTCATAATTCACTCCGGAATCATTCAAACACTTCTTCGGTAATAATGGAATTACACAAATACACTCTCCACCCTATCACCCTTAATGGAACGAACAGGCATAGAGCCTTGTTGACACATTTGAAATAGCAATACTGAAAGGAGGTATGAGGAGACAAGTCAACCAATCAGGAAATTCTTAGCAGCCTATTAAACCATACCCAACCCTACCGTCCCAGATAGAAGGTCCCCTGCCGAAGTTATGTTTGGAAGAACTATTCGAACTATATTCAACTCCATGTTTCCACCTGAAACAGCGGATGGATACAGGTAAAATCAAAATATCCGAAGCTTTAATTTGTGTGATAAAGCGATCATTACGTCATACCTTGGGAAAATAAGATGGGAACCTGGAGTCATTGAAAAGAGGGTGGGAAGCGTTTTGCACAAAGTTCATGGGACGTTCGGAACGTGCATTAGACACATCAACCGAATCCATAGAGAAAAAATGACGCTGAACACGCTAGGTAGGCGAGTGAGTCTCCTACTGGAGATAATTACAGATACTCGAGTGACAGGAATTTCCAGAGACATAATGGGGAAGAATAGGATAAAAGTTCATGGTTGTAGGACACAAGGAAAGTTGGTACGCCGACGAACTCCATTTATCAAGCTGCAAATAGACCTGAAGAAGTCTTATCTTTCGAAAAGAGGGAGATGTTGAAGTGACCCATGATATTATCCGGAAGAAGCCCTGAAGGACACTGAAAACACTGAGGAACACTTTATCCAATCAGTATTGAATAGAATTTTATCACAAACATAGATAAATTGAAGAGTCACGTGTCACATTTTTGATTGGATGATTACCTATCCTGATACTATGTTTAGTAGGGTTCTAGAACCTTCAATAAGTCCAAGACAATCTGAAATGATATAAATGCCCTCGATTTTCTGTAAATAAACTAACCTTGGTGTAAAGCGTCCTTTCCAAATTTCGCGCTTTTTCTATCGTGTTCAAGTTGTGTATATTTAACCTGAGGTTATTAGAAGAGCATATGAAACCGATTCGAACATACAGTCAGAATATTTATTACGGACACAAGGTTTCTTGACATAAGTTCCTTTAAAATTGTCTTGATTGAAGTTCTAGTGTAATATCAATCTTCTGTAATAATTATTGTTCGAAATGCTATAGTATGTCTAATGACAGATTTTTGAATACGGAAATTGTTGTAACACATAACCAGTATGTTAAATGGTTCCTTAATAGCCTATACTTTACAACTTAGATACTTGAACCAACCTACTGGTTAGAACAAAGAAAGATTTTTCTCTAGATCCATACAGTAAACTTCGAAATAAAAATTTATACACTTTTTGGAATCGTTAAGATTATTCAGCTACTGATACAGTGAAAGGGTAAATCAAGTTGAAAGTAGGCCATATTGTATTGTACAGTACATTCTATAAGTTATAAAATGCTCTTGAAAAAAATCACTTTATAGTGTTAAGATTGACATTTAAGGAAACACAGAAACGTAAACTGGAGGTAAATTAAACACTGACCCAACACTAGTATTCAATCAGGTTTTTTGCTATTAATTATCAGGATGATATTTAATTAAGTTCAAAAGTCCAGCACTAAATTTAGCAAAACACTCAACTACTGATCAGAATGAATATTAGGTGCAAATTTAATTTTTATTTTGGGAATAACCAGTTATTAGTTATAAAGTATCAAAATAATGTTTGTTAATTAAAATTGCTGACGTTATAATATAAAATATTTATAACAGCATCAAGTATTTACACAAGCAGGGTAAATAAATGAAAACTTTGATTTTATTCAGCACTTTTGCAAAATAAAACTATTAATTATTTTCACATTCTAGTTGTTCTCAGTGAAAGATTCATTATTATGAGTTAGATAATTACTAATTTTATTAATAGCACGTTAGATCCAAGAAGGGAGTGCTGATGAATTCGAAAGCTGAGAAACAGTACAATTTCACTAATATTATTATAATAATTCGTGTTGTAGAAAATCGGTGAAGGATAGACAATGGCAGATAGTTATATCACCTAAGTTTAAGACTGCACTACAGAGTTCACCCATAACTCTAAACCGGAATCTACAGGCTACGTAGTTGTTTAGTTCTATAATTTGCTATCACCAACAATCCAACCTACTATCAATAAGCATAAAGGAGTTTCCGAGATTCTAAGTGACTAGAGGTGAATCGAGGATTCGGTCAAGTCAATGATAAGATGGTAGCTCATCAACGAAACCTATCGAGTCCATAATTATGTCACAGTGAAGCTGGAATTGAAAGCGTGGATCATGCGATTTCGATTGATCGATTTAATGACAAAGTCCCTGCCACAAAAACGCAATGTCCATGATTGAAATCTATGTATTACTCTCAGATTTGCATGCAACATCTATCCATTACTTCGTGTTCGTCAGTACCTGATCAAACACAGTGGACGACGGGTCCTAACTACACTTCGTTTACTCGGTTTTGGTCAATCAAGAGATGTGAATCACAGATTAAAGGACCATGTTTATTGAACTGCTCAATAAATGTTTACTTTACTATACTTTTGAACAATGATTGGTGTCTGTGGCTCAAAATTCTCTGTATTTGATTTTGTTAGTTTGCATCACGAATTGGTTTTTTACCAGGCCACCACTGAAAGTTAGGAAGCATTAGATAGCTGTTCTGTCCTAATATGGGACCCTTTAGCAGCGGGCATCCACAGCCTCACTGGAGATTGAACCCAAGACCCTCGATGTCGTACCTGAACGCTTAACATCTTGATCACTGAGCTGGGACTTGATGGAGTACAAGCCTAACTTCAATCAATTCTAACTTGGACCGATTAGTGTTCTTATTAATATTCAACCGTCTCCACAACCTCCATACTGATAATTACCATGCACTCTCCAGTGACTAATGTACTAATGTGATGTGGCACCTTAAGTTGATATACATCTACCTCAGGCTGTATGTTAATTACGTCTGACTCACCTTATAGCAGTGTATCCAAAGTTTAATCTGATCCTGTAACAAAGTCTCAATTCGTTATTATGTGATACTTATTAGAAGTAATAATATTTCTAAAATCATCATTATTCTAGAAAATTGAAACACTGCCTACATATAACTAATACAAATAATGCGGATCTATCATGTTTTTCCAAATGAGTGTTTTCTGGCTTAGACTTAAAGTATTTTATGCTTATGTATCCAAATGATAAGCCATCTATGTGAGTGTTTTGTAAATTTCACTAACGAAAAACAAACAGATGATTCAAATTTACCCTATCACATTATTATAGTATGTACAAAGAAAGGAGAGGAAATTTCAGTAAATGCTATGCATTTAAGAAATCTGTGAAAGCCGCAAAGTACTGAATAGCTCTTCTACCGTAATGTGGAAAGAAATCTATACGAGAGATGATTTTAATGATAAACTTCATTTGTAATAACTTACATTTTGTTTTTTGATGTGATTCAGTCTTTTATCCTCTGAAGTAAACTGGTTACCGTAAAATCACGTGACTGTGCACCGTAACCAAGGCAAACTGGCGTTTGACCATCTACCTAATAACATCAGAACTTGGCCTTTAGAGACTGCCTAAACTTTGTGGTTAATGTGACAAAGAACTGCAACTAAACGATTGTTCACTGCTTTATTCTCTTCTGTAACTAACTTGTAAGCATAACCACTAAATATCTGAGTCACTTAAAGCAGCTACTTGCATAAATAGTTAGATCCATACACTTTATCAATGTATTTCCAAAAATTAAAATGCTATCTGTTTTTCTGATTCATTCTACAAAGGTACACTATATTAAATGTACATATTAGTAAACTGAGAAACAAACAACATTAATTAAGAGTGCTGACCCAACACATGTGTTAACCAGTTTATGCTTAGAGTTTTATAGCTAATGTTTTCGTGTACTTAATATTATATCCTTAAGTGTGAAGTGTAAGAAAAAGGAAAATCATAAAATATGCGCAAGATATTGCTTCCTCTAATATAGTTTCTGCAGTCTAACAATAATATGCAACAAGTGAATTGGTTTGCAATAGTCAAAAAATAACAGCCTATTTTATATATTTTGATGCTGAATTTCTCTTGTTATTTGTTCGGTCTTCTATCTGTGTGTATATGGGTATATTTGTTTGTTATTCAATGAATCATTCTAATAATGATTATCTGAAATAACTTAGGAAATCGAATCTAATAATATCCTTAATTTTTACATTAAAAACAAACTTTTTTCATTAATTGATCTACATACAATTAGAACTAACAGGATCTATTTGAGTATTAGATACCTAATACTGTTTAATCCATTCTAAACAGAACTATTGAAGATAATTTCATGCATATCTTATTTCTCATAGATAAGTTGTATTGGTTAGAAGTGACTACACTTTTACACTAATAATTTTTTTAAAGCAATTAGTCCCTTTGATGAATTTCGATCATGTAATAAGACGAAAAATATCAGAACTATGCGATTTATTAGAGCAATACATTTCGAACAATCTGATCACACATTTATTTGTTAAGAGCATTTATATATAAAGATAAAAGGTCAACTAGACTGGAAATGGTGTAAGAGGAGATAAGGATAATAATATAAGTAATAATAATAATGTGAACACAATTCGAAATCTAATCACTCTGGATAATAAGTCAATATTACCAGGGTAGGTTTAAGGTTAAGGCTTCAATAAACCTTAGTATACTCCATAAATAAGAACTTTCGTCTAAATTTGAACGAATAGTTTCACAATATTTGGGCGCCAAGTTAATTAGTATACTCCCTTTTACACTTTTATACAAAACCACAAAAGCCGAGTTTAGATCAATCTTATGGTCTGTTTCAACTATATAATTAGCAATAGAGGATGATGGATGTTTATCCTCTGTTCTTATTGGGTCACTCGAGTGTATTTGTTTCTGCAACCATTTTGGTACATGTTCACACACCCTAATTTTGAGATCACGATTGCTCCTCCCTGTGTATGTGTGACCACACACACACTTAAATTGGTAAACATAGTGGGATGTGACACAATCGTTTTCGTGTCTTTTAGGTTTTGGATGAAGCATGCACCTTGTTCTTTCTTTGATAGTGACCTTTGCTGCGCAATACGTTTTGTTGATGACTGATTTAAGTCTTTGTTTCAATAAAAGGCTATTTGAATCACCTCTTTTTTCGTTGAAGAATTTTCCACTAAACACAGAAAATATATAGTGTTTAAAATGAAGAACGATGTTCCACTAACAGAATGGAAGCAAAAACACCAAAGGGATCTGCTTAAGCTATTTGTATTCTTCAACATCTAAAATATCACAAATAATCCTGGATTTATCAAATTTCATTAAGTGATTGTTTGTGGAAATGATAAATTCCGTATTTAAATGAAAATAACAACTGATCAAGACCAGAGAATTGACATTCGTTTTGTAAATTTCAATATTTCGAAAACCAAGTGAAATCTAATATCAACCACTATGTTATCAAAACTAAGACTTAAGACATAAACGTAGCAATAGCCATCATAGTAAAATAGCACATCTCAGTTCTGATGATTAAGAAATAGATTACGGTTTCACAAAGAACAAATATCAAAAGTCATTACAAACTTTAAAAAACCAAACAATCATCGGTGAAATATAATACAACTCACGGTAGCGAAGAAATCGAAACCACATAGTTTTTGAAAAAAAATTAACCATGGAAAAGTGTCATGATTTTCCTTTAACCTGGTTTAGTTTGGAAGTAAATTAACTTTATTCGCAATAACATGTCTGGGGTTATTAAATTTCAGTTTTGTTATAGAAAGTAAACCTTGTTGTCGTGTGACCGAATTCGATACTACAATTGAAAAGTGATAACCAGACTTTACCATGTAGATGTTCGTATTCCATTTAACACGATACATAGAAAATACGCTAAACTGAAACTTTACAATTTATGTATGATGAAAGTCAACCACATAACTAAGCAGCCTACGTAATGTGTATCTATTTTAGACGACAGTTAAATCAATGATGACAATATATGTTTCTTCGTATAACGTTTTACTGTTACCAAATTGTATGTATCATTCGCATATTTCGAGACTATGGAATACCTTTTGACCTTGTTGTTTACAAATTTCATATAAATGTTGTTTTGAGATATCGTTAAAACTATGATCAACCATCCTTATATTGTATTGAACTGAACAGTATTTCATAAGATTATTGAAAAAAAAACACGTCTTAGTTACAGCGGTGTAAATTTTATTTACAGAACTAGTTCACTTTCACCAGTTATATTCAGTACTACGTGCTCACAAATTTAATATATTCATAGAGGTGATCATATGAAAAGATTCAACTTCGACTTATATATATATTTATCAACACTTTCTTATCATTTAAAAAAATGGATATAAAAAAGGAAGGTATACTTTGTTTTCAAAAATTATAGACGTACATTTCGCAAATTTTCATAAAATAATAAAGAAATGTCGATATATATCTAGATCAAACTAGAAGGATTATATGAATCTTGCAGAAGACATGTACGACTAGTTGGAAAAATAAATTGACTAGCTTATTCAGGCAATCATGTATACGATGTAATTGGACAAGTGGATTCGATATTTTACTTTTCCAAACGAAGCTAGTTCGTAGTATATGTGATTGACTTGAGTTCCAGCTTCTAAAAATTCTCTGGCTCACTTTGTTTTCCCTCTACTCAAGATTTCAAGATTTGCCCAATCGTACATGTGTCCATAATTATCTATGTTTATTGATATAAGGAAAGATAAATAGTGTAGCTTTACAATCACTTGTTATTCATGCGGAGGAAAATGAAGAGGGCAGCCACTTTATTCGATAGTGTTTTGCTCAGTCGTGAAACGTTTTGGTGATGTTCGGCCTTTCTTATCTTGTCATATCATCCTTTGGTTCTCATTAGACTGACTGAAGTAATTTTGCTGACTTGTGTTCTACGGTTATTCCAAACAGCTTCAACAATCTTGGTGTAATTTCCAATAAATCCCGCATATATAGAAAGTTAATCCATTTGTTGGTCTTCACACTTGATATAGTTCCTGTCAGACAGTGTGAAATATAATTTTTGATCAGTCTGGATAGATAGCCATTAATTTAGAAAACTGTCATTCTTTTCTTCTTATTTAAGGTGCGAGACAGTTTGCTTCAGCTAAGTTGAATAAAGCTTCGGGGTCGAAGGGTATCATTTACAAAACGTCTTTAGTCTTATTTACGAGTTGTTTGGGAGGTTTAATATAGTGTATGGATAAATCCACCAAACGTTACAATGTTCTTGAAATTTCTTTTGAAAGATCGCAACTTCAGGATTCCAGATTGTGATACGATTAGGCTTAACGGGATATTTGCTTTTTGTAGTTTTGTCTTACTGAATATTGATGGCAAACTGGTTCACCGAATTTCACTTGCTATTGGTTCTGTTTAGTTCTTTTTCCGACTTTAACGAGTTTATTTGCAGTCCTAGAGATCTGGTTGTCCTGCGTTTTGATTAGAGTTTCGTCCATTAGCTTGTGTACGTTTGCATCCTCAAGTAGCTCCATAGCTTTGGTGATATATTCTCCCTTAGCCATAATTACTCTGGTGAGCCCTTCGTTATCTGTAACCATCTCTGATCATCTCTGACATCAATCGTCGATTCATTAACTTAATCATCAGAATCTCACAATTTTGCCCACTCTTAAACTGACAGTCACACTGATATTACTGGTTCTTATATGATGAATTTTAATATTGATCAATTACATAACCTTGTGATTAGCTAGTAATGTACAAACACAAATTCACTCAGAATACATAGAGATTTTAGTAAGATTTCTTAACAATGATGTACAGCTTGCAATCAAATATAGTACACTAAGTGAGCTTTATTAGTTATTGATGAACTTTCTAACAAACAAAATTCTATTTTATTTATTAATTAGCTTTCAGTTCGAAGAAAATCAGTTATTTATAGCTTATTTGATTACAAAAACATTAAGTAAATGAATGTATGTATGTAAGTGTGATTTTTAATATACAAAAGCGGTTTGTTCAGCTTGAAGGTTTAACTTTTTAATTGTTAATGAATATTTACTTAAACTAACAAAGAAAACAAATATGTTGGGTCATCGATAAAGAAATAAATCAAATGGACCTATTGACTAATTAATCTATGTATTTTTTATGTCATAGGACACGTTTTATGTTGTTGTGCCATTACAAAATTATAATTAGCACTGTAAACAATTTTGCTGTTAAACATTGTGAAATACTGTTGTACAATTCTAACAGAAATAAAAAATGTTTAGGTTAATCAATTGTGATGATTGTATTGAAACAACAAAAGAGTGATAATGTCAATGTTCTTAGTAAATTTGACATAGTTATTAACCTTTTCAAAAAATTGTCTACTGACCAAACAACTGAAAACCTTTCATATAGGAAATAGAAGAAATGAATTAGCTAGTTAACTTTTGAAAAAGACCGAGACGAGGATTACACTTCTTATTGAGTTCCTAGAGTTATCTGTTTAATTTACATGTCAACAGTTGTTGTTAGCATTACAAACCATTCCAGTCTACATGTAACTTCATTCACATGACAGTCAGGTTTCTTTTGCAGGTTGTTTTAATAATATGTACTTCAGTATTCATAGACGTACAGTACAGTCTGAAGAAATAAAATGACCCGATATGATTTCATTTAAATTTTATACTGTGATAATTAGATCCAAAAGAAAATAATAGATATATACTTCAAGCCTAGGTAATGAACAGTCTGTCAATGTAGTGTGCCTATGATAATGTGTGAACTGGTGCTCCTACAGCGGTCAGAATCAGGATAACTAAAGTTCGAACTGATAAAATACTATCACTTTCCCATTCAGAGGTCCATAATACACGTAGGACTAACATCACATTCTCAAATTCCAGCAAGCAATAAATTAATGAAACGAAACATTTATAATTAAATTAATGTCAGTTATTTGTTTTAACATAAATGGGACATTCACTTTAAACAAACACGTGAATGTTATGTTCAGTTTTTTGAAATCATAGCTATTTCAATAAGGATAACAATGATGAGTTTGATATCCTGAACTTAGCGCAATTAATTTATTATTATATCATCAGGTTCACGTCGAGTTTTCAGTGCCTAGTGATGGATTGATAATAAAGAATAATCTATTGCCTCTCAGCTTAAGGGAATAGTTCATGTGAGTTTTCAATAAGTTGAGTACTGGATGGTAATAAATGATCAGATTTAGCTAACGAAATGCAGTTTCAGCATGTTACGCACATTATCTAATAGCTGAACCCAAGAAGATAAGCAGGCCTCTCAGTGATCATTAACTCCCTGAAAAATGCTTTTAATCAATCTCTTAGTGGTATTTTCCTCCCTCTAAGGAATGAATCCCATGTAAATAAATGTAATAAATCGTTAGCACATAAGGACTATATACATAGCTCGTCAAAAGGTTATTGTAAAATCATATACTAAGTTTCTCGTTTCAGAAATTAAACTAGTTATTGAAAGCACTTCATTTCATAATCTTATCAAATTCTTAACATTGAGATAACATTTCTGTGTTGAATAGTCTGCTGCAGCATTATTTTGCACATTTCTTTATACACCTGATTACTTATGTTCACTGACGACTAGAAGGAACGCAAATTAAATTTAAGTTAAAAAAATAACCACATTTAAATATCATGAACCATTTGAGTGCGATTGCCTCTTCATTTATCGAATACAAGAAAATTATTCTAAGATGATGATGTCTATTCCATACTCTTTCTTCAAATGATATTCTAAATTAAAAAGAAACACTAGTTTAAGGTTATTTTAATATAGTAATTACACTTAAATTAGTTATAGACTACGTTTATTTATTGAAACATTTGTTATACAAACGAAATATTTATTCATTATTCGTTTATTTAAATGTCTTGCATTATTTTCATGAATCTGGCTAGATTTATGATTACGACCCTTGATATATAGTTGAATGTAGTGGTGAGATTGAATGTTTGCACGCTAAATGAACATTTATTTAAAATGAACCGTTATCTCATTCCAATAAGTATTTAAACCATAAGTCAATTAGTTGGTGACTTCACAAAATAGATAAAAATGCGGGTTAATCAAGTGTTATACAACAAGGAGACATTGTTTAAATTATTAAATTAGATAAAGTTTTAGTGAAAATAACCTTTTTTTAAATCTATTTATCAAGTACCGGTAAAACTCATTAACCTAATAATTTCTGTAACCAAGTTAAACAAAGCAGTTGACAAACATTTACATCATACACTTATTTAATATTGTTACTTTTCAAGAGAATAATTAGATAATGAGTGAAATGAAGAGTTGGCTGACTATACTATATTATCATTTTGTGATTTTGAACAATAGGTTAAGGTCAGAAAAATCTTTGTTCTATAGTTTATCAAAGAAATTATTAATGGTGTTAGTTTTGTTATGATACTCAAGAATGTTATTTGAACAATGTGAAAAAATATCCAAAACTTCTAACTTTTCTATGAATAGCTTGAAATCTTATCAATATTAAAGACAGTTTATAAACAATTTTAAGAAGATAAAAAGTAGCAATAACATGTAACTGGAAATTGTCACCTCTTGATGTGAAGATATTTATTTGTATTATTTTATTTTAGTTAGTTACGTACTGATTACAAAAACTCAGAAAGTAGACCTAACATTTCATCCAATTATTATCTTTGTGTTAACAGAAATTCAGTTTGGATTTGCTTGAGAAAACTTTATGGTTGGTAAGCATTTATTTATTATCGTAACTCTCCACGTCCAAGTTCTTAATAAGAGACCATTCTCAATGTTTTGCTGAATAAAGTCAAAAACACTTCAGTTAACATGAAACAACTGTTGATACTAGTGTATTTCTGATTGGGTATGCGAATTCCCACTATTAAAAATCTATCAGGGAGAGATTGATCTAAGTTATTTCGAATCATTAAATAACACCAAAACAGACTTAATTTGAGACATGTGATATTCTGTCCTTCAGTTAGGTCAATGATTTGCTGCTAAAAGTTAGTGTTTTTCCACGTCACTATAAATACGTAATTCTAGTATTTATGTATTAAAGTGGGTGTCACATCTTATAATCAATGTTCATAAAAGTGGATTCAACATTATCACAAGTGTCTTTTTCGACAGCTTCCTCATAGCAAGTAATAGGAATATCAGCCACAGTTGGTTAATAACAATAAGTAGCTCAACGTAGAATTTCTTGATGGATAGAACTGGATCCATTCATTATGGATTGCTGATTAGTCCAAAATGAAAGGGAATTTATAGACAGGCTAATAACTTTAATTACTTACTTACGCCTGCGACCTCCAATAGAGCATTGGCCGCCGACCAGCATTCTTCAACCCACTCTGTCCTGGGTCTTCTTTTCTAGTCCTATCCAATTTTTGTTCATTCTTCTCATGTCTGTCTCCATTTCCGGGCATGATATGTTCTTTGTTCTTTCTCTTCTCCTTCGGCCTCGAGGATTCCAAGTGAGGGCTTGCCTTGTGACGCAGTTGGGTGCCTTCTTCAATGTGGGTGCTATCCACTTCCAGCGCTTCTTCCTGATTTCTTCCTCCGCTGGAATATGGTTTGTTCTCTCCACAGTAGGTTGTCACTGATAATGTCTGGCCAACGGATCGAAAGTATTTTGCGTGGACAACTGTTAATAAACACTTGTGTCTTCTGGATGATGGCTTTCGTAGTTCTCCAAGTTTCCGCCCTATACAGTAGAAATGTCTCAACATCTGTATTGAAAATTCTGATCTTGGTTGACGGTTATTTTGAGTTACAGGTTTTTTCACTTGTAAATATGCTGCTCTTCCTTTACCGATCCGCGCCTTCACGTGTGCATCAGATCCACCGTGCTCATCAATGATGCTGTCCAGTTATGTAAGGGCTTTTACATTCTCCAAAGCTTCTCTGTCAAGTGTGACTGGATTGTTGCATGTTCTGTTGTGTCGGAGAATCTTGCTTCTCCCTTTGTGTATGTTGAGACCTACTGCTGCTGAGGCTACTGCTACACTGGTCGTTTTCTCCTACATTTGTTGTTGCGTGTGCGATAGAGGATCTAGATCATCTGCGAAGTCTAGATCGTCCAGCTGTATTCTAGTTGTCCACTGTGTCCTGTGCTTCCCCCTCAGATGTTGACGTATTCATGATCCAGTCGATCGCCAGGAGAAATAGAAATGGTGAGAGCAAGCAACCTTACCTTACTTTGAATGAGTCTGTGAGCTGTCCTAGAGATCTCCCTAGATTCGTTTCATCTCTAGAAACCAGGAAGCAAATAGTTCTATAATAAATGAGGAACTCTTCAAATCACCAAAAGAATTTCGAAACCTTTTGAAATCAAAGTTATTCATAAACCAAGAGAAGCATATATATATATATATATATATATATATATATATTATTGGTATCAGAAGACCCGGCGCAATGAGGAAATGAATGCAACATCATTCAAAAAATAATTTGAACCAAATGTGACAAACATAACAATAAATAAATTGGACCTGCCTCTATCAGTCTGCACATAAACACAAACTCCTATTAAAGCAACACGCTTGCACTTATATCAACACGCTCCAAGATCCAAAGATACAAAGTCAATCTTGAAGACTCTAAAATTTAAAAAATGCCGAAGAATTGCAGATGGGTCAATCTGCAATCAGTAGACATCCCAATGTATATACTGTTTACCAACCTATACGGAAGAGGTCAACCAATCACGTGGTCAAAGACCAACAGAATAAATTGTTTAACAAGAATACAAAGTCCAGTGAAGCTGATGGGATATCCGGAAACAACCATTTGCTAACAGAGTCATCAGATTAGACTTATTCAAAAATTGAGGATTAACTAAACAGTTCTGATGATGATGTTGTCCAGAACTCTAATGAGAGACTTGAAATTGAACCACTTAATTTAGAGAACAAGAAACGTCCAGAAATGCATGAACTACACAATGTCTCCGTCACTCAGTGATATGACCGATTTTATTTAAAATCAGTGTTTGGAATTCAGTTTCCTTAAATAGTTTACTGAGCTTAATTAAAAACGTTTGTTCACATTGATCATGCTTTGTGAAAGTTTGTGGATGACGTCACATTTCACATTACTATATTTTTCCCATTGTTTGTGAAGATATTGAACCTGGGAGGTAAAATTTGTGTCTTGTATTAGACAAATATCTTGTAAGAACCATAGTTTGTATCAAAGATGTTAACCTGTCATAACTGTCTATGGTAACTGTGTATTAGATCACTAATTCCTATGCTATTTAGCATATTTTAATCAGAAGAATATTGTTTCTAGGACAAACTATTTTGATGAGGCACTTGTATATGAAATTCCATCATCTGTCAGCATAACACAGTCCATTAAATGGATATCTTCCAAATTCTTACATCTGGTATAAAAACCTGAAGGTAATTATTCAGCTAGTATTGAAACGAGTTAGTGTAATACCACAATAATCATGCAGCTGAAATTAATTATAAAAAAACCAAGATACGAAATGAGATATGTAATGAAAGAACAAAAGCTAATGTGGTTATTTTTTTATTTATGGTAAATAACATGTTATGTATAAGTTTTGTTTCAATGGTCTTGGTCTCCTTATAACAAAATCACGTTTTACAAACATTTATCAATCTAGCGTTTCTTCGTATCTTTGTTTTTTTTCACCATAAATGAAACCGAACGATGGCTGACATTGAAATGACATTTTCTTCGATGTTATTCATAAAATACCATCTTTGTATAATATACGGAGTCATGTTAATTTTGGATTAAAACTATTTAGCCTGTAGGTTAGTTAAAAATACCAAGTGATAACAAATATGTAGAGTTTACACAAATGTGAGTTGTAATAACAAATGTATTCAGATATCCTTAAGTAATATAAAGTCAAAATCTCAGTGTTCGCTCATTAGTAGGCAAACTTTTCTCAGTGTACTATTGACATAAATTTTGGTCGCATTGTATTATCCAATGAGATTGTTTATATGTGTATATGAATGGAAAGTATTTAGTGTCAAGATGCTTTTAATTTTTCTAATCTGTAGACAGAAACTCATTATTAAAGTGGCGAAAAACTGATCTTATTAGCAGAAACAAATAAAGCTAATGGGATTAACTTGAACGGTGGTTTTTTAAAATTCCCCTATAGCTATTAAGTATATTTTGTAAAATGTTAGTAAAATGCTTTGAAAATTAAGACTTCCATTGCCTATGAAAAACGGATAACAAAAAACAAATAACATGGCTAACTGGTATATTTTATTTTTTGATGGGATTTAACCGTATGTACGTATGCATAGTGACTAGTTGACAGCAATCAACTTCTAAACCTCAAAATGAAAGGTAACATTATTTGCAACCTGAATAGCTGAGAACAACAAAAACTAGACTTTTCATACACATAGTTCCCTTTATCATTTTGAAAAGAGCAAGAACAAACTAGACTATTCATAAATAACATTCAGATATTATAACCACTTAGCAATTTTCCTAGACATTAATGTTTAAAAATTAATTAGACACCATTCTGTTTATTGTTCCAAAAAATCTAAAAGACGATCTCATTGACTATTTAAGATCCCACTGCTAAATTCTTGGCAAACACGATTAAGGATTCATCAATTTTCAAAATATTCCTTATCACCATAAAGTGTCATCTAATGATAAATTCATACTAATTAGATTAGAAGTCAGACAATGAAAACGAAGCAAAACAATAGCTCGTTTACATCTTTACATCATAGAAAAATTGAGACGAATCGCTAACCTGTAATTCAACTTCGAGTGATCCCCACGTGAATGTTTTTGATAAAAATATTAAAAACTAATAGAAAAACTACTGATAATTAAGACTTACATGCATATAAAATTACTTCACTATCACATAGATTGACTTCATATGTAGTTTGCATTCAATATCGACACATTTATTTATTAGAAGGATGGATAGAATATTTTAATTTATCCATCATTTAACAGACCTGTTTAATAAATATTTAGATTTTATCTGTTGAATTAAATAAGTATAAATCCTCCCTTTAAAAAACGTTTTTACTTAACTGATTCATTTAAAGTGTTTATCTTATCATTGTTCATAGATACATAAATGCTCACTTCAATTTATCAAAACTCGTATGAACTTCAAAATGTAACCTACTGAGTGAATTTATTTAGACATCGCATATATCTTGTTCGTCGATATATAGATCCTTACTCCTAAAGAGTTCCTAACTAGAGATATAACCAATTTTTGCTTTATCCTTTTAAAGGGTTCTTAAACCGAGGTCACGTCTTACTGACAAATAGTTGACCGATTCAATAATTTTTAAAAACGCCTCACCGCCAAAAGAGCTTTCACATCTTTTAGGTAGATATGCCTCAGTGAGTGTGTGGTCATAAACTAGCTACCTACTACCTGCTAAGTTTTATTTTAGCTAACATCGTATAAATAAATTAGACAGATCACTTGTTTTGTAGAGTATGTTTTGAATCTTATTTATTAATTACATAAAAACTAATAGAAAAATGACATAACAGTTAATAGGATAATTTGAATTAATTTTACTCCAGAACATTTTAAAAACTCACTGGTGACGTCAAAACCAATCTAATATAAAGTTACAACAAAATTGTATTATTCAAAACAGTAAAACAACATAGAATAGCGTGAGAGAGACACGTTTGGCGTCGCATAATTAAAAATGCAGAAATGAAATGAAAACTATCAGATATTCTAGCAGTTGGAAAGGCAGTTAAAATAAAGATTTTTCTTAATACTTGATGAATGTTAAACATCTGACAATTGTCATTTACAAAAGACCAAGGAAACTTGTAGGCTCAAATAGACAAGAAAAGAAGTGAAATGAAAAATAGAAAAGAAGTATGAAAAGAATAGACTAAGTAAAGATTTATGGTATTACTTTGTAGAGAAATATCAGATGTTTTCGACATTATACATATGATTTGTTTGTTCAGTAGCCAATATATCATCCAAGTATATTCGATTATATTTCATGACAAGTGGTCTAGAGATTAAGTGTTGGCGCGCGTAACCAAGGGTCTCGGATTCGTGTCTCGCGTACGAAATCGTGAACGTGCACTGATGATGAGTCCCATGCTGAGGCGAAACGGCTTTCAACTGCTCCTAGGTTTTCAATGGTGGTCTAGCTTACATTGACTCGTGATTTCGATTGCGAAAATTTATTAAGCATTCTGAATTAAGTCTACAATAATGATATCATTTCAGTCGTAACATTTCCTGATCTGTTGTCCTATTATTGAATCCCAGATTCATACAGATTTGTAATTCCGAAGCTATTTTAAAGATTCGACTAAAGTATATAAAGAGATAAATATGGTCGTCAGTTGCACTGAAACAAACATTTAGCGAATAGTACATTTGCCAAACGAATATCGATTGTATTGATCAACAGCGTTTTTGCATTTGCATATAGAGGGCAAACTTTTTTCAAGTTTCTCCATTAACTTTACTATTTTGGCAATGAAAGTTACTCTACATCCATAACGTATAACCCATCATATTCTCCATGATATTTCCAAATAATTGTCAATATATTTATTATGGGTAAGTACTGCTTATACTCATTTAGTCGTACCATATTAAAACTTCGAAAGTACCCCAAATGTTACAAGTTATTCATAACCATCACGGTGTTTATTACAACGATTCTATAAAGATTTTGAATATTAAGCGTAACTTAAATTATGGATATAAATAAGCCGCAGAATAACAAAAACACAAATAGCACTGGACAGGTATTTCATTCTACTCCGGGATTTCTTAGTAGCAGTCACACACGACAATACTGAATCCTGGGTCAGGACTTCCAGATTAGAAAACTTTTGGCCATAGAGTAAATATTTCATGATCTAAATACTCAATTCTGTGCTACGGTGCTATTTCCATCCAAAATAATCCGTAAGGTCCTACCTTATTTTCCACTTGGTTGCTACACAAGTCAAGGCTTACCAATACAGTTTTATGAAACACATTTTGAAACTTATTACTACTGAGCGCTCAATAGCAATTAATTTAAAGGTAATCTTCGTGGCAAGCTAACAGTAGATCCTAGTTTAATATGATTGTCCAAGTGGTCTGAACATGTAGATAATAATTTACAAATTAAAGTTCTTATCACTGTGCTTTTCGAATTTCTTTAGGTTCACTAAAATAAATATAACACATTTTTTATTAATAGAAAGATAATGTGTTCACTTACCAGGTGGGTTAAACAATTAAAATGAAGCATTTTATAATTTTCATTCTGTCAATTGGTCATTCTTTGAAAGTTTCTTTTCAGCTTTATGACACCAATCAGACCATACTGCTGTTCTATTCACAATGAAAGTATCATAGAACAAACTGTTTTCATTCATACAATCATAATTTCTTCAATAATTACAGTTATTTTCGTAGTGGATATGTTTTAATCCATTACTTCTAAGTTTCATTACTAATCATGACAAAACGCAGTAAAAACTAACGTTTCGAATATTACAAGTAATCAGTTTGAGTTAAGTAAACTGACTGATTCATAATAAGAAATAGGCATATATCGTAAAATTAAAATTTTGTTTGTTTGAAGTCGTTTATAACCACACACCACTTCAAAACTGTGGTGAGATCCTTGATGTTTATTATATTCATGCGTAGGAATTTTCCAGTAGATATTTTTGTACTTATATCGCCTACGCTTAGTAACTGGAGTAATACACCACCAACTTATATGATACAGTGACTTTGTTTTTTAACGGTTATTCATTTCTTATTAAAGATTGAAATGTCCTATTCGTATCACTTACATATCATGAAACTGTGTTGAAAATCAAGTTAAATTTGAATACAGGAAATGTAGACTTTTGAAAATGAATACCGTTAATACTGTATCAATAATTGTTTAGGAAATCAGTTGACATGATAAGGAGCTAATTACTCAACTAATTATATTTATCTTCTCACAACACTGAGACTGTCTGTTTTTGAATAACTTGACAATAATGTTAAACAATATTGAAAGTACTCTCTGGTTATCACTTATGACCGTTAGGATAATATACTATGGTAAGTGGTGATATAAATGTTTACAATTACCGTTCTAAAAATAATATATTATCAGTGCTATTTTAATAGGTTGTTAAGCCCTAAATAATCATCTGGCGACCGGAAAGTGGAAATTTACGTACATGCTATAAGGCTTTCTGAATAGATATTAAAAATATGGTCAAAAGGTGAAGCATTTACAGAATACAAACATAACCGAGTAGTTTCATACACATAGTTCCCTTTATCATTTTGAAAAGAGCAAGAACAAAGATTCTAGCAGAATAGCATGAATTCATTTTATTTCGTAGGTTCTCGTCAGCTGCTTACAACCTGTGATATTTAAAAATCATAATTGCATAATGGATTTAAATTGCTTACAGAATATTGTAAATATATACCTAATGTGAAAGAATATTCTACAACATTAATTGTGACAACAGTTCAAAAATGGGTTAGAAACAATTGATTACATAATGAATAAACATTGATAGGAATATAGTGATTAGAGTTCAGTTGAAAGATTATTAATTTGAAAGATAGTTGAAAAAATAAATTAGAACCAATGATGTAATAAATACAACAGAAAAAAGAGGAAAAAAAAGAAAAAAAATTTTAAGGTTCAGTGAAGGAATATTTGTCACCAGGGTAAGGAAAGATTAACCACCGTCTCCTTTTGAATACATAGGTCAGGTTTTTGTCGCCTGATGGCAATGGCTTCAGCAAACTTCAGAAGACTGGAGTTTGGCTGCTTACTAATCACCCTAAAGGATTGTTCCAAAAAGTCTTAGAACAAGGGAAAGAAAGACTCTGAACAGTGCGATCACCAAACATCTCCTTGATACAGGACATCAGGTAGATACCTTACAATCCTTTAGGGTGATTAGTAAGCAGCCAAACTCCAGTCTTCTGAAGTTTGCTGAAGCCATTGCCATCAGGCGTCAAAACCTGACCTATGTATTCAAAAGGAGACGGTGGTTAATCTTTCCTTGCCCTGGTGACAAATATTCCTTCACTACACCATAAAATTTCATTTTATTTTATTTATTTGTTTTTTTTCTCTTTTGCATTTATTACATCATTGACTCTATTTTATTTTTTCAACCGTCTTTCAAATTAATAATCTTTCAACTGAACTCTAATCACTATATTCCTATCAATGTTTATTCATTATGTAATCAATTGTTTCTAACCCATTTTTGAACTGTTGTCACAATTAATGTTGTAGAATATTCTTTCACATTAGGTATATATTTACAATATTCTGTAAGCAATTTAAATCCATTATGCAATTATGATTTTTAAATATCACAGGTTGTAAGCAGCTGACGAGAACCTACGAAATAAAATGAATTCATGCTATTCTGCTAGAATCTTTGTTCTTGCTCTTTTCAAAATAACCGAGTAGTTCGTTTTTTGTTGTACACTAATTTTGTTCGTATTGATAAATTTTATTTATCAATTCCAACAGACTCACTTAAATGTTCTCAGATAAATAAATCTCCTAGTTAACTCATCCAGTTTTCCTTAGTATCAAAATGTTAATTTGCAGATTTACTTTGAGTAATGTGCAAAAAAAATACTAGGGTAGTCTAGTAAAGTCCCCTCAATTAATATATTTGTAATGATTACCAAAAGGTATATCCTAAAATGTTAATATATAATTATTTATATGTAATACAATGTAAACAAAGAGCTTTTAAATTCATGTTGAGTAGTTGAAAAAGTTACTATACTTCTTGTCGCAATAGAATACCTTAGATTTAATCCAAATAAACGATCATCCCAGAGAAGCTCCACCAACAGAATATATTTTCAAATCAGCGACTTATAGTAAAAAAATTCAACATTAAAATCATCATATAACATTATTATATTTACACATGTAAACACATCAGTAAATGAAAAGTGAACAAAAATTATTTCGTGTTGAAAACAAAGTGGTTTCATTGATGTTTGCATTTCTACGTCAACGAACAGACTAAATTGTTACGGAACAAGAGAGGAAAAACGAAAAAAATTATGAATTAGATATTTCAATAATAAATTTATATTTTGTGACTATTTTCGACAAAAGGAAAAATATTTATTAGAATGTCAGTAAGCGATAACTAGTGAAGGAAGTACAAGATATTTTGTCTACAAAATTTTATATTCAGTCTTTTATTAGTTTGTTGATACAATGTATCAAGATGGGAGAATATTAACTTTTCAGTAAGCATGGTGAAAAATAATTACATCCATGAACAAGGAATCACATTTTTCTTCAGATATTTCAAAAAAATCACAAAAATTTTTAAAATGAACGTAATAGAGTTTACCTCTTTACATTAAAATGAAACATCAAACGTTTAGGAAAACTAGGAACCATTGTAGTGTGAAATATCAGTCATTTCTTAAATATGTATATGTCCTTTTAAATGAGCTTGAGTTGATTGGGTTTTAGATATGGATTTATTAGTTGTATCTTAAGAAGACAAATGAGATAATGACGAAAACAGTAAAATATTTTAGTTAAAAGAGTAACAAGATGTAGAAGAAATGTGACTGTATTCTTTCATTGATGGGATTTTATTAAAGTAATTTTCAACGGAGCTTGTCATTCTGCGCTCAAATAATTGTAAATGTGTTTTGACATTAAATCTTATTCTATATGTGTTGAATTGAAGCAGTGAGCATTAAGACCAAAGTCTTAATTGATATGAAGTAAGCTTTTAGAATATTATTGTTCACTTAATTCATGGTACTAACTATGCATCAGTTACTTAAGTTCATTTTTATCCACTTTCCATGCATTATGTTCAACAGCAAAAATTTATACAGATGTTCTGTATAAGGAGTCTCCAATTTTGTTTGGTTTTCTATGTTTACGATTTGCTTAGCTAAAACCCAGGTATGAACCAATATGAAGATTGCTACGCGACCCTCAACTTTAATAATAAGTCAGCAGATTTGCCCCATGAACTCCTTTGATCATAAACGAGAAAAGTTAATGTTTGAAGATATAGTGCATCATACGTGAAACTTTTAAATAAACTACTATTCGTGTCAGTTAATACATTAGTTTTAAACATAATCTTTTCAGAGTACTCCATTTCATACTTCATAAATAATTTTTCATCACAAACTAACATTATCTATAACTATAGAATCACAGGGAGCACTCCACAACTCACGATAATGATAATCTGAACAGTCTACTTCTAAACATCCTTGTTTGAACCAATTAATTATCATATCTTTATCAAATTTCAAAAACAATTTTCATTTTTATATTAGCCTAAAACCAGTGAGAAACACAGATAGCATGTTGACTATCTTGCCCAGTGATATATCACATCGGATGACAACACTTTGACAGTAATTCATAATGTGTGCATTTGTACGTAAGGAGATTGAATTTCGATGAACGTTACTATCTCGAAATACCAGATTTGAATGTTTATTTACCTCTACATATTTTTTTAAAGTCACATACTGTTAATTGACGCTGGAACTTGATAGAACATACAGAAAATAGGGCCGGGCCATACTACGAGAAAATAATATAGTCAATAAGATGTACATTATTGGTTTCTGTTTCTGAACCATAACTCCTTTAAATGACGTTCTGAATACAATGCAACGTAGTAGTTCTTAGGTGATTTATTAAACAGATCTAAAACCTAATGTATTATCGGTTTCACTGAATTCTGTAGTTGACTATAATCAATGTCGTTCGAGACAAAATATTTTGACAAATTTACGTATGTGCTCTTCAAAAATGTGACTAACGTAATTTTATTAAAATTAATTACAAATAATTATTACTTTAAATATTGTAAGACAAAGTTCATTATCGAATAATTATCAGATAACGAACCGTCAGTTCCTTCCAGATTCCATTCAGCTGAATGTTTGTCAACGCGAGCTCAGAATGTGCCAAAAATTTACACTGATTTTTGCTTTAGCTTTCAACCAATTGATTATATTTTATAAACATATTTTTTATGTTTCAGTAAAATATCCTGAGTCCCACTGTGAAAATCAAACTGGTGTGAACTTTACTGAGCAACGTCATTCTCATCAGTTAACTCATTGAAATATTTTTTATTTACAAGTAGTTTGCATAATTAAAAATAATGGAATTTATGCAGCCGTCAGTTTAACTCAAATATATATCGTCGAGCAAAGCTCATTAAGTTGCAGATCATCGAATGCACCTCATCTTGATCTTAGTTATCCAATAAGCCAAATACTATAGTTTTAAACCATCTAAATTCTTTATATTCAAATTGCAATATGCTATGTGGAATAAGTAACTCAGTCAGTTCGCATGAAATCGCAAACACAAGTACTTTGACCGTAAAAAATCATAACCATAACAGGATCCATTCAGAATTTCCCAATAATCACTTCAATAAAATTCACATGCTCAAAACAGAAACTGGTAAACGCCCACCAGCAGGTTATTCCTGGGTCCCAAATGAAAAATTCGGTATTCGACCTCAATCACTTGGGCTATACCAGTCAAATCCCATGTTACATGATCAAAGAAGCCTAGGTCCAAATACTAACCCATCAGACTCTTCACATCGACCAACAATTCTAAGCTCAAATATAGGTAGAAAAGAGGATTTTAACAGTAAGTCTTATTCCAAGAAAAGACGTGGAACCTTTGATAACAATAATAAAAATGTTACTGTTCCAACAAGTTTGGTATCTCCGAATATTACTTATAATAGTAATAATACTTCTAAAAACGAGAAATTCAAAACTAATCTTCCATATTTTCACTCATCTCACCCAAAGAAAAGTACGTCAAGAACTTCGAGTAGGGAAAATATCAGAGAACGTAGCCCTGTGAAATTTTTTTCTGCTAAGGAAACACATTTTCTGAATTATAATGCAACGGGAAACGCACGTGAATCATATAAATATGCAGCGGTAGTGAACAAATATAAGGAAAAGATTCAGTCAATATCAGATGAAACAACTAAAGTATCTCAGGCACGATCTGCTTCAACACCATCAAGAAAATTACCACAAGACGAAGAGAAAAACGCTAAGAATGCTGAATTCCAAAAGCTTCATGAACCACAACTAAACAGTTCACAGATAAAATCACATGAAGCTAATAAATTGATAAAAGATGATAATAATACACAATCTTCATCCAAGAAAAATGAGTTACAAAATGTAATTTCTCCAAGTATTATTTCACAGAGAACCGACCATTTAGATATCACCTCCTTTCTTGCTACATCAGGTAACAATACACCTATATGGTCAACTAATCCACTCCCAATAAATGCTTTAACGAATAGTAGTGTTGCGAGATTGTGTGACTTGACAGATCCTGCAGACGCATTCAACTCTAATAAACAAAGTTTAACTCATGACAATTATATTAACAATGATTTAGATGAATTCACTCAGTTACAAAGTGTTTATTCTCAAATCACGCATAAACAGAAAACTAAACAAAAATATAGTTTACCTAATTCCAACTCTGCAGCATCTAGTTTATCTGCTGGAGATGATAGGACATTTTGCGATAGTGGAATATCTTCCTCATCTTATTCTAAAGATAGCGCTTGTACATCACCTTCTGATCCAAATGCCTATAATCCTATGCCATCCTTAGGGATTAATGAATGGGTATCTACCTGTAAAATACCATGTGATAAAGAACCAATATTTGATTCAAACTGTCACCAAAAACCAAATCAAGGAATATCATTATCGAAATCTTCACGTATTCCAAGCATTTCAAAATTAACGGATAGGCCTAAAATAAATACTTCCTCAGAGATGGTTGATTCACAACCAGCTTTCAGTACAATCCAACGAACCCAGAGACCTAAAACAGTTGGAAAGTTGATATGTCAATCAAGCAAGGAAGTTGCTTCAGTTATTTCGCAAAACGATGACTTTGATTCACAGAGTCCTTCACTTAAATTTAATCATGATGTAAATTCATTAAATAAAATTTCTCAATCAACAAAACATTTGTGTGATAATGCTTCTAGACTTTATTCTACGCCAAGTTCTTCAAATGCAATGATTTCAAAACGTCCGAATAAAATCTTCATTAATTCAACTAGTGATGAGGTTAGTAAAAGTGAGACGATGAATGTCAAAATACATAATGATACTGATACTACTACTACTACTGCTACAAATAAAACAAACACTACTACTTTTAATAATGCCAACAACTATAATCATAACTGTAATATTAATAAAGATTTGCGTCCAGATAATTTGATTAAATTAGAACCACCTAGATCAAATGAAACAATCGATGATATTCAATGTAATCAACTAAATCAGATGTATATTTCTAACAAAATGAATAAACAGCACAATCACAGTCATCAGCAGTTGAAACTTTCAAATGACCAACAACACAAGATATGCCACAACCAATCATCAGTTATTATCTCAGATTGCGATAAAAGTAAAGTTAAAAGAGATAACGGGAAATCAACAATTCTTTATGACGAACCATCTTTGAAGATAACATGTAATGAACTCGAACAACTTACTGATACACGTGAAATGAATAGGTAAGTTGAATGAAATGTTTCTGTTTTCTCACAGATCCATGAATACCCAAATAGGAAAACAGTGTTTCTTAAAAATCTAAGATAGGACAGATCAAGCAAATAGTGAAAATGCACTGTGAATAATACTGATTATACTATGGTTTAAAACTTAGACTACTTTGGATTTAATCTGGGTTACACAGACGTCACAATGTCACGTCGCTGCGTAACTTCTTAAGTCAACTTTGTCGCAGTTTCGTGACCATGCTTCAGGTGGTTGTCTACCTGATCCTAGAACTTTTCTTAGGATTTCGTTCCCAATATTCATCAAACTTTATTGTAATGTCGAAAAGTGAAATTTTAATACACTATGATTCGTCTCTACAAAATATTTAAATTAGACAAACATGAGGATGTATGATCTTAAGCGTTTAAAAACTATAACGCATATAAGTGAACAAAATTTTCAATTCAATGGTCATTAGGCTTTAACATGAATATTAGTGTGAAAATATTAAACCAATGAAGACAATTTATGAGTCAATAATCACAATGAAATAAATTACATAACTACACATAATAAGTGAAAAGTACAAGTTGATAGTAAGAAGACAGGTGTACTAGTAGTGATATGAAGTCAACAGCCCAATATAGGAAGTAGGTGAAATTTGGATCAACAGACTTAAAACAATCACAAAACTATATTCAAATTACGTAATAAGAATTGTGTAAATAATCAAATATTGAAGAAGATGAACTGAAAGAGGCGAAAAATAGCAAACAATTATGGGATATAAAAAAACTAATAAGATTGTTTATTCAGGACACATAAACCAGGGTTATAGGTCCGATTCCTATAGCTTTTGATATAGGAAATAAACGTATACGTAGATCACTAGAAATGATTCGATTTTATCCATCGTATGTACTACCAACTAGATGTGGCAAAACAGAGCTACATATTATCCTTGTCTGGTCCTTTCGAGACCAAGCTGGAAGATGTTCACTGATTAGTTGGTTAAGCTGCCTAGTGGTATACCCCACATAGCTATTTATGCAGGAGCAGCTGAATTTGTAGATGGATGTCGAAGAGGCAAACTCAGGTAAATTATCCTTTGTTTAAGTAGATAACACTGGTCTATTAGAAAGTGTCAAGGCATAAATTATCCTATCCGTTGCACTTGCTAATGTATCATGCGGGATATCACTAGTCACATCCCTGTTGAACTGTAGTTTTAAGGATAGAAGTTTAAAAAAATTCAAAAAAGTATTCATGTATACTAGAGAAAATCCTGAAGACGATCTGATCAAAAACAGTAATATATGAACGAATAATATTATTTTCAATAACCTTTCATTTTATAGTTAGAATTATGTAGCCTGCTAATTTTCTGTATGTAATAAAAGACACCCTATTTTCACATTTCTACATAACTTGAACATTTTACTTTATTGTACATGGTATTTGCATAAAGTATAACGGTTATTAAGAACTCATTACCAAATTCCAGATGTTATTCAACAAAGTGAAGTTGTTTATAAGTATTCAGAGTTCCTTAGAGTTGTGCTCATGATTCCTCATACAAAAATTCATAGCCTGATATTATATCAGTCAATTCATGTGGCTAAAATTTCGAATAGTTTTAAAGTCTCGGTAACTTACTATCGACTTTTCTCAAACAACCTTACCTAAATGTGACATAACGAGACGAGAGGGAAAAATTACGTTTTTTGGTCCTCATGATTCTAAGTATTAAAACTAGAGATTTATCTTGTCATGATCAATAATGGAACCTACCTAACTAGATTTTTGGAATTTA
The DNA here is from genome assembly GCF_000699445.3 of Schistosoma haematobium. Classification (NCBI taxonomy): domain Eukaryota; kingdom Metazoa; phylum Platyhelminthes; class Trematoda; order Strigeidida; family Schistosomatidae; genus Schistosoma; species Schistosoma haematobium. Next base: position 23,732,897 of record NC_067195.1, on the reverse strand, counting down.
CCACATGATTATTTGTCTTGGACAAAACGTACTACTAGTGAGTAGCTCATATCCGCACGAAAAATATACTATTGCAAATTTTGAACTGGGTAAATAATTGTATTTATAAAAACATTTTTTTCACCCAAACTGAAAGAAAGGCTTTTCAAACTATTAAAAACTAAACATCAATAAGGCTGCAGTGACATAGTTCAGAGTATAAGTATTCAGTATTGGTAATGAAAATAATTAAGGAAGTCATCCAAAAATGTAGTAGAATAGGGCTGTCATAATGTTTAAAAGTTTTATCTAGTCTTTAAGTTTAAACTAGTTGTCATTATAATTGCGGATTGAATAAAAGCCACTCAATTAGTGAATAAGTTTTGATAACTTATAAGATATTGAGAGCAGTTAGGTTAGAATTCAACATACAACCAAAGCAAATTTAAACTTAATAGAATGACTAAGAGTTCATTCTAATCTATTGAAATCAAAGTTCTATTGAACATTTAGATTACGACAATGAGAAAAGCCGTAACACTTTTTTCTTATCCCGGTAACTAGTCTTAATAAGTTATAAGCCTTAAAACTGGACTCTTGAATTGGCTTCCTAAACGCTTCTAATAACCTCAGGTTAATTCTACAGGCAACTTGAACTCAAGAAAAAAGGTGCGAAATATGGAAAGAATCCCTTACTCTAAGGCTAGTTTATGCACAGAAAATTGAGGATATTGATAGTATTTCAGATGGCTTTGGGCTTCCGGAAGTTTTTGGAACCATGCTTAATATAGTAGCAGGATAGGTGATTATCCGACGAGAAATGTGACACTTGACTCTTCACTTTCTATATGTTTCTGAGAAACTTCTATTCAGTGCTGATTAAACAAAATGCTTCACAGAGTTTTCATACCCCCTCCGGACTTTTTTGAGGAATTGATTAGATCCCCTCAACAATAAAAAAGTTATCAATGATTTTATTAGATAATATATTTATAAGCTAGAACATAGGCAATAAGCAACTCATAAAGTTCTTCTAGCATCAGTTAGACATTTTGTGTACGTCAAATGGGCCAAATTGAAACATAAGAAGAATAACGTTTAGGAAACGAAGAGTCCTTGGGGGTCATAGCTTAACCAAACCTTAGTGACTATTTAATGAAATTAGATCTTAGAAATTACACTGCAAATGATCCACTTTATCCATCTGCCTTTTGGAATTTACTCTATCAGTAATATTCACACGAAGACCTTGGAATTAAACTAATTGATAATAATCAACATATTGTGTCGGCAATGTTGAGGGAATTTATGCTTTCTACGGGATCCAAGACACTTGAAAATTTGACATGGAGCTATATCCATTCGACTGATCTTCTTCAGAAGTACATGATTACAATAGTTGGTTATGAAGTTCCACTCATTTCTTCTCTCTCTAGTTCTTGGAGCTAGTCAAATTCTGTCTGTGAATCATAAATTATACTAACAGGTATAAAATTTGACTTAATTAAATCTATTAGTCAATTCGGACTATCTAAAAATGTCTCACATTTGGTAAATAAATTAAACAGAGCACCCCAAAACTTTTGAAATGACATGATCACTATGTTTAAATATTTTTGTTTACTTTCTAGTTTTCTGTTTGTATTTCAAGGGAAAATTGTTTGGGTGTGTTTTTCATTTAGTTTATTCTTTCTTATCTCAGTTACTTTAAACCGTTCAGCCAAAGTGGAGCTATTCCAAGACCCAGGGAGTTGTTCAGTTTAATCACATCAGAAAAAGTAGTTGGTGATCAGAAGAAATCACCTGATATTAAACCAATTAAATCATCAGTAGTTACTAGTGAACCTGAAATATCCCTCTTGTCAAAAAGTTTGCCGGGTGTAGTAGCAGAGAATCCATACCATAAGCCGGCCGACTTCACAAATGATCCCGACTTACTTTTGTCATCTCTTTCTAAACTGAGTTGTGATCCATGTTTAGAAGATAACTCTTGGGATCAGAATTACTTTTCTGATGTTGAAAGTGAATATGCTGCACTAGAACTAATACTACCTATACCAAAACGTGAAAGTTTGACAGAAGCTGAAATTGCCCTGGAATTAGACAAAAAGTTATCAGAAGCTATACCTGATCAAGTGTCGGGTGCGTTTGTGAATATTATTAATCCGAATACTTCGTTGACTAACAATGTGGTTTCCTCAGGAAAGTGCTTAGAGCCTGGTTACTTTTCGGATACAGAAGCCATATTTTCATCCCAGCGCAAGTTTAAACCATTATCTGATCCTAACAACTGCAAACTTCCAATTGCTTCCGTAGCCCCAATAATGTCTACACAACCAGCACCTTTTATTAATGTGTTAGATGAAAATAAAAAGCGTTTATTGGCCCCAAATAACATAAACCTGAAGACACGTGAACTTTCAAGCCCTTTGCAATGTACGTCGAAAATCGATGGCATGATGCAAATACAAGAAATAAAATGGCCAAGACTCTGTAGTCTACAGAATCTTGTTCATAGTGAAAACAAAGGTCGACTGAGACATTCTAGTAATCACCACGACGCAATTAACAAAACTTCTCTCCGAGTTACAAACTGCACTATAGGTACAGGACCACTTAGTCAAGTTAAATTGCCCTATCCAACTGCATCCATGATGGTCAATGTGGGTTCGCTGAACGATATAACTGCGAAATCCGGTGGTTCACATTATGAAGGCCAGAGAAAAGGAATACACAATACATACTCTGAATTAGATCAATGCAGAACAAGTGGTAAATTATTAAATGGCGATTTAAATGGTAAATGTTTTCATATAATTATTTAGAATTCTCTTCTAATTGGTGAAAAACATGTAGCATATTGATATATTCTAAAATTTCGTGAAGGAGTCTAATTTCTTATTAACGTCAAAAAATAAATTATCCAGACTTATGAAGGTTTGATCCCGTTCAGTAATCTACTCGGTATAGCTATTTACCTAAGTCGTATAAACAAACAGGTTTACATCGGTGACTAAACTGTTACAACACAAAACTAATTAAGGTTTTTAAAATGTTTAGCGATATAGTAAAGGAAAATAAAGATAACAGCTAAATGCTTCTAGTATGAAGGAGAACAAGCCAAAATATAGTTGCGTTGAGAAAAATTGAGGGGAGTATCAAAATACATATTTACGTTAGTTTAGAGATAAATGTGCTATGGCTACTAAGATTTTAAGTTTAGTTGCCTTTTCCAGGTGTACCAACTTCTGAATTATGACAATATGATGAACGACTGCTTAGTCTTGTATAATGAATCTAAAAAACTTAGTTTTTCATCTACCTTAGCTCGTAATTATCACTTATGTAAAAGGCATGTGCAGTTAAATAAGGGTTATCCAACTGATATCATAATTCTGCTTGATGTATGTGGACTTCCAGAACTGACATCAATAACTTGTTAATATATTTATAACATCTCTATGAGTAGAAAAATTAAATTTTCAAATTTTCTGAAGTTTCGTGACTCAGCATAAGCCATTTCTTCAGAGAATAAATAAATAAATAAATTTAACACATGTTTAAATAGTAAAAAGGTATAAAGCAAAAATATTTAGTACGATCTATCAAAAAAACATGTCTGACCAAGTCAGTGTCATGTCACTCCAGTCAACGTGATTTATGTGAGACATGTTGGTATATTTGTGTGTATGTATGTATGTATGTATGTTAATAGATGAAAACTGTGACATTTGTGGTGCAAAAGGATGGAAGCTCGGATAGATGGTTCAAGTCGGATGGATAGTAAGGTCTTCTTTTCTATTGAGGGTATTAGAATTAAACAATATATGGAACATTTCACCTGCTCGTCTTTCTTTGCAGTTGTAATAACCTTTTTGTATTATTATGATATTTTTAACATTGACTTGATGGTTACTGAAAATGTCATGGACTGCTATTGCCGACTGAATTGGAAGTCTTTCCAGTTATTAGGTGGTTTCTTTGTGTACCTAAAGTATTCTTTGGGTCGAGCCACGATTTCGCGATATGACTCTCCAATATAGAAAACATCACAATCGACACATCCTAATTTATGGACACAGTTCTGTGTTGACATAAATAGGAATTTGTCTTTTAAGCGAAATGAAGTATTTCTAAGGGTGTCCGTTGTTTTGTAATGTACTTTAATTCTGTGTTGTTTTAAAATTCGTTGGAGTTCATCTGTTGTACCATGGCGGTATGGTAAAACTGTAGCGCCAATACATTGTATTTCATTCGGATTATGATTGTACTTTTGACAATTATTAACTCGTAAGATGTTAAGCATATGCTTTCGTCCTTTTTGTTTATCATCCTCAGATGCAATAATCTTGTTTACTGTTATAAAGAGATTTAGGGACAAAGAGATTTTTGTCCTGAATCAAAGTCGATATAACGATTTGAGTGTACTGGTTTTCAGTAGGTGGTTAGATTTAGAGCTCCACTTAGATTCCTTTTAACTAAGCAATCTAAAAATAGTAGCTCAATGTGTTCATTTTCATTCTCGTACGTAGATTTAAAGTGAGATGAAAGTGTATTGGTCAGTTGTGAGTCTTTTTTATGATGACAAAAACATCATCCATATATATGAGTCAAATTCGTGGTTTAATGTCACTAGCGATCGTCAGTTTTCATGTTCTTATTGATTTCAAATGAATCCATAATTTATCTCTTTCAGGTGCTGCTCCGGCTCTTAATTGCCCATCAATAAAAAGTGCCGATTTAATGGTGGGTTTATATCCTGCTTTTCATCATCAGTATGATGTGATCATAAATTTAGTTTATTACATTGATAATTGAAGAATACTGAGAGATTGAGGGCATTACTTGCTTTTAGGGTTCAACCGTGTTAGATGAGAGGCAGTTATCCACCAAAGATAATAAAAGACGATCGCAAACCGGTAGGAAACTAAAATAACTTGTGTAAATGCATATTTTAACATACTAGGAGATCAGAGAACAGCTGTATTGACGCTATGAGGTGTTTGATTGAGACGTTCGTTTCAGTATCTTAGCGAAATGCTATTTTGTGACATATGATGTTAAGTATTTACCTAATCAAAACTAAAACTCACAGCATTACACCACCAGCGTTATATTACATCTTATTCTAGCTATTTCAGTCTAGATGATCGAACCAAAGCGAATGAGTATCTCATATTCAAAATATAAAACTGTGCAAAGTTCATGTAACTCCTTGTATAAAGGTAAAGTAAATTCAACAACTAGATTTTCATTAATATATTCTGTATCAAGATCGAACCCCTTTCTATGTTGTTTTAAGTAACTAGGTAGCCCATTGAATCACTACACAATAGGTGGGTTTTAGAGTCTGAAAGACAAAACCGTATGTGATTATTATATCTCCTTCTGTATAAACTACAATTCTTTTTGTACAATATGTAGAATAAGTACTATAATACTGCTAATATAAATATTATGTGCAGCCACGAACTGACAATATAAATGCATATATACAAGTACATATGCTAGTATAAAGTAAATGACATTTATGTCTCTCATCATATGATTACTTTCTAATTCATTTTGATTAAAATGTGTATAGTTCAGACAAAAGTATGTTATTCTTTTTCTGTATAAATACTGTTATCATACCAAATTTTAATAAACCAGCATTAGAAAACATATACATGTATTACCTTGAGATAATACTGTTAATTTGGATATGATGCTACACACTGTCAACATGCATCTGGAAAACATCAGTTTACGTAAAAAACAAATATTTACTAGTTTACCGTGTATTTTTAAGGAATTTCTGAGAAAAATTGAAGTCTTATGTCAATCATTTCTTAAAACAGAAAACGTGTTATAATAGAAATAGTTTCTTGGTTTAAAGATATACAGTTCAGTTCTTCCCTACGTTGGATCATCTTTAGTGAATTTAAATGGCATTAAAGTTAACAGAAGTTTAAGATCTTCATGAGTGTACCAGTCATTCTAAGATTGGCTATACTCCCTGCTGATGAGAAATAAAAAAGAAACTAGGTCTAAAGATTCATATCGACTGTCTTGAATCATCCAAAATGTCAGATTGTTTTGTGGTATAATATTATATGTCACTAATCGACAACTGATAGGTTATCAATGGAATACTAATTAACCCTTAGTGGCAACTGCATTTCTCTTGTACTGTATTATCTAGTGATTATTGTCAAGATGCTTTCAACTGAAACACCATTTATGAGTTGAGTGACAAGAAAATGTGACTTAACTATAATAAGGAGCATATATTGATGTATTGCTTTAAACCATGGATTCATAACCTCAATATTTAAGTATTTTTAATGCTACTTACTGATATTTCTAATTTCCACGAGGTTACAAATGTGGAAATGTGATAAATAATAACTCAAATAAAGAACAAAACGTCTTTGTAATAAATTTACCCTCCATATGTATCAAGTTGCAATTTTGATTGTAGATTGAAAATTTTCGTCAAGAAACTAAACGTCTACAAGATCATATCGGTGTCCTATCGAGTCATTTATCAGTGAAGGTAAGATTTAGTAGATTTTCTTATACTAAAATTGCACCATATATTTTTCAACTTATCTTCGTTCACTTAGATAGTTTAGCGATGATTCTGATTTGGCAGGTAATTTTTATTACAAACTGATTTCAAATGAAGAACCAGCAAAAAAACATAAAACGTCTGAAACTTGTTCTATCATGTTTTGAGATTTCATAGTGGTGGCCTTACAGAACAACATACAGGACTCCAACCAGAATCTTCGAGTTCTGAAATCAGCACGATACTAGTAGGTTATTCAGAAATACTGGTCACTGAACCTGAAGACATAGGTTTGAATCCCTATGTGGAGTCGTTGATACACGTTATTTGTGTCCAAAACTACGATGAAATAACTGATCAGGGCTCAATAATTCTCCAGTTAATGTTGATTGAGGATATTTTGATAAACTTCATGACGACTTATAGACAAACAAAATTGTCAATCAGATGATAGTTTTTTGAAAGTAAATCTACCCTGAATAACAAGGCATATCATGTAATATTTTGAAGCTAACTGTAACAAATAGATAGGACTATTTTACAGTAATCTTACTGAAACACTATCTGAAGAACAATTTTAGCTTTGCTTAAGTAATATATTTTTCTCATTTACACAGTCGATTACAACGAATAACTGTTGTGTAATTTCCTCAGCCGGTATTATTCATATTCTATGTGATTTATAGCATGCTTTATCTGTTTATTTCTAATCTTTATATAGTTTAAAGTAGTGCAACACTGCTGTGTGAGCACAAAGCATGAAATAATAATATTAACATACACGAAAACTAAAAAATCTGTTATTGCTATGAACAAATGATTATTTGAAGTTGTTTATTACGTTTTAAGGCATATAGATTAGTTAAGAATAGGAGTATCTACTAAATACATATTTCTTCAAATGCAAAAGTTAAGAAATTCCACCTATATGTTTATCTTAGTTTATTATACCTTGAAGACAATTTCATCCAGATTGGATGTCATCCAGAAAATCATTGAAAATCACGGAGATCAACGCAGTTATTCCTTGATAGTTTATTCACACCCAAGACCTCATACGCAATCAGATATAAGATCTTCAGATATTAAGGACAACACAGTTCTACCCAGGTATCGAGTTGAAATCTCATAATTAACTTTTTCTGGTTTCATCAGTGAGATTTAGCCTAAATTGACACATTAAGTTCCTAGAATATAGAGGCAATTAATTTGTCTAGTTTATTTTAATCAATGACGAACTCCTCTCTTAAGCAAAGATACATCTTTTTATTAATTCATAAACACATATGAGTTCTGGATATCAGGTACACCATTACGTCTCTGAATTACGATAGAGTTATATTGAATTACAACTTGAACATTTTGGTCACATTAGTTCTAAATATTTTAACAACACTTGGTACATAGTATTTAAAAATAATCATAAATTATTATTATGGTCAAACCACGTGCCGGGACAGAAACATGTCCAAAAAAGCATTACTTCATAACTATCTATACTTACTGGGAATAGAGTTTATTCAGTATAAGTTAACATAAATATTAGTCAATTTCACATTTACTAAAAATAGCTTTTAGGTGCATTCACTCTGAATCACTTTAAAGTATACAAACTAGTATGTTGTTCAAGTGAAAAAAAAGAAAAACGTAAAAATCTTTATACTGCTGTAAGCTAATATAAGATGACATACTAATGGTAGATATATGATAATACTATTTTACTGATTACTGGACTGACTGACTGGTTGTTTGGGTGAATAAACAGTTGATATAAGAGTCCTAAACATATAAAACACATTTATGATGAAACACATAATTTTGCACTTTATTAAAGTGGGAAAAAAAGTGGACCTGGAAAGAAAAGAGTCGAAGTTGACTGACCAATTTTAGCAGGCCGTTCATTCATTGGATGATAAGGAAAAAGGTAATGGATATGTAATATAGTGAATAAAATATGAATGGTTACACAATCATGGACATATGCAGCAGTCTAAACACACAGAAAAGTCGAAATATACTTACCATGATATTTAGGTGATTACTAGTTGGGAAAATTGTCCCATTTAACCAATCTACCCATCATTTTGCATCCACAGCATATAACATAATTAGGTAAAATTTATTACTTTACACAATGGATTACGCCATATACAGATTTATAAAAAAAACTTAATTAAATAATACTTTTAATAATGGAGAGATTTTATCCAAATTTTTATTCATACACAAAATCACACTATGAACCATTAGTATCTAATCTCTTGATAAAATCAGAATCTGAACATAGTTGTAGACCGAACACTAATGGTGATAAAATTCATAGTAATGATAACACTATTAACAATATTGATAAGATCACGTCTGATTGGCATAGTGGCATAGATTGCGAAAAATATTCAGAAAATTCTAATATAAATGAACAAAAACATACAATCACTTCAACTGATATCAACAGTCAGAGAATGTTTAAAACAAAGCACTCTCGTGGTCAATTAGTTGATTTAACAATAAATGAGTCTCAAAGATGGACACGCAAAAATTCCGACCCGCCAAAACATAATAAATTGATTGATGATGATATATTAATTGATTTTGATTCAATACGATCAGAACAATCATTTGTATCACCATATATTAAGATAAATGAGCATTTAACGTCTGAATATAAAGTTAAACAAAATGCTAACTATGGAAATATTGAAAATAATGCAAATAATCTAATTTCGGTGTCATATAATGATATTCGATGTAATATCATTCCAAATTATCAACATTATCCCGACCTTATGTCAACATCTTTAACAAAAAATTCATCATTCATTAAACGTAAGTCACGATCATTACATAAACAACCCAATGATCATGAACTACACTATGCTAATCATTTCGATAAAACTGACCCAAACACTTTATTTGATAACGGAAATCATTCAAAGAGATTACCTTCACCGTGTGTTCTGTTGAAAACTGCACAGGAAATAGATAAAGGTCCTAAAGTATTACCAGGTCATGTTCAAAATACAGCAATATCAAATTATGATCTGAGGCCTAAACGATTAATTGAAACAGAACGTATGGTTAGACAAGAATTGGCTTCTACAAGGCAAAAGTCTACAACATATAATAATACTATTAGTAATAATAATAGCAATAACATTTTAAGTAATGATTGTCATAAACTAGTTAAACAAACTTCACCAAGATCATTGAAAAAATCATATTTTAATGAGAAAAAACAAATTATCCGATCGCTTAATAAAAGTAAATATATCATATCAGATAAAAGTTTATCTGATGATGAATTACATGAGAATAATTCAACGATATTGATAAATAGTAGAACAAATTTATCAAAATTTGAAAATATAACTACCATCTCAAATGAAATGAATTATGGGAACAAAAGTGAGACTGAAAAAATGCTGAAGGTAATTACTGATTAGAAGATTTTGATTGTTTTTGACCTAAATTGTACTGTTAATTATAAGAAGTGAGCTGATAGATTTGGGAGTAATTTTAGACTGAGTTAATATAATACGGTGACATTTTCATAAAATGATATATATATCCATCATAGAAAAATATTAGCTGTAGTCTCGAATATCTGGTTGGTTCTAATTTTAAAAAATTTCACATAAAATTTATTACACACTCCTTTTCTCATACATCTCATCGATGATAAAGGTCGTCAAAAGCGTTGGATCGCGATTCTGCTGAATTTGTAATTGCAAATGCACGGATTTTAACTTTATAGTTTAAAGGTATAGTCCTCATTTCAAAATTCTAGACTCTCGGGATCAATCCTGTGTAAATTCTGAGGTCTACATCGTTGAGGGATCCTAAAAACTAGTGGAACAAACATGTATTGTTCCTTAATTTTTATAACTTCCGCGTTGAATACGTTTCGGATCAAAATTGCCTTAAAACTACACAAACTCACCACATAGACATTATATGAGTATACCATGTGTGTTTCACATGAGCTGATGAACGGAATGCAAAGTATTCATACTTGGATCGATGCTTATTTAACTTTCGGTGGTTGTTTCTACTTCCATGATGTAAATGTCCTAAATCATTTCTAAAATATTCTATGTATAACTACATATATCCTACAAATAAAATAATAAGAAATCTACCAATTATTTACCTGTTTACAATAAATTTAGATCATAAATTATTTTATAAATTAACTAGTTTAGAAAATCTCACTGCCAAAGCCATCATTCACAAACTTTCATCTCGATTTTCTCTTTTCTAATGCATCAAACCGAATTCTTCTATAGTCTTTACGTTTCAATCATTTCTTTTATAGGATAGCAAAATTGAAACTTTAGAGGAGACTATGGAAAATATGGTAGTTCGCCTTGAACAACTTCAGGCCATGGACAACTTCAAGGTATGTTCAGAGTAGAATTACGTTCTTAATTTTCTAAAGAGAACAAAATGTATGTTAACTAGTTGTTGGTCTTTGCTATTCAAGGGTTCGGTACCAGTTTTACTGTTTTGCTGAGTATTATCTTCGATCCATTTAAAGTAAAAAATATAGATAATGGCTCTTTATGTTGATCTAACTTGCTATCAAAAAGAAATAATATTCGAGTCGAAAGATTAAATAATCTCACCATTAATAGACAGATCATTATCACCTAATTAGCAAAGAGATGGTCAATAACTGATATTACACTAAGATAATCTCCGCTAATCAAAAGAATGGTTTTACCTGTCAATAAAGAGATTTTAAAACTTTGTTGGAAGCTCTTCCATTTCAACTTCATTTGTTACTGGTTTGAAAATGATGAACCCTTGACAGAAAATACTGTCAACAAGGAAGTTAATATTTACTTAAGGAAAATGGATGCGGTTCCAGCCCTGCTCCATAGAATTCAAGAATTACACTTTTAACTTTTATAATGTAATAGATTTTCAAGGGTTCTGCTTTTTTCACAAAAGTTAATCATTATTTACCGAAAGCGTATTCTAAAAAAATGTTTTAACACAAAAACGTTTATCTATACAATACCTAAAATATGACGTTATAGATGTTCCAGTTACCCATGGTCACGAGCTTTCCAATAAGAGATTGTAGATTTAAAAGTTTTATTAAAGTATTTGACATTGATATAAAATTCTCGTGACACCTAAATCAAGAAAAATTTCTGTTTAAATTAAAGTTACATTTTTTCGACATCTAATTATCAGTAGCATAAAAGAACTAGTTAAGATTGTGATATACTAACGTTTTTTATATAGGAAACATGTTAGTGGTATTAATTATCTTTATTTTTTAAAACAGTTTGAATGGAGAAATTAGTGAGCTATTAAAAAGTGTACCTTCCAATATATAACAGAATGTAACCTAAACAATTTGTCAATTTAGTTGGAAGTAAAGCAATGCATGATCGATCATTTGAAATAAGATACGACGAAGATCTAAAGTAGAACTTTTAAAAGCGAACTGATCAATATAGATAAAATTAATGAATTCAGTTGGAAATTTGAATACAAAGTGACATTCTATAGAAAACCATTAAATACCATAAATTATAAGATATTCATTTTTTTTGTACTCAACACTCGAATATAATAAATCCGTTGTTTAGTACTTTGCGCTTTTTAATAGCGTCTCAACTAACATCAACGAATAATAGGGATCACTTTCGAAGTACACAGTAGTACTATAGATGGACATTTCATTTTGTTTACTGATACTCAAATGGGATTTTAAAATAATAGATCCTAAGTTCAACTAAGTCACGGTTAATAGCAATAATTCAGTGTTGGCGTCAAATATGTGTGTCTTGTTTAACTAGTTGGGTGAGATAAGAAACCATGAACTAACTTATCGTAATCTGATGATCTAGTAGTAAGGCATTTGTCATGAAACCTAAAAGTCATGTGTTTGATCTCATATTAGTTTAAAGACTGACACTTGTGATAAAGTCATGCTGTGTTAATTCAGTTCAGCTACCTACATATTTTCTGAAGAAGCGACTTACACTAGACCCCGAAACGACAAAGTTACTTTTTCCTGATTCTTTTTCCTGGTTCTCGCATGTCGAAAATTATCTTTAAACATAATAATCTGCTTTCAGACAAACAGTTCCCATTTCTAAATCAATGAAAATGCTTGTTTAACGTTTTTTAAACAATACTTGTTTTGTATGGTTAAGAATAATTCACCCCTAATTAGTATGCTAGTTTAATGATGCTTAAAGGTTAGACCACAAGTACCTCTGGAACATATTTGTTTCAATTATTACCCACCTGATTGTAAAGCGCGTATCTAAATATCGGAATCAACTTGCTACCTATCTCGACAAAGAATTACTGAGCTCATTTGCAATAAGTTTTATCCTAATGATCGTAGTTTATGTTATTTTACAAACTGTCCAGCATATTTTTCTCTTGATATATACATACGCAATATGGACAATAGGAAAGCTACCAGATAATCTATGGAATCTAACATTCACCTAAATTAAAATAAACAAATCAGTAATAACTTCATATTTATTTATCGGGACGACCATTTTGTGGTTGAAGATAAATAACTGTTAAATAGCCGTTGTAAATGGCCCTTTTGTTATAATATTTTCTCTGATAATCATGTTAAAGATACTTAAGTGTCTTTTTCAATTAGACATATAGCTTGCGAAACCTTTTAAGAAAAATTTCTAACCGAAGATCCTGTAGTGAATCGAAGCTTATGATTTTGAATAAAAAGATTATCATTGCTGTTAAAACATTGCGACTACATATTTTCGGTTTTCTAAGGAAAAACAGACTAACTCTTCCTTTTTAATCATTCAAGAAATTTAAGATACGTTATTTTGGAATAAATCTGGTGTTTTTAAGTTTACATTTAAAATAATATAGACTAAAGGTTTATCAAGGTAATATCCTATTTCAAGAAAGGGAAATGTTGAGATTAATCGAAATGAACTTCCCAGTCTTGTATTTTATATTTAGGCACAATAAACATCAATCATATTTACTTGATACTCAACCACAGTTTCTGATGAATTTTTTGTTTTTACACGTGCCAAACGTTTACTATCATAGAATTCAGAAATACATGAGCTACAAAGTATTATAAATCAACTTCGCGATGATATGAATAGTAAATCTTTGGTCAGCTCTCCGAGTCATTTTCAACCCAAACCGCCAAGATCAACATCTTGTCGTACACTTCCTGATGCTATGTATCAAGGTAACTTTAATATAAGTTTGGTGTTTTTTAAGTCATTTAAATATCAATCATTTGTTGCTGCAAAATGATAAACGGTTTAAAGAAAAGTGAAGCCTAATTTATCTGAAGAAAGTTGTGAATTTTAGAAAAACTCATCAAGTCTAAGTGATCGTTTGTTGTTTAATGATGACAGTTTAGTGGGATGACTTGTATAAATCAATATATGAATATTGTAGATAAAGGTCTCTTTGTACGAAAGCTATTAATGACTTCGCTCATATTATAACAATCTAAGAATTAGTTATTCATAAGCATTAGCTTGAGCAAACCGAATGCCGAAGCAAACGAAAAAGTACCAGTTTTTTCCAAAGGTCAACAAAAGCCATAGGATTCTGAAAATCACAAAAAATGAAATGACAATTCTCACTTGGATACATTTTAAGTTTTATACGCAACTGAGCCCGAAAATTTCGAATCCCGCGATGTTTTTCAAAAATTGGTCGATTTGCTAGTTATTAAATCTATTTGAAGTCGCTTATTGTCACTTATGATTTAATTGACTCTATCAAGGATTCATACTAGAGATTTAGGAAATAAGTGGCTGAATGACTGTTGAAAAGGATATTGATTCTTTCGTGCTGAACCATAATAACAGTCAAATTCATTGCAAATTGACAAGGTGAGGAAAATTTTATTTGAAAAACATTTTCTGTCAAGAACTGATACAGACTGAAAATTAACGAGAAGGAGGAAATTTGTTTGCCACTCATAGATATTGCTAATTAATGGTCCCAAACAAAATTGGGCTAAATACACCCACATCTTACGAAGTATACAGTGAAGTTAGGGGACGGAACAGGAAAAAATCGGTTTGCATTTTCGACTTTCATTAATTAATGACCAAGAACAACGAGCTTTCGTTGCCAACAACTGTAAATGGCTTCAGTTGTGATATACTTTAACTTCACTAAACATTATGTCATATGAAATTCCAATAAATCTGTTTTCAAATATAATTACTAATAACTACAAAAACTAATGTTCATAAAGATGTTTTAAGGTGACTGAGTTTAATATGAATCTAGTTTTCATCATGGGCTGACATTAATTGTATGTTAGTCGTTATATTTACCGAAGTTGTAACAATGAACTTCGGATTTCGACTGAATAACCTAAAATCAACGAGTGAGCTGGAGTGCCTGAAGGTTTTAGGTTCGTAAGGTTACATACCATGGTAGATTTTTCCTGCCTGTATTTAAATTATGTGCTCTATAATCTTCTATGACTTTGCAGATGGTCAGTCCATGGTGGAAATAACCATCCAATGGGCAAGATTTATATGAGCGACTCAACTAAAAGGCTTGAACACGTTTGGTCATGCATTTAAAAAAGTGTATTTTTATGCTTGTGATTATCTCATAACCGTAATTATTTACTGAAGAAAATATAATCTCTTCTCATTTAATTTCGGTGTGTTAGGTCTATAAAATTTGATTTTTTTTATCAGTCCGAAAATACTTTTTAACTCTATCATTACGATTGTTCGTTTTCTCATTTGAAAAACGTGTCTGAAGATCTTCAAGATTCCGTAAGTCTAAATAGTTTTACAAGCGGAACAAGTGCTGGTAGTCAAGATCCTTCAATTCACTCACAACAACAACAGCAACAGAAAATGAACTCAAAATCTGACGAAAAATATCCCAATCAAATTAGTAGAAGTCCATCAGCATTAGATACCGAGAGGTCATATGTTAAACACTCACATTGGGTACGTATGGTATTCAACCATGAAGCTGTTTTTGTTTGGATTGTTCAGTCATTATTTTGTATCACTGATAGTTGAGTAAAACCAAGCATTATTTAAATGGCTTTCCAAAAATGACGACAAAATGTCTGTTATTTTGTTACTCCTTGGATTCCTCAGTAATGTCCTGTTACACTTCTAGCATCCATTCGGGAACTAAAAACTTCTTAGAAAGATTTTCCATGAAAATTCTTAACAGAAGCAATATAGTAAACACTTGAAAGTTTATTTGACTTATGATACAATATAGTATATTTCTATTATTCCTGACTTACAAGACAAATATTTGCAAATTAGCATTCTAATTTACTGAATGTCAGAGAAAATTCCACACTTTGACGTCCGTATTAGTTATGGCTGAAAATTTGTCAAAATTGACGGAAAACGATTTGAAGACTCATGTAAATTGTCCCTATGTGTTTTCATTTAACGTGCATTAAAAGAAAAGTGTTGTACCTCACTGTCTGTAGACTAGTTACCCTAAATGATTAAATAGGGATTCTGGACAGGTAATGATTCCTCCAATTCTGAGGTAAATGTAATTTTATGTGATCTCGAAGGTCTTTAGGCCAAATATTCTCCGTGACTAATTTCATGGTTTTCAATCAATAAGCTAGTTGAGGTTTAACACAAATACTGCAACGTTTATGTATTTATGAAATAATACAATGCATACACATACTACTTATTGTCATAAAAAGAGAGCAAAAAAACAGTATTGTTATAATTATTAATGAAATAGTTAAGAAAAATGTATAGATTTAAAATACAATAAATTTAGTTCACACTATTCAATAACTTAACTTTCGAAACGACCTATGTGCTATCGTGGTATCATGTAGATTATTGCGTCGTACAGTTTATTATATTCATCATATCAAATTTGGATTTTTACAAAGAATAATACCACAAATTAAGATACGTAGTGAGTATGTGAAGCTTAATTCTCTCTACCTCTGCTAAAATAAAAATCACTTCAGTTTTCTAGTTAGTAAACAATGCTTATCAATTAGCAGTTAAATAACTAACATCAGAAACGATACTGAAACTGTTACTGGAGAAAGAAATTTCACAATGAACAAATCGGTTTACAAAGTGAATAAAATAGTGATCAGATAGTCATTCTAATATGCAGTGGGTTTTACTCGACATTGAAATTATTTTTCCTACTACTGAATAGCTTGAGAATAGTTTCTCTAGTTCGGGTCAGTTTAAGTTATCACTTCTAAATAACATAAACATTTTAAAACTTTTTTGTACATACGTTATTTACGAGACGTAAAGGAAATACCCTATGTTATCATTTACTGAAAAGAATTACAATAACCAAAAACAGTTCCAGCTATATCTATACTTACTTTTCAGACAATTCAAAGACAGTTTTTATTTTAAACAGATATCAGCTAGATAACTATTTAAAATTAAGTGCTAATGAGGTGCCTGGTTCAAGTTTGGAAGTTCCCAAAACTGCATGTTCCCAACTGTACATTAAATGAAACTTATGGTTCATAGGGCTCTCGGGGAACATGACATGACTGTTATTCAACGTTATATTAAGCGTTGTATACCTGATTTGTCTCACCCATCTACTGACAAAAATGAACATTCCAAATCAGTTAACATTGTCATTTAAATATAATGTAAATCAATATGCTTATTAGATTTTACAACTGGAATTCAATTGCACCTACGCTAATTTCCAGTTTCAAACGACTGAAACGTTTCTAATATGAATAGAAACTAATGTGAACTCGATAGTACCACTTATGACATCAGAAAACTTCAGCGTTAATAATCAATACACCAATAAGAACCTAGAGAAAGCGAGACTTCCAGGATAGTTTTATACTTTGATTAGAAGTTGAAATTGAAGTACAATAGCTATGCACACCTAACAGGAAAAGTGACATTGGAACAAAGGAAAAACAGAAAACTAAAAGCGATAACAGCCAATCAGGAAACAACAGTCGTGCGGATATATGGGTTTTAAAAATCATATTTCTGTTATCATTAAAGGGAAGCAATTAAGACTTATCAACAAAAACTAAATAACTTGAGGCCTTCTTAGCAGTATTTTTATTTTTAAGCGTTTCATTCACGAATTAATTGTCTATCTAAAACAATTAGTCCCTTTGATAAATTTCGATAATGAAATGAGAAGACGTAGTTTATCAGAATTACGTGATATATTTGCGCAATACATTTCGAACAATCTGATCACACATATACTTGTTAAGAAAATTTATATATGAAAAATTAAAAGGTCAACTAGACAGGTTAAGGGTAAGTCATAACAAAGGAAAAATATTAAAGTACACAAAAACAAATGTGATTACCACTCTGGATAGTAAATCAGTACTACCAGGGTAGGTTAAGTGTAAGTACAAATTGTTTTTGAACACATAAAGGGGGTTTCAATTTTCGTATAGCCAAGGCTTCAATAAACCTTAGTATACGTCCTTGAAGGCTTTTGTACAACGCAACAAATGCTGATTTGATATCAGCCTTATGACCCATCTCAATCAAATGTTTCGCAATGGATGATGATGTCTGTCTATCCTGTGATCTTATTTCACCATTGGAATTCATCTGATTCTGCGCAAATGTATCACATAATTCTGATAAACTACGTCTTCTAATTGTCTATCATTCGTTTGACAGTGAAAACTTTGAGAACCAGTATTCAAACATTTGTATCATTAGCTGTAACCACCTATCAACATATTTGTAGAATATAAACCTAACGTTAACTTCAGTGAAATTCCATGATATGAATTTGAAAATTTTTACCCAAATACTCTCAAAATATTATTCCTGTCTGCTAAACAAAGTTATGTTTGCACTTAGAATTATTTTGTTTGGTTTCTGATCCCGTTGCACACTTACAGTTACGCTCATCATTTAGCAAAGCGTTCAAGAAAAGAGCGAAAAGTAACATACGCCCAAATGATTCAGAAATTTTAATGAATGACAACAGTACCACAAAGTGAGTAGCTTCTACATTGGTTATCATATCTTTTTTGTGTATGTCATATTTAAGGTTGATTAAACAGAATAGCCCAGCACCTATCAAATCAATATTTGACAATTTCATGTAGTTAATCGCATTTTTTAGCACACAATTTGCAAGTCAAGTTAAATTACTAACTTCATGGTTTTGCTTACATTTTATTCAGTGAGCTAATGTAATATTCTAAGGAAATAATTTATGTAAATCTAAAATTTTATAAGAAAGTGAATGTAATGTTAAATTTAATCAAATCACCATACAGCATTTATTATTCTAAATCTGTAACACCAAACGATTATCAACTCCATATGTTTTTATAATCACTCCATTTATCTAATATGAAATTCGTATATAAAATCATATTAGTTACCATGATCTGTTAGTGAAACAGTGAATCTCATGGATAAAAAGCGGGCAAAAATATAAAAAAATGACTGATTAAGCAAAGATCATATTCAGTATACTGTAATGCATTTTGACAAAAATTTTAAAGGTTAAATGTTGTCTTTAACTAATGGTATATCTGTTTCGAGGAAACATGAAGAAAATATATCACATTTATTTGTGGGTTTCAAATTAAACATACTTTAATCTGTTGTATCATCAGAATAAGTAGATAAGAACTCAGAATATATAACTGCAAAAATAATAGACTTGTCAGTAATAATTAAATGATTTAGTTTAGATGAAACATGCAATAACCGAAAAATGGGGATCTCAAAAGTATTGTAAACAATACTGCTTTCACTAAATCATCTCAAAAAACCTTTAGTAGTTTCAGTTCTTACCGGACAATTCAAGTCTTCTTAGATGTTAACACTACAAAGAAAATCTTGTCAGTTTTAACGTTCAGTATTTCTAATATACACCTCTATTTTCTGTAATGATTCCTATTGAATTTAAATTAAGTTAGCTGTAAGCTTAATTTTAATTTAGAAATTTATGCACCTGATTTTTATGTTGTTTTTTTCATTTATAAGGAAGCAATTACTTACTACTGTTTGAGTCATCATCTCCAAGTCACAATTTTGGTGAGCTCTCTGAAGCCACATAGTAGCTCTAGTGAAACACTGCTAGTTCCTGACCCAATAAATACTATACTCAATAACAGGATTATGCTTTTGATATCAAAACAGTTACTATTTAATCCATAATTTCCTTCCTTTCTAAAATAGACCTGCATGGTTTTCATCTCAAATTATCAATTATTTTTAGTCATCAAATTCATCTGTATGGCTTTTAATCTCAAATTATTGTTCAATACATTAATTTTTAACTTTTCTCCAGTCTACAATCTACTCTGCATGATCAGGTTACTGAGAATAATCATAAATTACAATGTGAACAACAACTGGATCGATTATATCTAACAGTTAGCCGAATGCGTTGGCAAATGAATTTACTTGAAGCCAGAAATAAAAAACTCCAGGAGATCGTATTGAAATATAACCCAGACGAAGTGCTACGCAACGAATTATACACAGTGAAATTAGAGAAAAAAGTTTCTCTATATGGTACGTTCTGTTTTGTTTACATTGAACAAATGATGTTACATGACTAATAAAATCTTAGGTAAAAATAACTGGACACAAATGCCGACAAACGGTACTTAGACCTTACCGAAACTTGTTCTAAACTGATGCCTAGTTATTTAGCTTATTTCACTTTATCACGCGGTCAATGACAGAAATCTCAAAAGGCGTGGATCTTAGATTTTAGCATGAAAATCTTTACAGAAAACATAAAAATATGTCGATAATCCGTGGTTTCCAGAAATCTTTCGAATAAATGTTTATTCTCATAGACGTTATAAGCTGTTCACTACCTACAAAACTATGTATTCATTTCCAAATTTTTCTACATAAATTGAAGGGATTGAACAGATTATATTATAGCATTATATAAAATCGCACTTAATTATACTCCTATAAAAAGTGTAATAAGTGTATACAGATCTCATTTATAATAATATTCACCCGTAGAAACGTATTATTTTCACTTCTCAAAAATAATTTATAAAACTGAAAAGGGTAATGACTGTTCGTTTAGGATTTAGATATTTGTAGATAAATTTATCAACTTAATTGGCGTGATAAATTCACTCGATAACGTAGCTAATTAACGGGTTTTTTAAAAACATCATTCATTCCTTAATATAGCTGTTGAGTTTTACGACTATAAATTAATAAACGCCAAACTTGAAAGATGTAATCATTTTTTGTTCATAAATGTTGTAATAACTCAGTGAATGCTGCAGATTGATGAATAATTATTTTTACCATAGTGACAATGACATTTGCCTTATGGTTAGGTAGATATTTCCATCAGTCAAAACCATAACAAGTGATTTCTACATTAATAAAAATATGCTACTGATGTACTGACATCAATTTCATTCTAAAAATGGCATCATATTCGTTATGGAATGAAACGCATTCACATTCACTACTGCCAAAAAATTGTGTGATGTGTGCTAATTATGTCAAAATAAGTAGTATATAACGCTAGTCAGGAATAGAATGTCTGGCAGCAGAAGGTCAAGAAGATCGAGGAGGAATGAATGGGAACAGAAGTTAATTGTTATGGAAATGCAAAAACAATCAAGTCTGAGACAATTAATGAACATTTTGCGAATGAATTATTTACTGTATGGTTCTCAGATTTTACTAAGACGTTCTGTAATTTTTCGTTCTCGTTCACTACATTTGTTTTAATCGTTACACTAATCTCGTCCGTATAACGCAAATCTAAACCATGGAAACAAAAAAACTTTGATCTTCGATTATATAAACAAACAGGAGGGGATTACTGTATGTTTATAATATAAGATGCATAACTTTTGTAGATACATGTTTGTGTCAGCTGGAGTCTGTATGTCTGTAAACTGATATTTCCAGTAGTTGCATTGTGGATTTTAGATAACTATGGGTTTATAGGAGTAAGAACAGTATAAAATAATGCATAAACAAGTGAAGAATAATCCTATGTGCACAATGGGAGAGAAATATTGTATTATCTCCCTAGTAAGTCTATTTTACACTTAACAATTCAGTATGATTAACTTCAATACGAACTAAACGGAATTCTTCAAGTCAGTTCTTTTAGATCAGTACCAATTTCAATAATTTTGTATGGGATATCCAGTATATTGTTATACTGTTTATAGAAAGAAAAATAAGTGGGAATTAACCTTGTTTATTAGTGATTTCAAGTTGGATTGTTTGAATTAATAATAACCATAATCGACAATCATTAATGAGCTCTGTATAGGTAAACACGATCAACAGGAATCCCTAATTGACATATTTTATGTTTGCATACATCTCCAAATTATTGTTGGACAGTGATTAGATTTCTGCTCACACACCATTTTTGTCACACATATATATAACTACTTAGCCAATCAAACCATTCAAAGAGTTATCCTGGTTTTTATCCTGAAATTTACTTTAGTCATATTGTTTTACGTAGTTCAAGAATTCGCTTTTCAGAGCTTATAACCACTAACAGTAGTTAAGTAAAGATGAAATAGAGAAAAGATTGCCAATGTTATTACGGAAAGGTTTTTTAGTGATTTATTCATTAGAACTGACAGAACATCAAAGAACAATCAGAACAGTTTCCATTCACGCTTTTGTCTTTCAATGCTCACAAATAGCATTCAACTATATGTGAATATGAAAGGACTGTAACTTATTTTAGGGGAAAATTACTTCTATAAGCTTATAATTTGATTGCTCAAGATCTGTACTTGAACTAAAGGAGGATTTATGCCGTTTGAAGGTTAAATACAACTCCGTATGATTGGATTCAACAGATCACCGTTTCAGATTATAAAAAAGAAAAATTAATATAGAAACTTATGGCGTATCAATTTAAAATCGAAATATACCATGTAGATAGATGATTAGAAAAGATTAGACTTAACAAAATATGCACTAACCAGTTCTTGACTTTTTTCGATCATTATGTAGATGAAATGTATTATTGTTCAATACTTGCACTTATGTCTTAGGATGTGAGAAGTATGTTGTCTTCTAGACGGTTATTTACTCAAATATCTCCCTGCCAACCATATTTACATTTTGCTCTACAGATACATGGTAGTATCACTATAACTAAATTTTTTAAATGAATGAAGTTTCAAATATTTACCACACGGACGTAAGAATGTGATATTCATCCAAATTCGACCAACAAAAATATTGATAGTTCTTATTTGTTTTTCATATAATTGTCTCCATCAGTATTAGGTTTTTTCTAATTCTAGACTTATCAACTCATCATTTTCAAGATTCGTGTCAATTTGTTCAAGTATTTGTTCATACTGAAAGTATATGTCAGAGAAATTTAGATAAGATTCCAAACACAAGTCAATGTCGTGACCAACCAGCCGCTAACAATAACTCTGAAGATACACCGTTAAATTGTATTCGATCATTTAAGATTGGTTGCACCGGACTATTGGATGAAATGACCTGGGAAGACTTAGATGAACGACTTCAAAAGTTACTTCAGGTATAATATTGCTTCATTGTTTATGAAACTGGAATTATGTCAAGTGTGTAAACAGTCTTGCGTCTGTTAATTGCAAATTTGTATCTTTTGGCAGCGTACTTTTGTTCAGCTAAAGTTGGTATTAAATCCGAAGCATAAATGCACAAATTCTTTTCTTACTAATCGATTTTTTATGCACAAATGATGACTGACATTAAGTGAAAACTTCTTTCACAGAAGAATTCAATCAACTCCCTCATAGTTATGGGATCAGTTATTTATCATTAGTTAACTGTTTTTTATGACAAAGATAAGAGGATTTTCAACTACTTACTTTATGATTTGAGTCAAGCCAAATTAAGCAAATGAATGTGATCAAGTTTAAGCTTTTTAAAGCACTACTTACAAATAGGGATAATCACTGAATTTCAAGTTTGCATGGCTGTTAGTCCCGGTTACGTGAAATTTTTAAATCCTTGAATTCTTCGAGTTCAATAGTAATAGATGTGAATGAACCTGGGACAATATTCTCCTTAAAATGTAAAACGTGAATCTCCTTGTTAAGAAAACGGTCTATAAAATATCAACTGAGGAACTATTGAAAACTAGTGAGTACTAGATAGCTGTTTGCTTCTTATTTTGCTACTCTTGAGTGGTGAGTACATGAGACTTCAGATATCGAAGGCCATACAATACATTAAGATACTTTAGTCAAGATAAGGTAATTTTCTTTTTTCGGTCTTGACCATTTGTGACACAGCTGAACTCTATCACCGATTAGGTACTGTCTCAACCCTAAGTTGATTGACTTAACAGGTGACAGCTTTTTTCAGATATATAAAAGACCAATCTCTAAACCACCCACTAATAACCATACTAACATCACTATTATCCCATAAATCTTAAGTATTTCACCTACTGAAGTTAGTTCATAATGAAATTACAGACTGAACAGTGGAATAATTTGCCACGTCCCTCTGCTTTATAAGTAAGTATTAGAACATATAGTCTGATTATATTAAAAACAATGTTCATCTCTTCCTTTCGATAAGTTCTCATCAGTTTCTATAACTGTGAATTAAAATTAATTTTTCTAAGGGCTGGCAAAGTTTAAGACAGATACTATTCAACCATTCGCTTCAGATTAAATACCTGAAGGATAAAGTCATTTAGTTGTTATTAACTATTACTGTAACCTTGGTTTTTCATTTTAGTACAATATAAAGTAAAACCAGTTTGGTAAAAAATACACCCAAACTAGTTTTCAGTCCTGACAACCTTTATTCCATCAATTTAGCAATGTCTTTGCCAATTGTCTGAGTCAACAATGTATTTGATGAACAACGAACTACGTGATGTTGTCACTTACTGATTGTTCTTATTACCATTATCTTGAAAAGTGTTAGCGACAGTTTCTCTATCTAAATGATAATGTTTTCATATATATATATTGTTAGGTATCATAATGATATGAGCTTCTAAGAAAGTAAACGTTTTCTTAAATTACTTATGGACTAGTGTCAATGAGTGAAGAGATAAAATACATGACTTACTATGATTACTTGCAGCTGATAGACTTTAAGAGTTACTTTGTTATTCTGTACTTACTTTAAAATTGACATTTTACAGGGTTTAAAAATCACCACTCAATATTATGAAATAAAAATAATGAACTGTGATACTTTGAAAATTGATGCTTACATTATATTTATGATCGTGTCAAGTTTGGCACCGTTTTAAATATTTTACTTCAAATAACAGAGTAGTATCGACAGCTTTTAAATACCAAACATCCCTCGAAATCTGGTACATGGGACTCAAAAGAGTGATAACAACATCGGCACTGAATTACGGTAGACTTACCTTAATAACAGTCAATTACCTAGTAAAAGGTGCTGTAAGATTCTGTACTTTGAAACTTTCAGCATTAATTTTAAGCTAAATATACATTACTAAGATTCTACGCAAAATTTAATTGAAAAAGTTACAAAACAAAATTGTAATATATAGGGACATTTTTGTTATGAACTGATATTCACCAAGGAATTTTGAAAATAAATTTTATATCCACTTGTCTGTGCCTAAAGTACAGTACATACACAAATTCCATTTACAAATCAAATTCGAGATATACTTTTGAGCGTTATCACAGAATTTGAAACAGTATAGATCACTAACTTCTTAGTAGTTTAATATTTTTACTTGGCATCTTGAGTAAAACAACTCTTCAGTGTTGTTAGGTATTTATTCACAAATATATAGGAAGTTAATGAGATTTTTATTCAGGCAACATCAAGTCGTATAAGTCACTGATTCAAATAATTTATTGTTCACATTCTCCAATGAAGTAGGCATCATACAATTAAAAGTTGCTGACAAAATCCCATGTGACTAAGATCACAGTGTTTAGCGCTCATCCAAAATATATATTTGCACCATTATCGTAAAGGATGTTCCTATAGATATATAAACCTAAAACACTCAGTCCTACAGTCAGAGACATCATCACAGAGCTTATTTGGACGTGACTGACATCCTGCTTAAATGACATGTTTACACTCATTCGTTGTTGGCATTGCTCCGTATAGATATTATTCAAATCTTGTCGATCAGTTTAAGTAGCTAGATATATTATGCATATATTCCAAAATTCGCTTGTTATTGTTCTAACATGACTCTGTTTTCTAATCAACTTAGTTCAGCTCTTTTTTAACACTCTTGTCACAAAGCCTATTTTCAATTTGTTTAGCCCCTCAATTTCCTATTCTTAATCACATAATAAAAACTACAGTTGCAAGCACATAAAAGTATACTTCAGTTTCGGATTAATGATCCGATAAAGGGTAAAAAAGATAACAAAACGAACCAATAAATTGCTAACTTTTTAATTTTATTTCCACCGAAAGAAGCAGAACAGCACAAATGTAATTTTGGATTAATAGTGGATATTAAATTTCAGTCTCTGTATGAGTATGTGACCTTGCTTAAAAACTAGTGAAAAGTTGAATAACGTTATCATTACTAATCCATTTTATGTTGTTGCATACCACCTGCTGTAGCGTTGCGTTCTATATATATAATTCACAGAACTTCACCTTACCCTAACAAACAAAAGTGATTTACACTATTGGTATTTTTATTCATTATCATTAAGATGTTATACTGGACTAGAACATCTTATTTACTTTTCATGTCTATTATTTGGTAAATTTAAAAACTGAGAAAATCCGACAACTAAAAAGGCCATGAAAGTCCGGTGAAAATGTAAAACAGGCAAGACAGAACCATGTGCTTTACAGCCGAGTGATTCTTTGCTACTTTTTTTTCTGAAAGTTATCATAGCGCATTTTTTGGTGCATTTTATGTTCGTTTTGTACATGGTTTTTACGACTTCAAACAATTTGATAATTCATTTTTGTACTTCTCAACAGTTTTCATCAACGGCTATACACTAGTTTAGACGCAGAACCTGAAGGTTTTTCATGTTCCTGGTGTTTTTCATACCACTAAGGACCAACCAACTAGTTCTCTGTACCTCCCATTAGTGATCCATCTTATGTTAGTCGGTGAAGAAAAATATAGGAAATCGGCATTTGGTTTATTCGACAAGACAGCTGAATTAGATTTTGAGTAAATTAAAAATCCTGATGTTAGACAGTTTAGTTGGAACCATTTCATTGTTATGGAAAGTCCCTTATCTACCAACCACAGAAAGATAGTCAAATGTCCACTGCTTACTTAAAGTGAATATCTAGATTAGGAAACATTTCTGTCAATGATTATTGAAATTATGAAAAAATGCTAGGTTGTAAGAAAATTTGTACACATCACCTTTACATTATCCAACTGGAGCTTTACAAAAACTCTACTGTTAATCATGTCTAAATTTCATTTCAGTTACCAATTATTATGCACAGAATAAAATAAAAATCAAACTATGCTTTATACTTTACGAAGTTTATTGTTTCAGTACGTTTTCATGATGTAATTTAAGTTTTATAACGTAGAAACAACGACTAATTACCTACGAATATGTTAGCTTCGGTAGACAAAATATTGTAATGTTAACTGACAATATCATTTTATGTCTAACACACTGATCACAATACAATCACACTGTTTTCTTAATCTACAGTATTACATTAATTTCTTGGATCCTAATAATCAATTACAGTTGGAATCACTTGAACTACAAGCCTACCAATTAAATTTCACATTCACTGAACAAAATGAAATAAAAACACAAAGTATTGTACGATCCTTTACTTCCCCTACTTTATCATCTTCATCAACTGAAAGTCAGTCGCAGATCTCTTGTACAATATTATTACCTACACCATATACAGATGAACAAATTTATTCACAATCCCCAATTGTTTGGATAAATGATATGATCAATAAACATGACACTAAACATTATACATTATCAATACAAATTCATTTAAAAGGTTGCACAATGAAATTCCCGTTACAAAAAGATCAAAAACCACCACATCAACAAGTGTTTGAACAAAAAGAAATGTTAAAATACGTATGTTTTGGAAGTTTAATACCATTGATTACATTAAATACATACTTATCTACCATTCGAGACAATTCAATAGTGATAATATATGGAGCAAGTGGAACTGGGAAGTCTCAGTTAGTAAACGACTTAACTAGAATTTTGGTTGCAAAGTAAGTTAATTGTGTACAGAACGACTACTGGTTTTTAATAATGAAAACTAAATTATTAATCGTTCTGTGTGCTGATCTCGAAGGCTCTTTCAAGTAGAGAGGGAGGGAGAGAGAGAGAAGGAAAGAAACTGATATGAGGAAAGGAAACGTTCATCCGATAAAAGTGGTAGGAACTAGGTTAACTTAGGTTCAGATATCCAAAGACGACTACGTAAAAATTCATGAAACTGAAGTATCCAAATTGTTATCAAAAATTAAAAATATATCAACGTCTAATTGAAAAAAATCATCATGAGTGCCAAAAGAGAGGAACTTTGAACGTATTGGAATATGAGTGATGAACGAAGTCATCAAACGTCAAACACATTGACCAACAATAATCTCTGAATAAAACTCAAGGTTAAACAGACCAGATGTTTATCAACAGATCGTTCAATAAGCATACGTTGCGCGAAACATTTAACGTTATTTGTCTTAAAATAGATCACATGTATGAAATTCACTAGGTATACACTACCTGTAGTTAATATGATAATGGTGACTGAAACATCACTGGAAGCTCTTCATATCCTATCTTAAGTTGAAAGGAAAATAAAAATAGGGACATATCCAAAGAACGACATCATTCATATGTTTCAGCATTCTAGTGAAAATATATTGCAAGTATTTTAGAAGGCAGATCACGTCTAGATTAAAATGAGGTTAATTTAATAAAATTTATTCATCTCAGTTACCCACAATTACAGTTTATCTTAGTTTCGTAGATAAACGAATTGTTTTATTCAGATAGTTTTCAATAGAGTAACGTAATTTTATGTAACTTTAGACATACGTAAGGAAGAAAATAAATTATACGCAGTTACTACTATTAAGTAATATTGTAATTTACATCACGAACAAACTTTATATACACTATCGTTGAAAACTAGTGAGCATTAGACAGTAATTTTGTTCCAGTATGAGGCTCATTACCACTACACTTCCAAGGTTTTGACATGAATTAATTTAAATGCATTTCGATTTTACAATGTGAGCTTAACCCTTACACTAACAACGTGATATCCAATAATTCGAACTTCCAACTTTACTATTATTATTGAGCAACACTATCATTTTTCATCAAAAGATGTATGACAAAAACCCTGATCCCCATTACTCCTGTATGTATGCTAAATATTCTTTGTATGTGTGTAAAAGAGACTGAAAAAAGTAGTCATTTGATTAGTCATATTTCATTTAAAATCCATTTGTGCATTGCACAGTAGATTTTTGGTGATCTTCAACAGCCCCAGTTTTCAGATAAGAATTTTGTACACAGACACGTTATACTTCTTTCTCTGATTATTTTGACGTATAATATTTGTGTTAGATCAGAAAAAATTAAACCCAGTGCTATTTAATGTTTTGAAAAAAACCCTTGATAAGTTATGAGTGAGTTGTTCAAAGAGGCGCAACAGAATTACGTCGAATTAGGTCAGTTTTCAGTCAAGTTAATGTCCGTATTGTTGGTTGATGAACTTTACCCGAAATATTCTTACTTTCTAATATTATCGTGAATTGTGTCTGTGGAATTCGACAAACCCTTTAAATGATTTTTCCACTGGAATGATTTATATCTTGAACTTAATTTGACTAATCATGCTTATAATCTTTGCAGCACGTATGTAACCTTTATTCTTAAATGATACACATTTTCAGTCCACATATAAAGAATGCAGTTTACAATTTTTGCTTTAAACACGATGGAAGTACAACTGTTAAAGAATTGAAGAATACGCTAACTCAGCAGTTAAATTCATTCACAAATTATGGTTACCCCGAAGTAATAAACTTACTCAATATTCATCATTTTCAAGGGTCACTTTCAGACCTTTTCAGTATATTGACATTTTCTTCGAACTGGTAAGTAAAGGCTGTATGTATTCCAGAATATTTCTATAATTTTGAAGTAATCGTGATGAGAATTAAATCAATTTAGTAACTCTCATATTTACTGAAAATTTAGTTAGACATACAATTAATCAAGTAAATATCGTAACTTAGTACTTCTTGAAGTTCTTTTCCCTGTAAACTTTAAATATAATCCATAAAAGACAACATACTACCAATAACAACAAATAATTTGTAACCAACCAAGTTAAAATTATCATATCCAAATAGTTGAATGTTGCATATTAAATAATAAAATAAAGGAATAGACTTTAATAGGATTATTTTCAAATTATATGGATGTTTGAATTATTGTTGTATACGAATTTTTATTCCATCTACTGACGGTCGAAACGATTAATGCACAGTTAGCCTACTTTTAATTATAGTCCAGTTTTTTCTTCTATATCGACAAGAAAAAAATTCCAACTAAATTGCAAATCTCTAAATGTTGATTCTAATTAGTAAACACTAAATATAGTAAGTCGTTCTCTTAACTCATTGCCTACGCTATTCCCATTATAGACTTAAATTAAACCTTTTTAACGCTGATAGTCAGTGAATAAATAAAACGACTATGTTTTATATTATTGCTTACATGTTCAAAAGTTATCACTGAATTCCTTTGAATGACATCCCATTTCATATGCTGATCTTTATGCTACAAGAGTCTTCAGGGGCAAGATTTTTTCAGGTGAAAATCAACTCCCACTAAATTGCAATTTGGTAAACACTTAAAACAATAAATCACAAATGATAGACATAATCAAAATTTAAATCTTTACTTTTCTGTATTATCTAATTTACATTGCACATTTTCTTTAATCAACACACTTTACATTATAACTCTTTTTCCTTTTAGTCCTAAGATTATAGGAACTAGTGGAACTGGTAACTTAGAACTTGAGAAGTTTCTGATAGATAATCAGATAAAGTGAGTTCATCAAATTTATGATTCATTTAGCAAATGAAGGCTACACAATACTGTTTCTCCAGGAAAAGCAGTGCCACAGTTTAGTGTTAAATACTCACCAATATTTAGCTTCCATAGGCAAATATTTAATCCAGAAGTGTTTCATTTTGCACTTAGTCGGAAAACAGGTTGTATGATGAAGATCTTAACTAAACAAATTACTATCAAAAATATCAAAACAAATAAGACATGATGAAGAAATAGTAAATTTTGACATAAATCAAGACATTAAAAGATGAAATGAAGGTTGTCACGTTGAGTTTGAAATTTGAACAAATATTTTTATGATATAATAAAGATTTTAATTCCCATTGGTGTACGATTTTCGAAAGTCTAAGTATCCACTCCGGAGAAATTCTATAGACATTCATAAAACCTATAAAAGCTTTTTTACGGAAGTTTTCTACTGAGTATTTAGTGATAAAACAGGAAAGTTAATTGACACTTAAGGTTATTATGATTTTGAAGTACAACTGTTCTTTAAGTCATTCAAATATGTGTTTTAACACACAGCTAGTTCATTCCTCCCCACTTGAAACACTAGTGTAATAGTAAACGCAGTTGAATTTCTTGTCGTCAACTATTTGACCAGATAACCTTAACGAACAATGATTTAGAAACCAAATACACGACAGTTTATACACCCTGAGTCCCCAAAGTCCTACTATCGCTTGTAACATAATTTCCTTGTGCTTTTTAAGTAAATAAAAAATGAACATACCTTATTGATCAGGTTTTCTAACACAACTGGCATCGTAATAAGTATTGCTCTGAGCCTGAGATTTATGCTATGTCATGGCAGTGAATTCTCCTCCACTATTCCTAAATATTATATGTATCATACTAACATAAATTTTAGGAATTTACACCCTTTGATATTTGGCTCTTGCAAGAAATTCAAATACAATTTCGAATCTTAAGATTTTTGTGTAAATATGGTTCATCACTGATTCTTATCTAAAATAACCATGTTTACACAACGTTGGTATTACATTATATTATTGTTTACTAAGAACTAGAATATCATATGATATAGAACACCAATTTCAGATTTTAAAAAAAAATCTGTTCTTCATTTATAACCTTATCTAGTAAGCTATCTAGTGATTTATCTATCATGGGAATTAATAATCAACCCACTATGTTACATCGTGATTTGCACTTAAATACACAATCGTTTGCAGCAATTAGTCAGCTAGTTGGTCAGACCAACTCTGTCTTCTAATTGTTCTACAGAAATAATCGTTAATGTCATATGGCTGTTTTTCTTGGGAATAATTATTTCAAAGCATCACTATTATACAGTAGTAATTTGCTGCATTTCATTACTTTAAAAGGTGTACAATTTGAGGATATGTGTAGTATAACCTTTTTGCATATTAATAAAACCACTACCTTTATTTCAATTGGCAGAGTTATAAATCATTTGTCCGATATAAACGATGCAAAAGAATACTTAGAAAGAAGCTTAAACCGTAAATTAATTCAATATCGTTTATTTAATGAATTTTATTCTTCATATGGATTTAACGAAGATAAAGATTCTTTGGATAAATTTGTAACACAAGTTGAAGATAAAAATCTTAACCATTTGATTTCATGGTTAACTGAATTTTGGAATCAACTAAATGAAATTCCTTATTCATTGCTACAATCAAACCAGTTCACTATTTTCGGTATACGAACATTTCTAACATGTCCAATGCATTCACAGCTGTCATTAAACTGGTTTCTTGACTTATGGAATAATATGTTGGTGCCTATTTTGTTTAAGGATATAAAAAATGTAACGACCTCTACTATGCCGACAAAAAAGGAACCTTTAAACAATATATTTAAAACATTAAATAATATTCTTGGATGGATAACGATAACATGGCCATGGAATCCTACAGTTGTCAACTTTCCAAAATCTATTAGGGAACCAAAAATAACTTTAACACAGAATTCAATATCTATGGTGAAAAATTATCAGTTGACGTTGTCCACATTGTGTAATTCCGACGTGGAAATTTGTCAACACCGTACAAGTATGGATTCTGGTATTATTCTAGATGGAATAAATCCAACAAACAACAATCTTTTCAGTTGTTTTGAAAATAACTCAAATATCATGTATGGTAACAATTATTATAATCATTATCATTATCCGTATGGAATGGGAGACAATTATAATGTACAACAGCATGGGGCCAATATAACTGATTGTAATCAACTAACTACGACAACATCCTACCAATTAAAGAATGAAAATCGTACCAGAGGCAATTGTACAAAAACTGTTACTTCTGTGAAGTAAGAATAATGAACATATATAAAACAT
Source organism: Schistosoma haematobium (assembly GCF_000699445.3). Lineage (NCBI taxonomy): Eukaryota > Metazoa > Platyhelminthes > Trematoda > Strigeidida > Schistosomatidae > Schistosoma > Schistosoma haematobium. Next base: position 23,699,960 of record NC_067195.1, on the reverse strand, counting down.
AATTAAAAGTTCTTGTCTTTTCAATCAGAATCTTATGTAAAAAGTCACAATGTCATTCTTGATTTCTGTTTGTTATTTCATTAGTAAAAATTTAGATTCTTAAATACTAAAGGTTTATATCATATTAATTATATCATGAGTATTCAACTTTGAAAAGGATTGCTTTTTCAGAATTTTTCTTTGCAATATTACTTTTATTCTGTAAGTAATATATATCTACACAATTTGATTTTCGTTTAGAACAAAATTAAAGATGATAACAATAATTAGTTATTATCAATGACTTGGAATAAGAAAAAATTATAACAGTTATAGTTTCCTCACAGTGAAAAACGCTTGTCAGTTTCCTTTATTCTAAATAAATATGGAAGAGATGACCGAAAACAACTAACATTTTCATGTTCTTTAAGATGCTTATAAAACCTTGATTTGTTACTATATATATATATATATATATATATATATATATATATATATATATATATATATATATATATATATATATATATATATATATACCAAATAAACGCATCTAGAGCTCACTCAGTTACTTGACCATACGTAAAGTTACGTCACGATTCTATCTTCAGCAAACACTTATTCTATTCACGTCTAATAAAAACAAGGTACAGGTCTTATAAATAAAGTTCACTACCACCCCTCTCATCTATTATGTGTTCTCAATTGAAGAGCTAACAAGCTTCAATTTAAGTCATTTTAAGTAAAGATTATGCGGTAAGAAGTTTGAGTGACTTCCGAAAAAGTAGAAGTTGGTTGTAGATACATATGTATATAACCACTATGACTCACGAATAAATATTAAATATTAAAAAACAAGGTAGCAATCGGGGGCAGACCAATAACTAGTAAATCTAAAACCTATTTAATTACTTTGATGGTAGATCATATCACTAACGTCTATAGATAGCTGGATTTTAGCACAATGGTTTGATAGTAATCTGCTTTACCCAAGACTTATAGATTCTTATTTTGATTCGGTAAAGGGTTGGGGATGCATACTGCTGAGGAGTCCCAGAAGAGCAGGTAATAACTTCTCTACTTTTTTCGACTGATGTTTTAAATGGCATCAGCCTGTGATAAAGTCATTCTTCAGATACTTTTACTTCTCAACGTGTCTGAATGATTAGGAATTATGAGGAACGTCATTATTTTCACATTCATTTAGATATGACTCTGAACACTTATCTAAATTGATGAAGAAAAATCATAACAAAAGAAGATTTCGTTCATTTTAATTGGGTGGGATGTTACGTTCGGCTGTAAATTAAAAATGATACATATCAATACTACAAACATGAACTTCAGGATTATTTACTAAGCAAAAACAGTGCTGACTTCTTTGGCTCACTGGTCTATGAATGTTAAAATGATTAAAAAAGGCATTCGATCACATTATTGTACCCGATTTCATCCTGGACAAAATATGAAATGAATAATATTGACATGATACATTCCCTTCCCGGATCACGTATATTTTGTGATTTTTAAACAATTCTTTCGATACATACACCTCAAGCACAGCAGTCTTTGTTTGCATGAAATACTCTTGAACAGTTTTAAGCAAGACATTATCTTTACGCGTTTTGTCTGACTGTGCAGCCTCCTTTTTAATCCTGGTGTATTTATCATCCCGTAAGCTTTGAAGAAATAAAAAGGAAGATGTGACTGAAGGTATTATTTCAAAGCTAGTCAAAACCAAAACCCTTTTAGAGAAGTAAAAGGTAATATGATTTGAAGCTAAGTCAACCAGACAAGGTTTAAATGCCCTCATTGCGAATCATGAGCTCTGAAATAATATATGCACTTAAGAGGATTGCCATATATTTAGAAAACACGAATGTTCTATCCAGAGATTTATTTTCTGTGAAACTAAACATTTAAATGTCATTATGCGGAGGCACTGTCAAATATGTTTCCCTAAAATGAAAGTGTTAATACAATTTCATCGTGCTTGGACTAAAAAGACTATTATGTTTAAAGACAAGCAATATATTGCAAAACATAACCTTCAGTTTCTGTCAGTCATCAACGTTATTAACAACAATCAGACTTGAAATATTGTGAGAAGATTCTCTAAACAATGGAAATTATCATCTCAATTATTCCCCACCCTGTTTTTACATCAGTTGCCCTGTCTATCCTTATAATGGGGTGTCCGTTTTTACTACACTAATTAACCTTTGCTTCAATATCTTTTAATTTAAGTAAAAACGTTCTCAATTAAAAAGTTTACTTCCAGTGTGTTAAGTGAACACGAATTGAAAAAATACAACAGTTTACTGCGGTTTCGTCTTTTGGTTGTATTTATTAAACTGAACCTGTCTTTTGCTTTGGACGAAATGATCTAAATGTTCTAACTGACCAGATCTTTTGTAGTAAGTGCTTAAACCATATAAAGTTTGAAAGTTTCTAGTTATTAGGGCATATAATTTAACGTAATCCCCTCATCACAGATGCCATTACCATATTTCATTACATTTTGAATAATGGCTAACAACAGACTATTCAACATGTTTCTTATATTGAGTTTGGTCAGGATATTCTGTCTGGATGTACCTGCGTCCTCGTGTCAACGCTAACCAATATATTGTTGATTACTTTTAGGAATTTCTAGTTTTTACTTGAGCCTCTCTTAGACACTAACGAAAATGTAACCTTTTTCTCAAATCCAGTTAAGAATCAAGTTTATACAATGACAGGGATTGTTTGAATCTCAGATTCTCAAAATAAACAACAGGAAATGAAGATACTTTACAATTAACCTGATTTTATACTTCCATCAGTAATGTTATTCAATTAGAGAGACTTTTTAGAAGAATAAATAATGTTTTGTGGGGCCTTTTATTTTGTCGTTATTTAGATCGGACGATGTTGTCGAAAGGGCTCTCCACTCTAATGGCCCGAGATCTGACTCCAAGTAGATCGTATGAATGTTTGTTATCACATATCCTCGTATATAATCATCGACTTAAATCGCGTTAGTCAATAACGGAATTAAATAACTTAAATAACGAGAATGGACTTCTGAATACATATATTTTGTATATAAAGCGGATAGAATAGAACAAAGCAAAACGACGCGCAATGGAGATGGCTGGTAGACCAACTCCCATTTAGTCAAGCATTAATCAATATTTATAGTTACGCGAAAATAAGTTACAGACATGTGATGAATGGGACAAGAAATGTACACACACCTACGCTCTATAAAAACATTCAAGATTGATAAGCGAATAATTAACAAGGTCAGAATGTAACTCAAGTAGGATGAATAGACTGAGCTGTCCGAAAGCTAGAATAAGGTATATGGGCTAAACATAATAACCGACACTAGAAGTGCTTCTTTTTGTAATAACTTTTTATTATACAGTTTTTGGAAATAAATAGATCACTAGCAAATTCATAATTCACTCAAAAATCATCGTGTTCATTTTCTTCAGATTGAAGTGCATGCTTCAAATATGTTTGCTTTTCATTTTCAACATTTGTTGTTGGATAATTATCCTGTTGAATTAAACAAAATTATGTGAACAATAGAGTAGTATTAATAATAGTAGTGGTGGTACTAATAATAAGATAAAACACAATGATTATTGACCAGTTGCATTTTTGATTATCGTTTTCTAACCTAAATGATACTAAACCGCGATATTGGTAGTTACAAGAAATAGTCACAAATTCGCCACCTGGTATTAGACAAGGTGCTTTATAGGCATAACAAAATATAGCAGATTAAATTTTATCTAAAAGGCGATTACCTTAAACTAAATAGTGTATGAAAGTCATAGGATATCGAATGAGTTTAGATAAATGAATAGTGTTAGTTACTGGAGAATAAGCGGAAGTGTATATGTTGGAAGACTACAATCATTCAATTAATACCACTAAACTCAAGATACGAATACTATATGACATAACCTCGGTAAACCTAAGACTTTCTCCACTTCAAAAAAAAACGTCAGAAAGAGTTTTTAAATAGGATAGACTGTGACTTATATGAATTATCACTTAAATGAATTATGCCCTAAAATGATCACTTTGAGGTCTTTCCTGTTTCCCCTCTACACTAGTCAACGAACCTTTACCTGACTTAGTATTTGTTTGAAACAACGTATTTTTTTACTGACCTACCTATCTTGCTTAAAACCAAACACTTAATGGTTTTAGTAAATTTACAAGGTACTGCTTAATCATTAATAACCAAAGGTATGTAAATAGTGTATCTCAATCAGATTCAACAGATATTTCCTACTGGTATAAATGGAAAGAAAGGATATCATTCGACTGTTGTCTGAAGAACAAACTCCTTTTCTGAACTAAAAATGAAATAAGCCACTGTTTGGACAAAATAAAACTATAAAATGTAGTAATAGAAAAACTTTTAGTTATTAATCGTAAGTAGATATAAAAATAAAGCTCAGTTGACCTAACGATTAACCATTACGTTGGAATTAGTAGATGAAACAAATGAAACATGATAGTAATAAATAATAAACTTGATCAGTGCTCAGTATACTTTCAATATTATAAGAGAAATTCTCTTTAATATCTGGCTTATCGAAATATTCACTTTGCACTCTACTAGTTCTTGTTCAAACGTGAATCAAAACAATTTGTGAAAATCGGAATTCGTTCACTCTGTCTTTTAAGCTTAAGTTTTTATTGCTGTTTCATACTGTCTATTTCTCAATTTCATTCATCCTTTCTAAATTATATTCTCTATGTTTATAAATGCTACTAGTACATCTACTTCTTTTTCATAAATATCGTCAGTTTTCTGCCTCTGTGCTATTATAGTATAACAGTTAAGGCCAATATATAATTTGTCTGGGCTCTACGGTGTTTATGATCAACGTTGACTGTCTAAACAGATAGTTAAAAATCTCCCTTGAAAGAATACGTTTAAGGAAATCTCTGAAGAGCGGTTGGAAACTGTTCAGTTATTATTTCAAGTAAACCATATGTCTTTAGTCTGCGCATTTGTTTAGAGTCTTAGCTATGTTCCTAAAACACCAAGCATTACTATCCAGTCACCGGTTTGAATCCTGTTTAACTGGGTTTCAGTAACGAGGTAGTTTATAAAATGTGTGGGACATAACTTCATATAAATATACAAGGCTGTTTTGTCTTCGAATCACATTACTTCCACTCACATATGATCTATTGGAGATGGAATCGAAAGACTTAATCACACTTTAGAAGATGAACAGAACACTTGGAATTGTTGTATTCGGCACAATGGACTGCTTAAAAACTATCCCGATTTTCCATTTATAAATTTTTCGGAAACGTAAAAAACAGGGATACTCGAAGACAAAGAATAATAAACCTTAAATTCTGATAATTATCGATTTTCAATCAACATTTCTAATGTCCAACAGATAATAATACGTAACTTATAATAGCTCATTAATATCCTTGTAACAGTCATGATTATTAATATAGGATTAATACTGAACTCTTTAAAATTAAACAAAGACTCCGAAGACAATGGAAGATAGTTTCAAATAGATTGAGCATTGGGTAGAAAGTTAATAATAAATACATTTTTTTGTTATAACCCAATGTAATAATTGAGTTCATTAGTCAATTGAAGCTAGACCACCATGGAAAACCTGAAAGCATTGGACGGCCGTTTCATCCTAGTATGGGACTCCTCAGCAGTGCGCATCCACGATCTCGCTCGTGTGATTCGAACCCAGGGTCTTTGATCTCACGCGCGAACGCTTAACTTCCAGACCACTGAGTCGGCACTGAACGGTGTTAATGTCTAACTTTAACCAATCCACGAAATTGCGCCGCCGTCCACCATTGTCCTAAGTGAGTTACTATCTCACAGTAGACCCAGTTGAACTCCACGGATCACGGCTTCTCACCAGAACTCCAGGAAGTAACCCATGGAGGCAGTCACTAACGAGCATATGGTGATTATAATCATAGAGGGGTTTTGTAGAGATTGTAGTAATTTAATTTATAACCCAGTGATGAGAAAAATTGAATTTTTGGCGTTTCGTGACTTAGTGTAAGCCGCTTCTTCAGAGTAAACAAATAACCGAAATTATTCATTGGGATATAACTAAAATATATATTTATTATTAACAATGGAAGATAGTTGTGCAGCATAATAAGTTTAATGGAGTTAAACATGTACGACAGTGAGTCCTGGTTAGGTGGTTTAGAGATTAAGTGTTAGTGCACGAGACTAAAAATTCTGAGTTCGATCCTTGATGGAGTTATAGATGGACACAACCGAGGAGCCCCATACTAGGATTAAACAAGTGTTTAATGCTTCTTAGTTTTTAACGGGTAGCTAACTTAGG